>NC_142464.1:71143228-71768228 GCF_049115385.1 Moschus berezovskii | reverse complement strand
AGATGCTGCAAAGTCAATGCTTTGTTCTCTACACAGGACACCTGCTATTCTGTTGCAAAATGCTATAAGAGATAGGAAAGGCATTTTCCTAGTCCAAACAGCTTCTGATAAAAAAGCAGCTAGTGATATAGCTGTAATTGGGGGAAAAAGGAAGAGGCACTTCTAGGTGATTCAAAATTAAGGCAGATCATTATTTTTGTGTTCATGGTTGAATAAGACCGTGGAGGCCCAGTAGATTGGTGCATTGAAGATAAGAGAAGAGAAACATCTGCCAATAGTCAAGAGAGACATTGGAAGGAGCAGTTGAAACAGGTGTAGAGGCAATGTCACCAGTATGAATTATATATTTAGAAGATATCACTGATTTTCAGATTTTTTAAAAAAAAGTAAATCAGCTTAAATTATGTGCAAGATGAAAACTATTGAGTTAGTTATAAACTGTTAAATAACCTTACCTACACTTTTAATATCACCAGATGCAATTCATCAATTTGATGAAACTTATCAAAGGCTTAACTTTCATTTATTTTTTTTACATTTATTCTAACTTGCATTTCAAATTCTCTTCTATATTTTTCTTCTTATAGTGTTTAGATTCCAGATCTCCACTTATTTATACTCGTGGAAAAATTATTTAATCTTTCTATTTCAGTTTCCAGATTTGTAAAATGAGACTAATAATGCTTATCTTACAAGAGTGCTTGGTTAAGCAAAAGTATTTTGTAGGCAGACCATGCTTTCAGATCTCTGTTATTTACTAACTATATGATCTTGCACAGTTTATTCTAAAATGTTTAGTTTTTCTTCCATAAATAGGGATTATAAAAGTATCTATTTTGTAGGTTGTTATGGTAATAAATTGATATCAGTAAAGTGTTTACAAGAGTGCTTGGCATACATATATACTATATTGCTTGAAAATGATCAATACACGTTTGCTTCCATTCATCACAAATTATGTAAATTGAATATTTTAAATGGAAACAACCTCTTTAAAATATACTATTTGGGAAACTTTATTATAGACACTGTTTTTGTTATTTATTTGTGCACTATTAAGAATCCTAAAATGTAGTATTTCTATTACATATCATTTGAGATCAGATGGGAAAATGGTAAAATAATTTAGATTAAAAATCAAGACATTATTTTGCAATGCGAAATGAGTGTATCTCTATAATACAGAAAAATACTAGATCTAGTTGGATTTTTCTTTAAACCTCTGTATTCAATGATGCTATGGATTTCCTTGACAAACAGTAAGTTTGCCCTCTGTAGAGGTATGCAAACATGAACTAAATTTTACATGGTTATTATTGTGGAATCCATTCAAAAACTGTTGGAGAATGGTTCAATAACAATTTTTCCTTCTTTCCTATCTTAAAATATTTATGATAATGTAAGTTCATTCTTTCTAAATTTAAACAAGTTATACCTTTGAAAAAAGCAAAGTCAAGGATAGGGCAAATAATCATGTTTAACAAAGGAATTGAAAACTAATTCTTGAGCATTGATGTCAAAGCAAGCGTTCATCTGTTTCTTTGAACTTTTTGAGTGATCTCAACTATCCTTTAAGGTAAACTAAGCACTTAGACACTAGGAGGACAGCTATGTCAATCTGATGCTGTTACTTACCATTGAAAGTGTTTTACCTCTTATGCTTTGCTGAATGTCTAAACGTCTCACGTTACACAGCTCTAGTGATCTAAACCTGTTTTTCTGTGACATACAAGTAAGGAAAGCCATTTAATTTTTCTTTAAACAGAGCCGGGAAAGCTCTTGGTTTTAATTTTCTTTTCTTCATTTACATAGAGCTATAATCTGCTTGGAGACTCCTAGGCTTCCCATGGGCTGCAGACACAGAAAGATAATAAAAGCAGGTTTATCTTTGAACCCCTGCAGTTATTTTAAAGAAAGTCCATGAAAATCTCTTCTATTGTTAATGCATTTTACTTTTTCTATTGAATTTTGTAGAATTTAATATCTAGGGACAATAGAAAACTGTGAAATAAATTTCAAATATAAAATATAATATGCTTATCCATGAAAACAGTCAGTAATATCCAAAAAAGTTTAACAATTTCATCACCCCTCAAAAAGAGAAAACATTTATAACAAAATAATAAAAAACATGAAAGGATCGATTTAATGAGAGAAATGTGTACAAATATTGGTTATTGTTCAGTCACTCAGTCATGTCCGACTCTGCGACCCCATGGACTGCAGCATGCTAGGCTTCCCTGTCCTTCTTCATCTCCTTGAGTTTGCTCAAATTCATGTGCATTGAGTAGGTTATGCCATCCAACCATCTCATCCTTTGTCATCCTCTTCAATCTTTTTTGCCTTCAATCTTTCCCAGCATCAGAGTCTATTCCAATGAGTTGGCTCTTTGTATCAAGTGATCACAGTGTTTGGAGCTTCAGCATCAGTCCTTCCAATTAATATTCAGTTGAATACTAACATTGAATGCCTACAAATGTGCCAGTTAATTTACAAACCAATCTTCATTACAATTCTCTAAACATATCGTTTATTAAATAAATATTTATTGAGTACCATTTATGTGCTGTGTTGGACTCACAGCAATAAGTGAGAAAGGCATGGTATCTGTTACTATGGAGGTTCTAGGTTTATAGTCTCAGTTGTTCCATGATGAAAAATACAAGTAAAACAAATTTAAACAATTGCCCTCACTTTCCAATAAGGTCACTAAGGCTCAGAAGAGTATTGACATTTTCCTGATGTAACACAGCTATTGAGTGCAAATATCAGTGGTGGTATTTAGACTCATTTTGGATGGGGGTACAGAATCCAGCTGCTTTTATTTATTCCCCTTAGTTTGCGATTTCTACCTCAGCATTATTTTCCTTTTTATCTTTCTTTTTGATTTTAGATTAGAAAAAAATATGATCTTTATGAAATTTCAGAAAGACACGTGTCTATTTTTTTTATTTTCCATGAATATTTTACCCTTAAAAATAGGAAACTAGTCAATGTTAGATAAAAATAGGAAGGAGAAACTGAGTTGTAGATCAGTATTAACCTTCACTGAAAAATTATAAACATAGACTGTAAACGATAGCCATTGAAGAAAAAGACAGACCTACATGAAGTCAAGAAAGTGACAAATGTTTGCTGTTTTAGCTTATAAATTCTAAATTGTGCTCTCATTCAATAGTCAATTTTAACATATAGACTGTAATTTTACCTGTTCATGAATCTTCAGAGTCCAACAATATCAACCAAAAATAAATCTAAAACTATACCTTGAAGAAAACTACATATGGGTGTGTATGTATAAACAAATGTACCAAAATAACTTGAGGTTATTTTAATTTTTTAATCATTTTTGTTAATAAAAACATGCCTTAACTTGACTACACACAACTGAGTCAACATATTTCTTTTGAAGGGTGGCAGA
Source organism: Moschus berezovskii (assembly GCF_049115385.1). Lineage (NCBI taxonomy): Eukaryota > Metazoa > Chordata > Mammalia > Artiodactyla > Moschidae > Moschus > Moschus berezovskii. The sequence goes on along the minus strand of NC_142464.1, from coordinate 71,764,807 downwards.
ATATGTCACCACAAAATATGCTAATTAGACATGAGGATTATTTGGCATTTAAGGAAATTGAGAAAAAGCAGATAAATGAAAATCTCCCTGCTTTCATCCTATTTGCCTTTCTCCAAAATAAGAGCACATATTTTTCAAAGACATTCCTCCTCCCTTCTCTCCCAGCATGGACAAAGCTTAATTGCCAGAGACAACTTTAGACCTCAGCAACTTGGAGAGGACACCAGCAGAATCTACATAGGAAACTTTACTGAGGTTTGTCCACAAAATGCTTATGTTTGCTTTATCACAATTCACTGACCCTAGAGAATTGAGTCTCCTTTCCTATTTCTTTTCATTTCTCTAAAAATTTATTATTACTTTGCTAAGATACTATTACTATACTACTCAAGATATTGTAAATTCAAGTTCTAACCAAACTTTTGAGTTATTAATTTTTTCCCTGAATCTTTCATATGAACGTGAATTTTACATGCTAATAAACTTGTTTGCTTTTCTCTTGCTAATGTGTCTTATATTATAGGGGTCCCAACTGAGGACTTAGAAAGATAGAAGAAACTTATTTCTTTTTCTCTCCTATACTTATTTATGTTTAACTGATAACTATTCTCAACAAGCCTTAAATGTTATGCCAAGATAATTATCATTGCCCCTCTAAAATCTATCACAGTGCCTTCCAACTCTGCTACTGCTGCTAAGTCGCTTCAGTTGTGTCCGACTCTGTGCGACCCCATAGACGGCAACCCACCAGGCTCCCCTGTCCCTGGGATTCTCCAGGCAAGAACACTGGAGTGGGTTGCCATTTCCTTCTCCAATACATGAAAGTGAAAAGTGAAAGTGAAGTCACTCAGTCGTGTTCGACTCTTAGCAACCGCATGGACTGTAGCCTACCAGGCTCCTACCTCCATGGGATTTTCCAGGCAAGAGTACTGGAGTGGGGTGCCATTGCCTTCTCCACTTCCAACTCTAGATATTGATTAAAGGAAAGACATTTTCAACATAAACTAAGAAAAATAAGAAAGAGTCACATGAGTACACACTGACATTGATATTACTTCTGATATTCTAAAAGATGAAGTGAAACATTTGTTACCGTCTGGTATAACTTTTTCAAGTGCATATATTCATATTTTACTTTATTCACCCTTTACTGATTCATTCATGCATAGAAATTTTGTTTTACATATTCATGAGGCTCTCCTGTCTACTAGGTACTGTTCTTTAGTTATAAATAGTAAATAAGAACAACAACTAACATTATACTTTGCTTATTATGTTTCAAGAGTTACATATATAAAATTCATTTCTAAGCCCTGAAGAATTCTGTTGTTTAGAAAAAAAAAACAGACAAGACATTGTGATTCAACATGTCATGTTAAATAGATATTCATGGAGGGAAAGGTTTTGGAACAAAGGAGTATTTGCCCTCTTTTGGAAGCTGATTTGGAGGTTACATGGAGAGTTTTTCTTTATTGCTTGTTATGAAAATGGGAGCATTCTCACGCTCAAAACAGAGAAATAAAGGTGTCTTTGAAAAACAGCATGTAGTTTAGTATATTTGTTGCATAAAACATGAGGAAGTTATAGAAGAAAAATAAAACTTTTGAGTTCCACTTAAGTAATTTAGGTTTTTTCAAAACTGATGTGGTAAGGTTTAGGGATGGTATAGGATTGAATAAGATGACACTTTTGTATGGGATTTTAGAAAGATTATTTTGCTTGTAATATGGTGAATTTAGGCAAAAACAGGTGCAGGAAATTAATCTGCTGTTATAGCCAGCCATGAACTGGAAATTGTCTGAACAAATAGTAATAACCTAAGCAACCTAAAACTTTATTTGCTTCTCCATGTAACATCCAAAACAGCTTTGAAAACTTTAAAATAAGTTTAAAGAGTTACATTTGAAGGAATTAGTGATTGTTTGGGGCTTCCCTGGTGGCTCAGACAGTAAAGAATCTGCCTGCAGTATGGGACACCCAGATTCGATCCCTGGGTCTGATAGATCGCCTGGAGAAGGGAATGGCAACCCACTCCAGTATTCTTGCCTGGAGAATCCAATGGACAGAGGAGCCTGGTGGATTATAGTTCATGGTGTTGCAAAGAGATGGACACGACAGAGTGACAAACACACACAGTGATTGTTTAGAAATGGGAATGAACAAGAATTGAATGCCAAGTAAGTGCCATGCACTTATCCATTGATAAAAAGAGTACAACTTAAAAAGGCTTTATCCAGAGATGTTACTGAGGACTGTATCCTGGAAAGGTAAACGTTCAGATAGCTCAGAGCAGTCTCAAAGAGGTAAGGAAGGAACCAGGATATATAGTTCAGTTCAGTTCAGTCGCTCAGTCGTGTCTGACTCTCCGCCACCCCATGAATCACAGCACGCCAGGCCTCCCTGTCCATCACCAACTCCCGGAGTTCACTCAAACTCCTGTCCACAGAGTCGGTGATGCCATCCAGCCATCTCATTCTCCATCGTCCCCTTCTCCTCCCGCCCCCAACCCTTCCCAGCATCAGAGTCTTTTCCAGTGAGTCAACTCGTCTCACAAGGTGGCCAAAGTATTGTAGTTTCAGCTTTAGCATCAGTCCTTCCAATGAACATCCAGGATCGATCTCCCTTAGAATGGACTGGTTGGATCTCCTTGCGGTACAAGGGACTCTCAAGAGTCTTCTCCAACACCACAGTTCAAAAGCATCAATTCTTTGGCGATCAGCTTTCTTCACAGTCCAACTCTCACATCCATACATGACCACGGGAAAAACCATAGACTTGACTAGACAGCTTTTGCTAAAAAAAAGAAAATGTAGTCAAATATCAAACGATTACCACTATTCACAAAAAACCGACATCATGTTAATGATTTTAGTGCTTTTCTGGGTATGGGAAGGTGCAAGATCCTTGGCTCATTGAAATTATTCCTTTGATATGCATCTTAACTATCTAGGACCAATATCTTGTATTTCTCCATTCAGAATTCCCCTCAGGGTGCACCATGAGAGGCAGCTACTATGGCTGATGGCTGATGGTGGGAAACATATATTGTTTACCAAAAGGTTTGGTAGTGTTCTTTGTCTTCTGAAATGGCAGGCAATATTTTTTTGTCACACACTGTTCTTGGCAGAAAAGGAAGATCAAATGAACAAAGAAAAGATAATTCAAAAGAAAACAAAGAGTAATGTAGTAGACTATTATTAATAGTAATTTCATTGAATGTAAAATACTGAACATTTTAATTAAAAACAATCTGTCAGAATAAAAACAAAAAAAAGGCCTGTTTATATGAGACTAACTTTAAATTCAAGGGCATAGTCAGAGGTTGGGATATTTAGATGTTACAGGTGGGAGAGAGAAAAATGAAGCCAAGTGGGATACATTTTTTGAAATGTAAACTTGTGGCTTTTAAAAAATATTTCCTCCTACATGACTTTTTATTTAACTAAATGCCTTGGTTGCCTTGAGAATAAAGAGTAATCTAAAGAGAAAAGATGAAAAGAAAGAATAATTAACTATTTTCCAAATATAAGTTTAGATAAAGTGTTGACATTCACATACCTCATAGAGAAGTAGACTCCAGAAGGACAACAAATAGAAAGGATCAAACCAATGACTGGCATCTTCCAATAAGGTCTGTGACCCCAAGGCTCTTTCCTTTATTAGAGACCTTATGAAATTAATTATATTAGAAATAATGAAACTCCTCACACCAACCTGACTGACACTCTTGATACCTGTGGTCATCAGCAGTAACAGTGTAGCATTATATGGTTAACAGTTATTGAAAGTTAATCTCCAAAATATAAATAATAATGTTAATCATTTAATTCATCAAAATAAAGATAACCTTATAACATCAAAATTCATATTAAAAAAAATGGATGGGAGTGAAAACATTACTGGACCGGAAAGCAAAAAAATACTGATTCTTGATTTGGGCATGGTTAGTGAGTTCTACGGAGCATGCACTGGCAACCCACTCCAGTACTCTTGCCTAGAAAATCCCATGGACGGAGGAGCCTGATAGGCTGCAGTCCATGGGGTCGCTAAGAGTTGGACACGACTGAGCGACTTCGCTTTCAATTTTCACTTTCATGCATTGGAGAAGGACATGGCAACCCACTCCAGTGTTCTTGCCTGGAGAATCCCAGGGACAGGGGAGCCTGATGGGCTGCCGTCTATGGGGTCGCACAGAGTAGGACACGACTGAAGTGATTTAGCAGCAGCAGCAGCAGCAGTGAGTTCTAGCGGAGAAGACAGTGGCAAACCTCTCCAGTACTCCTGCCTGGAAAATCCCACGGACAGAGGAGCCTGGGAGGCTGCAGTCCACCGGGTTGCGAAGAGTCGGACACGACTGAGTGACTTCACTTTCACTTTTCACTTTCATTCATTGGAGAAGGAAATGGCAACCCACTCCAGTGTTCTTGCCTGGAGAATCTCAGGGATGGGGGAGCCTATGGGGTCACACAGAGTCGGACATGACTGAAGTGACTTAGCAGCAGCAGCAGCAGCAGTGAGTTCTAGAAAACCTTTAGCCCTGAAAATTCTCATATAGAATTGAGAGTCTGAAAAGCTAAGGCCTTCAAATAAACTGATTGTTTATAATGAAAACTAAAGGTTCCAAAATACCCATACAAATATAGTTACCAGATCTTGATCAAAGGACCAAAGAAGAATAGTCTTTCAACAAATGGTGCTGGAAAACTTGACAGCCATCTGTAAAATTATTGACTGTAGACACAGGTCTTATACCTCTCACGAAAATTAAAACCTAAATATAGACCTACATGTAAAATACAAGCCTTTTAAACTTTAAGATAACAAAATATAGATGACTTTGGGTTTGGCAGTAACTTTTTAGATACAACACTGAAGTAATGATTCTTGAAAGAAATAATTAACAAAGTAAACTTTACTAAAATGAAATATTTCTACCCTATGAAAGACATTATCAATAGAATGAGAAGACAAGTCACAGATTGCGAGAAAACATTTACGAAAGACACATCTGATGAAGGACTGTTCTCTAAAATATACAAGCAACACTTAAAATTTTTAAATAAGTTAACAAATGGGTTATAGATATGAACAGACACTTTCTAGACAAGTGAGAAATAAGGATATGAAATGATGTTCCATATTGTATGTCATCAGGGAAATGTAAATTAAAATAACAATGAAATATCACTATAAACCTATTAGAATGGCCAAAACTAAAACACTGACAACATCAAATGTTGGTGAAGATGTGGACCACAGTGTCTCTCATTCATTGCTAGAGGGAATGAAAAATGGATCAGCCACTTTAAGAGAAGGTTTGATGGCTTCTTACAAAAGAAAATATATTCTTACTGTATGATCAAGCAATTACATCCTTTGATAATTACTCAAAGGAGTTGAAAACTTATGTTCACACAACAACCTGAGCACAGATGAGGCTAGGCACATGTTGGAGTAGAGAATAGACGAGAAATCTCTGTATGTTGTTTAATATTGTTGTGAACCTAAAACTGCTCTAAAATAAAGATATCAAATGGTACAAATTAAAAAAAATAGATTTGCTGATAGATTCACTTCCATTCTCTAATTGTAGAAACTCTGATTTAGGTTTAAATTTTACTGCTGTTGGCTTTGAATTATCTCACTCAAATTCACCTAGCAAATAAACAATCACAATATCTTAGCATAATGCACATTACAGTGATATATTTTTGATTAAATATAGATTAAACTGAGGAATAACTTTTTATTATAAAATTATATTTTATATATTTTTTAGATTTCCATGCTTAGAAAATGTTATTTAAGTACACACATATTTTTTTCTATCTAGTCTCTTCACTAACTAGTTCCAATTACCTGAATCACTTAAACAGTTCACAGAAGAGTTCTTGATTAATTTAGAAAATTATCCAAAGCTTATTTGGGATGCAGACACATATGACCAAGCATCTTGAAACAACATGTATTCTTTAGGGTCTGTTAGCAAGTGAACCTATAGAATATAAAAGAATATACAATCACCAGTACAAGGTAGTATATTATATAGAGGTCAGGTTTTCCTAAACTGGTTTGCTTAATGTTATTGTACAAAAACAAAGAAACTGAAAAATCACTCAAATTATGTATGCACTTCTTCAGGGTAATTTTATTAAGGTTCAGTATTATTATTAGCGGTCAGGTTTTCCTAAACTGGTTTGCTTAATCTCATTCTACAAAAACTAAAGAAACTGAAAAATCACTCAAAATATGTACGTACTTCTTCAGAGTAATTTTATTTAGGTTCAGTATTATTCTGCAAAATATTTTAATATAGGAGATATTTTCAAATAAAAGCACTGGGAATCGATCTAAAGACTGTGAGAAAATATTTTTTGCTTTATCTCATTCATTCACAGGATATTCCCTCCTCATTCCTGAGTATTTTTATGTTAATTCCAAATACTATGACAAAATATAAAGAAAAAAAGCTTAGTTTCCTTCATGCCCTGTATTTTCTCTTCCATTTAAAAATCAAAACAATCCTGCTGTGTTCATAGGTTATGTTTCTTATCTTCCTTTTTCAGTTTAGGGAAGACATGGAGAGACTTCAATAAGCTTCTCAAAGCCTCATTATGAGTACATGGAATACAACTCCAGATTTTCATACAATCTGACTTTGCCTCTCCTGAGTCCCTCCTACTTCACTGCTACACTTGGCAGCTTGAGTAGCCTTTCCTATTAGGATTCCCACTTGTATGCTAAATGTCAGATCACCATTTCTTCTTCATTAGTAATTCCTTAATGGGAAAAGACGATAGCATAAAGGAAAAAGAACAAAATTACATGTAAGTGACAGTATTCCTTTCTTTTTGAATTTTAGAATCAAACTTTTTTCCTTTTATTCTTAAAGGAAAAAAGAATGAAATATATTTAATAACCCAAGCATTACTTGAATGTTTGCACAACATTATTCTCTTATTAGAGACTCAAACCCTCACTCTTATTGTGTATTACATTCTAGGATAGTAGTTTACAAATATTTTATGATTTTGTTATCATTTCAATTAAAAAAATCTGAGTGCACATTTCAAATACATGTGTATCTATTTATAAACAACATATTTACATGTTCCATAAAAATAAATGTTGAATGTTTTATAAATTATACACAAAATATACATCTTAAAATATCAAATTACAGGCAAAGATAAAAACTTCATAATGAAAAACTCTTAAATAATGGGTGAAGTGTGATTATATTAATAGATGCAAATTTATATATACATTGATATGTTGCTCACTACTCAGTTGAAAACAGTCTGGGAAAGGGAAATGTGGTATCAATCAAACCTAGAGAAACATTAACTATTTAATTAAGATAAACAGATTTACTCATTACTTACATATTACATATTAGAGAAACAGGTACCTGATTCTGAGGGGAATAAACAAGTCTTTTCTTCAAAAACATACTCCTAGAAAGTATTAAGTACATGCTGGTGATTTAATTGCTCCATCATGTCTGACTCTTTGTGATGCCATGGACTGTAGCCCACCAGGCTTCTCTGTCCATGGGATTTCCCAGGCAAGAATACTGGAATGGCCTGCCATTTTCTTCTCCAGGGGATATTCCAGACCCAGGGATTGAACCTGGGTCTCCTGAATTGCAGGCAGATCCTTTGCCTACTGAGCCACCAGAGAAGCCCATTAAGTATATAAATATCAGTTATATGAAATTTCAAGAAGAGTGTGTGAGGGAATCAAACATCATGCATGGAGACATAAAGGAGTCCTGGGCTGAGTGGAGACCCTCATTCCCTCCTTGTGTCACCCCAGATGGTGTTAAGCATATTGCTTTTTTTTCAGGGTGAGTTTGCAAACTACATCAGAGACAAGTAAGACTCCTTTAGAAGCAAAGACTATGCTGAGAGAAATCATTGCCATATTAAAATTAGGAAGGGAGCCAGAAGATAAGATAACTTGCCAAGGAACATATTTTTCTAAACTACTTTCTCAAAATGTGTGCTAGGAGTCAGGGAAGGAACTGGATTAAATATAAGTAAAGCATGCAGCATTAATGCTTTTCCCACTCCTACACTATACTTTGGGGAGGGTGCCCAACACACACCTAACTCAGGTTCAGGGCACTTAGGGGCTTTAGAAACATGTATATATATATATATACATACATATATATGATTATATATATATATATATATGATTATATATATATGATTTGAAGATAGATTTGCATTCTTTATAAATATTGACATTAAAATTTTTGCACATCTCAGATATGAGGGTTCTTTTCTCTAACATAGGCGTTTTGACATTCTGGCAGGGTCTGTGACAAAAGCTGTGAATTGCCAGATGGATAAATATGTAACATCTTGACTGACAGATTATCTTTACTATGTAGATAAAATTTAACACTGAAAATGGGAACAAGATGCTTCTGATTTCCTATTGATCTACAAAAATAATTAGTGAAATCAAATTGTAAAATATTTGTATAGATCAGAAGAGATCTGAAAAAGTCATCATAATGCTCATGGGAGATTTAGCTGATCGCCGAAGAATCGATGCTTTTGAACTGTGGTGTTGGAGAAGACTCTTGAGAGTCCCTTATACTGCAAGGAGATCCAACCAGTCCATTCTAAAGGAGATCAATCCTGGATGTTCATTGGAGGGACTGATGCTAAAGCTGAAACTCCAATACTTTGGCCACCTCATGAGACGAGTTGACTCACTGGAAAAGACTCTGATGCTGGGAAAGGTTGGGGGCAGGAGGAGAAGGGGACGACAGAGAATGAGATGGCTGGATGGCATCACCGACTCTGTGGACATGAGTTTGAGTGTACTCCGGGAGTTGGTGATGGACAGGGAGGCCTGGCGTGCTGTGATTCATGGGGTCGCGGAGAGTCGGACACGACTGAGCGACTGAACTGAACTGAACTGAACTGAAAATATTGTCTGTGTAACAGTTAGGCAGAAAATGTAAGAGTGTGTTTCTCAGAGAAAATTTCATTCATTCATAATTCAATTTGATGAACAACTATTCTGACAGAATAGAAAGAATCATTTTGTTTTATATTGTGAGACTCTCAGCCAGGAATTATTGATAAATAAATACTAAACCAGGATCTTTGACTGCATGATAATAACCATAATACAGTTCACACACACACACAGACAAATGTTACAAACCTGTAGATTATAAAGTGCTGCATCATTTTCTCTGTTTGTTACAATAAATTTGCTGCCCAAGGAAGACTATATTCAACTAATGTCCGCAGTCAATCTTCTTTCTTTACATTTCCTAATTTTGTGTGAGATATATTGTGGAGTGAATTAGAAGGAAGGAAGGAGAGAGAGATTAGAGAAAGAGAGGAGGAGAGAGAAAATTGAAAGAGAGATTTCAAGTCAAGTTCCTTGGGCAGGATTTCTCTTGATGCCACCAAGTATCTTTTCTATGCTCTCATTTTACCTTCTCTCCAGGTATATGCCTGATACTCTTGGCTTTGCATATTTAGAAATCTTATTAGAAAACATATCAATGGATTTATTTACTTATTTTTTGCAAAGGCTGATTTGTTGCAAAGGAACCCTGTAAGGATATTTAAATCCTAGGTAGTCAACAAAGCCCTAAGCCAATGGGAAAAAGCTGGAGAAATGGAAATGCGAAATCAGAACCAGAGAGCACTATTTAGAATAATAGCAGAAAATGAAAGAAAGGAGAAATTGAATTGGAGCAAAGCCTGATTCATGGCTGATTTGCTAAGCAGGTGTCCAGAGTGCCAACAAATAAATAGGATTAACTACATTGTTGGGAGTTACATGGAACCTCTCTTATGATAAGAATGATGCAAATTAAAGTTACACTGAGATGCCATTATTCACTTATCAGGTTCCTAAATATTCTTAAATTTGGTAACATACTCTTGGCAAAGCAATTAGGGACTTAATACATTGCTGGTGGGAGTGTGAATTCATACAAGCCATGTAATCATAAATGTAGCAATACCTATCAAAATTTTAAACACAGAGACTTTGATCAAGCAATTCTGCTTCTGGGAATTTAGTTTGCGGTTGTCCACATGCAAAATGCTTTATGCCATTTTCATTTACTTTTATATTAACTTATTATGTTTGTTGGTTACAGTATTGGTTGCAATAGCAAAAGAATCAAACCAACCAATGACCACCAGAAATAGAGGGCTTAAATAAATTATGATACATCCATATAATGGATAATATGTGGCTAAAGACCAATGCTCATCTAACTGCATTGATTTGGAAAGTCCTCCAAGATAAATTGTAAGTAAAAAAAACAAGTTCAGAGCAATGGGCATAATATATTATCTTTTGGTGTGAAAATAGAGAAAATAAGAATCTGTATTTGTGTTTATTTGGCATATATAAGGGAAGTGTGAAAGAAGCATAAAAATATAATAGAAATAATTTTCATGGTTGGGGGGGCATGGATATAGGAACAAGCAGGAAATGAGGCAGACTTTTGACTATGAACCAGTTTACACTTAAAGATATATTCACCTATCAGAAAATCAAATGCATAAAGCTTTTATCAAGTATCATTAGGATAAAATTGGAAATGTGGAATCATTTAACTTCTGGATCTGTACATAATATAAACAGACATTATTCCCACTGACTTAATTGCACAATGTTGTTTACAGTAAAAGAAAAGAAGTGTTCAAAGAACAGTTGCATTAGTCAGGGTTCAGTCAAGATAGGTTAGGTTATATTACAGCAACAAACCTTCACAAGACCTTCAGTTCAGTTCAGTTCAGTCACTCAGTCGTGTCCAAAACAAGTTTCCTTATCATACTACATGATTTTTGAGGATCTACTTCTGTTCCTATCCATATCTTCTGCATTCCAGATTAACATTGATAGAATTTCTCTTACCTGGGAGTCTCATATCAGGAAAAAAAAAAAAAAGAGTGAATCATAAACTCTTAAAGCTTTCCTAAAAGTGATACAAATACTTAATAGAAACATTTTATTGATCAATACAAGGCATATGGCTGCTACTGAATTCACCAAAACAGGATGTATATTCTTCCTGTCAAGAGGGAAGCATCTCAGGAATATAGCCAAACCTAAATTAATGGCCAAAGTGACTATAAATCTCTCTAGGGTAGGAAATACTTTGAGATATGATACAAATTACCATATATCATTTGTTAATAACCAGTCTTCATTTTCTTCCCATCCCCATGCTGAACCAATCCTAACATTAATGTTAATTCTATTCTCATATACAGAATATAAGCTGTAAGGATTCTGACTAGTTTCTACATATCTCACTGCTCTAGACAGGAACAGACCTTGAAATTATTAAAATTTCCAGGAAAAGTTTTACTTTGATATAAATGAGTTGTTCCTATATTTTAAGTTTCCAATGTTTTCTAATAGATCACATCACCTGGTTAAGCCCTCCAATGTCTAGAAGCATCGTTAAGAAGGTGTGCCATTCAACAAACTGGAATCTATGTGAAAGATTATTTTTAACTGTGGATGAGCAGAATTGTTTTTAACCAAATGAATGAATAAAGAAATTTGCATTTTAACAATTATTCCTGAATACACAAACTTTTTTCTTATACTGAAGTAGGTGATTGAATAATGGCCACAAAATATATATCAATTAAAATTTTTATTCCCTTTAGGCCCTCTTCAGTTACTCTCGGCCATCCTATACTTTATTCAGATAAGTAGAATATAACATTTGCTGTAAAAATGAATACCATTTGAATTCTGGATCTTTCTACAAAATTATATCATCTATGACCTAAGCAGGTAACTTCTATATGGATTTTATTACCAATAAAAAGTATAAACTATTTTTTATTCTAATAAAATCATCATTGGGGAGCAAATATCAGTCCTAAACAAAAAGAACATTTTTCATTTTAAATCATCACCTAGGAAGACCTACTTGATCATGATTAGAAAATGGCCGAGACTTGAATTTCTTTTTTAATGCTACTTATAAAATTGTCTATGCTGCTGTGATTGAAACTGAGAGGTGGATGAAATTGCATGACTGAAGGAGCATAAAGTCAGGAAAATGGTATGAGCTTAGGCTTAGAGGTAAGATCTAAGAAGGCGTATTGAATAATGAGAAAAGCAGCCTGGCTGAAATAAAGGGATTATGACGGTAAGTATTAAGAGGCAGGTTTGGAAAAGTATATTAGGATAAGTTGTAGAGGACTTGGATCTCCAGCTAAGAGTCCTAATGTAAATGAGCAGGTAGGACAAGTTTCAAATAGGAGACTGAGAGAAAGAATGTAGAGGGAACGTGTTGTAAAGCAGGTTGGAAGGACCTGATGGGAAGCTGATAATATTGCCTCCCTGCGCAACCATTAGAGATAATAAGGAATCTCAGACAATGTTATTATGAAGAGATATAAGAGAAGAACTAGAAACAAAGTATAAATAAACAGAATTTGAATCATTTCACATGAAATTAAAAGGAGAAAGGAATCTGACTGATTTAGAGGTTGGAAAAATTTGACAATAGGTGACTATGATAATTGGATCCATGGGAAAAAGAAAACTGAGGATCAGACCTGGAAGGACAAGAGCAGTAATTAGTCCAGTGTTCATTTCTCCCCACCACTGACAAAAGGTCCTGTTGTTGAACTGCCCAATTCTGCATGAATTGTTTGCTTTTCCAGTCTGACCTGACAGCAAGCACTGTCCCTGTACCATGTGAACGTTAAGTGCTCTCCTTTCTGATATACTGGGTGCTTCTCTACATGGCCACTGGTAGTTTCTCACAACACACGAAGAATAGTTTTCTGATTAGTATTATAGAAGGATCCACTGCAGATTTTCAGAGTTCTTTCTCTGTTTAACTCTAAACTTTTAAGTAATCTTCCCTGCTCACCACAGCTGCCATTGTCTCCCTGATCTATCAGTTCTGTGTCAATAACTGTGGAGCTCACACGCTAGTAAAGTAATGCTCAAAATTCTTTAAGTCAGGCTTCAGCAAGACATGAACCGTGAACTTCCAGATGTTCAAGCTGCTTTTAGAAAAGTCAGAGGAACCAGAGATCAAATTGCCAACATCCGCTGGATCATGGAGAAAGCAAGAGAGTTCCAGAAAAACATCTATTTCTGCATTATTGACTATGCCAAAGCCTTTGACTGTGTGGATCACAATAAACTGTGGAAAATTCTGAAAGAGATGGGAATACCAGACCACCTGACCAGCCTCTTGAGAAAGCTGGTCAGGAAGCAAGAGTTAGAACTGGGCATGGAACAACAGACTTGTTCCAAAACGGAAAAGGAGTACATCAAGGCTGTATATATAGTCACCTGCTTATTTAACTTATATGCAGAGTAAATCATGAAAAACGCTGGGCTGGATGAAGCACAAGCTGGAATCAAGATTGCTGGGAGAAATATCAATAACTTCAGATATGCAGATGACACCACCCTTATGGCAGAAAGTGAAGAACTAAAGAGCCTCTTGATGAAAGTGAAAGAGGAGAGTGAAAAAGTTGGCGTGAAGCTCAACATTCAGAAAACTAAGATCATGGCATCCAGTCCCATCACTTCATGGCAAATGGATGGGGAAACAGTGGAAACAGTGGCTAACTTTATTTTTTGGGGCTCCAAATCATTGCAGTTGGTGATTGCAGCCATGAAATTAAAAGACGCTTGCTCCTTGGAAGGAAAGTTATAACCAACCTGGGCAGCATATTAAAAAGCAGAGACATTTTTTGCCCACAAAGGTCCGTCTAGTCAAGGCTATGGTTTTTTCAGTGGTCATGTATGGATGTGAGAGTTGGGCTATAAAGAATGCTGAGGGCCTGAGAATTGATACCATTGAATTGTGGTGTTGGAGAAGACTCTTGGAGAGTCCCTTGGACTGCAAGGAGATCCAACCAGTCCACTCTAAAGGAGATCAGTCCTGGGTGTTCATTGGAGGGACTGATGTTGAAGCTGAAACTCCAATACTTTGGCCACCTAATGAGAAGAGCTGACTCATTTGAAAAGACCCTGATGTTGGGAAAGACTGAAGGCAAGAGGAGAAGGGGACGACAGAGGATGAGATGGTTAGATGGCATCACCGACTCTATGGACACGAGTTTGGGTAGAATCAGGAGTTGGTTATGGACAGGGAAGCCTGGTGCGCTGTGGATCATGGGGTGGCAAAGAGTCAGACACGACTGAGCGACTGAACTGAACTGAAACACGGAACACTCACTGGGCTCTCTTTGGCTTTCCCCCCCTGGACCACAGCCTTGAAACTTTCTCATAGATCTATGCCCTGGCTATAGCTGAGCTAATCTCTGGTTTCGTGTCTGTGAAAGTAACGTATCTTTATTGCCTAATGTCTGATGTCCTGAATACAGTATTCCATACATTTCGATGGGGTAATTTTTTTTTCAAGTAGATTTGTAAAATTCTTTTACAATACTTCCATTTTAAGCAGAAATCTCTTTTGACATTTTCAGTAATGCAAATCCACAGAAGGAAATAATCAAAACTTGAATACACATAGGAACTCAGTGTAGAACTTGAAACTAGACTTCCTGGGTTTAAATCCTGGCTCCATCAGTATAATATTCAGGCAATTTTCTTGAATGTTTATGATCATTTAACTTATATAAAACAAGGGCTATAGAAATGACTACTTCACTAAGTTAACATGAGAATTTAAGCAGTTAGTGTATATGAAGTGCTTCGAACACTACCTGTTTCATGAAAAATGCTCAATAAGTACTCATTACTGCCACAGGACTGGAAAAGGTCCGTCTTCATTCCAATCCCAAAGAAAGGGAATGCCAAAGAATGCTCAAACTACCGCACAATTGCACTCATCTCACACGCTAGTAAAGTCATGCTCAAAATTCCCTAAGCCAGGCTTCAGCAATATGTGAACCGTGAACTCCCAGATGTTCAAGCAGGTTTTAGAAAAGGCAGAGGCACCAGAGATCAAATTGCCAACATCCGCTGGATCATGGAGAAAGCAAGAGAGTTCCAGAAAAACATCTATTTCTGCTTTATTGACTATGCCAAAGCCTTTGACTGTGTGGATCACAATAAACTGTGGAAAATTCTGAAAGAGATGGGAATACCAGACCACCTGACCTGCCTCTTGAGAAACCTGTATGCAGGTCAGGAAGCAACAGTTAGAACTGGACATGGAACAACAGACTGGTTCCAAATAGGAAAAGGAGTCCGTCAAGGCTGTATATTGTCACCTTGCTTATACAACTTATATGCAGAGTACATCATGAGGAATGCTGGGCTGGAAGAAGCAAAAGCTGGAATCAAGATTGCTGGCAGAAATATCAATAACCTCAGATATGCAGATGACACTACCCTTATGGCACAAAGTGAAGAGGAACTCAAAAGCCTCTTGATGAAAGTGAAAGAGGAGAGTGAAAAGGTTGGCTTGAAGCTCAACATTCAGAAAACTAAGATCATGGCCTCTGGTCCCATCACTTCATGGGAAATAGATGGAAAAACAGTAGAAACTGTGTCAGACTTTATTTTTTTGGGCTCCAAAATCACTGCGGATGCTGATTGCAGCCATGAAATTAAAAGACGCTTACTCCTTAGAAGGAAAGTTATGACCAACCTTGATAGTATATTAAAAAGCAGAGACATTGCTTTGCCAACAAAGGTCCGTCTAGTCAAGGAGAGTTGGACTGTGATGAAAGCTGATTGCTGAAGAATTGATGCTTTTGAACTGTGGTGCTGGAGAAGACTCTTGAGAGTCCCTTGAACTGCAAGGAGATCCAACCAGTCCATTCTGAGGGAGATCGATCCTGGGTGTTCATTGGAAGGACTGATGCTAGGGGAGAGGGGGCTACTCTCTATTTGGGATGTGCAGGCTTCTTATTGCACTGGATTCTCTTGTTGCGGGGCACAGGCTCTAAGGCTTGCAGGCTTCAGTAGTTGCAGCATGTGAGCTCAGCAGTTGCGGCTCCTGGGGTCTAGAGCAAAGGCTCAATAGTTGTGGTGTGTGGGCTTAGCTGCTCCACCACATGTGGGATCTTCCCAGACCAGGGATGGAACCTTTATTTACTTCTTTGGCAGTTAAATTCTTTACCACTTAGCCACCAGGGAAGCCCTATTGTTATTATTATTACTAAGGGGAGAGTATATGAAAAGGCTTCTTCAGGAATGGGAGGGCTGAAGGAAATAGTAGCAACTCCAGTAACCAAAGTTACTTTCTCTTTCTTTCCAAAAATGGATGTCCCTCATCTTTGTTTCTCACATATCTTCTTCGTTCTGATCTTTCCCTCTATAAACTAACTTCCCCTGTTCTTCTTAGTGATTGTGGCTGACCTGAGTTGCTGTTTCTATTCACTAAAGCCAAAAAATTGACTACTATTGTTGGCTCTGATGGAAAATACACAGGGATGATGAAGTGGGAGGGGAATTCTTAGAAAAGGAATACTGTGAGCTAGAGAAGTGTTTCCTGTAAAGACAAAGTTCTGCTAAGTATTGAAAAACACAGTAGGATTGCACATCTGAGTCTGTGTGTTAGGGATTGGAGTACTAACATGGTAAGATTTTGATTTCATTAAGATATCTGATCACATCACTTCATGGCAAATAGATTGGGAAGCAATGGAAACCATGACATTTTATATTCTTGGGCTCCAAAATCACTGCAGATGGTGACTGCTGCCATGAAATTAAAAGATGCTTGCTTCTTGGAAGAAAAGTTATGACAAACCTACACAGTATATTAAAAAGCAAAGACATTACTTTGCCAACAAAGGTCCATATAGTCAAAGCTATGGTTTTTCCAGCAGTCATGTATGGATATGAGAGTTGGACCATAAAGAAGGCTGAATGCTAAAGAATTGATGCTTTTGAACCGTGGTGTTGGAGAAGACTCTTGAGAGTTCCTTGGACTGCAAGGAGATGAAACCAGTCAATCCGAAAGGAAATCAATCCTGAATATTCATTGGAAGGACTGATGCCAACTGATAAAACTGAAACCAACACTTTAGCCACCTGATGCGAAGAGCCAACTCATTAGAAAAGACCCTGCTGCTGGGAAAGATTGACGGCATGAGGAGAAGGGGATGACAGGGGATGAGATGATTGGATGGCATCACTGACTCAGTGGACATGAATTAAGCAAGGACCGGGAGTTGTGATGAACAGGGAAGCCTGACATGCTGCAATCCATGGTGTCACAAAGAGTTGGACATGACTGAGTGTCTGAATAACAAAGAAATGAAAATGGGGGCTTCCCAGGTGGTGCTTGTGGTAAAAAAAAATCTGCCTGCAATGCAGGAGATGAAAGAGGCATGAGTTTGGGAAGAACTCTGGAGAAGGAAATGGCAACCTGCTCCAGTACTCTTGCCTGGGAAATCCCATGAATAGAGGAGCCTGGGGGGCTACACAGTTCATGGGCCACAAAAGAGTCAGACACGCCTGAGTCACTAAGCATACACGCACACACAAGGTATGAGAACTCAGAGAAATATGATTTGAAGGAGGTAAAAGAATAAGCCATAGCAAGTGAATTGGGAATTATCTAGAAGAAAAATCTCCCAGAGGTGGGCAACTGAGCTTTCTGTCTACTTAACAAGTGCCTCCTTCCTTTTTGTTATTTAGAAAAATCTCCCTTCAAATGAATAGGTGTCATTGCAGTAAAACTCTATTTCTAACTAGCTGTCTAATTTTTCAGAGAGATGAGTGAAAGAATTTCATGAGTAATAATTAAGTGGCAAAAATTAGCTATTATTTTTTAAATTATGAAATGAGATCAAATTTTCTTCCATTATTTGATTTTAAAATCCTGTTGATCTCTCTTTTCAAAAAGAAATGAACTGTCTTCAGTTAATGTCTAAAAAATCAAATTCAATGAGATCCTAAATACATTAATATTAGCCTCTTCGATGTTGTTTGTATTAGGTTACATTTTTTTTTATAAAGGATTTTTTTGGACAATTTACTTACAAGTACATTTCAATCTATTTATCTTTCTGCAAGGCAAAAAGTCTCTAAATCAATTCAAAGATTTCTCTCTTGGTAGAATTATTTATGAGAAACAGAGTTCAGAAATATAATTGCTAGAATACATAAAGAAAGAAACACCTGGTCAAAGTTAGTATTCTATTGACTGATAGCTCTTTTGGTGGATGGGTTACTACTTTCTCAGAACATGATTCAGGCTCACTGTTGTTTGTAATAAATTACTTATTTTGCCAGAAACATTATTTTCTTCCCATAAGTAATTTGTAAATTTTTGTTTCACCCAAGTAGTTCATTTTCCAAACCAAGTGCTGTTGTTTTTTATTTCCTATAGGTACTAAAGAAAGGGAGACACTAGAGTTCCCAGAAAGCTAACCTCTTGTCTAGTTAAAATTCTGATAAATTTTCTTCATCACATGTACATGAAAAATATAATGTATTATGCAACAATGTAATTGAATTCAGTTTCAAATGCAAGACAAACTAAGGGGGAATTCTTTTTAAAAGCAAATTCTTATGTCATTCAAACAAACTTTTAGATATGACAGAATAGGGTAGCATATTGGAATGGCTTATATGGAAAAACCTAAAGTATTTGAAGAATCTGAAGGTTTTGCTGTCATTGTTTGCTTTGATGTTCTTTTTGTTTCCATTTTTAATTTTTGAATTTTTGGTTCTTAAATCTACCACAAAAAGGGAACCACAGTTAAGTCTATGGTCTAAGCTTGACTCTTATAAACCTGTGTTCAGTAAAGTTTAATAAAATTACATATTAAACTATTTAAGTAATGGTGCTTCCATATTTTGCAAATCAGAGACTGATTAATATCTAACAGAGCAACACTAAAAATAATATTCTAAATCAACTTACAAGATAAGAAAAGGAAACATGAAAGCTATTATGCAAATAATACTATATAAAGGCTTTCCGAGTTTTTCTATGTCCTAGAGAAAATATGCAACATGGAAGAAAGGGGCACAGAAACCTCAGAAATTTTCTACTTATCTAATTTCAAGTCTAATTATTTGTTAGTACTTGTTTTTTGATATCAATAATCACCCATTTAGTCATTCATTTGATAAATTTATGTTTCTAAGGTTTGTTTGTTTTTTTTAAACAAATCGTGACACTATAAGTTCCCTGAAGGCAAAGACATTTTATACTTCTGGTCACCATCATGTCCCTTCACTCAGAAAAATATCTGACTCATAGATATTCAATAAAATGTTTGTTACTAAACTTGAATGACTTTATACTTCATGGAAAATGATAGAAAAAGATGCCCTACTATACTTTCTGGAAAAAGCAGGGAAAGGAGGAAAGAGAATTTCGAGCAAGCTCATAAATACCTTGAGTATAGAAAAAATCTATATTGTGTGCTTTTTTGTATTCATGAAATAAAAAATTCCAGGAGAAAAGTATGTACTTTTGAACAGAGAAAATAATCAATAACTATTATTGATGAATTTTTCCTCTAGTAATTAATGTCCAAAGATGAAATAGAGAATTTTGAGTGCTTTCTTTTTTTATACATTCTGAAAAGACTAATTCAAGAGTGAAACCCCTCATAACTTTTCTTCCTTACAGGTTTCTGAAGAGACTAGGGACTAGGAGTTTCATAATGAGATTTTGAAGCTGATTGGTGTGGCATTTCATAGTTTTTACAGGAAAAAAGATTACTTTGAATATTCCCTATTAAGAAATAAGGCATACCTTTTTGCATCACTTTCAGCATAGCTTTTACAGAAATAAAATCCTTAAAATTCCATGGTAAAATAAAATACCATTCTTGACTGAACAAATGATAATAGTAATTCTACAGTAAACCTCACCATAATAGTGTGGGGAGAGAATACAGAGATTCTTCACCATCACAGATAATCCAATAGCTCCTTCACCATCATAGATAATCCAGTGTCATTTCTGTTTGGCTTGTAGGTATCAATTTTTGACTTTTATTTAAATATAAATAAAGCTAAATTTTGAGGCAGTTGGACATAATAGAAACAGATCGAGGATCACTATCTTTCATTTCCTTCTGTATAATATTTTGAAAATCACTTCCCCCCTTTTAAAATAATATATTTTCAGGAGAGCAGGTTTATCTGGCTCTTATCACTTCATTCTGACCAGAAGCAGAAATTTTTAAAGATTCCAGTTATACATTAGGTAATATCCGCACCTTGAAAATTTCAAGTAATATCAGCAATCAATATGGTGTTCTTTCTCCTACAGCCAGGGTTCACAGGTCAGAAGGTAAAGGATTGGAAGAGGAGTGGCTCCTCTCACTATTGTCTGTATAGATGCTCTAGTAAAAGTGGGTTGCTGTCCATAGGGTCGCACAGAGTCGGACACGACTGTAGCGACTTAGCATACATACATGCATGCATTGGAGAAGGAAATGGCAACTCACTCCAGTATTCTTGCCTGGAGAATCCCAGGGACAGAGGAGCCTGGTGGGCTGCCGTCTATAGGGTCACACATAGTTGGACACGACTGAAGCAACTTAGCAGCAGCAGCAACAGTAAAAGTTATATTTTCTCTCCCTGCACCTTTAGGATTTGCATGTCTAAGGGAGGATGTCTTCTAGTGGTGGAAATATCAATGGCTTTTTAAACTGGGTTTGAGACTGACACAAGCTACCTAGTACTTTTCATGCCAGTGAATAAAGAAGCAAAACAGTAGGTTACTGTACCTATGGTAGCCATTGATCATTATTATTATGTGGATAATTTGTTTCTTCTACAAATAATGATAAGAAGGAGTATAGGTATAATGCAAAATTTCCCTGAGGTGATTCTTGGTACTCCTATGTCCATGATTAAAGTCCAAAGAATACTACATAACACAATTCAAGCAGGTCTATTGATGGTCTATATACTTCAAGAAGGAAGGTTTAGAACACATCCTATCAAACAAGGTACCCGAGTAAGGCAAAAAAAAAGAAATGAAAGGAGGCAGTTATGAATACCATCTAGGACTGTGAAATCAGTTGTATAAGAAGGACTATAATATCTATGAATGTTTCTTACTAATTCTGACTTGGATGACTTATGCATACTTTAACCAGCTTTTTTCTCTTCCTCTTTCATTCTGCTGCCATCTATTATAAGATGTGTTATAGATAATTACTTTCAGATTTCAAAATCAAAATTACAAGATATCAAAGGAAGACTATGTTTCAGCTAAATAAAAAAAAAAGAATTTCACGCACAAATACATAAAGAGAATTTGTGTCTTTTCTGAGGGAGATGGTTGGCATGTCTTCAGATACAAGGGAGAGTTGTAAAAATTAGCAGATGTGCACTTTTGCTACTGTCTTTATTTGGATGTTCAGTATGGATAAAGGAGATATATGTGGATATAAATTGATAAAAAGTGTGTGTTTGTGTTTTGTTAACTTAGCTAAGGTGAGACTCCGTTTTCCAGAATTCCCCTCCCTGCATTGTTCACTCTTAGTGTGGGCCACAAGGGGATGTTTCATACAAGATTAGGAAGGTAGAAGGGCAGTGGACTTGTGTTACCTGAAAGAGATCAGTGAAGGCACATGGAGCTATTGAACCTCATGCAATGTGCTCATCTGCTGGTTTCCCTTGTCGGTATCAGGTAGTAGGCAGGCCTGCATTGATTACAGATCATGGCAGAGTTTCTTCAACTTATACAGCTCCTGGTCCAGGTCTGAGTTTATTTAGGTGACAAGAAGTGCTAGCATGTTCTCTTAACACTGCATCTTTGAGACTGGAGACTTGGAGTTAGTGAAGCAGGTTTCATTTTTTCTTTATAAGTTCTAGTTCAGATATGATTTCCACCCAAACCTCACAGGTTCCAATTTGCTCTAGTTTCCGACACTTCACATCTATCTAAGAAGCAAAGTAGGTAACCACTGAAAAACAGAACAGATTTTGAATGTTTTTATTTTTCAAGTAACAACATTTAGAATTTGAGATCTCCCTCGCCTGGTGTCCAATCAAGGAAGAAAAATTTTATAAGGCACCATAGATTCTCTGTTGAAACTTCTGGAGTTGGATGAACCAGATATAGACAAAGTTTACAAAACTGAAGGCTATATTTAATTCATTTCAGTTCCTAACTGGATTACCATAATGTTACCCAACTCTAAGGGGATGCCAGAAGATAAGGTAAACTATACATGGAGACAAATCACATTATTCAGATTCTTAGAAATTTTTATACACAAAGTTCAGTGTTCAGTCAAGAATTGCAAGACTTATCTAGAAACAAAACTAAGAAAAAAGCAGATGATAGAAACAGATTCACAGATGACATAGTTATGGGAGTTATAGAATATGTATTTTAAAATGACTGTGATGATTTTTCAATAAAGTAGATCATATAAGAAAGAGTTTCACAATTAAAAAATCCTATTTCTATTTTAAAAAGTCAAATGGAAATTCTGCAGCAGGAAAAAATATTATAATTAAACATTAAGATCCAAATGAAGCATTCAACAAAAAGTTGAACACAGTGAGAGAGGTTTAATAAACAAGATTATTTGCTGTTGTTCAGTCACTCAGTCATGTTCAACTCTTTGAAACCGCATGGACTGTAGCACACCTGTCTTCCCTGTCCTTCACCATCTCCCAGAGTTTGCTCAAACTCATGTCCATTGAGTCAGTGATGCCATCCAAACCACCTCATCCCCTGCCATCCCCTTCTCCTCCTGCCTTCAACTGACCCAGCATCAGGGTCTTTTCTAATGAATTGGCTCTACATATCACGTGGCCAAAGTATTGGAGCTTCAGCTTCAGCATCAGTCCTTCTGATGAATATTCAGGGTTTATTTCTATTAGAATTGACTGTGAGAAAAGACAAAATGCCCAGGTGAAAGTTTGAGTAATTAGGAGGACAGAAAATAGTGAAAAGAGTAAAGAGAACCTTCAGACGTGTTTAAACTTCTAATGTGCATTTTGGAGTCAAAGAATCATAGATCAGAAGGAATATTTGAAAAATAATCATTTTAGGAGAATTTTTTCCAAACTGATTACAACCATCAAGCCACAAATTTAAAGGATCCTTCTTACAATCACATGTAAGATAATACTCTATTAAAAATGATATTAAAAAGCAAAACAAAGCAAGAAAGAACTTTATATTGCTTGCAGGTCAGGAAGCAACAGTTAGAACTGGACATGGAACAACAGACTGGTTCCAAATAGGAAAAGGTGTACGTCAAGGTTGTATATTGTCACCTTGCTTATATAACTTATATACAGAGTACATCATGAGGAAAGCTGGGCTGGAAGAAGCACAAGCTGGAATCAAGATTGCTGGCAGAAATATCAATAACCTCAGATATGCAGATGACACTACCCTTATGGCAGAAAGTGAAGAGGAACGCAAAAGCCTCTTGATGAAAGTGAAAGAGGAGAGTGAAAAGGTTGGCTTGAAGCTCAACATTCAGAAAACGAAGATCATGGCATCTGGTCCCATCACTTCATGGGAAATAGATGGAAAAACAGTGGAAACAGTGTCAGACTTTATTTTTTTGAGCTCCAAAATCACTGCAGATGCTGATTGCAGCCATGAAATTAAAAGACTCTTGCTCCTTGGAAGGAAAGTTATGACCAACCTTGATAGTATATTAAAAAGCAGAGACATTAATTTGCCAACCAAGGTCCGTCTAGTTAAGGAAATGGTTTTTCCCGTGGTCATGTATGGATGTGAGAGTTGGACTGTGAAGAAAGCTGATCGCCGAAGAATTGATGCTTTTGAACTGTGGTGTTGGAGAAGACTCTTGAGAGTCCCTTACACTGCAAGGAGATCCAACCAGTCCATTCTAAAGGAGATCAATCCTGGATGTTCATTGGAGGGACTGATGCTAAAGCTGAAACTGCAATACTTTGGCCACCTCATGCGACGAGTTGACTCACTGGAAAAGACTCTGATGCTGGGAAAGGTTGGGGGCGGGAGGAGAAGGGGACGACGGAGAATGAGATGGCTGGATGGCATCACCGACTCTGTGGACATGAGTTTGAGTGTACTCCGGGAGTTGGTGATGGACAGGGAGGCCTGGCGTGCTGTGATTCATTGGGTCGCGGAGAGTCGGACACGACTGAGCGACTGAACTGAACTGAACTGAAGCATAGTTTAGGTAATAATGTCATGGTGAACACTAATAAAAGGAAAAAGTATTTGCGACCTCTTAATTCATAGTAAGCAGGAGAATCATTATAGCATGTTTTTTAGAAAATAAATTGGGAAAGCAACAGATATCTATAAACTACCAAGAAAATTTAATATTTCAATAATCTAGAAGGGATGACATCTTAATAAAAGTCTAGAGTTGTCATAGAGACTGTGCAGACCTCAAAAAACTTGCACCAAGTCAAGGTTGAGAAAAACATCACTAAGGGGATGGGGGTGATGATGATTTGATATGGCTACTGCCTGAGAAACAGGGACACTGGAGTTGTCTAGGAGTCAGATGTAGATGACATATAGTATGGAGGAATGGCTATTAAAGTTATGACATTTTAAAGGGAAAAAACAATTTTGTCATCTGTGCGTAAGTGTGTGTTAGTGTGTGTATGAAAAGAAGAATGACAGTGATAAACAGATAAACACCAATTAAGAAATGTGTGCATAAATTTT
The DNA here is from genome assembly GCF_049115385.1 of Moschus berezovskii. Taxonomy (NCBI): domain Eukaryota; kingdom Metazoa; phylum Chordata; class Mammalia; order Artiodactyla; family Moschidae; genus Moschus; species Moschus berezovskii. Next base: position 71,740,230 of record NC_142464.1, on the reverse strand, counting down.
GATGGTGAGGAGATATTGCATACATTTAGCAGGGAATGAACGTTAGATTTGATATATTAAAACTGAGATTCTTATAGTATGTTCATAGAAAATCTAATAGGCTTTCAGAATGAAAGTCAAGAACTGGGCTGTCTGATATGGTATCTACAAGCCACAAATGGCTATTCTAATTTAAAATCTGGTTTGTCAGTTGTACTAGCTGCATTTTAAGTGCTCAGTCGCCATATGTAGCTAGTGGTTATTTTTCAGCATTTAATAGCATTTCCATCACTTCAGAGAGTTTTGTTGGATATGAAAGTAAGGATAGAGCTCAGGAGAAGATATTTATAATATGATATTGACAGATATGGAGAAGGAAATGGCAACCCACTCCAGTGTTCTTGCCTGGAGAATCCCAGGGACGGCGGAGCCTGGTGGGCTTCCGTCTATGGGGTCACGCAGAGTCAGACACGACTGAAGTGACTTAGCAGCAGCATTGACAGATATGTACTTGGAATACAGGAAAATATACCTTGGAGTATAGCAAAAGAAAAGAAAAGAGTAAAGAACAAAGTTTACTGAATGTCTGCTTTATATAAGAGAGATAAAGGTCCTTTGTAAAATTATTAAAAACCAATACCTATATTCACTCTTCCTGTTGCTTATGCTTAAAGGTTGCTAGTAGCAGAGGAGTCTGAACGAGAAGAAATCATCTTTATCACTGTCAGTTCAGTTCAGTTCAGTTGCTCAGTTGTGTCCAACTCTTTGCGACCCCATGAATCACAGCACGCCAGGCCTCCCTGTCCATCACCAACTCCCGGAGTTCACTCAAACTCATGTCCATATAGTCGGTGATGCCATCCAACCATCTCATTCTCTGTCGTCCCCTTCTCCTCCCGCCCCCAATCCTTCCCAGCATCAGAGTCTTATCCAGTGAATCAACTTGTCACATGAGGTGGCCAAAGTATTGGAGTTTCAGCTTTAGCATCAGTCCTTCCAATGAACACCCAGGACTGATCTGCTTTAGAATGGACTGGTTGGATCTCCTTGCAGTCCAAGGGACTTTCAGGAGTCTTCTCCAACACCACAGTTCAAAAGCATCAATTCTTTGGCGATCAGCTTTCTTCACAGTCCAACTCTCACATCCATACATGATCACTGGAAAAACCATAGCCTTGACTTGACCGACCTTTGTTGGCAAAGTAATGTCTCTGCTTTTCAATATACTATCAAGGTTGGTCATAACTTTCCTTCCAAGGAGTAAACATCTTTAAATTTCATGGCTGCAATCAGCATCTGCAGTGATTTTGGAGCCCCCCAAAAATAAAGTCTGACACTGTTTCCACTGTTTCCCCATCTATTTCCCATGAAGTGATGGCACCAGAGGCCAAGATCTTTGTTTTCTGAATGTTGAGCTTCAAGCCAACCTTTTCACTCTCCTCTTTCACTTTCATCAAGAGGCTTTTGAGTTCCTCTTCACTTTCTGCCATAAGGGTAGTGTCATCTGCATATCTGAGGTTATTGATATTTCTGCCAGCAATCTTGATTCCAGCTTGTGCTTCTTCCAGCCCAGCTTTCCTCATGATGTACTCTGCATATAAGTTAAATAAGCAGGGTCACAATATACAACCTTGACGTACTCCTTTTCCTATTTGGAACCAGTCTGTTGTTCCAAGTCCAGTTCTAACTGTAGCTTCCTGACCTGCACACAGGTTTCTCAAGAGGCAGGTCAGGTGCTCTGGTATTCCCATCTGTTTCAGAATTTTCCACAGTTTATTGTGATCCACACAGTCAAAGGCTTTGACACAGTCAATCCAGTGAAAAGAGACTTGAGATAATAAAAATATTGTATCAAGTTTAACTGATATTTTTAGAAGTCTAATTTTAATAACTTTAAATTCTGTGTTTTTAATAGGGATATTCAGAAAAGAGTCTGAACTCCCCCTCAATTAAACAAAAAAAATCCAAAAATTGAACAGGGAATCTAAGGCTGACTATGCTTTCAGTCTTCTTTTTTGTATGTGCTTCTCTGCAATGTCAATAGAGATTTGAGAGAAAATTCTCTATAGATCTTGGTCTTAATTTAGTGATTAAGAAACTATGTCTTAGAGACCACAACAAAGTAGCAAGGTTGATTTTAGTTTTCAGTGAGATTATTCTTAGAGATTCTGCAACTGTTATTTTGCATCAGTGGTTATAAAAACACTAATATGAGTTCAAAAATTTAACTTAAAAACTAATATTTTGTATTTTACTAAAACACGTTAAATGTTTTATAGTTTATCAGATGATAGTTTTTTTTGCTTTATTAAAGCATGTAGAGATGATCCAAAAGTGTGTGTGGTGTGTGTCTTGCTTTAGTTAAGAAATAAATTTTTACTGCTAGACCATATTTTAAAAATAGATACACAAAAAGTAGGAATTATGAACAGAATAGAAATCAAAATGTTTTAGTTCTGATGCCAAGATGAGTAATAGATATGTCTTTTATGGAATTTTTTTCTTTTCTGTCCATTCATCATCAATGCTAAGTATACAAATTGTTTTGATAGTGAAATTGTCATTTAAGTCTTTTTTTTTTCTTTTATCCAACTATTCTGATGCTGATTATAGTGTTTTGGTTTGCTTTGGTTTTTAAAAGAGTACATCCTGATCTTCTGGACCTCCTTATATAAAGTTCATGACAAGTCTTTCCATTTGGTAGGTGAGGCTATCAAAATCCTATACCGGATGTGGTGCAGTGTGGTTATTGCTGTCACCCCCATCTATATATAGCTCAGCTGAAATATTCATGCTCTATAAACTGTCATATTCCCTTCAGTGACTGTCTCAAAGTGTACATTCACATTTTATATGTGGCTTAATGATCCAGTTATCTCAACTGCCCATTAGACATTTTTGCTAAAATAAAAAGAATATAAAATATACTTCCAACTACTCATTCATTTTTATATGGAATTAGAATTCTATTTTAAATGAGCAGAATATATACTTTGTGTAATCTTCATGATGTGAACAAAAATTGAGACATAAAATCTTTTGATAATTTTTTAACAGACCTTCATATTTCCTTATTCTAATTTCTGAGTTTCCTATTTATATAATTAAGTTAAATTCATTCATTTTTTAAGGCATTATTCATGATAACTTATGGCCCTGGGATCATAGCCTTTAACTTCTAGCCTGAGAGAGATTTAGCTCCCCCTTTGGTGATAGGAACCTAGAATGTTAGATCCATGAATCAAGGCAAATTGGAAGTGCTCAAACAGGAGATGGCAAGAGTGAACATAGACAATCTAGGAATCAGTGAACTAAAATGGACTGAAATGGGTGAATTTAATTCAGATGACCACTATATCTACTACTGCGGGCAGGAATCCCTTAGAAGAAATGGAGTAGCCATCATGGTCAACAAAAGAGTCTGAAATGCAGTACTTGGATGCGATCTGAAAAATGACAGAATAGTCTCTGTTCGTTTCCAAGGCAAACCATTCAATATTACAGTAATCCAAGCCTATGCCCCGATCAGTAATGCCGAAGAAGCTGAATTTGAACGGTTCTATGAAGACCTACAAGACGTTTTAGAACTAACACAAAAAAAAGACACCCTTTTCATTATAGGGGACTGGAATGCAAAAGAGGGAAGTCAAGAAACACCTGCAGTAACAGGCAAATTTGGCCTTGGAGCACGGAATGAAACAGGGCAAAAGCTAATAGAGTTTTGCCAAGGGAATGCACTGGTCATAGCAAACACCCTCTTCCAACAACACAGGAGAAGACTCTACACATGGACATCAACAGATGGTCAACACCGAAATCAGATTGATTATATTCTTTGCAGCCAAAGATGGAGAAGCTCTATACAGTTAGCAAAAACAAGACCAGGAGCTGACTGTGGCTCAGATCATGAAATCCTTATTGCCAGATTCAGACTTAAATTGAAGAAAGTAGGGAAAACCACTAGACCATTCAGATATGACCTAAATCAAATCCATTATGATTATACAGTGGAAGTGAGAAATAGATTTAAGGGACTAGGTCTGATAGATAGAGTGCCTGATGAACTATGGACAGAGGATCATGACATTGTACAGGAGACAGGGACCAAGACCATCTCCAAGAAAAAGAAATGCAAAAAAGCAAAATGGCTGTCTGAGGAGGCCTTACAAATAGATGTGAAAGAAGAGAAGCGAAAAGCAAAGGAGAAAAGGAAAGATATAAGCATCTGAATGCAGAGTTCCAAAGAATAGCAAGGAGAGATAAGAAAGCCTTCCTCAGTGATCAATGCAAAGAAATAGAGGAAAACAACAGAATAGGAAAGACAAGGGATCTTTTCAGGAAAATGAGAGATACCAAGGGAACATTTCATGCAAAGATGGGTTCGATAAAGGACAGAAATGGTGTGGACCTAACAGAAGCAGAAGATATTAAGAAGAGGTGGCAAGAATACACAGAAGAACTGTACAAAAAGATCTTCACGACTAAGATAATAACGATGGTATGATCACTCACCAAGAGCCAGACGTCTTGGAATGTGAAGTCAAGTTGGCCTTAGAAAGCATCACTACAAACAAAGCTAGTGGAGGTGATGGAATTCCAGTTGAGTTATTTCAAATCCTGAAAGATGATGCTGTGAAAGTGCTGCACTCAACATGCCATCAAACATGGAAAACTCAGCAGTGGCCACAGGACTGGAAAAGGTCAGTCTTCACCCCAATCCCAAAGAAAGGCAATGCCAAAGAATGCTCAAACTACCGCACATTTGCACTCATCACAGACGCTAGTAAAGTCATGCTCAAAATTCTCCAAGCCAGGCTTCAGCAGTACGTGAACTGTGAACTTCCAGATGTTCAAGCAGGTTTTAAAAAGGCAGAGGAACTAGAGATCAAATTGCCAACATCTGCTGGATCATGGAAAAAGCAAGAGAGTTCCAGAAAAACATCTATTTCTGCTTCATTGACTATGCCAAAGCCTTTGACTGTGTGGATCACAATAAACTGTGGAACATTCTGAAAGAGATGGGAATCCCAGACCACCTGACCTGCCTCTTGAGAAACCTGTATGCAAAGCAACAGTTAGAACTGGACATGGAACAACAGACTGGTTCCAAATAGGAAAAGGAGTACATCAAGGTTGTATATTGTCGCCCTGCTTATTTAATTTATATGCAGAGTACATCATGAGGAACGCTGGGCTGGAAGAAGCACAAGCTGGAGTCAAGATTGCTGGGAGAAATATCAATAACCTCAGATATGCAGATGACACCACCCTTACGGCAGAAAGTGAAGAGGAACTCAAAAGCCTCCTGATGAAAGTGAAAGAGGAGAGTGAAAAGGTTGGCTTGAAGCTCAACATTCAGAAAACAAAGATCATGGCATCTGGTCCCATCACTTCATGGGAAATAGATGGAAAAACAGTGGAAACAGTGTCAGACTTTATTTTTTGGGGGCTCCAAAATCACTGCAGATGCTGATTGCAGCTATGAAATTAAAAGATGCTTACTCCTTGGAAGGAAAGTCATGACCAACCTTGATAGTATATTAAAAAGCAGAGACATTACTTTGCCAACAAAGGTCTGTCTAGTTAAGGCTATGGTTTTTCCTGTGGTCATGTATGGATGTGAGAGTTGAACTATGAAGAAAGCTGATTGCCAAAGAATTGATGCTTTTGAACTGTGGTGTTGGAGAAGACTCCTGAAAGTCCCTTGGACTGCAAGGAGATCCAACCAGTCCATTCTAAAGCAGATCAGTCCTGGGTGTTCATTGGAAGGACTGATGCTAAAGCTGAAACTCCAATACTTTGGCCACCTCATGCGACGAGTTGACTCACTGGAAAAGACTCTGATGCTGGGAAAGGTTGGTGGCGGGAGGAGAAGGGGACGACAGAGAATGAGAAGTCTGGATGGCATCACCGACTCGATGGACATGAGTTTGAGTGAACTCTGGGAGTTGGTGATGGACAGGGAGGCCTGGCGTGCTGTGATTCATGGGGTTGCGGAGAGTCTGACAGGACTGAGTGACTGAACTGAACTGAACTGAGTACATAGTTAAAGGTCACATAACACTTTGTGAGACTTGCAAACTACAAAATCTTCCAATGGATGCTTTTCTCACTCTTGCAGAGACCAGATACCTAAATGGGAAGATTAATCATATATACATAAAACACCTAGTAGAAAATGCTAGATTAATGGATAATATGCTGTTCCTACATTCTTAATCATTCTACCTGGTGAAAACATATAGAGGATTGTATAAGTCATTTCAATTGTAAAAATTCCCTAGGGTCTAAAATGTCAAACATGATATTGAAATTTAAAATTGTATTAAACTCAATCTGGGATTGATGGTAGTTATTCTTTTAAGTATAACCCTCAGAAAATATTATCTGTCTTTCCCTCTTAGGTGTGGAGAAACTCATCACCTTCTGACTATTTAATAGGAGGCTAGTTCTTGCCTGGAGAATCCCAGGGACGGGGGAGCCTGGTGGGCTTCTGTCTATGGGGTCACATAGAGTCGGACACGACTGAAGTGACTTAGCAGCAGTAGCAATCTTTACATTAATTGCATGAATTTTGCTGACAGTCACATATTCAGAAGTTAGCAAAAAGGTAGGGGTCCTGTGAAGACTCTGTAGGTAAAAATTCTTATCACTTCTCATGGACTTTGTCATCATTTCCTTCTTGACAGTTTGTCGGCTGCAATCCTCCCTAATTTCTCATTTAAAAGAAAAGGCAGAAAATTTCTTCTATATCTTTTGCTACCTGTATTGATTTTTCACATGAGCAGTTGAATAAGAAAGCTTCTGTCATCTGCTTACCTGACCTGTTAATTGTCAAGTTCAAATACAAGTTAGCTTCCTGCAAATAATAGAGCCTCTAAGAGAAAAATGTAATATTTCTTGACCTCCTCAACAGGCAGACATTTCCAACTATTGGACCGTTTGTTTCATTTCTTAAATATGCCATGAGTGTCTTAATATCAGGCATAGAAGTAAGCAATAAAACTACAGAGTTGACTATGCATGGTATGGTCTCATACTCAAGGATTTTACATTTTATCTTATGGGCTACGAGGAGTTCACTGAAAGGGCTCTTTATGAAATTTTGAAATAAATTTAGATAACTTGGATAGAAGTATGAATACTAAATGAAGTTCGGGCTGGAAGCAGTGCTACAGGCTGATTGTCAAGGCAGCAGACTAATGAATAGTCTAGGGAAAAAATAACTAGGCCTGAACTGAAGCAGTAGGCTTGGAGACTGAAACGAGTTTTTAATTTGACACATGTTTCAGAGTTGAATCAACAGGAATTTGGTGATTTCTTGAATACAGGGGATATTGATTATGAGTTGGTTTAATTCTGCCTAGGTTGTCAAGAGTAAGCAAATGCATTCAAGGACAATAGACCAATTAATTAGCAATCATATGAAAAACAGGCTTAGCCTTTTATTGATGGTTATCAGTTTGCAGTGGTTTTACAATAAAAGTTTGGTTTCCAAGAATCTGCTAATGAGCCCTTAAATCTTTACTGTTTGTCGTATCCTCTATGGATATTTAGGAGGCATTTTTGTGTTGGTTAAGGTATTTCTATATGGGAGACAGTGTGCGCAGAGATATGTGTGTGCTCAGTTGCTCAGTCTTGTCTACCTCTTTGCCAACCCCGGGGATTGTAGACTGCCAGGCTCCTCTGTCCATGGGAGTTTTCAGGCAATACTACAGAAGTGGGTTGCCATTTCCTTCTCCAGAGGATCTTCCTGACCCAGGGATTGAACTAGCATCTCCTACATTGGCAGGCAGATTCTTTACCACTGAGCTACCTGGGAAGCCAATGCTGAGATTAGGGTAATGAAACCATCACCATTAACTGTAGACACAAAGTGAGTTGAATCCGAAGGATGGAATCCAGAATATGAAGTACAGCAGTGAAATACTGAGGCAGATGAGAGGCAAGAGGGTCAGCAATGGCTACTGAAACGTTCAACTAAACTACATTTTTAAATAAGACAGTTCTTTGGATAATTATCTCTCTAAGAAGTTAATGTTGTAATAAGATGTGGACTTCAACAGCAAATAAACTAAAGTATATTTTAAAAAAATCATTTAACGTTTCAACTAATTTTGGTGGTTGATTTTTTTTTTTTTTTTGAAAACTAGTGCTATTTGTTTGTGGGTGGCCATTTCTTCAGTAGCCATTTTTTTTCTCTGTATTCAGTATATGTTTATTGTTGTTATTCACTGAGATAACAACCTTTGAAGTGATGGGTTTATCTGATGGTTTTACTGACATGAATTTAAAAGGGGACTGATTATGTGGGATGGACTGGCTAAATACCTTTCATTTCTCTCCTTCTTCCACATTTTAATGTGTTCTAAGATCAACTGCAGAAAGGAAATATGAGCTCCTTCCGTATGAATTTTAACTTGGATAAATAACAGTGGTTAATAAATAAAAATGAACTGACATTCATTGTAGAACCCCACTCTTATTTATGGTTTTTGGCTTTAGTACAAAAAGCACATGACTCACTCCTCCTGGGAAGATGCTGTATCTTCTAAACTGCAGCTCTTATCTTTCTTTACCTGATGTAGGAGGAATTTTCTGTGCTTCAATTCACTGCAAAATGTGCAACTCTCTCCCATTAACATCTGTTTGAGTCTCTCCTTGCCTTGCTGCTTATCAGGGATGCCTGATGTATTTCCAAGATGAAGAGTCATGGTTCCCTCTTACCATTTACTACTGACAGTGAATCTGTGGAGCAACACCTCCAAGGTGCCAAGAGTCCTAGAAATTTTGCCTTTAAAAAGTTTTAAATACCGGCTTTAGCAGAGTATGATATACAACATAACTTCTCAAGATGGAAAATAACTGAGACCCAATCCTCTGGTTGTATACTATGAGGTTTATATACATGTTTACACCTTCTAATGCAGGCACTTTAGTGTATTGGTTGTATAGATGGTTCTGGTTAATGGCCTCCATGTATATAACATCTGTCTTGTAACTTTTAATCACATCTGATGAGGTTAAGATCACACTATACTAAAATATAGGTCTTCCCTTGTAGCCCAGTTGGTAAAGAATCTGCCTGCAGTTCAGGAGACCCGGGTTCGACCCCTGAGTTGGGAAGATCCCCTGGAGAAGGAAATGGCAACCCATTCCAGTATCTTTGCCTAGAAAATCTCATGGACAGAGGAGCCTGGTGGGCTGCAGTCCATGGGATCGTAAAGAGTCGGGCATGACTGAGCGACTAACACACTTAATTACATACTAAAATATGGCACCTTGTCATCGTGATCATTTAAAATGAAGGAGTTAGAGAAATGACAAGTGCAGAGTAGAATCTCTGACTTTCCCTTTATCCCTGAAGCAGGTCATGAGAGCCTCTTTTGAGATATAGACAGAGGAAAGAAACATACTTATCTCTGAAGATGGAGAGATGCTGAGAGGAATCCTAATAAATAGGACTTAGTAAGTTTCTCTCAGTTTATTACCCTTATTTTATACCTTTTCATCCTATCACATACCTTTTCATAACTTTTCACTTTTAATTAAACTTAATACAAAAATGCTTGGGTTTAACCATTTCTTTGGGTCTTCATTTCCTTGTAAGTTTTCCTGTGTCACATAAAACTTCTTTTAAGTAAATTTGTTTGCCAGTCTAGGAAACAGGATCCCAACCAGAGAACCTGTAATAGGAAAAATAATATTTTCTGGCCCTGTACCTCATACTTAGAATTTGGAATAACTATTGCTTTGGCCAAAAGATTGAAGCAAAAATGATGGCATGATATCACTTATATGGAGCCTACAGAGAACTCACACATTTCCATTCTCTCTACACAATCCCTGCTTGAAACATAATGAAAAGTTTGGGCTAGACTGCTGGAGAAGTTGAGACCACATGGTGCACAGATGGAAAATCCATGTCATGCATGCATGAATCCTAAGTTGTTTCAGTTGTGTTCGACTCTTTGCAACCCTTTGGACTGTGGCCCACCAGGCTCCTCTGTCCATGGGATTCTCCAGGCAAGAATACTGGAGTGAGTTGCTACACCCTCCTCTAGAGGATCTTTCCTACCCAGGGGTCAAACTCATGTCTCTTACATCTTCTGTGTTGGCAAGCAGGTTCTTTACCACTAGCACCAAGGGAAGCCCAATCCATGCCAAGGTCATCCTAAATTAGCAAGCCTTCAGTGAGTCTACAGAGTGACCACAGATAAATGAATAAATTTGGCCCAGGTAAGTTAAGCCTGGACCAAACTGGCAGTACTACCAGGCTAACCTGCTTACTCATAAACAACAATCAATGTTTATTGTCAAATGCTGCTGAGGTTTTCTGGTAGACTTTGTTACACAGCTTTGCCAGTAAATATAGCTTATAAAGAAACTTCATATTAAAAATAAACCTTAAAATATGGGAGGTTGGGTGTGAAGATCCCGATTTATAATGACAGTCACTCTTTGGACTTAGGGGACTGCCCTGGCCTTTGTTGAAGCATTTGTTTTCTGGTCACCAAGGCTTTAGTGCCATTACTCATGCCCTGTTTTCTCTGTTTTCCCTTCAAAAGATTTGTTGGGATGGATTATTTTATAGCCATCGACTTTCCAAATTATTATTAGCTAAATTTTGCCCAATGAAGCAAGGAAGCACTTTGTTAGCTTTCTTGTTTATTCTACATAAATTACATCTAGAAAACACTAAGTATTATTGAACTTATAGTTCCTATGTGCAAAACAAACACTTTGAAAATTATCTTCATCACATTTTCAAGTTAAAATGATTGAGACACATGACATTATACTTTTACTGAAGAATTATATGTAAGTTAAAACATATAATTGTCACCATAGTAGTTAAAACATTATTTACAGGTGTACATTCTCCTTTTAGAATAAAAAAAACCTAGTCTCTCAAAAACTATGACCTAAATGATTCTGAGATATCTTACTTCTTTTTCCTTTAGCCACGTAACAGGCAGACTCTTTCCCCAACTATGGATCAAACCTGTGCCCCCTGCAGTGGAAATGAGGAATATTAACCACTGAACCACCGAGGAATTCCTGTGATATACTTTGTTTCTTATCATGTGTTTATCCTTGCTGCTGCTGCTAAGTCACTTAAGTGTTCTATAAATGGAAAAGTACCGCTTGTATATGAAATGATAGAACTTTTCCCTTTAATCATATAGCAATGGGTATTGTTTGGGCCCAGATTGTTATATACCATGTGGATACTCAATAAACAAATGAATGACTTCAGTGAAGTTTATTCTATTGGGAATCACTAGATTTAACTGTTGGTTATAGGGATACCATCACTATGTTATCTTGGTGGTGAAATTTCCTCTGTACTACAGAAGAGGTGAAGTTTACAGTGAGAGGTGTTATCATGTTTCTGATTGGCTTTTCACCCACAGGTCAATTTTCTTAAGCTCAATAGTCTACATCATGGTATATGTCAAAGACCATCTGATGACTGCTTGCAAAAAAGAAATAGAAGTCCATAAAATCACCATCATGCAATGTAAATATAATATGCTATGCTATGCTATGCTAAGTCACTTCAGTTGTGTCCGACTCTGTGTGACCCCATAGATGGCAGCCCACCAGGCTCCCCCGTCCCTGGGATTCTCCAGGCAAGAACACTGGAGTGGGTTGCCATTTCCTTCTCCAATGTGTGAAAGTGAAAAGTGAAAGTGAAGTCTCAATCACACTATTATAAGCAGAGAAGTAGAAGAGCATATATAATCCCTAAAACTTCAATCATCCAGCAGGGATATGTGTTTAAACTGATACTATTTGAACTGGACATAACAATAAAAATGTTCCAGTAAAAGGAACCTTTAAAACTGTAGATATTTATAGTAAAAGATTAAGAAACATATAAGGAACTATTTAATAACAAAGTTCACAGAATAGGAAATGGCCTTGAGAGAAAGAAAGAATACCTTGCTCAGTTTCTTCATTTATTACCTAAATAGGTCAGTTAAATCACCTCCTTAATAAACTCAGGATAGGGGAAGAACACTAGCCTCTAACACCATCTGGATTACTCTCTTTCCAGTGATCATAGAATAAAACTCTCCTGTCACTTTTTAAATATGCCTTGACCATTTTCAGTTCAGTTCAGTTCAGTCTCTCAGTCATGTCCAACTCTTTGCAACCCCATGGACTGCAGCACTCCAGGCATCCCTGTCCATCACCAGCTCCCGGAGTTTACTCAAACTCATGTTCACTGAGTTGGTGATGCCATCCAACCATCTCATCCTCTGTCATCTCCTCCTCCTCCTGCTGTCAATCTTTCCCAGCATCAGTGTCTTTTCAAATGAGTCAGTTCCTAGCATCAGGTGACCAAAGTATTGGAGTTTCAGCATCAATCCTTCCAGTGCATATTCAGAACTGATCTCCTTTTAGGATGGACTGGTTGGATCTCCTTGCAGTCCAAGGGACTCTCAAGAGTCTTCTCTAACACCACAGCTCAAAAGCATCAATTCTTCAGCACAGCTTTCTTTAAAGTTCAACTGTCACATCCATACATGACTACTGGAAAAACCATGGCTTTGACTAGATGAACCATGGTTGGCAAAGTAATGTCTCTGCTTTACTGTCAACTTTTCTTTCAAGTAGTAAGCCCCTTTTAATAAGGATGTAGTCACCATCTGCAGTGATTTTGGAGCCTCCCAAAAATAAAGTCTGTCACTGTTTTCACTGCTTCCCCATATATTTGCCATGAAATGATAGGACCAGATGCCATGATCTTACTTGAAGTTATAAAAGCACATTACTTAAGATTTTAGGTAATTGTCCTAGGAGTGGGTAGAGATCCGTGTTTTAAAGTGTTGAAATTGGGTGAGGGGGATAAGATGAAAGACAATAAGAAAAAGGAGTTAAACAATGGGCTTATGATTCGCTTCTCCCTTATTACTTGGACAGATGCTCCTGGAAAAGAAAAAGAAACCAATAAAATTTCCTTTGAGCATGCTGCTCTTTCCTAGAAATATAGTACTCATCTCTGGAATTTTTATCTTGTTTGAGGATTGCTTATAGTAAACAACTTTAGACTTTACAGATTTATGAAGCACAGGTTCCCATTTATATACCCATGGTGTGCAGTTGACATGGGTATATAAATGGCAATGCTACATAACTTAAATCCTCCTTGAGGTGTTAGCTAGTTCACATGTGTCAATTACTTCATCTATCAGTGTGAGACAAAAATAGTGAGTGTCGTTTAAAAAAGGAAATAAATGGGGAGTCACGACATGCAAGTGTCTTTTGATTGAATACAACTTATAAACTATTAATAAACTTGATCCCAGTCTTAAACAAGACTGGGAGCAGACTGTGGCTCAGATCATGAACTCCTTATTGCCAAATTCAGACTTAAATTCAAGAAAATAGGGAAAACCACTAGACCATTTAGGAATGACCTAAATCAAACCCCTTACGATTATACAGTGGATGTGAGAAATAAATTTAAGGGACTAGATCTGATAGACAGAGTGCTTGATGAGCCATGGACAGAGATTCATGACATTGCACAGGAGGCAGTGATCAAAACCATCCCCAAGAAAAAGAAATGCAAAAAAGCAAATTAGCTGTCTGAGGAGGCCTTACAAGTAGCTGTGAAAAGAAGCGAAAAGCAAAGGAGAAAAGGAAAGATATAAGCATCTAAATGCAGAGTTCCAAAGAATAGCAAGGGGAGATAAGAAAGCCTTCCTCAGTGATCAATGCAAAGAAATAGAGGAAAACAATAGAATGGGAAAGACTAGAGATCTCTTCAAGATAATTAGAGATACCAAGGGAACATCTCATGCAAAGATGGGCACCATAAAGGACAGACATGGTGTGGACCTAACAGAAGCATAAAATATTAAGAAAAGGTGGCAAGAATACACAGAAGAACTATAAAAAAAGATCATAATGACCCAGATAACCACGATAGTGTGATCACTCACCTAGAGCCAGACATCCTGGAAAGTGAAGTCAAGTGGGCCTTAGGGAGCATCACTATGAACAAAGCTAGTGGAGGTGACAGAATTCCAGTTGAGCTATTTCAAATCCTAAAAGATGATGCTCTGAAAGTACTGCACTCAATATGCCAGCAAATTTGGAAAACACAGCAGTGGCCACAGGACTGGAAAAGATCAGTTTTCATTCCAATCCCTAAGAAAGGCAATGCCAAAGAATGCTCAAACTACCGCACAATTGCACTCATCTCACAGGCCAGTAAATTAATTCTCAAATTCTCCAAGCTAGGTTTCAACAGTACATGAGCTGTGAACTTCCAGATGTTCAAGCTGGTTTAGAAAAGGCAGAGAAACCAGATATCAAATTGTCAACATCCATTGGAAGATTGGAAAAACAAGAGAGTTACAGAAAAACATCTACTTCAGCTTTATTGATTATGAGAAAACCTTTGGCCCAAAACAAACTGTGAAAAATTCTTCAAGAGATGGGAATATCAGGGCACCTAACCTGCCTCCAGAGAAATCTGTATGTAGGTCAAGAAGCAACAGTTAGAACTGGACATGGAACAACAGACTGGTTCCAAATCAGGAAAGGAGTACGTCAAGGCTGTATATTGTCACCCTGCTGATTTAACTTATATGCAGAGTACATCATGAAAAACACTGGGCTGGATGAAGCACAAGCTGGAATCAAGATTGCCGGGAGAAATATCAATAACCTCAGACATGCAGATGACATCACCCTTATGGCAGAAAGCAAAGAACAACTAAAGATCCTCTTGATGAAAGTGAAAGAGGAGAGTGAAAAAGTTGGCTTAAAACTCAATATTCAGAAAACTAAAATCATGACATCTGGTCCCATCACTTCATGGCAAATAGATGAGGAAACAATGGAAACAGTGACAGACTTTCTTTTGGGGGGCTCCAAAATCACTGCAGATGGTGACTGCAGCCATGAAATTAGAAGATGCTTGCTCCTTAGAAGGAAAGTTATGACCAACCTAGACAGCATATTAAAAAGCAGAGACATCACTTTGCCAACAAAGGTCTGTCTAGTCAAGGCTATAGTTTTTCCGGGAGTCATGTATGGATGTGAGAGTTGGAGTATAAAGAAAGCTGAGTGCCGAAGAATTGATGTTTTTGAACTGTGGTGTTGGAGAGGAGTCTTGAGAATCCCTTGGACTTCAAGGAGATCCAACCAGTCCATCCTAAAGGAGATCAGTCCTGAATATTCATTGGAAGGACTGATGATGAAGTTGAAACTCTAAAATTTTGACCACCTGATGCTAAGAACTGACTCATTTGAAAAGACCCTGATGCTGGCTTGGAAAGATTGAAGGTGGGAGGAGAAGGGGATGAAAGAGGATGAGATGGTTGGATGGCATCACCGACTCGATGGACATGAGTTTGAGTAAACTCCAGGAGTTGGTGATGCACAGGGATGCCTGGAGTGCTGCTGTCCATGGGGTTGCAAAGAGTCAGACACAACTGAGCGACTGAACTGAAATGAAACTATGGTGGAGGTAATGAAGATAATGTCGACCTCCAAAAGATCCAATGAATGTGCTGCTACACTCAGTGCCCCCAACCTGGGAGCAGCCCACCGCTGACCTACACCTCCACCGGAGACTCCTGGACACTCACAGGCAAGTCTGGGTCAGTCACTTGTAGGATCACTGCTCCTTTCTCCTGAGTCCTGGTATGCACAAGTTTCTGTTCGTGCCCTCCAAGAGTGTTTCCCCAGTCCTGTGTTCTGGCGGCTCTATGGTGGGGTTAATGGTGACCTCCTCCAAGAGGGCTTATGCCAGGTCTGCTGCACCCAGAGCCCCTGCTCCTGCCGCAGTCCACTGCTGACCCATACCTCTGCAGGAGACACTCAGACACAGTTCTGTCTCAGTCTCTGTGGGGTCTCTGGGTCCTCGTGTGTCAAGGTTTGTTTGAGCCCTCTGAGCATCTCTAGCAGGTATGGGATTTGATTCTAAATGTGATTTCACCCCACCTACCATCTTGCTGTGGCTTCTCCTTTGCCCTTGGATGTGGGGTATCTTCTCAAAGTCGCTCCAGCGCTGCGCAGCTGCCACTCTAGTGCCTACTATCTTGCTGAGGGTTCTCTGCCCTTGGACCTAGGGTATCTCCTCACAGCTGCTCCAGTGCCATGCAGCCAATACAAGTCATGTGAGTCTCTTTTTATAATCTGATCCTTAGTCCTGGCTCAAGCAGGAAACCAAATAAGGTATTTACTTAGTATTCTGTTTCACAAATAGGAAAGTTTTCTTTCAGGTTGCTTGGATTTTCAGAATGTGTGTGCCCTTGATTCCTAATTCCCATTCTTCCTCTCATCCCTGAATACTCTCACTTTAAAGTATTAACATTTTCCCCTTCTTGAGGAAAGACAGTTTATAATCTTAAAATCATAACATATCAGCTCTTTTATCCATCCTAGTGTCTTGTCCAATAAGCAGCCCAAGGCATGCAATACACTGATGATTCTATCCTCTAGACAGCTTTCCTCTGTGGTGAGAATGAATGAGTTCTCAACTGTGGGTCTGTTGGTTCCACTTTGGTAATAGGAGATCTGGCCCTATACAACAAAAAGATTAGGAAGAAAGCTGATTGCATAAAAGATATACATTCTCATATTGTTGGTTCCACTTTCATTGGGAGGGGAGAGAGAGAGAGAGAAGAGATCTTGCAGAATTGTGTGTGTACCTATAGGGCTTACTCCTTGTAAGGAAAGTTATGACCAACCTTGATAGTATATTAAAAAGCAGAGACATCACTTTGCCAACAAAGGTCTGTCTAGTCAAGGCTATGGTTTTTCCCATGGTCATGTATGGATGTGAGAGTTGGACTGTGAAGAAAGCTGATCGTGAAAGAATTGATGCTTTTGAACTGTGGTGTTGGAGAAGACTCTTGAGAGTCCCTTTGACTGCAAGGAGATCCAACCAGTCCATTCTAAAGGAGATCAATC
Source organism: Moschus berezovskii (assembly GCF_049115385.1). Classification (NCBI taxonomy): domain Eukaryota; kingdom Metazoa; phylum Chordata; class Mammalia; order Artiodactyla; family Moschidae; genus Moschus; species Moschus berezovskii. The sequence goes on along the minus strand of NC_142464.1, from coordinate 71,723,310 downwards.
CTGGGTGTTCATTGGAAGGACTGATGCTAAAGCTGAAACTGCAATACTTTGGCCACCTCATGCGACGAGTTGACTCACTGGAAAAGACTCTGATGCTGGGAAAGGTTGGGGGTGGGAGGAGAAGGGGACGACAGAGAATGAGATGGCTGGATGGCATCACCGACTCGATGGACATGAGTTTGAATGAACTCCGGGAGTCGGTGATGGACAGGGAGGCCTGGCGTGTTGTGATTCATGGGGTGGCGGAGAGTCGGATACGACTGAGCGACTGAACTGAACTGAACCTATAGGGCATACACGAGGAAAAAGGGCCTTTCGTTCCAGGCTGTGGACGTTTTCCTTTTAACAAATTTGAAGTCAAACACAGATTGTTACCAAAAGGATCGGTTTCCCGCTCATAAGCTTCCTATTTAATCTAAATGAGAAATTCATGTATTTTAAGCACCGCTTCAAAAGCTATTTAAAAAGTATATATATTTGCTATTTTCCTAAAAAGATACATATCCCCTCCTTTCCTCTGGTTTCATAAAAATATGCTTTATATAAACTAAGGTGAATAGTCACTAGATCCAAAGTAGTTCCCTTCCATCTGTGGAAACCTATCCTGTACATAGAAGAAGAGGAGGCTGAAGTATTCCAACTCTTCAGTCTACAAGTTTGTGTGACCTAGGGTAAAGGAAATCTGCTTCTCTACTCACAACACTTCTGACGCCACACTTAGGGTTTTCCACACTAAGTAATTCTTCACTTCTCTGCAGACACTCATTGGGTGTCCTACAACTAATTCATTTCTGACAGTTGGGAGTTAGACCCACCGATTAAGGACTCAGTCCCACAAGACAGCCCCTACTTCAGATGTCAGCTCCAAGTAGTGAGTCCTCAGATTACTCACATTTCTTTTTGATTTGGCTACAGATCAGGGTTTCCACCTCATTATTCAGTAAGTTTTTATAATGGCTCATTCTGGGAAACATTTTACTTACAATTGCCAGTTTATTATAAAGGACGTATAAAGGATGCGAATGAGCAGTCATGTGGAGATGAGGTCTGGAAGGGTCTGAGAGTGAGTGCTTCTGCCCCGTGGGATTTGTGAGACACCCTCCTGTGTGCACCCACATGCACACAAGATGTGTGCAGATATTTGCCACCTGTGTATATATGTGCACTCACATGTGTATATATTTGCCAACCTGGAATGTTTCCAACTCCTGCTGTTTAGTGCTTTTATGGAGGTTCCTTTATAAAGATATGATTGGTTAAACCATTGGCCAGTAATGACTTACCCAATCTCCAAAGCCTCTCCTTTCTCTGGAAGTCAAGAATATGAGACTGAAAATTCCAACCTTCTAATCACATGGCTGGTTCCTGTGGCAACCAACCTCAAACCTGAAGCTATCTAGATACTCATCAAGAGTCACTTCATTAACATCAACTGAGATGTGGTAGAAAGAAACCTATTATAAATAACAAAAGACGCTCCTTTCGCCCCTATCACTCAGGAAAGTATAAGGTTTTAGCGGATCTATGTTAGCAACTAAGGGACAAAGCCCAAATATAGATTTCTAATTATATCACAGTATCACATTGGACATGTCTGTTAATCTCAGGTTTGAATTTTCGGATCACTCAAATGAAATCTCAGGTTGTTTCCTGATCTTCAAAGAGGAGCGAATCCATCTCCCCACTCCCCCTCACTCCCCCTCACTCCACCTCAGTGAACACTGTGAAGAGCAGGTGAGATCTTATACCAAAAAGCTCTTTAGAAACTATATAGTACTTTAAAACTGCAATGGTTATGGATCTATCCATAAATTCAGCATCAACTGCAGAATGTCCCAGCCCTTTATATCTAGATATGACTAATTTAAATTCCCAATACTGTATTGCACAGAAATCCAAACAATCCCTAGGATTTCCCTAATACCTAAGGCTGACTATCTCTTTGATCCTTCCTATGCTAAAGCAGTCCATGCTTTATGTGTCACATAAATTTGGGCCCTTTTTTAGTTTTCCACAAGGCAAAGTAGTAAACCAAGTCATGCCAAGCATCCCTGGGTGTGTTAGGCTCTAGTGAATATTTGATTAGGCTTATCTCTTACATAAAGAAAAGTTTACAGAGTAGCAATTAAATCACTTAAATTCAGGACCATTCATCCCTGTCCTAGCCTTTTATGATTACAAAATAAACAGGAAACTCCACTGGTGATTTCTCCATGTAGTCCTGTATCTCATACACTCTCTCTGGCTCTTTTGTTGTCTCCTTGTCTTCTTTGATGGTCTCTTTTCTCTCCTTCAACATTACAGAACCAGAACAAACTGATCTCCAAATTTCATAAGGAACACTTTGCCCATATTTCAAAACAGTTTTATTAATACATTTTCCAAACAAATACATTTCCATCTAAGAAATAATTATTGGACTTGCTGCTAATAAAATATTTGTTAAATTGTAGATTCAATTTATATATTCAATAATATGAATTGAAAACTACAATCTTTCTAATTGTAGTTTCTAATATGTAGACATATTTTCTAATCATCACAATAACCCTCTTCCCTCTTAGCTCATTATTATCCTCATTTCCCCTTTGAGGATACTAAGTCACAAACAGATCAAATTACTTGCCACATATCAGACATTGAACAAATGGGTGAAAACATTGCAATGCTAAGCAATCTGATTTCTAGTCTTTCCTCCTTATAATTTTACTAAAGATTTGTGCAGAATTTATTTGACTTTGGAAGTATTTTAGAATGAAAATAATATTTTTGATCTCAAAATGAACAAAGATGAATAAAACATTCTACTTATGAAAAAAAAAACCAATGCATTAGGGTCTTCTCATAAGTGGAAGATATCTACTTCATGCTAGAAGTATATGTTAGTGCCTCTTTATACCTAGAAATTTATTTTTGCCAGTTACTTTTGATGGAGAACTTGTTTGTGGGATTCAGTAGTTGTCCCCTATTTGAAACAACCATGTGAAAGTTCTTCCTTCAGTCCTGTACAAGGCTTACCTCTAAGAAAGATTGTTTTTTTTTTTTTTTAATTTTTAAAAAAAGTTATTTATTTTAATTGGAGGCTAATTACTTTACATTATTGTATTGGTTTTGCTATACATTGACATGAATCTGCCCCAGGTGTACATAAGTTCCCCATCTTGAACCCCTCTCGCACCTCCCTCCCCATCCCATCCCTCTGGTTCATCCCAGTGCACCAGCCCCAAGCATCCTGTATCATACATCAAACCTGGACTGGCGATTCATTACACATATGATACTATACATGTTTCAATGCCATTCTCCCAAATCATCCCACCCTCGCCCTCTTCCACAGAGTCCCAAAGACTGTTCTATACACCTGTGTCTCTTTCGCTGTCTCGTATACAGGGTTATCATTACCATCTTTCTAAATTCCATATATATGCGTTAGTATACTGTATTGGTGATTTTCTTTCTGGCTTACTTCACTCTGTATAATAGGCTCCAGTTTCATCCACCTCATTAGAACTGATTCAAATGTGTCTTTTTAATTGCTGAGTAATACTCCGTTGTGTATATGTACCACAGCTTTCTAATCCATTCATCTGCAGATGGACATCTAGGTTGCTTCCATGTCCTGGCTATTATCAACAGTGCTGTGATGAACATTGGAGTACATGTCTCTCTTTCAACTCTGGTTTCCCTTTTATCAAAATTTTATTTTTAAATTTCTCTCGAATTTATTAACAATTTAAAATGCAACTAATAAAATTAAACCAACTTTTTCTTTTGGTTTATTTAGAGATAATTAAAATATCCTAAAGTATGATTGACTGATTTGAAAATTTGGGACCTTTAGGTTTTAAAACACTAAAAAGCTAAACTTCCATGTTATGTCATATATATGTTAAGAATTAACTTAAAAAATTTAAAGGTCAAAAAAGCTGACTGTAGAGTTAGGTCTACAGTTGCATAATTGCTTTGAGGTTTAATTTGTTCCACAGCTTATCTTTTTCTAACTGATCTAAACTGCTTGCTCAACTAAAATAAGCATAAAATTTTCCTTGTGGATATATGTGCTAAAGTCAATGATGAACTGAAGGACAAATGTATACATTTTGACACTTGCTTCATCTGTGGGTAAAAAGATGAATTGAAATATTTTAAAATAAAGACCTGTATGTTTATTTGCTTTTTTCTTTTTTTTGTCCAGAAAGTTTATAGAAGATGTAAAATTTTACTCTTAGTTCATCTGAATTTAAAAGTTATAGAAATAATGCTTCAGCAGAAAAATACATAATGAAGATTTACTTTTCAATCTCCAGCTGTGAAACAGTGTTATTAAATTGGACCCTGGTTAAACAATTTATGTGGAGAGGTTAGATAACACATATAGTCAATGGTTCAGTTCAGTTCAGTTCAGTTTCTCAGTCGTGTCCGACTCTTTGTGACCCCATGAATCACAGCACACCAGGCCTCCCTGTCCTTCACCAGCTCCCGGAGTTCACTCAACCTCATGTCCATCGAGTCGGTGATGCCATCCAGCCATCTCATTCTCTGTCGTCCCCTTCTCCTCCTGCCCCCAATCCCTCCCAGCATCAGAGTCTTTTCCAGTGAGTCAACGCGTCGCATGAGGTGGCCAAAGTATTTCAGTTTCAGCTTTAGCATCAGTCCTTCCAATGAACACCCAGGATTGATCTCTTTTAGAATGGACTGGTTGGATCTCCTTGCAGTCCAAGGGACTCTCAAGAGTCTTCTCCAACACCACAGTTCAAAAGCATCGATTCTTCGGCGATCAGCTTTCTTCACAGTCCAACTCTCACATCCATACATGACCATGGGAAAAAACCATAGCCTTGACTAGACAGAACTTGGTTGGCAAAGTAATGTCTCTGCTTTTTAATATACTATCTAGGTTAGTCATAACTTTCCTTCCAAGGAGTAAGCGTCTTTTAATTTCCTGGCTGCAATCAGCATCTGCAGTGATTTTGGAGCCCCAAAAAATAAAGTCTGACACTGTTTCCACTGTTTTTCCATTTCCCATGAAGTGATGGGACCAGATGTCATGATCTTTGTTTTCTGAATGTTGAGCTTCAAGCCAACCTTTTCACTCTCCTCTTTCACTTTCATCGAGAGGTGTTTGAGTTCCTCTTCATTTTCTTCCATAAGGGTGGTGTCATCTGCATATCTGAGGTTATTGATATTTCTCCCGGTAATCTTTATTCCAGCCTGTTCTTCTTCCAGCCCAGCGTTCCTCATGATGTACTCTACATATAAGTTAAATAAGCAGGGTGACAATATACAACTTTGATGTACTCCGTTCCTTTAAAATGAGAAAAAGTTACTATTAATTTGTTTTCAAGCAGTAAAAACTGGTGCATGATGAATAACTGCTTAGATAGGGCATACTTTACAATTGGAACCCAGAGAAGTTGTGTATTTTCTGACTCACGAAAATCATTTCAGATATTAACAAATATAGAACTGCCTTGACTATTTTTACACAATCAACATTTGTGATTATAGATTTTCCTTAAAAAATCTCTATAAATAATAAAGGAAGAGCTTATGGGGGGAAAGTGTGCTTAATCTGATGAAATAAACAAATTCTAGGACTTGTAAAGAGAAAAACGTTCAGATATGTCAGAGTTTTTTGTGTATTGTTTTGTTTTGTTGCCCTTGTTTAGTTGCTAAGTCAGGTATGACTCTTTATGTTCTATTTCTAGAGCTTGAGAGAAAACAAAGAATGTTCACACTAGGAACATTACTAAGTGAAAAAAATTTTAATCAATTAAATATATGATTTTTTATTTGTAGAATTTCTATTGTTAACATTTCCAGGCAACTTGTTCATCTTATAAGCTATAGATTTTAAATTAATACAAATAGTTAGAAGGGAAGGTCTTTTTTAGATTATGATACAATAATAATTAGCTTTCCTTTAAAATTGATCTTTGTTTTAATCTCCATTTATTTATGTAGATAATGGACAACTAAATGAATATAGAAGTTATATAACAATATAAGAATAGAAGTTTCTAATTCACATTATTTCAAATATAAATAGATATAAACATAGACAAAGATATACATCTATTCAAAATACTATACGTACAAAGTTTATATATATGTTGGTAAAATATTTTCATATGTTTTACTAGCACCTTTCAATTGTAAATACATTTCTTGAAACTAAAAGGATATAAAGATATGGATATAAGTTAAAATATATATTGCTTTAAATTTTTTGTTCAGATTAGCTTACAAAAGGAGAATTTTTTCCTTTTAGATTACTTCTATTTTTGATCTCCTACTTTATTTTCCCAGTGGTAGTGCATCTCTAAAACACAGATACTATCATGTCATATTGTTGTAAAATCACAGTGGAGTAACATTTTTTTCAGTTCAGTCCCTCAGTCGTGTCCAACTCTTTGAGACCCCATGGACTGCAGCACGCCAGGCCTCCCTGTCCATCACCAACTCCCGGAGTTAACGCAATCTTATGTCCATCAAGTTGGTGATGCCATCCAACCATCTCATCCTCTTTCATCCCATTCTCCTCCCACCTTCAATCCCTCCCAGCATTAGGGTCTTATCAAATGATCAGTTCCTCGCATCAGGTGGCCAAAGAATTGTAATTTCAGCTTCAGCATCAGACCTTCCAGTGGATATTCAGGACTGATTTCCTTTAGGATGGACTGGTTGGATCTCCTTGCAGTCCAAGGGACTCTCAAGAGTCTTCTCCAACAGTACAGTTCAAAGGCATGAATTCTTCGGTGCTCAGCATTCGTTATAGTCCAAATCTCACATCCATACATGACTACTGGAAAAACCATAGCTTTGACTAGACAGACCTTTTTTGGCAAAGTGATGTCTCTGCTTTTTAATATGCTGTCTAGGTTGGTCATAACTTTCCTTCTAAGGAGCAAGCATCTTCTAATTTCATGGCTGCAGTCACCATCTGCAGTGATTTTGGAGCCCAAAAAAATAATGTTGGTCACTGTTTCCACTGTTTCCCCATCTATCTGCCATGAAGTGATGGGACCAGATGCCATGATCTTAGTTTTCTGAATGTTGAGCTTTAAACCAACTATTTCAGACTCCTCTTTCACTTTCATCAAGAGGCTCTTTAGTTCCTCTTCACTTTCTGCCATAAGGGTGGTGTCATCTGCATATCTGAGGTTATTGATATTTCTCTTGGCAATCTTGATTCCAGTTTGTGCTTCATCAGGTCCAGTATTTTTCATGATGTACTCTTAATATAAGTTAACTAAACAGGGTGACAATATACAGCCTTGACATACTCCTTTCCCGATTTGGAACCAGTCTTTTTTATCATGTCCAGTTCTAACTGTTGCTTCTTGACCTGCATACAGATTTCTCAAGAGGCAATAAATTGGTCTGTATTTCTATCTCTTTAAGAATATCCACAGTTTCTCATGATCCACACAGTCAAAAGCTTTGGTATAGTCAATAAAACAGAAATAAATATTTTTCTGTAACTGTCTTGTTTTTACAATGACCCAATGGATGTTGGCAATTTAATCTCTGGTTTTTCTGCCTTTTCTAAATCCAACTTGAACATCTGGAAGTTCATGGTTCATGTACTGTTGAAGCCTGGCTTGGAGAATTTTGAGCATTACTTTACTAGCCTGTGAGATGAGTGCAATTGTGCAGAAGTTTGAGCATTCTTTGACATTGCCTTTCTTTGGGATTGGAATGAATACTGACACTGACCTTTTCCAGTCCTGTGGCCACCACTGAATTTTCCAAATTTGCTGGCATATTGAGTACAGCACTTTCACAGCATCATCTTTCAGGATTTGAAATAGCTCAATTGATTTTTTATATATTTAAAATAATGCCTAATGCTAATAGACACTATTCAGTTATTAATTATCAATATTTAATATTTTATTCTAAATCAAGTAATCTTTGAATTAATTTTAATGCAGTTTTTTCCTATGCAATTGTTAAAATTTTGACATAGACAATTACTGACACAAAAGATATTAAGTTTTAAGAGAAGATTTTAAAATAGCTGGTAGAATATGATCCTATTTCTGTGCATGATAATTTATACATACATTTTACATATGCAAAGAAAGTCTGAAAGTATAGCTCTAGATAATAATAGTGATTTTATACAGATGAGTAGAATACTTTTTTGGATGTAATATTTCTTAGTATAAAAAATGCAATTTTAAGCAGCTTTTCCAGAGGAATTACAAATATGTGAATTGTTTATTCAAGATCTCCCACTGGCAACCACAGGAGATATGAGGACTTACAGTTGAAAAATATTTTTTTAAAAAAAGATGAAATCCTCCAGCAAAATTATCTTTAGCCTTCCTCATTTAGTACATGGTGAATCTTCAATACTAGGGAAAAATGATTTACCATTAGCTCAGAGGGCAACCATTTTCATTTGCATTTTTAAAATCTTTCTTGATGGTTTCCTGGTTTGTATTGAGCAATACAATACATTATGATTTCTTTTAGGTCTCAGGCTTGTGGTTCTGTGCTAATATGCAAAAATTAAATGCATTGCATTGAATACAGTCATTACAAGATTGTTTCTTTGTTTATTTTAGCAGTACCCCTTTGCAAAATATGATCCCAAAATATCCACTGAAAGAGGGATGATGTTTTATGAAATAAAGGTCAAAGGTGTTATTAATTGAGGCAAACTACAGACTGTATGGCACCTTTTTCATTAAGAATACTCTTAAGTCATGTGTCAATATTGAGGGAGAGTTAATTCTGGGAAAAGAGTAAATCTCCAATATTAAACCAGTAGTCAGAAATTACAATGCAATAAGCTTTATTTGGTTTGTTTTTGCTATTGATATCTTTACCTAGGACTTTGTCTGAGATTTGTGGGATAGCAAGCATATATTTAATGCTTATCACATTTTGGAGGACAGACAAATTTCATTTAATTTCATATAAGTACTCAACACTGCCATCTCAACCCCAGACAAACTTTGGACAAAGAGCAAAATGTTGACTTCCAGTTGCCAGCAAGTTAGACAAGTACTTCAATGGGAATTTTATCTGAGAAATTTTCTCATAAAATTCTTGCTTTCTTCTTTTATTCTTTAGCCAGTAGTGAGTGGATTGATAGTCTTGCAAAACTGGCCACAGGAGAAAACTAGTTTTTCTCCTTTTGATCAAAATATACATAAGTATGCTGTTGACATCTTTCCCAGAGGAAATATATATATAGAGAGATGCTATCATGCCATATAAACTACATAAATATATGTGAATATATTCACATACACTTAAAATATGTATGGAAAGATATAAATGAAAGAATCATCTTTTATTAACTTTTGCTCTTTTGTACTATTATTAAATTAATACAAAGATTAGATAAAAATCAACTTAATAATATCAGAGAATGCATTTAAATAATATGCATATGCGTGCATGTGTGCTAAGTCACTTCAGTCATGTCTGACTATTTAAGACCCTATAGACTATAGCCCACCAGGTTTCTCTGTCCATGGGATTCTCCAGGCAAGAATACTGGAGTGGGTTGATGTGCCCTCCTCCAGGAAATCTTCCCAATCCAGGGATCACCTGTGAAACCCAAATAACATGCATATTTCTAATTTAGGAAGCATTATTCCTTTGTAACTTCTTTCTCTTACTCTTCTTGAGAAAGGTTAATTATTTAGTATATACTGGGCATCATGCTAGATAAGGAGAAAGAAAGATGAAGATAATACGAATTAAAAGACTTCAAACTCTACATGGAAAGTCAGTCATTTACAACTTAGTTATATTACAGTTTGATAAGGGCTACAGCAGAAATGTTAATAGCATATCATGTAAGCACATGTGGTAGAGCAAATAACTCTTCTTGAAGAATTAGAGAGGACTTCAAAAAAAAAGGTGATATTTAAATCTTCAGTAATTTGACTCTATCTTAGACCACACAATTTTTCACCACCTGCAGTGCTACCATCAGCCTTCTAGATATCAAGTGTTAACGAGGCTCTCATGATAGCCTCTTTACTAGTCATCCTGCCTCCAAAGTCGTCTCTGAACTGCAAAATGACCCTCTTAAGAAAATAAGCCATGCAATAGTCTCCCAATGAGGGAAATAATACATATCTCATATCTTCTCTCCAGAGAAGGCAATGGCAACCCACTCCAATACTCTTGCCTGGAAAAGCCCATGGATGGCAGAGTCTGGTGGGGTACCGTCTATAAGGTTGCACAGAGTCGGACACGACTGAAGTGACTTAGCAGTAACAGCAGCATAGGCTCTCAGTATTTGTTGAATGAATGAATCAATCAATCAATGGAAATTTGCCACTAAGCCAATTAGAGAAGACATACTAAGTTGATGGAAACACATGTAACACATCATACTCACAATTTAGGTTAAATATAAAACATTTAACAAATAGTATGACATAAGACCATCTGACCTGCCTCTTGAGAAACCTATATGCAGGTCAGGAAGCAACAGTTAGAAGTGGACGTGGAACAACAGACTGGTTCCAAATAGGAAAAGGAGCAGGTCAAGGCTGTATATTGTCACCCTGCTTATTTAACTTATATTCAGAGTACATCATGAGGAACATTGGGCTGGAAGATGCACAAGTTGGAATCAAGATTGCTGGGAGAAATATCAATAACCTCTGATATGCAGATGACACCACCCTTATGGCAGAAACTGAAAAGGAACTAAAGAGCCTCCTGATGAAAGTGAAAGAAGAGAGTGAAAAAGTTGGCTTAAAGCTCAACATTCAGAAAATTAAGATCATGGCATCTGGTCCCATCACTTCATGGGAAATAGATGGGGAAACAGTGGAAACAGTGTCAGACTTTATTTTTTTGGACGCCAAAATCATTGCGTGAATGCAGCCATGAAATTAAAAGACGCTTACTCCTTGGAAGGAAAGTTATGACCAAGCTAGATAGTATATTAAAAAGCAGAGACATTACTTTGCCAACAAAGGTCTGTCTAGTTAAGGCTATGGTTTTTCCAGTAGTCATGTATGGATGTGAGAGTTGGCCTGTGAAGAAAGTTGAGCACCGAAGAATTGATGCTTTTGAACTGTGGTATTGGAGAAGAATCTTGAGAGTCCCTTGGACTGCAAGGAGATCCAACCAGTTCATTCTAAAGCAGATCAGTCCTGGGTGTTCATTGGAAGGACTAACGCTAAAGCTGAAACTCCGATACTTTGGCCACCTCATGCAAAGAGTTGACTCATTGGAAAAGACTCTCTTGCTGGGAGGGACTGGGGACAGGAGGAGAGGGGATGACAGAGAATGAGGTGGCTGGATGGCATCATCGATTCAATGGACATGAGGTTGAGTGAACTCCGGGAATTGGTGATGGACAGTGAGGCCTGGCAGGCTGTGATTCATGGTGTCGCAAAGAGTCGGACACAATTAAAAATAAGCCAGCACGTCTCTCTGTGCTTCATGTTGTTTCTCACTGCTGGTCTGCTGCTTCTTTCATCTTCAGACAAGCTATTTTCCAGAATAATAGGAAAATAGGGCCACCAAGATCTACTGAGTCTATACGTCATCTCTTTCAGTAAAGAGTCAGAACATCCGATTCTAAGTTTATATTTCTAGAGAATGCCATTGAGTGGCTCAGGTATATAAACTTCCTGATCCTGGACCAATTAGATAGAACCAGGGGGAAGTAATGTGAGATGGACTGGAAGAGGTATCTGGATAGAAAATCAAATATGTCTAGGAAGCAGGGTCACATTTTATGAGTCCATAATGTGGAAGTTACAATCATAACTTCCCAAAATGAATTGACATAGATATCTGCTAGAATTGGACAATAAACCTTCAGGTTTTATTATCAATATCTGGCAAAATGTCTGAAACTTAGTAGATGTTCAATAAATCTTTACTGGATTGATACAGTTTATCATTGATTCTCCACTAACTGCAAATGAGGAGACTGCCTGATGTCACAAATAAAATGGATAGCAATATATTGTAATCCTTCATAATGGAAACTCTGTCATATTCCCTAGTTTCTAATTCTGCATTTTCTTAATAGATGTGTGAACTTGAGCAAGTAATTCTTCTCTCTATAACTTAGTTTTCTCTGCTGTGAATTGGTCATTATATTATTAGTACTTTACAGGTCTTCCATGAGTATTGTATGAGATGAATCACACAAAACAGCTGGAATGTTGCAAGTGTCCAGTAGAGTCAACAGGCTTACAATTACTACTAGGTATTATAGTTAAAAAAAAAAAAGAAACCAACAAAGTTTTACTTTTCTGTTTAAAATCTATTGGTTCTTGTAAAATCTAAATAAAATTCTTCCTTTTGTGAAACACTTAAAGCAAATACATATAATTTTGACAGTACCAAGTTGGGTGTTGTTTTGAAGTTGCCTTTGGGATTTGGGAGCTAACTTTACTGAATATTTCTTTTTTAAATTCACTAACCAGGAAAGTGCAATTTGAACTTATTAGTGGAAAGACTTGAAATTGATCAGGTCTTAATATTTTGCTGAGAGTAATAATATCTGTAAACAACTTTGATTTTTAAACTCTGCTGTGTGGGATTTTTTGTTACTGTTTTTTCAGTTCAGTTCAGTCGCTCAGTCGTGTCTGACTCTTTGCGACCCCATGAATCACAGCACGCCAGTCCTCCCTGTCCATCACCGACTCCCGGAGTTCACTCAAACTCATGTCCATCGAGTCGGTGATGCCATCCATCCACCTCATTCTCAGACATCCCTGTCTCCTCCCACCCCCAATCCCTCCCAGCATCAGAGTCTTTTCCAGTGAGTCAACTCGTCACATGAGGTGGCCAAAGTATTGGAGTTTCAGCTTTAGCATCAGTCCTTCCAATGAACACCCAGGATTGATCTCCTTTAGAATGGACTGGTTGGATCTCCTTGCAGTTCAAGGGACTATCAAGAGTCTTCTCCAGCACCACAGTTCAAAAGTTTTTTAGTTGTGTTTTATTTTTTTTCATTTTTACACAAATGTCTGTTTGGGGATAGTTTATGGTGGGGTGTACAATGTCGTTCCAGAACTCATTTTCAACTCCTTGCACTTCTTAGCTGAAAATAGTCAGAAAGATCAATAGGAGAAACTGTAACTTTTACAAAAAAGAGTTTTTTATGATTCATATCTCTCTTTTCTTTTATAAGAGGCTATTCTAAAAAGCTATTTTGGGATTTCTATTCTCAGTGCACGGCAATAAAGTAAACTTCAGGAAAGTTACAAAACCACATATAGTCATTACTTTTTCAAGATCAATAACCTTAAATGGTGCTTCATATTTTCAATGACAGAAATAATGTCTAATCCTACAGTGCTAATATATTATTACCTTCGTGCCCCATTTAGATTAATTGATAATATTCCAGGTATCTACAATTAAATATTTCTTCATAAAAGTTATTAGAAACTGGATAGACCCAGGGTTGACATTTTGTTTAACATTCTGTCTAGCGGACATTGGATATGTATGGGTCTAGTTAAATTATATCAAATGCAGTATGTAACATTGTGTTACATATGACCAGACAATTAAGGGCTTCAAATCATTAGGAAAGGACAGGTTAAATGAACACTATTCTGGCGTGCTGTGATTCATGGGGTCGCGGAGAGTCGGACACGACTGAGCGACTGAACTGAACTGAACTGAACTGATGCTTTCAGAACTCTGGCTTTAAATGAGGAAACAGAGATGAATTTCAAATAAGTATCTTAATTGAGACCTGAATAGCTTCTAACATTAAAAGGAAGCTTGGAGGGGGGTAAGATGGGGGCGGCAGGATGCAAGGATACTTTATTTTATAAAGGTGATGCTACAGAAAAGAAAACATCCGTTGACAATTTTCATGAAATGTCTCACTGTGTGTATAAACGAATTTGGTCAGAAAAAAAAAAATTAACTGGAGAGATTTCAAAAAGGAAAGAATTTTAAAATGAAATGAGTGCTTATAAAATTATTGGAAGGATGGGGAAATCTATAGCTAGCTTTAAAGTTTGCTGCTGGTTTCAAGGCATCAGAAACCTGTTAGCATTTTTGAACAGTTCTGCTGCCTGCACATGTGAGTGGGTGGGTTTTCGGGAGAGTGTCCAAAATCACTATCAAAATCTCATGTCTTCTGGAGACCTGCTAATGCCAAAAAAATGATGCTTTTCTTCTTCCTTTCATACCTTACCTGAATCCTCTCATAATCAAACATAAAAAGGAATCTTTCGGACAAGAAAGTTTCAAAATACAGCTTCCACATGTCCAGTTCCCACAAAATGGATGAGTACAGAGAAGAGAACACTCTGGACATACAATGTAAGAGATTACTCTACACATGGACATTACCAGATGGTCTATACCAAAATCAGATTGATTATATTCTTTGCAACCGAAGATGGAGAAGCTCTATACAGTCAGCAAAAACAAGACCTGGAACTGACTGTGGCTCAGATCATGAGTTTCTCATTGTAAAATTCAGGTTTAAATTGAAGAATATGGAAAATGACTAGGTCATTGGGATATGACCTAAATCACGTCCCTTATGGTTACGCAGTGAAGTTGGAAAAAAATTCAAAGGATAAGATCTGGTAGACAAAGTGCCTAAAAAGCTATGTATGGAGGTTCACAACACTGTACAAGAGGTAGTGACCAAAACCATCTCCAAGAAAAAGAAATGCAAGAAGGTAGAATGGTTGTCTGAGGAGAAGTTAAAAATAGCTGAAAAAAGAAGTGAAACTCAAAGGAGAAAGGGAAAGAATACCCAAATGAAAGCAGCAAATAGCAAGGAGAGATAAGAGAGCCTTCTTAAATGAACAGTGCAAAGAAATAGAGGAAAACAATAGAATGAAAAAGACTAGAGATCTCTTCAAGAAAATTGTAAATACCTAGGGGATATTTCATGCAGAGATGGGCAAAATAAAGGACAGAAATGGCAGAAGAGATTAAGAAGAGGAGGCAAGAATACATGGAAGAACTATACAGAAAAGGTCTTAATGACCCGGATAACCATGATGGTGTGGTCATTCACCTGGAGCCAGACATCTTGCAATGTGAAGTCAAGTGGCCCTTAGGAAATATTATCACAAGCAAAGCTAGTGGAGGTGATGGATTCCAGCTGAGCTATTTCAAATCCTAAAAGTGCTAAATGTTAACTCAATGTTAGCAAATTTGGAAAACTCATCAGTGGCCATCGAACTGGAAAAGGTCAGTTTTTATTCTAATCCCAAAGAAGGGCAATGCCAAAGAATGTTCAAACTGCTGCACAATTGTACTCATTTCACATACTAGCAAGTGAAATTTTCACAGGTTCAAAATCCTCTAAGCTAGGTTTCAGCAGTAAGTGAACTGAGATATTCCAGATGTACAAGCAAGATTTAGAAAAGGCAAAGGGATCAGAGATCAAATTGACACTATCCACTGGATTATCGAAAAGCAAGAGAGTTCCAGAAAAATATCTACTTCTGCTTTATTGACTACGTCAAAGCCTTTGACTGTGTGGATCACAACAAACTGTGGAAAATTCTGAACGAGATGGGAATACCAGACCACCTTACCTTACGTGCTTCTTGAGAAGTCTGTATGCAGGTCAAGAAGCAATAGAACTGGACATGGAACAACAGACTGGTTCCAAATTGGGAAAGAAGTACGTCAAGGTTGTATACTGTCACCCTGCTTATTTAACTTATATGCAGAGAGCATCATGCGAAATGCCAGGCTGGATGAAACACAAGTTGGAATCAAGATTTCCAGGAGAAATATTGATAACCTCATATATACAGATACCACCCTTATGGCAGAAAGTGAAGAAGAACTAAAGAACCTCTTGATGAAAGTGAAAGAGGAGAGTGAAAAAGTTGGCTTAAAACTCAACATTCAGAAAGCTAAGATCATGCCATCTGGTCCCAGCACTTCATGGCAAATAGAAGGGGAAAAAGTGGAAACAGTGAAAGATTTTATTTTCTTGGGCTCTAAAATCACTGCAGATGGTAACTGCAGCCATGAAAATAAAAGACGCTTGCTCCTTGAAAGAAAAGTTATGACAAACCTAGACAGCATATTAAAAGCACAGCTCTCACTTTGCTGGCAAAGGTCTGTATAGTCAAAGCTATAGTTTTTCTAATAGTCATGTACGTATGTGAGGGTTGGAATATAAAGAAGGCTGAATGCTGAAGAATTGATGCTTTTGAATTGTGGTGCTGGAGAAGACTCTTCAGAGTCCCTTGTACTGCAAGGAGATCAAAACATTCAATCCTAAACATAATTAATTCTGAATACTCATTGGAAGAACTGATGCTGAAGCTGAAGCTCCAGTACTTTGGCACCTGATGCCAAGAACCGACTCACTGAAAAATGCCCTGATATTGGGAAGGATCAAAAGCAGGAGGAGAAGGGGGCGACAGAGGATGAGATGGTTGGATGGCATCACCAACTCAGTGGCTATGAATTTGAACAAACTCCACGTGATAAGGAAGGTCAGGGAAGCCTGCTGCTGCTGCTTCTAAGTCACTTCAGTCGTGTCCGACTCTGTGCGATCCCAAAGACAGCAGCCCACCAGGCTCCCCCATCCCTGGGATTCTCCAGGCAAGAAGAGTGGAGTGGGTTGCCATTTCCTTCTCCAATGCATGAAAGTGAAAAGTGAAAGTGAAGTCGCTCAGTCATGTTCGACTCTTAGCAACCCCATGGACTGCAGCCCACCAGACTCCTCCATCCATGGAATTTTCCGGACAAGAGTACTGGAGTGGGTTGCCATTGCCTTCTCTGCAGGGAAGCCTGGTGTGCTGCATGCTGGGAAAGGTTGGGGGCGGGAGGAGAAGGGGACGACAGAGAATGAGATGACTGGATGGCATCACCGACTCTGTGGACATGAGTTTGAGTGAACTCTGGGAGTTGGTGATGGACAGGGAGGCCTGGCGTGCTGTGATTCATGGGGTCGCGGAGAGTCGGACACGACTGAGCGACTGAACTGAACTGAACAACAACACAACAACAAAGAAAGTGAAAATAATTCTGAGATGCCAACAGATATGATCAGTTAATTTCAAATTGATTTATTTTCATAATTTCAAATTTGTAATGATCATTGAATAAATATCATTTTGAAGACTGTATCTAGGAGGAATGACTGTTCTCTCTACTTTTTTCTCCCTCATCTATGTTTGTAACAGTTCTCGTTAACTGTACCACTTTTGTGATGACAAAACCATTGGTTTTAAGTTTTTTCTTATATGGTCTCTGGTCCATATTTCATCTTTCTGCATTTCTATATATTCACCTATAAAACACAAAATTAATGCTAATTTTATTAGAATGTGATGAGGATTAGTTATACAAATGTCTAGAAAATTCCACGGTGATGAATAATTTTTGAATTAATAAATAATTGTTTCTGAAAATATCCACATGATGGGTCACCCCCATTTTTATTCTAGAAATGTACAATGGAGAAATTCAGAATGTAATTGTAAAGTCAAAAATTGGTATGTGCAGTATTTCTGTTTTTAATGTCTATTATTTGAATGAGAAAAGAGTAAACAGAACTAATAGAAGAATAGCATTCAGTCACTGAAATGTAGTTAATGTGATTTAAACCACTAATAAAATACTCCAATATAGGCTTAGTGTATCCTCTGCACTGTTTCCTGTAACCATGAATTCCATTCTTTACAATCATACTAGAAAAATGCAGGTCCTGATGCTTGTTTGTTTAAAATAAAAGTCCCACAGTAGACAAAGCAGGGGTATATTATTAATGCAGAAGTACACATCTTTATGCTAGTTCAATAAATGGCTGCCAAAAGAAGAGATTAAGAGGTTGCTACAGAAAAGGCAATTTTAATTTAGTTGTAGGTCCATCACTAAATAGACTAGGAAGGAATCAAAGATTAACAACTCCTCCCAGACTTGCTGGATGATAATGATAACTCTCTATGTGATAATGGATGATGTGGATACAACATAAGATAGCAGTAGGAAGTAAATATTACAATGCAGACTGCGTTATATCTTAGCACATAAGCAGGCAGTCAGATTTGAGGTATGTTTACACACTGATAGGATTCCTGTATGTATTTAGGAAACAGATTATTAGAATCAGATAATTGCCTCTAGAAAAAAATACTAGTTTAAGTATTTGGCTCAGTCTCATGACAATTACTGTAACATTCATCATCATTAGCTTATTTTATAAATAAGATAAGCTTAACACATTAGTTTTTCATGATCTTAATTCTAAACTGGACTGTGAAATTGCCATATTATCTTGTTTTTGTTTACATTAGCTTCTTAAAAAATGTGATGTGAAATTATGTGTGCTTATTCTAAAATATCTAAATAGGCTAAGTGTTAGTCACTCAGTCGTGTCCAACTTTTTGTGACCGCATGGACTACAGACTACCAGGCTCCTTTGTCCATGAAATTCTGCCAGCAAGAATGTTGGACTGAGTTGCCATTCCCTTCTTGAGGAGATCTTCCCAAACCAGGGATTGAATCTAGGTACTGTGTTTCCTCATTTGACAGGCAGATTCTTTGCCACTGAGCCACCTGGGAGTTTCAAAAGACAAAATTTAATTAAGACAAATTAAAAATATATATATATATATATATATGAATAAGAAAAAGAAGATAAAACCTCACTCTGTCTTCTTATTCATTTTCAAGAAGTGAAGAGACTGACTAGTTACGCTACTTATCAAAGGCATTTTGCCTTTCTCTTTTCCCATGAGGTGTAGAGCTAACTACATTTTTCAGCTGCTCTTGAAGGTGTGAATATAAGATTGAAGTTTAACCAATAAAATGTGAGGAGACGTGAGAGATGGCAATTCAAGCCTGAGCCCTAATAGCCTTCCTTTGTATCTTTCCTGTTGCATTTCCCCCAGTCTGTTGTCTATGTCTTGATGCTTGGGGCAACCTAGAAAACCAAACACTGCATAAAGATGTTAGCACCTTGAAAGCTGAGTACAAAAGGGAAAAGAAATTCTGCTGACATTGCTCTATATTTAAACCAACTAGAGGCAAAAGCATGGTATATTAAAGTCATTTTTGAATTTGGAATTTGCAAAATCATAAAGTCTGATTGCTTAATGAATTAACACTGTGCCTAATTCAGGGACACTTTATGAGCACCCAGGAGGAGAGGTGGATGGCCAAGACTTCAGACAATCCTCAGGAGTACTATTTTTCTCAATGTACATTTTGTTGAACATTGGGAGTCAGAGATTTTAGGTGTTTCTCTTTGATAATCCTAAATGTGAATACCCTATATTTCTATTTAAGGTCAAAACTATGTGCACACAAGTTAATGGTAGGGGTTAAGGTAACATCTTCTCTTGAGAGTTGACTACTTTAAGGAAGAAATATGTTCAATTTCAGATGCCTGTGAGATAAGGGAAAACATGGAAATGAAGTAAGACATATTTGCAAAAAAACAATTTTGTGTGTGCTGCACTATGAATGGGGAACTGTGGTCTGGAAGCTGCATAGCATATTAGTTTTTCATGCTGTGTAACAAATTAGGCTATGGTTTTTCCAGTAGTCATGTATGGATGTGAGAGTTGGACTATAAAGAAAGCTGAGCACCAAAGAATTGATGCTTTTGAACTGTGGTGTTGGAGAAGATTCTTGAGAGTCCCTTGGACTGCAAGAAGATCCAACCAAGCCATCCTAAAGATCAGTCCTGGGTGTTCATTGAAAGGACTGAAGTTGTAGCTGAAACTCCAATACTTTGGCCACCTGATGCAAAGAGCTGACTCATTGGAAAAGACTCTGATGCTGGGAAAGATTGAGGGCAGGAGGAGAAGGGGACGACAGAGGATGAGATGGTTGGATGGCATCACTGACTCAATGGACATGGGTTTGGGTAGACTCCGGGAGTTGGTGATGGACAGGGAGGCCTGGCGTGCTGTGGTTCATGGGGTCACAAAGAGTTGGACACGACTGAGCAACTGAACAAATTATCACAGAATTAGCAGTTTAGAATGGCACCCATTCATTAGCTCCTGGTACTGTGGGTCAGAAGTCCACCACAGTATGGGAAGATTCTCTACTCAGAGGATTTCAAAAGCAAAACCAAGCATTGAGTGGATGAGTTCTTGTCTGAAGGCTTGAGGGAAATATATGCTCATCAGCTCATTCAGGTTGTTTGAAAGAATTCTTTTTAAAAAATTTTTATTGATTTATTTCTTAATTTTTTAAATTTATTTTTATCTTTAATTGGAGGATAATTGCTTTGCAATGTTGTGTTGGTTTCTGCTATACAATAACAGGAGTCAGCCAATTTGGTCAGTCACTCAGTCATGTCTGACTCTTTGAGACCCCATGGACTGAAGCACACCAGGCTTCCTCATCCTTCACCATTTCCCGGAGCTTGCTCAAACTCATGTCCATCAAGTCAGTGATGCCATCCAACTATCTCATCCTCTGTCATCCCCTTTTTCTCCTGCCTTCAATCTTTCCCAGCATCAGGGTATTTTCCAATAAGTCAACTCTGCATCCAGTGGCCAAAGTATTGGATTTTCAGCATCAGTCCTTCTAATAAATATTCAGAATTGATATCCTTTAGTATTTACTGGTTGGATCTCCTTGCAGTCCAAGGGACTCTCAAGAGTCTTCTCCCAACACCATATTTCAAAAGCATCAGTTCTTCGACACTCAGCCTCCTTTATGGTCCACATCCATACAAGATTAGTGGAAAAACCATATCTTTGACTAAAGAGAGCTTTGTTGGCAAAGTAACATCTCTGCTTTTTAATCAGCCATAATGTTATGTATATCGTCTTCCTCCTGAGCTTCCCTCCCACCCCTGCATCCCACCCATCTAAATCATCACAGAGCACCAGACTGGACTCCCTGTGTTATATAGCAGCTTCGCATCAGTTAAGTATTTTGCATATGATAGTGTATATATGTTAATACTACTCTCTGATTCTTCCCACCTTCTCTTTCCCCTGCTGTGTCCACAAGTCTGTACATCTGTGTCTCTATTCCTGTCCCACAAATAGGTTCATCAGTACTGTTTTTCTAGATTCCACATATATGTATTAACATATGGTATGTTGGCAGAATTCTTTTCCTTGTAGCTGTAGGACTGAAGTCTTAATTCCCTTGCTGACTGCCTGCCACAGATCATTTTCAGCCTCCATCAGTTGTCATCATTCCTTACATGTGATCCGCTCCATAGTCAAAGCTAGCTATCTCCTTCACGGTGAATCCACCTCACAGTTTGAATCTCTGCTTTCTCTATCTCTGACCTTTTAGACTCATATTTAAAGGGCTCATGTAAAGGTCAGGCCACTAAGACAATCTACCTATCTTAAGGTTTAATTTCATCTGTAAAATCTTTTCATTGGAGAAACTAGATTAATGTTTGATTAAATAACTGGAAGATGTTGTGAGTACACCAAAGGAAACAGGAATTTTGGAGGCTGTCTTAGAATTCTACCTACCACATGGCATAGAGATGGTCAGAATAGATGGAAGCTGGGAAAAATATGAAGTCAATTTTTCCTGAAGCCATTTGGGACCTACTTTTAACAATTGTTGAGAATCACTTGCTGTGAATGCGCTAATTCTCTGTGCTAATCTGATTCTTAGTCTTATTATATTCTTAAATTTATCTTCCTTTAACCTGAATTCATCACTGTTCACTTTATATTTTGTATTATATATAAGAAATATCATATCCTTTGGGGAAAAAGTTTGGAGAATAAACTTATTTTAAAGAGGACTGTTTCTAGGACTCCATTTTCTCGGAAGTTTTATAAAAAAAATTGTGATCTTATCAAGTGGAAAAGAAGTGATATGAAGAAAGTAGGGAGAAACTATTAGGTCGTTTTGCTCAGAGAAAAAATAAATAGCTGTTTAGCAAAGGATATAGACTTCACTTCTCTCTCAAAGCTCTTTGAAAATGAGATAAATAATTAACTAGCCAGTATAATTTAGCTATTAATTTTACTGGAGGAAGGGATTTTGCTAGAAAATAATTCTACTTCTATAGTCCTATAATTTTACTTCTATATATATTAAATATATATATTCATTAACTATTGGATAATAATTATAAAAGCTGCAATAAAAAAGGAAATTAAAATATTTGAAAGTTTATATGCAGTGGTTTTATAGTACCCAGAAATTTTTGTTGTTGTTCAGTCACCCAGTCATGTCTGACTCTCTGTGACCTCATGGACTCCAGCACCCCAAGCGTCCCTGTCACGATACTGTTCTTTGCAGCATTGAATTTTACTTTTATCACCAGACACACCCAAAACTGAGCATTGTATACTCTATGTCCGAGCCTTTTCATTCATTCTGGGACTATAGGTAATTCTCCTCTACTCTTCCCAAGTAGCATATTGGACATCTTCAGGTCTATGGGACACATCTTTTGGTGTCATATCTTTTGGCCTTTTATGCAGTTCATGAGGTTTTCACAGCAAGTATACTGGGATGGTTTGCCATTCCCTCCTCCAGCAGATCACATTTTGTCAGAACTGTCTGCTATGACCCATCCGTTTTTGGTGGCCCTGCACAGCATGGCTCATAACATCATTACATTTTACAAGCCCCTTTGCCATGACAAGGCCGTGATCCATGAAGGGGACCTAGAAATTATGTGGTTTAAAGGAATAAGGATGAAATAAATATGTTGTATTTTAAAAATGTACTGGATATGTACCAAATAGCTTTCTAGGGAAGGGCAAAAGAAACACTGTCTTTGAGCCCTTGAAATGCTTATTTCAGAAAAACACTGGAATTATATTTCAGCTTTGAGTGTCTAGTGTCTTTTTCAATTCAAAAATCACAAAACTGCATGCCTCAGTAACACTGATCTATTGAAATTAGATACTGTGAAAGTTTCAACTTGAAAGAGAGTTTGTGATTGATGGAAGTGCAAGGTATCATCTTTCCATAATGCTCAATCTTTCTTCATTTGGGAATAGAATAATTTCAGCAAGCATTATGCTCTGAAACTTTAGGGAAAACTAAACAAAACTGAACTTAGGATCCTTAAAAGTAGTGATGTATTTTTAAAAACAAATACTCTGCAGGAAAAAAAAATCAATTAGTTTAACTCACCTAATCAATTAGTTTAACTCACTAGCTTGTGTGTGTGTGAGACAGAATAGAGATACGTATGTTAAGCAAATTGGTTTATATGTCTGTAACTGAGATGAGTACTGGGAAGTCAGTCCCTGTAGTATTTCTTTTTGGTTACATCATTTGTCAAAATAATTGCCTTCTTATGTGGGTGATGTATTGTTTTTCTTGGGAAGATAGCCTTGGGAACTGGAAAAATGTAGATTTTGATATGCTACATAAGGCTATTTGAATTTCTTTGGAGAGACAACTAGAGTTAAAAAATAAAGTCTAAGGAAAAAATCTATTCTTGAAAAAAGATCTTGATCCTCAGTTTAAATGTAAACATAACAATTTGGAGAGAAGATTTTTTTTTGGAAAACATTAGATATTCAGAGATATTAATTAAGTTTATTTCAAAGTAAATGATGACTGACAATACAATGTCCTCAAAGTAATTGACAGAGAATGCCTCCAGTACAGGGAGATATATATGTACACACACACACACACATGAAAATATATCTCAGTCACTCAGACATGTCTGACTCTTTGCAACCCTATGGACCGTAGCCCACCAGGATCCTCTGTTCATGGGATTTCCCAGGCAAGAATATGGGAGTGGATTGTCAATTCCTTCTCCAGGGGATCTTCCCAGACCAGGGTCTGAATCTGTGTCTCCTGTGTTTTCTGCATTGCAGGCTGATTCTTTACCCAATGAGCCATTGAGGAAGCCACATATGCAGATATATATTTATCTTGATCTTATGATTAATAATTGCATTATAAACAAATTATAGAATAAGCCATGTGCGAACATACATTTATTCTAAAGATGTTTTCAGGACTTTAAAATATTTAGTGTATTACATATTGGACACTGGAGACAAAGATAAGCTAAAGACATAGGCTTGGGACTACGGAGACAGGGCATGACCGTGAGCTTTGTCACCAGCTCCAAGGCTCTCAGCAAGCTGTTAAAACTTGTTTAGACTCTGTTTCCCTGTAAGTCAAGTGGGGCAAGTAATGCCTCATGCATAGACATTTTATGAGGGTTCACTTCATATGGTCAGCAAATAGTTATTAAGTGCCGACTGATTCAAGGATGACCATAAGCACAAGGTGGGGAAGTGAGAAAAAAAGATAAATATCAGTCTTCTCAGGAGGCTTATAGTCCAACAAATTAAATACAATGGTGTGTGCGTGCATGCTAAGTTGATTCAGTTGTGTCTGACTCTTTGTGACCCCACAGATTGGGTAGTCTGTCAGGCTCCTCCATCCACGGGATTCTCTAGGCAAGAATACTGGATTGGGTTCCCATGTCCTCCTCCAGGGGATCTTCTCGATCCAGGGATTGAACCCGCATGTCCTGTGGCTTCTGCATTGCAGGCAGGTTCTTCACTGCTGAGTCACCAGGGAAGCCCAAATAAAATGGTATGTAATATATAAAGTCTAGAACACCAGTGACTTGCATATGAGTCATTTAGTAAGTAAGAACTATGATGATTTCATTGTTTTTAATAAGGATATATCTTAATGAAAAAGCTTACAAATCTATATAAAATTGTGAAAAAATTATTTCATTGACACAGAAAAGACTTTTTGTTTCACTTCAAGATTTTAGTTACTTTTCCTAGTCAAGAATAATTCTTCTTTATTGACTACGCCAAAGCCTTTGACTGTGTGGATCATGACAAACCGTGGAAATTCTTCAAGAGATGGGAATACCAGACCACCTTACTTGCCTCTTGAGAAATCTGTATGCAGGTCAAGAAGCAACAGTTAGAACTGGACATGTAACAACAGACTGGTTCCAAATCTAGAAAAGGGTATGTCAAGGCTGTATATTGTCACCCTGCTTATTTAACTTATATGCAGAGTACATCATGTGAAATGCTGGGCTGGATGAAGCACAAGCTAGAATCAAGATTAACAGGATAAATATCAATAACCTCAGATATGCAGATGACACCACCATTATGGCAGAAAGTGAAGAAGAACTAAAGAGCCTCTTGATGAAACTGAAAGAAGAGAATGAAAATGTTGGCTTGAAGCTCAACATTCAGGAAACTAAGATCATGGCATCTAGTTCCATCACTTCATGGCAAATAGATGGGGAAACAATGAAAACGGTGAAAGACTTTATTTTGGGGGCTCCAAAGTCACTGCAGATTGATGACTGCAGCCAAGAAATTAAAAGACATTTGCGCCTTGGAATAAAAGTTATGACCAAGCTAGACAGTGTATTAAAAAGCAGAGACATTACTTTGCCAACAAATGTCTACCTAGTCAAAACTATGGTATTTCCTGTAATCTTGTATGGATGTGAGAGTTGGACTATAAAGAAAGCTGAGCGCTGAAGAACTGATGTTTTTGAACTGTGGTGTTGGAGAAGATTCTTAAGAGTCCCTTGAACATCAAGGAGATCCAACCAGTCTATCCTAAAGAAAACCAGTCCTGAATATTCATTGGAAGGATTGATGGTGAAGCTGAAACTCCAATACTTTTGCTACCTGATGCGAAGAACTGAGTCATTAGAAAAGACCCTGCTGCTGGGAAAGACTGAAGGCAGGAGGAGAAGGGAATGACAGAGGATGAGATGGCTGGATGGCATCACCGACTTGATGGACATGAGTTTGAGCAAGCTCTGGGAGTTGGTAAAGTACAAGGAAGCCTGGTGTGCTGCAGTCCATGGGGTCACAAAGAGTCAGAGACAACTAAGTGACTGAACTGAACTGAGTCAAGAATCTTTTGAAAAGTATTCAAGCTGGGGTTCCTCATTGTCCTCCAGCTATAGTAATTTCACTATAAAACTAGCTGGATGAGTAGAGCCAGAAGAGAATTGACTGCAAGTAACAAATGGAAATGCAAATAATCTTCTCTAGTTTCCCATAATGTCTGTATCAAAATCATGTTTTGGTGGCCTTCCAAACACTGGAGGAAAATATACATATTAATTGAAGAGGAGGTAGAATAATGCCCCATTTGCTACGATAGAAAGGTTAACAGTTTAACACAGCTGTGGCTCTCCTGTGAGAATTAACGTAGGATGCTGGAGTATCATTATTCATCATTATGAATGTACAAAGCTGGCCTCATTAATCAAGGTGAGATAAAGCTGATCACTTATTATCACTGTAAATCTTGGTATTAAAATAACTAGCATGTTGAATATACTTTTGAGTCTGGTCAAGTTGGAAAGGCTCATTTTGAAACTTGAACTCTATACCACATGGAAATTATTAGCATTTTTGAAAAACATTTCAGAAGAGAATATATTTATCCTATATCAAGAAATGTTCAACAAGATAGAGTACAGTTTACATCTAAGAGACCACAGAGAACAGATGTCCATGAACATATAAAAAGACAACAAGGATCATACAATATTTAAATATCACTAAGCAAATCCATGGACTTCCCCCTTGGCTCAGGAGTAAAGAATCTGCATGTAATGCAGGAGCCCCAGAAGGCGAGGGTTCCTTTTCTGGGTTGGAAAGATCTTATGGAGGAGGGCATTGCAACCCTCTCCAGTATTCTTGCCTGAAGAATCCCATGGAGAGAGGAGCCTGATGGGCTACAGTCCACAGCGTTGCAAAGAGCCGGACATGACTGAAGCAACTGAGCCCAAGCAGGAGCACAAGCAAACCCAGAGTAATTTCTTAGTGTCACATACTTGACTTGAAGCAATGTTAAGATTCAACAGGTGCAGACAACAAAGAAAGACAAACCTTTAGGATTTAGCCTCATGAAAAACTTCCTTAAGCTTGGCCTGCCTGCAAGCTTGCTGTGTGCCTGCAGAGCTTATTTGCCTTTTGTAAGGACACTGAGATAAATTGTGGGGAAAATCTTGGGTTATACGTGCTTAAATGATAGTATACTTCCCTGGTGGTAATTTGGATTTTATATGGAGGCATTATTTTTTAAAGTCCCAAGGTGGGATTTGCTGTTTGCCTTATTAATATCAGTAAAACCAAAATCACACATAAAACAACTTACTGTTCAAGAAGAGCATGAGATCAATGAACAATGACTTATCTGCATTAGTTAGCATTCTCTCCATTAGTTAGCATTCTCTCCCTAGTTCTTATCCTGGTGTCTTAGATAGTACTCATTTTGGGCTTGTTCAATAAATGGATGACCAAATAAATGGATAAGTATTTGTAAAATAGTTAAAGGTATCCAATAATAACTATCATTTTTAAATTATTATGTGCCATGCACTGTCTTATCTGTTGGCTCAGGTGGTAAAGGATCTGCCTGCTGTGCAGGAGGCCTGGGTTTGATCCCTGGGTTGGAAAGATCCCCTGGAGAAGGGAATTGCAACCCAGTCCAGTATTCTTGCCTGGGAAATCCCATGGACAGAAAAGCCTGGTGGGCTATAGTCCATGGGATTGCAAAGTGCCGGACACAACTGAGCAACTAACACTCACTTAAGTATTATCTAAACATATAAGCAATAAATTATTAATAAAATTTCTGTGAAATTCCTACACAGCTTTGGCTAACAAAGATATTTATTAGATAAGTGATACATTTCTCACTAAACAAAAGAGGACAGTAGCAAGTAAAATCTATGCAATTGTTGTTAAATGATTACGAATTAACATGCAATTTTTAATCAGCATCTTTTTAAAATCACGTTTATGTAGTTTAATTAGATTAAGTACTTAATGTTTCAAACCACAGTCATCAAAATTAAAAAGAGGGAGAGAGATATCCATAAATTTTAGCTTGTGAACAAAAAGGAGACAGAAATCACCCCACTTGCTCCTCTCTATTCTTTATTAATACTGACAAATATTATATTGTGAGTATATACAATATTATATTGTAAAGACAGGCTTTAGAATTATACTGGTTTTAAATCTTTAATTTAGCACAAGTCTATGACTTCGGTGTTGTTATTAACCTTCAAAATGCAACCTTTTAGCTGTTGCTTCAGAGGATTTTGGTAAGAAATTAAATAACACATGTAGAGTATTGTGTTTCCTGTATGGTGTAGGAACTCAGTGAATACTAATTATTATTATTGTAGAGATTAAGCTATTCTCTACATTATAATTATTGAGGTTTCATCATCTATTTTCAGGAAATCTAGAATGGGAGCTTATACTACTAAAACATGTGATCTTAACCTGAAAAGATTATTACCATTTCCCTGCCATGACTGGTGTGTTGTCTTCTCATTTGCTTTTGACAATCATAAGGGGAACACAGAGAAGTTAAGTAATTTCTCTTAGATCAACCGTCTAGTTCCTTCAGGAGTCATAACTAGAACTCACATCTCCTATTTCTGGATGCCATGCTCAACACTACATCAATGTGGCTCTCACACTGTATATTATGATAATCTTTAGTGTGATAGTAAATAATAGAATCATATGGTCTCAAATATTCTTCTCAAACATTTTTTTTCTCCATAGCCCTAGAAAGAAGTTATCTTTCTTGTTGCTCAGACACTCAGTCGTGTCTGACTCTTTGCAACCCCATGGAATACAGCATGCAGGCCTACCTATCCTTCACCATATCCTGGAAATGCTCAAATTCATGTCCATTGAATTAGTGATGCCATCCAAATATCTTGTCCTCTGTCACCTCCTTCTCCTCTTCCCTTCAGCCTTTCCCAGTGTCATTTCTAATGAATCAGCCCTTTGTATAAGGCGGCCAAAGTATTGAAAATTCAGCATCAGTCCTTCCAACAGATATTCAGGGTTGATTTCCCCTAGAATTGACTGGTTTGATCTCCTTGCAGTCCAAGGAACTCTCAAGAGTCTTCTCCAACACCACAGTTCAAAAGCATCAATTTTTTGATGCTTGGCCTTTTTTATGGTCGAAATATCACATTCATGTGTTATTTTTCACCTTCATCAAGAGGCTTTTTAGTTCCTCTTCACTTCCTGCCATAAGGGTGGTGTCATCTGCATATATGAGGTTATTGATATTTCTCCTGTCAATCTTGATTCCAGCTTGTGCTTCATCCATTCCAGCATGTCACATGATGTACTCTGTCAGTAAGTTAAATAAGCAGGATGCCAATATACTCCTTTCCCAATTTTGAACCAGTCCATTGTTCCATGTCTGGTTCTAACTGTTGCTTCTTGACCTGCATTCAGGTTTCTCAAGAGGCAGGTAAGGTGGTTTGAAATGCCCAGCTCTTGAAGAATTTTCCACAGTATGTTGTGATCTACACAGTCAAAGGCTTTAATGCAATCAGTAAAGCAGATGTTTTTCTGGAAGTCTCTATCTTTTTCTATGATCCAATGGATATTGGCAATTTAATCTCTGATTCCTCTACCTTTTCTAAATCCAGCTTGAACATCTGGAAGGTCTTGGTTCATGTACTGTTGAAGCCTCTTTTAGAGAATTTTGAGCATTACTTTGCTAGTGTGTGAGATGATTGCAATTGTGCAGTATTTTGAACATTCTTTGGCATTGCCTTTCTTTGGGATTGGAATGAAAACTGACTTTTTCCGGTCCTGTGGCCACTGCTGAATTTTCCAATTTTGCTGACATATTGAGTGCAACACTTTAACACCTTCATCTTTTAGGATTTGAAACACCTCAGGTGGAATTCCATCACCTCCACTAGTTTTGCTCATAGTGATTATTCCTAAGGCCCACTTGACTTCACATTCCAGGATGTGTGGCTCAAGGGGAGTGATGACATTATTGTGATTATTTGGGTCATGAAGATATTTTTTGTACAGTTCTGTGTATTATTGCCACTTCTTTTTACTATCTTC
Source organism: Moschus berezovskii (assembly GCF_049115385.1). Lineage (NCBI taxonomy): Eukaryota > Metazoa > Chordata > Mammalia > Artiodactyla > Moschidae > Moschus > Moschus berezovskii. The sequence continues at coordinate 71,693,521 of NC_142464.1, read as the reverse complement.
TGCTTCTGTTAGGTCCATACCATTTCTGTGCTTTATTGTGCCCATCTTTGCATGAAATATTTCCTTGGTATCTCTAATTTTCTTGACAAGATCTCAGGTCTTTCCCATTCTACTATTTTCCTCTATTTCTTTGCATTGATTCCTTAGGAAGTCTTTCTTAAATCTCCTTGCTAATCTCTGGAACTTTGCAATCAGATAGGTGTATATTTCCTTTTCTCTGCTCTTTGCTCCTCTTCTTTTCTCAGCTATGCATAAGGCCTCCTCAGACAACCATTTTGCCTTTTATTTCCTTGGGGATGGTTTTGATCACTGCCTCCTGTACAATGTTATGAATCTCCATCCATAGTTCTCCAGGCACTCTGTTCTTCAGATCTAATCCCTTGAATTTATTTGTCATTTCCAGGGTATAATTGTAAGGGATTCGATTTAGGTCATACCTGACTCACCTAGTGGTTTTCCCTACTTTCTTCAATCTAAGTCTGAACTTTGCAATAAGGAGTTCATGATCTGAGTCACAGTCAGCTCCCAGTCTTGTTTTTGCTGACTCTGTAGAGCTTCTACTGGAGAAGGCAATGGCAAGCCACTCCAGTACTCTTGCCTGGAAAATCCCATGGATGGAGGAGCCTGGTAGGCTGCAGTCCGTGGGGCCGCTAAGGGTCGGACACGACTGAGTGACTTCACTTTCACACATTGGAGAAGGAAATGGCAACCCACTCCAGTGTTCTTGCTTGGAGAATCCCAGGGACAGGGGAGCCTGGTGGGCTTCCGTCTATGGGGTCACACAGAGTCGGACACGACTGAATTGACTTAGCAGCAGCAGCAGCAGAGCTTCTACATCTTTGGCTTCAAAAAATATAATCAATCTAATTTTGGTATTGACCATCTGGTGAGATATTATCTTATCGTTTGATTAATGAGAAGTCAGAGCCTCAGGGAATGTTGAGCATGTATTGAAGGTCACATCTACACTTGGTGATCACATTGAAAAGAGAACCCAGTCATTCATTCATGTTTTCACCACCGCTGGCGGCTGCTCATAATAATATGAGGACTTTGTCTAGAACTTTATATTTCTCAAGGCCCTAATAGACATTGTCTCACATAAGATCATATGTCTTTATGGTGGAGATTTTCATCCAGATTAAGTCCCAGATAGTTCAGAAACAAAAGGTAGAATTGCCACATTGTCTTCAATACAAACATATGTTTCCTTGGCTCTATCAGGTTCTATATTACCACAACATGAAAGCTGATGAGTAAGATCACTGTTTTGCTAACCAAAAGTCATTAGGATGATTGCATTGAATTTCCAAATTTAAATTTTATAACATTTTTACATTATTATATAGAATCATACGGAGTGAATGATGTTTCAAAGATTTAAATATAATCTCTAGTTATGAATATTTAAATATAAAATTGCTTGAACTATACCTATTTCAATATATGAAATAATTTTTTAAACAGGAAGGATTTTAACAAAATTTATGGATAAAAATTAATAAAATAATCATCATTTGGCTCTGTAACTCTGGAATTTGATGGTCATAGTGAAAGTAAAATTAATTTAGTTTTGAGTTTATCCTTATAGGCAAATATCTTGCTATCACATATTTTCAATAGATCAGTAAAACAAAATGAATATCATTCATGTCAATATCATTCAGTAACCAGGTTGCTCAATTCCATAATGTATTTGGAAGTAATATAAATATATATTTGTAAATAATATAAAAATATATTTGGAAGTGTGTTTGTGTGTATTGAAGGCATTGTTTATACATAAGTATCCCTTGTGGCTCAGCTGGTAAAACATCTGCCTACAATGCGGCAGACCCGGGTTCGATCCCTGGGTTGGGAAGATTCCCTGGAGAAGGAAAAGGCTACCCACTCCATTATTCTGGCCTGGAGAATTCCACAGACTGTATAGTCCATGGGGTCGCAAAGAGTCAGACATGACTGAGTGACTTTCACTTCACATACACATACTCATATACATATATACTCAAAATATTAATCCAAAATCTGTAATAAGTATTTCAAATTATTAATAAGTACACAAAAATAAATATGTCTTCAAAATAAGTTTAAACAGAAAATAAGACCACTACAAACATCAATTACTGATTTTAGGAAGCATTTTGTAAATGTATTACTAAAATATAATGCAAATATAGCTTCTAACAGAGACAGAAAAATAATTGCCAATAGAGAATGATTTCTCAAAAAACTGAAAATTTAAAATTTGTTTTGAGACCAACACACTGAATTTTTTTTAGTATTAATTGCCAGACTGTGTTTGCAATACACTATATTCGGTCAAGATAAATGGATTTGTAATTCATGTCTTAAACTTTGATCTATTACAGTTTTAAAATGTGGATCTTAACTTCTGGAACAATTTTTTTTTTAAAGGAATCACACAGCACTTCATAAAAATAATTTTTCTCTTTGATTTTCTACTATAATACAATACTAGTATCATTTGGCCATCTTTTTACTTCTAGAGTGTACCCTCAATTTTCATAGAGAAGAATTAAAATCTTTTTTTCTCTTGGTCTACAGTTTTTATTCAAATGGAAAGTTTTTAATGAATTATTTTATTTTTCTATTTACATCTTCTGAATTCTGGTGGCTCTGAATACTACTTTAATTAGATCCAAATTTTATGCAACTCCAGTTAGTACTTTCAAAACTTCCTCAAAAAGCCATCGTCCTTAGAGGCTCATTGCTTTTACTGCTTTGCTTTGACAAACTTTAACCTAACCACATTTTCATTTGATAAAATACTTTGAGAAAATAAACACTTTTTTATATGAAAGATTTTCCAAAATACTTTCTTTAATTGAAAGACTATTAGAGCTCCTAAGATGTTTTAGAAGTTGTTTAGTGAAAGAGTATGATAGATGTTTTTCTACATGCTAAAACTTTTTAAACTATAAATCCACTATGTAGTTATAATTCATATCTTTTATACCAGAGATAAGTAGGATAACAGAGAGTTTTCTAACAATAAATTTACACACTTAGTAACTGATATTCAAAATTCTATGCTATTTCTAATGTATCTTACTGTCTTCTTATTGCTTGAAGATGTACATGCCCATGAACCTGATATTCCAAGATTAAAAGGGTTAAAGGACTTGGTCAAGATTAAGGAGTTAAAGACAACAAGTTTAGGTGAGAAGAAGGCAGTCTCCTAGTTTAGTTCCTAACAAGTATCATGCACTGTGCAGGACATTGGAGAACAAAGGTAAATAAAACACATGTCCTACTTTTGAGGGCATCTCAGTCTGGTGGGGAAGGAATTTACTTATACCATTAGTAAAATATGGTTTGTTAGTGGTGGAATCTATGGATTTAGAGAAGAGAGGGACTGCTGATGCTTAGGGAAAGGTGAGGAGCTTTCACACTACAGGAAAAAATGAAAGTTGATACTCAAATCATGAACAGATGGGCTTTCCTGGTGGTCCAGTGGCTAAGACTCTGCACCACCAATGCAAGGGGCTTGGGTTTGATCCTTAGACAGGAAACTAAGATCCCACAAGCTATGCGGTGTGACCAAAATAAAAAATCATACAGATGAGTTATGTGTAGACAAAGGAAAAAAGCATATTTCTGGAGGAGATAATGGCCTGTGTGAGCAGGCAATGCAACAGTAACTTGAAGATATAACTGGAAGATTGAGAGTTGATTGTGAAATGATTTGTTTGCTATAGTACAAGCCAAGGGGTTTGAGTTTTAGATAATGGAAATAGAAACCATCATACTTCTTTCCTTTTTTTTAATCCCCAGAAAAGTAACATTTCATAATTCATGACTTAAACAGTAACACTGGGGGCATTGTGAAACACTGATATTAAATGACATCAATATGCATAAAATTTAAAAAAACTACATGGCAAACCCCTAAGGAATACGTAATAAATAGGTAAAATATTTAAAGCTCTTATCCTGAAAAAGACCTGAGGCCTTTATTATTCATTTAAAAATATACTATGTATAAAAAGTATATATTTATATATAAATATTTTCCTAAGATATGTATGTAACCTCTTAGAATACATTTTATATAAATAAAAGTATATATTTATATATAATTTATTTTTAAATGCATAATAAAAATCTCAGGTTTTTTTCAGGGTAAGAACTTTAAAATTGTACCCATTTGTTATATATTCCTTAGGGGTAGTATTCTTGCCTGGGTTGATGATCCCACGTTCAGTCCCTGGGTCGGGAAGACCCCCTGCAAGAGGACATGACAACCCACTCCAGTATTTTTGCCAGGAAAACCAGTGGACAGAGGAGCCTGGTGGGCTATGGTCCATTGGGTCGCAAAGAGCTGGACACAGTTGAGTGACTGACACTTTCACTTCTCATATACTTTTATATATATTTTAAATATATACATTTTTAGTTAAATCTGCAGTATTTTATATAATTGAACACTTATTCTCCTAAGATGTATACGTAACCTCTTAGAATACATTTCTAATATCCAGATTAAAACTTAAAATGCTTTGAAGAAGACTGAATATTATATGCTACTATGTGCATAATTGCATATTTCATGAATTGTAAACTTTTATTTGTTTAATGTGAAGAGTTTGAGCATGTCTTTAAAATAGTTTGCTAACTCAGTATTCATTGCTCTAACAAGGAGATTATTTCTTTATGCCAAGCAATCATGACTGATATAACTGTCCTAGAAATTCTATTAATAATTCAGCATAACTGTCAGTTCCTTTAAGTTAAATTCTAGATCAGATACTTGATAAATATTTTAATAAAGCATATCTATTAAAAGTCAGACTAATGATTCACTCAGGCTAGCATTTAGATTCTCATGTTGTCACCAAATGACACATTTTTTCCTCCTTCCCATCAATAGGTGAGTCTACTTATCCCAAAAGTAAACATTAAAGTTTTCTTTGTACCACAGATCACACATTTGTCTACCTACCTCTTGAACGTGAATATAAAGTAGAACTTTAGTTGAGAAGGCTTGGAGAAAAACAGGTAATTGCTTTCAAGCATAAAAATAATGGAATGGAAATGGGATAATTCATAGTAACTATAGATCCACATGATAGAATTAGGACCAAAGACTGAAGTTTGTCATAGGAAAAGATTTTAGAGGTATAGAAATTTGACTGAAAAAATAATGGCTGGTGAATGAGAAAGAAGTTATAATTTGGCAGTCATTCTGTAAAAGTAATTAAATATTGGATAGTGGGACTGGAGCAATGGTTGTACAGAGGAGAGAAAAGGTTTAAGAAAAAATAGTATACAGACATACCTCGTACTCTTGCCTGGAAAATCCTATGGACGGAGGAGCCTGGTAGGCTGCAGTCCATGAGTCGCTGAGTCAGATACGACTGAGTGACTTCACTTTCACTTTTCACTTTCATGAATTGGAGAAGGAAATGGCAACCCACTCCAGTGTTCTTGCCTGGAGAATCCCAGAGACGGGCGAGTCTGGTGGCTGCTGTCTATGGGGTCTCAAAGGTCGGACACAACTGAAGCGATTTAGCAGCTGCAGCAACAATGCTTGTTGATCTTTCCCGAATTCCTAGAGCCCTTAAGGATTATGCTAAATTTACTTGGTTTATGATCTCTAAATAAAGCAACAAAGCCGGGAGGACAGCATATCTCTTTACAGCATGGTTTACTGAATATTTTAAGCCCACTGTTGAGAACTACTGCTCAAAAAAAGAAAATAAAATAAATTCCTTTCAAAATATTATTGCTAGTTGGCAATGACTTGGTCACCCAAGAGCGCTACTGGAGAACTACAATGAGATTAATGTTTTCATTAATCTCAACATCCATTTTGTAGCCCATGGAACAAGAAGTCATTTTGACTTTCAAGTCTCATTACTTAGAAATACATCTGTAAGGCTGTATCTACCATAGATAGTGATTCCTTTGATGAATCTAGCAAAGTGCCTCTAAAGAATTTACTATTCTTGATGCCATTAAAGACATTCATGATCCATGGAAAGAGGATCAACATTACTAGAAGTTTGAAAGAAGTCAATTCCAATCCTCATGAGTGACTTTGAGGGGTTCATGACTTTATGGAGGTAACTTTAGTGGAGATACTGACTGTAGATGTGGTGGAAACAGCAAGAGAGCTTTAATTAGAGGTGGACTCTGAAGATGTGACTGAATTGCTGCAATCCCATGATAAAACTTTAAAGGATGAGGAGCGGATTCTTATAGATGAGCAAAGAAACTAGTTTCTTGAGATGGAATCTACTCCTGGTGAAGAGGCTATGAGGATTATTGAAATGACAAAAGAGGATTTAGATTATTTCACAAACTTAGTTGATAAAGCACTTGACAGGGTTTGAGAGGACTGTCTTCAATTTTGAAAAAAACATTTTATTGTGGGTTAAATGCTATCAAATTACATTACAAGCTAAAAGAAATTGTTTTTGAAAAGAAGTCAATCAATTTAACAAATTTCATCATGTCTTATTTTAAGAAATTGTCACAGCGGATCCAAACTTTAGCAGCCACCACCCTGGTCAGTCAACAGCCAATAAACATCAAATAAGACCCTCCACTAGCAATAAGAATACAACTTTGAAGGCTCAGATAATTTTAGCATTTTTTAGCAAAAAGTATTTTTAAATTAAATTATATATATTGCTTCTTAAAATATGATACTAATGCAAACTTAATAGACTTCAGTATAGTGAAAATCTAGTTTCTATATGCACCAGAAAACCAAAAAATTTCTGTGACCTATTTTATTTCAAAATTCACTTAATTGCAGTGATCTAGTACCACAAGGAGACCCAACCAGTCCATTCTAAGGGAGATCGATCCTGGGTGTTCATTGGAAGGACTGATGCTAAAGCTGAAACTCCAATACTTTGGCCACCTCATGCGACGAGTTGACTCACTGGAAAAGACTCTGATGATGGGAAAGGTTGGGGGCGGGAGGAGAAGGGGACGACCGAGAATGAGATGGCTGGATGGCATCACTGACTCTGTGGACATGAGTTTGAGTGAACTCTGGGAGTTGGTGATGGACAGGGAGGCCTGGTGTGCTGTGATTCATGGGGTCGCGGAGAGTCGGACACGACTGAGCGACTGAACTGAACTGAACCAAACCATAACATCTCCAAGGAGTGCTCATATGTATGGCTAGGAAATATGGTGAGATTATTTCTATATTCCAAATCCACTCTTTTCCAACCAGTTGTGAACCACTAAAATTGGTTTAAAATTGAATTTTCTATTTTTCTTAGAATTGTTTCATTCTATGACATAAAGTAATGCATTGCAACAAGTTTTAAAGTATTGTTTGATTTTTTTCTCATATTTGGGTCAGGTTTAATATTTTAACAATAGTATTTGGAATTCTGGAGGAAATCAAAGCTGTTTTCAATCCCTGAAATCATAGTCCAGATGTAACTTTTCTAAGTTAGTGGTGACCAATTCTATCCACTCTTCAAAGTTTGCCTTCTCAATAAAGAGTCTCAATTTTTCAGGTGTATTCATGTGCAAAGCTTAATAACAGGCATAATTATAATTTTAGGAAGAGTCTTTAATTTTTAAAATTCTTTATTATCCCAATAAAATTTCACTTTCTCTTTGGAGTAGAAGACAGAAGTTTTCAACTTAGGTCACATAAAATGAATTCTTTATTATAAACTGTCTAATTTGATATGTCTCTAGGTGACCAAGGCAAGTACTAAGAGAATTATCATTTTCAGGACAAATGTTTAATAATGATATGTGTATTCTACCGTTTGAAATTTCCCATAAAGAAAAATCAAAGCAACCTTTTTAATTAAAGTCTCAAGTAATTACTGCTATTTAATATAATTAAATAAAAAACCCTCACAAATGAAATAAAGAAAATATTCTTTTGTATTTGTAACATGAGCTCTGAATTAATCCAAAATCATCAAATACTGAGCTTCATTATTGAAATCCTTCAATTAAAGATTTATCATGCATTAAAAAGTGTCATGGTTTTAACACTCATCACTGGTTATTCTATCAAACAATACATGATGAAACATTAGGTTAAGCAAATTAAAATTAAGTCTACAAAGGAGTGAATACTTTATTTGCCCAGGAATTAGCATGTAACAACTCCCTCTAAATTTTAATCTCATTAATAAGACTGAAGCTCCAGTAATAGGCTTTAGAAAAGATTTGTGCTAAATATATGACTACATTAAGTTATATGTAAACTATTTATAAGCCTCAGATTTATTCTGCTATTTGTTTATATGTTTGCACATTGTGTCTATGGTATTAAATGATGTACATGTTGACTGGTTACTTAAAGAGCTACAAAGAAGGATGAGCAGAGAGAAGGGTGCTCGGACCGTGTGCCAGGGTTAAAGAGTCCAGTCTAAGAGAGCTTATAATTTCCAAGAATGTCAGCTACAGTTTTCTGCAAAAAGTATAATTTATTGATACTGTCTGCACTCTTCCTCTCCCAATTCTATTTGATCGAATTCTTTTGTATAAGTCAAAAGAGCATATTAGCCCATTAATCCTAGTCTTTAGAAATGAAGTCTACTGATATAATTCCACAATTTTCAAAGAATGTACCACATTCATAGACAATGAACTTGATGAAGATACGTGATTTTTAATGCAGATTACAATATCATATGAAATACAGTTTGACTTTCAGGTAAAATAAAGAGAGCCATATAGCGTTAGCTGTAGTAGGAAACTGATGAAAGTTCTTGCTGGTATTTGTCAAGGCTGCTAAATAAGTTTGCACCCAGCACCATGCATAAAATTTAAATAGGTTAATCAACCCATTTGAAATCAGAGTTATATAGCAGAACTGTAATACTCTGCTTTAAATGTCAAGGATCTTGTGGGGCAAGTTGAGGTACAGAGACAGATTTAAAAGTCAGACTAAGGGTGGGAGGGGGAAGGATATGTCTATTTACAAGCTGATAACCTACATCATGAACTCTGGTCTCCCCTCATGCCACTTGCTGTTTTTCACAAAAGATGTCTCCACACTCCTACACCTCTATCCTTCTATTATTTCTAGATGATTTAGGGACACTTTAATTTCCATATTACTTTCACTCTATCTTAAGACAATTTCTATTTTTAAAACGTTTATTACAATATTTTATGTACATTTCTTGATTCTTTGTAAACTTTCTTTATAGGGAAGCCTGGCATGCTACAGGCCATGGGATTGCAGAATCAAACACAATTTAGAGACTGAACAGCAACATAATCTCTTAAAGACAATGAAAATGCTTAAAGATCTTTAACTACCATATAACACGTTATTGCCTTTGTATTTGTGTCTGTGTGCATGCCTGCTCAGTCACTAAAATCATGTCTGAGTATTTGAGACCCCATAGACTGTAGCCTGCCAGGCCCCTCTGTTCATGGAATTTTCCAGGCAAGAAGACTGAAGTGAGTTGCTATTTCCTACTCTAGGGGATATTCAGTTGAGTTCATTTCAGTCGCTCAGTTGTGTTCGACTCTCTGCAACCCCATGAATCACAGCACACCAGGCCTCCCTGTCCATCACCAACTCCCGGAGTTCACTCAAACTCATTTCCACAGAGTCGGTGATGCCATCCAGCCATCTCATTCTCTGTTGTCCCCTTCTCCTCCTGCCTCCAATCCCTCCCAGCATCAGAGTCTTCTCCAGTGAGTCAGCTCTTTGCATGAGGTGGCCAAGAATTGGAGTTTCAGCTTCAGCATCAGTCCTTCCAATGAAAACCCAGTACTGATCTCCTTTAGAATGGACTGGTTGGATCTCCTTGCAGTCCAAGGGACTCAAGAATCTTCTTCAACACCACAGTTCAAAAGCATCAATTCTTTGGCGATCAGCCTTCTTCACAGTCCAACTCTCACATCCATACATGACCGGTGGAAAAACCAAAGACTTGACTAGACGGACCTTTGTTGGCAAAGTAATGTCTCTGTTTTTAATATGCTATCTAGGTTGGTCATAACTTTCCTTCCAAGGAGTAAGCGTCTTTTAATTTCATGGCTGCAATCAGCATCCACAGTGATTTTGGAGCCCCCAAAAATAAAGTCTGACACTGTTTCCACTGTTTCCCCATCTATGTCCCATGAAGTGATGGGTCCAGATGTCATGATCATAGTTTTCTGTATGTTGAGCTTCAAGCCAACTTTTTCACTCTCCTCTTTCACTTTCATCAAGAGGCTTTTTAGCTCCTTTTCACTCTTTAGCATAAGGTGGTGTCATCTGCATATCTGAGGTTATTAATATTTCCCCGGCAATCTTGATTCCAGCTTGTGCTTCTTCCAGCCCAGCGTTCCTCATGATGTACTCTGCATAAAAGGTAAATAAGCAGGGTGACAATATACAGCCTTGACGTACTCCTTTTCCTATTTGGAACCAGTCTGTTGTTCCACGTCCAGTTCTAACTGTTGCTTCCTGACCTGCATACAGGCTTCTCAAGAGGCAAGTCAGGTGGACTGGTATTCCCATCTCTTTCAGAATTTTCCACAGTTTATTGTGATCCACACAGTCAAAGGCTTTGGCATAGTCAATAAAGCAGAAATAGATGTTTTTCTGGAACTCTCTTGCTTTTTCCATGATCCAGGGGATGTCGGCAATTTGATTTCTGGTTCTTCTGCCTTTTCTAAAACCAGCTTGAACATCTGGTAGTTCAAAGTTCACATATTGCTGAAGCCTGACTTGGAGAATTTTGAGCATGACTTTACTAGCATGTGAGATGAGTGCAATTGTGTGGTAGTTTGAGCATTCTTAGGCATTGCCTTTCTTTGGGATTGGAATGAAAACGAGCCTTTTCCCGTCCTCTGGCCACTGATGAGTTTTCCAGATTTGCTGGCATATTGAGTGCAGCACTTTCACAGCATCATCTTTCAGGATTTGAAATAGCTCAACTGGAATTCCATCACCTCCACTAGCTTTGTTTGTAGTGATGCTTTCTAAGACCCACTTGACTTCACATTCCAAGATGTCTGGCTCTAGGTCAGTGATCACACCATCGTGATTATCTGGGTCATGAAGATCTTTTTTGTACAGTTCTTCTGTGTATTCTTGCCACCTCTTCTTAATATCTTTTGCTTCTGTTAGGTCCATACCATTTCTGTCCTTTATTGAGCCCATCTTTGCGTGAAATATTCCCTTGGTATCTCTCATTTTCCTGAAAAGATCTCTACTTTTTCCTGTTCTGTTGTTTTCCTCTATTTCTTTGCACTGATCCCTGAGGAAGCCTTTCTTATCTCTCCTTGCTATTCTTTGGAACTCTGCATTCAGATGCTTATATCTTTCCTTTTCTCCTTTGCTTTTCGCTTCTCTTCTTTTCACAGTTATTTGTTAGGCCTCCCCAAACAGCCATTTTGGTTTCTTGCATTTCTTTTCCATGGGGATGGTCTTGGTCCCTGTCTCCTGTACAATGTCACGAACCTCCGTCCATAGTTCATCAGGCACTCTATCAGATCTAGTCCCTTAAATCTATTTCTCACTTCCACTGTATAATCATAAGGGATTTGATTGAGGTCATATCTGAATGATCTAGTGGTTTTCCTTACTTTCTTCAATTTAAGTCTGAATTTAGCAATAAGGAGTTCATGATCTGAGCCACAGTCAGCTCCTGGTCTTGTTTTTGCTAACTGTATAGAGCCTCTCCATCTTTGGCTGCAAAGAATAGAATCAATCTGATTTCGGTGTTGACCATCTGGTGATGTCCATGTGTAGAGTCTTCTCTTGTGTTGTTGGAAGAGGATGTTTGCTATGACCAGTGTGTTCTCTTAGCAAAACTCTATTAGCCTTTGCCCTGCTTCATTCCGTGCTCCAAGGCCAAATTTGCCTGTTACTCCAGGTGTTTCTTGACTTCCTACTTTTGCATTCCAGTCCCCTGTAATGAAAAGGACATCTTTTTTGGGTGTTAGTTCTAAAAGGTCTTGTAGGTCTTCATGGAACTGTTCAACTTTGCTTCTTCAGTCTTACTGGTTGGGGCATAGGCTTGGATTACTGTAATATTGAACGGTTTGCCTTGGAAATGAACAAAGATCATTCTGTTGTTTCTGAGATTGCATCCAAGTACTGCCTTTCGGACTCTTCTGTTGACCATGATGGCTACTCCATTTCTTCTAAGGGATTCCTGCCCACAGTAGTAGATATAATGGTCATCTGAGTTAAATACACCCATTCCAGTCCATTTTAGTTCACTGATTCCTAGAATGTCAACATTCACTCTTGTCATCTCCTGTTTGACCACTTCCAATTTGCCTTGATTCATGGACCTAACCGGAGAAGGCAATGGCAAGCCACTCCAGTACTCTTGCCTAGAAAATCCCATGGATGGAGGAGCCTGGTAGGCTGCAGTCCATGGGGTCGCTAAGGGTCGGACTCGACTGAGTGACTTCACTTTCACTTTTCACACATTGGAGAAGGAAATGGCAACCCACTCCAGTGTTCTTGCCTGGAGAATCCCAGGGACAGGGGAGCCTGGTGGGCTTCTGTATGTGGGGTCACACAGAGTCAGACACGACTGAAGTGCCTTAGAAGCAGCAGCAGCAGCAGCAGCATGGACCTAACATTCCTGGTTCCTATGCAATATTGCTCTTTACAGCATTGGACCTTGCTTCTATCACCAGTCACATCCACAACAGGGTATTGTTTTTGCTTTGGTTCCTTCCCTTCATTCTTTCTGGAGTTATTTCTCCACTGATCTCCATTAGCATATGGGGCACCTACCCACCTGGGAAGTTCCTCATTCAGTATCCTATCATTTTGCCTTTTCATACTGTTCATGGGGTTCTCAAGGCGAGAATACTGAAGTGGTTTGCCATTCCCTTCTCCAGTGGACCACATTCTGTCAGACCTCTCCACCATGACCCGCACATCTTGGGGATGTTACCAATCCAGGGTAGAACCCATATTTCCTGTGTCTCTTGCAATGTCAGGTGGATTCCTTAAAACTGAGTGACCTGGAAAGCCCACCTTTGTATATAGTTATCTCTTGATATATAGTTGAATAAATTCATTAATGGCCGAGATGTTTTCATGAGATATTGAAGAGATGTAATTGAGAATATTAGGAAATTCCTTGTTGTAGATCAGTGTGTGTAAGTTGCTTCAAGTGTATCTGACTTTTTGTGACCCCATGGATTGTAGCCTGCCAGGCTCCTCTCTCCATGGGATTCTCCAGGCAAGAATACTGGAGTGGGTTGCCATTTTCTTCTCCAGCATATCTTCTCGACCCAGGGATCAAACCTGAATCTCTTATGCTTACCTGCATTGGTAGGTAGGTTCTTTACCACTAGCACCACCTGGGAAATTGATTGTGAAATCAATAAAAACACACCATGGTGAAAAAAAAAATGATGCACTCATCACCACAGTCATTATCAGAGTTTCACTGAAAATGTCAGAGTTATGGGTGGTAGACTACTTTAGCAACATTTCTTTATTTCTTAGGTTAAAGGAGAGGGGGGGAACCAAACACTGGAAGTGTTTGAATGAGTAAAGAATTTTGCTTCCACTTCAGAATGACTACCTTTGAAATAATTGTTGTTCAGTCACTCAGTCATGTTTGACTCTTCGATACCATGGACTGCAGCTAACCAGGCTTCCCTATTTTTCACATTCTCCCAGAGTTTGCTCAAAATCATGTTCATTGAGTCCATGGTGTCATCCAACCATCTCATCCTATGTCGTCCCCTTCTCTTCCTGTTTTCAATCTTTTCCAGCATCAGTGTCTTTTCCAATGAATCAGCTCTTCACATGAGGTGGCCAAAGTGTTAGAGCTTCAGCTTCAGCATCAGTCCCTCCAATGAATATTCAGGGTTGATTTCCATTAGGATTGACTGGTTTGATCTCCTTGCTGTCCAAGGGACTCTCAAGAGTTTTTTTCCAGCACCAGAGATCGACAGCATCAATTCTTTGTTGCTCAGCATTTTTGATTATCTAGTTCTTACATTCATACATGACTACTGGAAAAAATAGAGCTTTGACTATATGGATCTTTGTAGGCAAAGGAATGTCTTTGCTTTTTAATACACTGTATAGGTTTTTCATTGCTTTTCTTGCAAGGAGCAGTCTTTTAATTTCATGGCTGCAGTCACACTGTTTCCACTGTTTCCCCATCTATTTGCCGTAAAGTTATGGATCCCATCACTTCATGGAAAATAGATGGGGAAACAGTGGAAACAGTGTCAGACTTTATTTTGGGGGACTCCAAAATCACTGCAGATGGTGACTACAGCCATGAAATTAAAAGACATCTACTCTTTGGAAGGAAAGTTATGACCAACCTAGATAGCATATTAAAAAGCAGAGACATTACTTTGCCAACCAAGGTCCGTCTAGTCAAGGCTATGGTTTTTCCAGTGGTCATGTATGGATGTGAGAGTTGGACTGTGAAGAAAGATGAGTGTCAAAGAATTGATGCTTTTGAACTGTGGTGTTGGAGAAGACTCTTGAGATTCCCTTGGACTACAAGGAGGTCCCACCAGTCCATCCTAAAGGAGATCAACCCTGGGTGTTCATTGGAAGGACTGATGCTAAAGCTGAAACTCCAATACTTTGGCTACCTCATGCAAAGAGCTGACTCATTGGAAAAGACCCTGATCCTGGGAGGGATTGGGGGCAGGAGGAGAAGGGGACAACAGAGGATGAGATGTCTGGATGGCAAAACCGACTCGATGGACATGAGTCTGAGTAGCCTCTGGGAGTTGGTGATGTACAGGGAGGCCTGGCATGTTGTGATTCACGGGATCGCAAATAGTCGTATACGTTTGAGTGACTGAACTGAACTGAACTGAACTGATGGATCTGGATGCTACAATTTGTTTTTTAATTTTAGGCCAGCTTTTTCACTCTCTTATTTAACTTTCATCAAGAGTCTCTTTAATTCCTCTTCACTTTCTGCCATAAGGGTAGTTTCATCTGCATATATGAGGTTATTGATATTTCTCCTGGCAATCTTGATTCCAGCTTGTGCTTGATCCAGTCCAGCATTTTGCATGATGTACTCCGTATAGATTTTAAACAAGCAGAGTGACAATATACAGCCCTGACATACTCCTTTCCCAGTTTTGAACCAGTCCACTGTTCCATGTCCAGTTCTGTTGCTTCTTGACCTGCAAACAGGTTTCTCAGGAGGCAGGTAAGTTGGTCTGGTATTCTCATCTCTTTACAAATTTTCCACAATTTGTTGTGGTTTACACAGTCAAAGGCTTTAGCATAGTCAATGAAGCAGAAGTAAATGTTTTTCTGGAATTATCTTGCTTTTTTGATGATGCAATAGATGTTGCCAATCTGATTTCTGCTTCCTCTGTCTTTTCTAAATCTAGCTTGTTCATCTGGAATTTCTCAGTTCATGTTCTGTTGCAGTCTACCTGGAATGATTTTGAGCATTACTTTGCTAGCATGTGAAATAAGTGCAATTATGCAGTACTTTGAACATTCTTTGGCATTGCCTTTTTTTGCAATTGGAATGAAAACTGATATTTTCCAGTCCTGTGACCACTGCTGAGGTTCCCAAGTTTGCTGGCATATTGAGTGCAGCACTTTCACAGCATCATCTTTTATTATTTGAAATAACTCAGCTGAAATTCCATCACTTCCACTTGCTTTATTTATAGTGATGACTTCTAAGGCCCACTTGACTTCATACTCTAAGATATCTGACTCTAGGTGAGTGATCACACCATCGTGATTATCTGGGTCATGAAGATCTATTTTGTATAGTTCTTCTGTGTACTCTTGCTACCTCTTTTTAGTATCATCTGCTTCTGTTAGGTCCATAGCATTTCTGTCCTTTACTGTACCCATTTTTGCATGAAATGTTCCCTTGCTAGCTCGAATTTTCTTGAAGAGATCTCTAGTCTGTCCCATTCTATCGTTTTCCTCTTTTTCTTCACATTTGTTCACTTAAAAAGGCTTTCTTATCTCTTAATGCTATTTCTGGAACTCTGCATTCAGTTGTTTGTATATTTCCTTTCTCCTTTGCCTTTTGCTTTTCTTTTCTCAACTATTCATAAACCCTCGTCAGACAACCATTTTCCCTTTTGCATTTATTTTTTGGGTGGATGGTTTGTATTACTGCTTCCTGTACAATGTTATTATTGAAATAATGGCAATGGAAATAATGGCAATTGCTAATTTATGTTTAGTTGCACTTGGTACCATGGTTGGGCTTCCTGAGTGGCTTAGTGGTAAAGAACCTGTCTGCAATGCAGGAGCTGTGGGAGACTTGTGTTTGATCCCTGGGTCGCGAAGATCCCCTGGAGGAGAGCACTACTGTGCACTCCAATATTCTTGCCTGGAGAACCCCAGGGACAGACGAGCCTGGTGGGCTACAGTCTCTAGTGTCACAAAGAGTTGGACATGACTGAAGTGACTGTGCATGTATGCACAGTACCACGGTTGGTGTAGTAGAAACAGAGAATTTAATATTTCCATTTCAATTACATAGGCAAAGCCTATCTTCTGAACTGAAAGGAGTGTAAAGGTCAGGGTTCAAACACTGAATTCTTAATTCATGACTCATATTAAATATTTCTCTGAGCTTCAGTTTCTTTAACTATAAAATGGGGTCAATCACATACTCTTTACTAAGATACTAAGAAAACAGAGATATTTTGAAGGCCCTGTTAACAAGTATTAGGAGTGAAAGAAAGGTTAATATGACCACACACCTACATATAATTATGCAGACTCAATTTGTTTTAGGTATGTAGAACATATCTTACAAAATGAGATATATTGGAGGATTATTACAATCCCATGATCTTAAATTGAATATAATAAATTCATATAAAATTTATAGCTAAGCACAAGTTTAAAAAAAAAAAGAAGCAATAAATGTTTCTCATTTCAAATAATCTTAATTATTTCTTAGATACACCCACTCTGCTATAATGTAGGATAACATATATGGATTTATGAAAATCAAGAATATTATTATAAAATATATTAGGTGTGATAATATTTATGTTAAAAAAATATTTCCAATTTTTTTAAAGGTACATTCTGAAGTATAATAGTTGAACTAGAATAGAGGCAAGGATTTGTTTAAACTAATTTAATGGGAGGCTAGGGCCATGGAATACTTATCAACAAAGCAAAATTGACTTTCAGTTAATAATTGTTGAGGTTGAATGTTGCCAGTATGAAGTTATTATACTAGTTTCTGCTGTTTGTGCATTTTTGAAAATTTTCATAGTAAAACTTTGAAAAGAAAAGAAAAAGAGAAGTAAATTTGATTTATGGATGATTTCATACTCTGGCAGCACTCCATGGTAATCTGAGTTTCTCACCTACAAGAGTGGACATTCCTAATGTCCACTAAGAGTGGATGATCAAAATGTATAAGATGGAAAATTCTTAAGTAAGATAGAGCCGTCTGATACATGCTAGCATCACAAAGTCATGAGTTTCTTGGGCCAGGCAGGGAGAAAAAGAGTTCTAGTAGAAAAAAATAAAATGATTGACAGTTTAAACAAAATCAGAGTGGATTTTTACAAGAGTGAGATATTTCAAGACCTAGCCGACAGAAGAAATATATTGGGCCTTGCAGCTAGTCTCCAACATAGCAGATTAATATCTTGAATATAGAATTAACAGATACCTATAAATAAGTTTCTTTGTAGATGTTTGCTTAGAAATAAGTTTAAGAAAGGAAATGCCAAATATTGCTCCAACTATTCCACAATTGCACTCATCTCACACGCTAGTAAAGTCATGCTCAAAATTCTCCAAGCCAGGCTTCAGCAACATGTGAACTGTGAACTTTCAGATGTTCAAGATGGTTTTAGAAAAAGCAGAGGAACCAGAGATCAAATTGGCAACATCCGCTGGATCATGGAAAAAGCAAGAGAGCTCCAGAAAAACATCTATTTCTGCTTTATTGACTATGCCAAAGCCTTTGACTGTGTGGATCACAATAAACTGTGGAAAATTCTGAAAGAGATGGGAATACCAGTCCACCTGACTTGCCTCTTGAGAAGCCTGTATGCAGGTTAGGAAGCAACAGTTAGAACTGGACGTGGAACAACAGACTGGTTCCAACTAGGAAAAGGAGTATGTCAGGGCTGTATATTGTCACCTTGCTTATTTAACTTATATGCAGACTACATCATGAGAAACTCTGGGCTTGAAGAAGCACAAGCTGGAATCAAGATCTCTGGGAGAAATATCAATAACCTCAGATATGCAGATGACACTACCCTTATGGCAGAAAGTGAAGAGGAACTAAAGAGCCTCTTGATGAAAGTGAAAGAGGAGAGTGAAAAAGTTGTCTTAAAGCTCAACATTCAGAAAACTAAGATCATGGCATTCAGTCCCATCACTTCATGGCAAATAGATGGGGAAACAGTGGAAACAGTGTCAGACTTTATTTTGGGGGGCTCCAAAATCACTGCAGATGCTGATTGCAGCCATGAAATTAAAAGATGCTTACTCCTTGGAAGGAAAGTTATGACCAACCTAGTTAGCATATTGAAAAGCAGAGGTATTACTTTGCCAACAAAGGTCCATCTAGTCAAGGCTATGGTTTTTCCCGTGTTCATGTATGGATGTGAGAGTTGGACTGTGAAGAAAGCTGATTGCCAAAGAATTGATGCTTTTGAACTGTGGTGTTGGAGAAGACTCTTGAGAGTCCCTGGGACTGCAAGGAGATCCAACCAGTCCATTCTAAAGATCAGTCCTGGGTGTTAATTGGAAGGACTGATGATAAACCTGAAACTCCAATACTTTGGCCCCCTCACGTGAAGAGTTGACTCACTGGAAAAGACTCTGATGCTGGGAGGGATTGTGGGCAGGAGGAGAAGGGGACGACCGAGAATGAGATGGCTGGATGGCATCACCAACTTGATGGACATGAGTTTGAGTGAACTCCGAGAGCTGGTGGTGGACAGAAAGGCCTGGCATGCTGTGATTCATGAGGTCGCAAAGAGTTGGACACGACTGAGAGACTGAACTGAACTGAAGTTTAGGAGGTCTTTATGCTTAGTATAACTGTTTGTAGATTTTAATTTCATTTGCCCACATTGTAAATGTAATGCCATATTTTCCACTAAGAAAAACATAGCTGTTTACCTAAAATGAATACATCTCATAAGTGGTGAAACCAGGCTTTTGTCAAATAAGTTTTGACTACAGTATACTGACTCTCACTTTTAATGACATGGCAGGTTAGAAAAGCTAAAAAACCTTTCTGCTGAAATTATTGAGATGCCACATAAATAGTGAATTTTTGAATAACAAAAAATTAATTAGAAAAACAAAGGAAGGATTAGCCCTCCTGTCATATAATACCATAAAAATATGGATAAAAAATTCCACCACTTTGAGGTAGATGAAGTTTACTTAAAAACAAAAAAAAGCAAAAATGACCCCTCCATAAAATAAAAAATATAGATAAATTGTATTTTATCGAGATTAAACTATTTTGTTCTCTGAAAGATATAATAAAAATGAAAAAAGTAAGTCTCAATTGGAAAATATGTGATATTTTATATTAATATGTTTATTTTAAATAATACATGAAAGAGGGTAGGACAAACATCTTTGTATGTTTTATCTAAGCTTTCAATCCTGGAGCACCTACTTCCAAGTCAAGGCCTACCCCAAAGCATATTTTAAAAGACTAGAATCTACATATTTAAAATATCGTGTTGTTTATCTTTTTCATATTGATCTGTGGGAATTATGCATGTATTCTGAATTCTAGTGGTTTTTTGGCATGTGTGTATTATTATATATAATATATATGATGCTAACACTTTCATTTGTTTTTGTTCTACCATTTGCTTCATGGTGTTTTACTTAGTATAATTTTTAATAGTTCAATTTATTAATTTGATAAATTGAGTTAAATACACAATTCAAAAATAAAGATGTATGAATGACCATTAGACATACAAAAATATGCCTAATACCATTATTAACCATGGACATGCAATTTAAAACTTCACAACATTTAAATGGATAAATTTTAAAATTGATAAGGTGGTAGAACAGTTGGAATTTCCATAGACTGCTGGTGGGAATGTAAAATTAAAATTATTCAACTGTTTTGTAAAAGTTCCTTGGTGGTTTCAAAGGTAAGTATACCTCTCCTAATACTCAGCTTTTCTTTTCTTAGGTACATATCCAAGGGAAAAAAACATGCGTCTGTACACAGAAAGACTTGTAAATAAATTCCCATGACAGTGTTATTCATAACAGCTCAAAACTGGGAACAACTCAAATGTATCTCAATCAATAGACTGAGATTTACCAATAATATGACGTTCCAAAATGGGTTGTTATTTATCAAGACAAAAAGAACAGTGCAGTGATATACCTAGCAACATAAAATGCATTTCAGAATCATAATAATGAGCCAAAGAAGTCACACAAAAAAAGTGTACACTGAATGATTTCATATATATGAAGTTCATGAGTGAGTAAAACATTTATGGTGATGTTGTTCACAAGCCAAGCCATTCCTGAATCTTTGCAACCCCATAAACAGCAGCACGCCAGGCTTCACTGTCCATTATCTCCTGGAGTTTGCTCAAACTCATGAGTTGATGACGCCATCCAACGATTTCTTCCTTTATCGTCCCCTTCTGCTCCTGCCCTCAGTCTTTCACAGCAACATGGTCTCTTCCAATGAGTCAGCTCTTCGCATCAGGTGGCCAAAGTATTGGAGTTTCAGCTTCAGCATCACTCCTTCCAGTGAATATTCAGGACTGATTTCCTTTAGGATGGACTGGTTGGATCTCCTTGCAGTCCAAGGGACTCTCAAGAGTCTTCTCCAACATCACAGTTTGAAAAGATCAATTCTTTGGTGCTCAGCCTTCTTCATGATCCAACTCTCATATCTGTACATGACTAACTACTGAAAAAACCATAGCTTTGACTAGATGGACCTTTGTCGAAAAAGTGATGTCTCTGCTTTTTAATATGCTGTCTACGTTTGTCACAGCTTTTCTTCCAAGTATCAGTTCAGTTGAGTTCAGTTCAGTCGCTCAGTCGTGTCCGACTCTCCGCGACCCCTTGAACCACAGCACGCCAGGCCTCCCTGTCCATCACCAACTCCCGGAGTTCACTCAAACTCATGTCCACAGAGTCGGTGATGCCATCCAGCCATCTCATTCTCCGTCGTCCCCTTCTCCTCCCACCCCCAACCTTTCCCAGCATCAGAGTCTTTTCCAGTGAGTCAACTCGTCGCATGAGGTGGCCAAAGTATTGGAGTTTCAGCTTTAGCATCAGTCCTTCCAATGAACATCCAGGATTGATCTCCTTTAGAATGGACTGGTTGGATCTCCTTGCAGTATAAGGGACTCTCAAGAGTCTTCTCCAGCACCACAGTTCAAAAGCATCGATTCTTCGGCGATCAGCTTTCTGGCTGCAGTCACCATACACAGTGATAATAATCAGAATAATGGAAAGGTGGTTGCCTGTAGTAGTGGATAGAAAGAAGGACTGGTTGGAGAGGGGCAGCAGGAAACTTTTTAAGGTGGTGGTAATCATTTGGGGGATTTAATATAAGGGCATACCTTTGTTTCATCATCTGAATACTTAAGATCTATGCAGCTTACAATATACAAATTGTACCTCAATTAAGTGTACTTAACTATCTTTAAATTGTCTTTTTTAAAAAATTTGGAATCTAAAATATATTGTCTGCTAATTCCATAGGTTAAGTGGCAGTAGTGTGTAAATATGTTTTTCAAAGACTACTTCAATAGTATTTACTTATTTATCTTAATAATTTTATTTATTTTTGTTTCTTCTGGGTGTTTGTTGCTGTGTGGGCTACTCTATATTTAAGGTGAGAGGACTTCTCATTGCGGTGGCTTCTCTTGTTGCCGAGCACAGAATCTAGGGCCTGCAGGCTTCAGTAGCTGCTGCATGTGGGCTCAGCAGTTGCAGCTCTGAGGCTCTGGAGCACAGGCTTAATATTTGTGGTACATGGGCATAGTTTTTCCATGGGATATGGGATATTCCTGGATCAGAGATCAAACCTGTGTCTCCTGGATTGGCAGGTGGAATCTTCAACACTGAGCCACCAGGGAAGCCCTATCTAATATTATTTAAATGCTTATGTTATTAATAGAATCACATACTTTAACATATAGAAAAAAACTTCAGTATCACCTACTCCAGTTTCATAATTTTGTAAGTATAAAAAATGAGATCCAGAGAAGTTAATTGATTTGAACCAAACCAAATATTAAATTAAGACAGGGTTGGGACTCTCACATATTTCTCAACTTCCCTTATCTGTGTTTCCATTTGTGTGACACTTTCTCTTTCTAAAGCAAAAAAAATAAAAAAAAGGAAAGAAAAGGTGAGAAAAGATTTTGCTGATTGTTTCTTCTTAAGGTATAATTTTACACATATTTACAACAATTTCATGAGAAATGTGTATCTTGGGACTTGAATCCTTTTTAAGATTGTTCTAATCTAAAGCAAGAACTGTGATAATATCAATTATTTAAAATAAGTATATAGATGGAATCCAAATTATAATGTTTTGCTCTGTTATCTGTGAGAAATGTATGTTCCTTGCTATGTGTGCAGATTTTCTGGTACTGGATATTTGTTAAATCATAGGTTTGTGATAAAAGCCGATTTCATGCTCAGCTTAGAATCTCATTACAAGTGTTGAGCATAATTGAATTATTGTGGTGAAAATTGTGATTTCCAGTGTAAACAATAGTACATGCATTCTAGTCTATCTTAAATG
This sequence comes from Moschus berezovskii, assembly GCF_049115385.1. Taxonomy (NCBI): domain Eukaryota; kingdom Metazoa; phylum Chordata; class Mammalia; order Artiodactyla; family Moschidae; genus Moschus; species Moschus berezovskii. The sequence goes on along the minus strand of NC_142464.1, from coordinate 71,670,818 downwards.
TTAAATAACTGCAAAATCTATGAAATAGCTGAAAGGAAATTACTTGGATTTCAAGGACAGAATTTCTCAAAATAAATTCATAAATACGTGAGTTGTTAGAATATTTTCAAAAGAAAAATGAAAAAATGTTTTGATTTATATGTTTGCAATGGCAAGCCACTCCAATACTCTTGCCTAGAAAATCCCATGGATGGAGGAGCCTGGTAGGCTGCAGTCCATGGGGTCGCTAAGGATTGGACACGACTGAGCGACTTCACTTTCACTTTTCACTTTCACACATTGGAGAAGGAAATGGCAACCCACTCCAATGTTCTTGCCTGGAGAATCCCAGGGACAGGGGAGCCTGGTGGGCTTCCGTCTATGGGGTCACACAGCGTCGGACACAACTGAAGTGACTTAGCAGCAGCAGCAGCAGCATATGTTTGAAAGAAGCTCACAAAATTTCTTTGTAATATTTTTGAGGAACTAAAGAGCCTCTTGATGAGGGTGAAGGAGGAGAGTGAAAGAGCCAGCTTAAAACTGAATACTAAAAAATCTAAGATCATGGCATCTGGCCTCTTTCAGTTCAGTTCATTCGTGTCTGACTCTATACGACCTCATGGACTGCAGCACACCAGGCTTCCCTGTCCATCACTGACTCCCAGAGCTTGCTCAAACTCATGTCCATCAAGTCGGTGATGCCATCCAACCATCTCATCCTCTGTAGTTCCCTTCTCCTCTTGCCTTCAATCTTTCCCATCTTCAGGGTCTTTTCCAATGAGCCAGTTCTTCGCATCAGGTGGCCAGAGTATTGGAGCTTCAACTTCACCATCAGTCCTCCCAATGAGTATTCAGGACTGATTTCCTTTAGGATTGACTGGTTTTTATTTCATGACAAATAGAGAGGGAAAAGGAGGAAGTGGTGACAACTTTCCTCTTGTTGGTCTCTAAAATCACTGCGGATGGTGACTGCAGCCATGAAATCAGGAGACATTTGCCTCTTGGCAGGAAAGCTATGACAAACCTAGACAGTATATTGAAAAGCAGAGACAAAGGTCCTTGTGGTCAAGGTTATGGACTTCCCAGTGGTCATGTGCAGTTATGACAGCTGGACCATAAAGAAGATGGAGTGCTGAAGAATTGTTGCCTCTTAACTGTGGTGCTGGAGAAGACTCTTGAGAGTCCTTTAGACAGCAAGGAGATCCAATCTGTCCATCTATGGGAAATCAACCCTGAGTACTCATTGGAAGAACTGATACTGAAGCTGAAATTCCAGTATTTTGGTCATCTGATGTGAATAGCTGATTCATTAGAAAAGTCCCTGATTCTGGGAAAGACTGAGGGCAGAAGGAGGAGAGGGCATCAGAGGATGAGATGGCTGGATGACATCACAGATGCAATGGACAATGGTTGGGCAAACTTCAGCAGACGGTATAGGATAGGAAAGCCTAGTATGCTGCAGTCCATGATGTTGCAAAGAGTCAGACGTGTCTGGGCAACTGAACAACAGCAATATTTTTCAATAATAGATATTCAAATTTTAGTTTGATTAATTTTCAATTCCAGGTAAGAGGTTTTTAGAGAAACAAACCTTAAATATTTTGTATCTGTTATTATCAGCATTTCTTGTGCATTATTTAAACTCAAGAAGTGTTTCATTAATGTAGATACTTAATTTAAGGAATCAGAAAAGCAGATCAAGCACATTTTTAAATTACAAATGTATTTATTATGCTTAATTGATTCATATACTACGATTTTTTCCTCCTGTCTTTGTTCCTGCTCATTTACTATAAATTTCTTCAATCTATTTTTCTAGTATTTCTAGTTTATTCCTTTAATAGATCTGATTAACATGCATCAATCTCTAATAAACTTTCTCATATACTATAATTTAGCTTCTAGTCTATTTAAGTATGTTACCAATTTCATCTTAACTAGATTTTAAGATCCTCAGGGCAAGTGCTCTGTTTTTATGTCCCTGGCATCTTTTAATCTCCATATAGCAAGCTTTGCATATGCATTCTACTCTGTCTTACCAGCATTTACCAATTCTCATTGATGAATTTTTCAGTATAGGAGTAATCTAATTCTGAAGCAATGGATTTCCTTCATGAATGTCTCCCTAAATCTGTAATGAAGACTTTTTTTCTATGATTCACTCTTAGTCACTGCTGTGATCATGTACCATTTAAGATATAGTATCATGTATGCTATATGCTACTTGGTTACATTTAATTATTAATTAACATGATAATATTACTATATTTGTCTGATTTAGGGGATATTCTTATCAGTAATTTTTATTGGAAGGTTCAGACTCATATAGATAATTTCAAAAATAATCTACCTGATGGCTCTAATAAGATCAGGCAAGTAAATTCTTCAGAAGATAAGGACACAATAGGCATAAAAATGTTGCTTATCCACTAAGAAGTGAGAGAATCTAATAAGTTATAAAATTATAAACTAGAGCTATAAGAAATTGCCATTTAGATTAAACTAAATAGGTTAATTCAGAGACAAATCTAAGGGAAAGCAATTTTAAAGTATGAACTACATTTCAAAAGTGTGGTGTTATTCAGGGTCCTGAAAGGAAATCAACGGTACATATTGATTTGAAATTACTGAAATTGAAATTTCAAATTTGATTTGATTGACATTGTATTTGATTGATTGAAACGATATCAGAATAATTTGAAAATTTATTTACAAATATTAAATTTACAGAAGGGGCCCATGCCAATGAGGGAGTCCTGAAGTTTAAGCCTTTTTGTCTTTTAGGCTTTTCTTTGAAAAGAAGCCCGTGTGTTAATGAGACTTCCTATCTTCCCGTGTAACAAAGCTATGTGCAAGCATTTGAACAAAACTTAGTCATATATCCAACTAGTGAAGGTAAAAATACCTTCATTCCTGATGATGATGTGTTACATTAAAAGTTAGAATTTTCTTAGCAAGGAGGAAAAGTTGATGTTGATACTGGAATGGGCTACATATGCCACCAGAGTCAATTTCTGATTTTTATGAATTAATTCCATGTATTTATTCCACAAATATTTCTTGAACTTTTATCATGGACCAGGAACTGTTCATATATTTTTATTGATACTACCAGCATCTGAACCTGTTATGCTATTCCTAATCAAATTGTATATATTTATTTTTGTTAGCCTTTTGATAAATAAAACATTTATTATTGCTATAATTGAGCTAAAATTAATATTTATTAAACAAGTCATCTCATTGTGACTTTAATATGGTTAACAATTATTTTAAAGTTGAGAGAGTGAAATTAAGAATTTATAGTAACAAGTTTGAATAAAATTCATGAAAGCTGGTGTGAAATTGGAGAGATGTCAAAATTATACTTCCAAATAGAAATGACAGGATGGTTAGAAAGAGAAATATGGCAAAGATAGTTCCTCTTTTATCCAACTATTCTATATATGTAACAAACCAGACCTTCTTAAATGGAAGATAAATCTTCCATTAGTAAAACTGTTATAAAGAGTAAAGAGAAGCAGGGGCTACTTAGAGGAGAAATATTAATTTGGTTTTAGTTGTTGGATCCCCTTAGACCACCAAAACAACATATTGTTTAGACGAAGCTGAGTTTATTGCTTACTCTGCTAAGGGAGGGCAATGTCTCAGTCTTAGAGGAAAAGGGGCAAAGTGATTTTAAAGACTAGTTTAAGCTGAGCCTTTCAAATTCAAGAATGGAGACTCTGGCTAGAGGAATTGAGAGGTTGGTTAGGACTGGGTAAGGATCATAATATATCAATGAATAATTGATGAGGAGGTTGAAACAAAGCATAAAAATGTCAGGGTATAAACTGCTTTTTGAACTTTCTATTGAAGAGTTAACAGGTCTTTCAGAACTTTCCTGGCATGAACAATAACATAATTTATATTTCCCTTCCTATCTGAAACCTTTCTGGAAAAGTAATTTTGATAAAATAGTAGAATAATACAATCATGTTAATGCAGACAGTAAGTTCTGTAGATAGTTTATATTCTCAGAGATATTGGTTCTAAGAACCTGTCATGTGTTTAAACAGAGATCTGCATAGATAAATAAAAAAGATAGGAAAGAGGAGTGATATCATGTATAGGTTCTCAAGCTATCAGGTTACCAGGTTATCATGTATAGCTGTCAGCAAGGAGAAAATTCCCATAATGATGGAGCACAGCAAAGTTCTTTGCTGAGAGTCAGAAAGGGTGAAAAATCAAGAATCAAGAATGCAATGTAGGAAAGGCAAATTAAAGCCAAAAGAGAGAGAGGGAGAGAGCAAGGAGTCTAGGAAAGATAGAAGAAAATTAAAGAGAATAACTAGAAGTTAAATTGAATTGAACATTTGCCATATTATCAAATGTTAATGAAAACCAAAGATTTCATTTCCTCTCCTTTGTTTCTAGAGCGTCACAGGTACCAAGACATTTTTATCCTCTATCAACAAAAGACCCTCTTTTACTGCATAATAGAGGATAATCTACTGTTGATTGTAATCAGTTTGAAAATCAAGAAAATAGAAGTCAATTGTCCTAAAGTGACTAAGCTACCTTATTAAGGTTCTCTGCACTGCTCTGCTCTGAGCACTGAAGTCAGAATTAGATTAAAGAGTAATCAATAAATAAATTGTAGCTTAAAATTCTCCTCTTATTAATACAACTGAGGCAGAATTAACTAGTAGAGTTCAATCAACTTAATCAAGAATGCAAATATTTTATATAAAGAAAATTAAACTCAATTTTTGGGCTTCCCTAGTAACTCAGATGATAAGAATCTGCCTGCAATGCAAAGATCTGGGGTTCAATTCCAGAGTTGGGAAGATCCCCTGGATAAGGGAATGGCAATTCACTCCAGTATTCTTGCCTGAAAAATTCCATAGACAGAGGAAACTGGCGGGCTCCAGTCCATGGGATCACGAACAGGTGGACACAACTGAGCAACTAATACACACACACACACAAACTAGCTTTCTCTATAAAACTCAGATCCTTAATAATATGCTTTTACTAGTGGGGATATAGTACTGTCACATTTAAACTTTAAATTACTTATTTATATAAATACAACATTCACAGTCCTTTGTCAGATGGGTATAACAGCAAAGCAATATTGAGATTATAAGATCGTAATGCCGGGAGAAATATCAATAACCTCAGATATGCAGATGACACCACCCTTATGGCAGAAAGTGAAGAGGAACTAAAAAGCCTCTTGATGAAGATGAAAGAGGAGAGTGAAAAAGTTGGCTTGAAGCTCAACATTCAGAAAACGAAGATCATGGCATCTGGTCCCATCACTTCATGGGAAATAGATGGGAAAACAGTGGAAACAGTGTCAGACTTTATTTTTTTGGGCTCCAAAATCGCTGCGGATGCTGATTGCAGCCATGAAATTAAAAGATGCTTACTCCTTGGAAGGAAAGTTATGACCAACCTAGATAGAATATTAAAAAGCAGAGACATTACTTTGCCAACAAAGGTTCATCTAGTCAAGGCTATGGTTTTTCCTGTCGTCATGTATGGATGTGAGAGTTGGACTGTGAAGAAAGCTGATCACCGAAGAATTGATGCTTTTGAACTGTGGTGTTGGAGAAGACTCTTGAGAGTCCCTTGGACTGCAAGAAGTTCCAACCAGTCCACTCTAAAGGAGATCAGTCCTGAGTGTTTATTGGAAGGACTGATGCTGAAGCTGAAACTCCAATACTTTGGCCACCTCATGTGAAGAGTTGACTAACTGGAAAAGACTCTGATGCTGGGAGGGATTGGGGGCAGGAGGAGAAGGGGACGACAGAGAATGAGATGGCTGGATGGCATCACCGACTCAATGGACATGAGTTTGAGTGAACTCTGGGAGTTGTTGATGGACAGGGAGGCCTGGCATGCTGTGATTCATGGGGTCACAAAGAGTCAGACACGACTGAGAGACTGAACTGAACTGAATGTTATTTGAGCATTTATTATATACCAGGCACTTTAGTTTATGTAATCTAAATATCTCTGCAAAGTAACCATTGGCAGATATGTTTTTAGAAAGCAGAAATATTAAATTCAGAATATTAAATATTCAAGGTGTCATAGGTAGTAAATGTTGAAATAAACATTTAGATTTAATTTCAAAATCCATATTTTTGCTGCCTCATCTAATTTATGTATGTGATGTATGCTTTGCATTTTCTTAAGAAACAATGAACCCACATCATGTGCCTAAATTATGTACCAGCAATTGTACCAGGCAGTGACTGGGTGAATAACTGAATTTCCTCCTGATGTCCCATAATACAATTAGCATTTTCCCAAAGGTATAAATCCACTATGTTAGTAAGATACTGATCTCACAGATTTTGAACTGTGGTGTTGGAGAAGACTATTGAGAGTCCCTTGGACTGCAAGGAGAACAAACCAGTCCACCCTACAGGAAATCAACCCTGAAGATTCATTGGAAGGACTGATGCTGACTCTGAAACTCCAATACTTTGGCCACATGATGCAAAGAACTGACTCATTTCCCTGATGCTGGGAAAGACTGAGGCAGGAAGAGAAGGGGATGATAGAGGATGAGATAGTTGGATAGCACCGCAAACTCAATGGACATGAGTTTGAGTAAGCTCCAGGGGTTGGTGATGAACAGGGAAGCCTGGCATGCTGCAGTCCATAGGGTCGCAAGGAGTCAGGCATGACTGAGCGACTGAACTGAACTACCTGAGAAATTTTTCCCAAATGTATGAGAATCTAAAGTCACTGTAATAATTCAAGGATTTAATGTGAATGTAATGGAGTTATGCATGAAGTTTATCAAATATACACATGATCTATATGGGACTTGCATAGTCTATAGTTAATGCCTATTGTTCTCTATCCTAAGTGTAACTGAGAAAGAGGTCTACTCAAAAAAAGGAAAGATAAGAACAATGAGATGGGGGATGAGTGACTTTCATTCTCATGAATGAAAGAAAAAGAGAGAACATGGGACCTTTATCTACCAAGAAAGGGAACTGTATGCAGCTTTAGACATAAAAATCATAGTTCTTGAGCACTTCTGAAATCCCTATTACTTTGCCCTTTTCATTACAGTGACTGTTTTTCTGTAGTCTTTTTCTATAGTGTTTTTATGTGAGCATCTCATTCAACTTTCCCACCTCCTGTCAAAAGCAGCTGGATACTAACACATGTCTTTAAAACAAGATCCCTCTTTCCCATGGGGAACCAATTCACCTGACTTGACCTGATCTCATCCTACTTTTCTAAAAGTTACATGACCTCAGCTCAGCTAGTTACAAAAACATTTCCATCTGTCTGCATTACTGGTTCAAAGGCTCATGACCCAAGACAGGTAAATCAGAGTTCTCTCAAGTTGTGAATTTTTATTTTTGTCCCTGAAGTTGCTACTAATTTAGAAGGATGTAAGTCAGGTGTTTGACTCACTGGAAAAGACTGTTTCTGGGAGGGATTGGGGGCAGGAGGAGAAGGGGACAACAGAGAATGAGATGGCTGGATGGCATCACCGACTCGATGGACATGAGGTTGAGTGAACTCCGGGAGTTGGTGATGGACAGGGAGGCCTGGCGTGCTGTGATTCATGGGGTTGCAAAGAGTCGGACACGACTGAGCGACTGAACTGAACTGAAGTCAGGTGTATATTGCCCACAACGTGGAACAAGGTTTGTGAGTCCCATGACTTCTTGTCTTATTTGACTCTGCCACTATAGTGGGAGTAATAATAGACAAAATGTAAAAAAAAATCCAATATAACTTTATTTACGAGCACAGGTGGTAGGTCTGATTTGAGTCGTAGTTTGCAGTTCCTTGATATAGAATCCATGTGATAAAGAGACAGCTTGTGATTACATCATTTGATCACCTGCATTCATTTGCATCTGTAATTGATATGAATTGATATAATCAGAGTCAAGTATAGAGACTCTGATAGGGGTGTGATATTATTTGAGATCTGTATTAGTTGCATATTGCTGCAAAACAAATTAATCCCAAACTTACCAGCATGAAAAAACACACAGTTACTTCCTCCTAGTTTCTGTATGTCAAGAATCCAGAAGTATCTTAGCTGGTGTTTCAGGCTCAGTGTCCCCCATGAGGCTCAACTGGGACTGGAAGATCTGCTTCCAAGCTCACTCATATGGTTTTTCAGTAGGCTTTAATTCATGGTGCTCTGTTGACTGGAGACCTCACTTCTTCCCATGTAGCATTTCCATAACATGGTATCTGGTCTTCCTTAGAGCAAGTGACAGAGATTCATGAAGAAGAAAGAGAGTGCTCAGAACAGAAGCCATAGTCTTCAGTAGTCTAATTTTGGAAGTGATATACCATCACTTGGGCTGTATTCAGCTGGTCACACAGACCAATTCTTGAATAATATGAGACCGGATGATACAAGAGTGTGGAATCCAGGAAGCAGAGGTCATTGAGGGGCCATCTTGGAGACTGGCTACCACCTAATGCTAGATGAGTCCATGTCTGACAAAGTCTGAATTGCTTCTTGCATTTTCCAGTTGAAGTAACAACTAGCAGCTACCTATTCTTTAAGCTTTTTTCATCCCTAATAATGATAAAAGTTTTTGCCTGTCTTGTTTTATAAACCTTAAAAACATAAAAGCTGTGCATGAAGGTGGTTTGAAGAGGTGATCAAGGAACAGGGGTGAGCAGTGGAATTGATGACTGTGTACTATTCTTTACAAGTTGTCCTGTGGAGTGGAGGCATCAAGAAATAAAATTCCAGCAGCTCAAGAAAGGAAAAAAACTAAGCTGAATGTTTACTAGCAAATAGGAGAGAGAATAGCGTTTCATATCGAGCTCTCCCTGATCAGAGATGAGACAGTGGAAACAGAATTAAATAAAGCTCCATGTCAGGGAAGTTTGTTTTCTATCACAAGCTTAAAGATCAGAAAATAGTAGGGATCTGGAGAAGCATTGTTCAGGATGAACTATGCAAGATAATCAGACTTCACTGGAATCCAATAAAAACACTGAAACTACTCAAGAATATCTGATTATTGGGAAGTTTGAGTATGAAAAATGTATGTTTATTATTATGATATAAAACACATTTGCTTCATAATAGCTACAGCTACACAGTGGTTTGTATTATCTTAGGAAATTTGAATAAATCACACCAAGCCAGCCCAGAATGAAATAGTTATGAAATAGAAATATCATCAGGATTTGTCTTATGGCAATAAATCATTTTAATAAAACTACTGTTAAAATGCAGAATGAATATCATAAAGTTTTTGTTTTTTTCCCTATGAGTTGTTGAAATGAACCACTTGAATAAATTAAATTTTAAAAGATTCTGAATGACTGAGATATCAGAGTTTTATTATACTGAGAGGTGAAGAATTTTAACTGTGTATACATGGGTGACAGGAAGAGCACTGCTAATATTAATGCAAATATAAATAGTCAGATATTTGCTCCTGGTTTTATTAAGAAATACAAATTAGACTGATTTATAAACAGTCTAAACAAAGCCAAAGTGTTTCTAAATTCTGTAAAATTCTTTTGTATGCATTGTATACTCAGATAAACATCAGCATCCCAGACTAAAATGCAGATGGCAGTTTTAGCAGATAATAGTAAAATAATAGAGAAAAATATGATGTCCGATTTGGTAAATAAAATAAAATTTTGATTGAGTACAGTATAAATTTTATAATACCAGCAGAGTAAAGTATTCTTGATGCAATGGTCTGTCAATATAAATATTTTACATACTATATGCATAACATAACAAAGCTCCTCTGGTTCACATGGGATTGATTTTATGGTTGATAGGTGTTCCTGATTCAAACCACAACTGAAACTGCATTGTAAGAGGGTAACTTCAAGATAGTAGTGAATGTAGTTTACTGTTGAAATATACACATTTTCAGTGCCACCTATTGGTAGAAAGACAAGATTTACATAGAATGATTTTTTTTAAATATCTGTAGTAATGGATAATTTATAAATAGTGAACATATGTATACAAAATGTATAAACTATTTTGGAATGGTTTGATAAATTAGTATTCAATTTGCTCATTGATATATACAGATGAGAAATTGCTAGCAATTTAGGTAGCTAAATGAGGAAGGTAAATAATCTTTTCACATGTTATTATAAAAATTATTTTGATTTTTGTGTTTTTCACATCTTTGCACTGAGAAGTCTAATATAAAATTGAGTTGACATTGTTTTTTTTTAATTTGTTATAAAGAAACTTCCATGATTTTACCTCTAAGCCTTTTTTCAAATAAATAAAATATTTTACTTTTTGTTAAATTATTATATTTTCATTGAAATTAGAAATGTTTGGGGTTTCCCATGACTCAGTGGATAAACTGCAATGAAGTAGACACATGAGACACATGTTCAATCCATGGATCAAGAAGATCCTCTGGAGAAGGAAATGGCAACCCACTCCAATATTTTTGCCTAAAAAATCCCATGGAAGAGGAGTCTGGTAGGCTACAGTCCAAAGGGTCACAGAGTCAGACATGACTGAGTGACTAAGCATGACTGCACATAGAAATATTTAAATTAGAAATAATCTTTGCCTAAATATTTGGAAGCCCAATGAGAATGTCTTAAAAAGTTTAAATATTTATTGTTTATAATTTATATTATGTCAGGAAAATATCAGTTACTATGCTTATGGCAGAAAGTGAAGAGGAACTCAAAAGCCTCTTGATGAAAGTGAAAGAGGAGAGTGAAAAGTTTGGCTTGAAGCTCAACATTCAGAAAACAAAGATCATGGCATCTGGTCCCATCACTTTATGGGAAATAGATGGGGAAACAGTGGAAACAGTGTCAAACTTTATTTTTTTGGGCTCCAAAATCACTGCAGATGCTGATTGCAGCCAGGAAATTAAAATATGCTTACTCCTTGGAAGGAAAGTTATGATGACCAACCTAAATAGTATATTAAAAAGCAGAGACATTACTTTGCCAACCAAGGTCCGTCTAGTCAAGGCTATGTTTTTCCTGTGGTCATGTATGGATGTGAGAGTTGGACTGTGAAGAAAGCTGATCGCCAAAGAATTGATGCTTTTGAACTGTGGTGCTGGAGAAGACTCTTGAGAGTCCCTGGGACTGTAAGGAGATCCAACCAGTCCATTCTAAAGGAGATCAATCCTGGGTGTTCATTGGAAGGACTGATGCTAAAGCTGAAACTCCAATACTTTGGCCACCTCATGTGAAGAGTTGACTCACTGGAAAAGAGTCTGATGCTGGGAGGGATTAAGGGTGGGAGGAGACGTGGACGACGGGAGAATGAGATGGCTGGATGGCATCACCGACTCAATGGACATGAGTTTGAGTGAACTCTGGGAGTTGGTGATGGACAGGGAGGCCTGGCGTGCTGTAATTCATGGGGTCGCAAAGAGTTGGACACGACTGAGCGACTGAACTGATGCTATTAAATGAAAGGTAATTGCATCATTTGATATAATATTTCATCTCATAGGTTAACTGGGCTTTCCTGGTGGTGCAAGTGGTAAAGAACCCTCCTGCCAATGCAGGAGATATAAGAGACTCAGGTTCAATCCTTGGGTCAGGAAGATCCTCTATAGAAGGAACGGTGACCCATTACAGTGTTCTCTTTCCTGGAAAATCCCATGGACAGAGGAGACTTGTAGGCAACAGTCCATAAGGTCACAAAGAGACAGACATGCTAAAACAATGTGTCAAATAAAATACAATAATAAGTATATAAAACTGAGATGTCATTTTTCTTCTATTTTTGATAATTTTATAATTTTTGAAAGATCATCAGCTAGCTTTAGAATTGAAATAAATAATACTATAACAACTAGTACATCTTTAATCATTTAATAAAAATAGATGCAATTATTATTATGAAACTGTAAAAATTATTTAAAAATAAACAAAGTTTGTGTCTTGCAAATTAATCTGTACTATAAAAGTAATTTTAATCTTACTGCTTAATTTTTAAAATTTAGTAGAGAATTATATTTTCCACATTTCTAATCTTTATTAATTAATTTCTAATCATTCCAGTGATAGGTAGCAATTGTTTTATTATTTATTAAGTGTTAATAAAAATCACAATATTATTATCATTTTAATATTTAATTAATAATGAAATTAGTAATTCTTTATTAATTAATTGTAATTGATAGCAAAGTTCTAACCTGAACCATTTTACTATGTAAATTAGAAATAATTTTGATGATGAAAAATGGATGTTTTTCAATTGGGCTCATGTGAATCACTGGTAATCCCCAAGAAAGAGAAGAGCTGAAAGACTGGAACAGGTAAGGCTCTGGAGCCTGAATCTCTGCTTCTGCTTTTATGTTTATGACAGTGGTGGGTCAACACCTGACCTGAAGAAGTCTCCCACAGGGGGAGCAGATTCCAGGCAAATGTTTTATAGGGCACTTTTACATAAAATCTGGTTTTAAAATATTCCACAATATGGCCCTGTCCTGAGGATTCAGAATTATGCATAGAAAAGAAGTACCTGTTGCAAAATTCAGAAGCTAGGGAAGAAGCTTAAATTGAAGAAACAAGGGAAAACCACTAGGCCATTCAAGTATGACCTAAATCAGATTCCTTATGATTATACAGTGGAAGTGACAAATAGATTCAAGGGATTAGATCTGAGAGAGTCCCTGAAGAACTATGGACAGAGGTTCCTAACATTGTACGGGAGGTGGTGATCAAAACCATCCCCAAGAAAAATAAATTGAAAAAGGCAAAATAGTTGTCTGAGGAGGCCTTACCAATAGCTGAGAAAAGAAGAGAAGCTAAAGGCAAAGGAGAAAAGGAAAGATACACCCATCTGAATGCAGAGTTCCAAAGAATAGCAAGGAGAAGTAAGAAAGCCTTCCCAAGGGATCAATGCAAAGAAATAAAGGAAAACAATAGAGTGGGAAAGACTAAAGATCTCTTCAAGAAATTAGAGATACCAAAGGAATATTTCATGCAAAGATGAGCAAAATAAAGGACAGAAATAGTATGGACCTAACAGAGGCAGATGATATTAAGAAGAGGTGGTAAGAATACATAGTAGAACTATACAAAGGAGCTCTTCATGAACCAGATAACAATGATGGTGTGATCACTCACCTACAGCCAGACATCCTGGAGTGTGAAGTCAGGTGGGCCTTAGGAAGCATAACAACGAACAAAGCTAGTGGAGATAATGGAATTCTGGCTGAATTATTCAAAATCCTAAAAGATGATGCTGTGAAAGTGCTGCACTCAATATGTCAGAGAATTTGGAAAACTCAGTAGTGGTCACAGGACTGGAAAAGGTCAGTTTTCATTGCAATCCCAAAGAAATACAATGTCTAAGAATATTAAAACTACCACAAAATTATACTCATTTCACACACTAGCAAAGAGATGCTCAAAATTCTCCAAGATAGACTTTAACAGTATGTGAACTGAGAATTTCCACATGTACAAGTAGGATTTAGGAAAGGCAGAGGAACCAGACATCAAATTGCCATCTATCAGTTCATATAAAAAGCAAGAGAATTCCAGAAAAATATCTACTTCTGCTTCATTGACTATGATAAAGCCTTTGAGTGTGTGCATCAAAACAAACTGCATAAAATTCTTCAAATGATGGGAATATCAGACCACCTTATCTCCCTCCTGAGAAACCTGTATGCAGGTCAAGAAGCAACAGTTATAACCAGACATGAACAACAGACCGCTTTCAAATTGGGAAAGGAGTATGTCAAGGCTGTATATTGTCACCCTGCTTATTTAACTTATATGCAGAGAACATCATGCGAAATGCCAGGCTGGATAAAGCACAAGTTGGAATCAAGATTGCTGCGAGATATAACAATAACCTCAGATATGCAGATGACACCACCCTTATGGCAGAAAGTGAAGAACTAAAGAGCCTCTTGTTGAAAGTGAAAGAGGAGAGTGAAAATGTTGGATTAAAACTCAATATTCAAAAAGCTAAGATCATGGCAACTTTCCCATCAGTTCAGTTCAGTTCAGTCACTCAGTTGTGTCCAACTCTCCGCTACCCCATGAATCACAGCACTCCAGGCCTCCCTGTCCATCAACAACTCCCGGAGTTCACTCAAACTCATGTCCACAGAGTTGGCAATGCCATCCAGCCATCTCATTCTCAGTTGTCCCCTTCTCCTCCCACCCCCAACCTTTCCCAGCATCAGAGTCTTTTCCAGTGAGTCAACTCATCGCAAGAGGTGGCCAAAGTATTGGATCTTCAGCTTTAGCATCAGTCCTTCCAGTGAACACCCAGGATTGATCTCCTTTAGAATGGACTGGTTGGATCTCCTTGCAGTACAAGGGACTCTCAAGAGTCTTCTCCAACACCACAGTTCAAAAGCATCAATTCTTCAGCGATCAGCTTTCTTCACAGTCCAACTCTCACATCCATACATGACCACAGGAAAAACCATAGCCTTGACTAGACGGACTTTGGTTGGCAAAGTAATGTCTCTGCTTTTTAATATATTATCAAGGTTGGTCATAACTTTCCTCCCAAGGAGTAAGCATCTTTTAATTTCATGGCTGAAATCACCATCTGCAGTGATTTTGGAACCCAAAAAAATAAAGTCTGACACTGTTTCCACTGTTTCCCCATCTATTTCCCATGAAGTGATGGGACCAGATGCCATGATCTTTGTTTTCTAAATGTTAAGCTTCAAGCCAACCTTTTCACTCTCCTCTTTCACTTTCATCAAGAGGCTTTTGAGTTCCTCTTCAATTTCTGCCATAAGGGTAGTGTCATCTGCATATCTGAGGTTATTGATATTTCTCCCAGCAATCTTGATTCCAGCTAGTGCTCCTTCCAGCCCAGCGTTCCTCATGATGTACTCTGCATATAAGTTAAATAAGCAAGGTGACAATATACAGCCTTGACTCACTCCTTTTCCTATTTGGAACCAGTCTGTTGTTCCATGTACAGTTCTGACTGTTGCTTCCTGACCTGCATACAGGTTTCTCAAGAGGCAGGTCAGGTGGTCTGGGATTCCCATCTCCTTCAGAATGTTCCACAGTTTATTGTGATCCACACAGTCAAAGGCTTTGGCATAGTCAATGAAGCAGAAATAGATGTTTTTCTGGAACTCTCTTGCTTTCTCCATGATCCAGCGGATGTTGGCAATTTGATCTCTGGTGCCTCTGCCTTTTCTAAAACCTGCTTGAACATCTGGGAGTTCACGGTTCACGTATTGCTGAAGCCTGGCTTGGAGAATTTTGAGCATGACTTTACTAGCGTGTGAGATGAGTGCAATTGTGCGGTAGTTTGAGCATTCTTTGGCATTCCCTTTCTTTGGGATTGGAATGAAGACGGACCTTTTCCAGTCCTGTGGCCACTGCTGAGTTTTCCAAATTTGCTGGCATATTGAGTGCAGCACTTTCACAGCATCATCTTTCAAGATTTGAAATAGCTCAACTGGAATTCCATCACCTCCACTAGCTTTGTTTGTAGTGATGCTTTCTAAGACCCACTTGACTTCACATTCCAAGATGTCTGGCTCTAGGTCAGTGATCACATTATCGTGACTATCCTGGTCGTGAAGATCTTTTTTGTACAGTTCTTCTGTGTATTCTTGCCACCTCTTCTTAATATCTTCTGCTTCTGTTAGGTCCATACCATTTCTGTCCTTTATCGAGCCCATTTTTGCATGAAATGTTCCCTTGGAGTCTCTAATTTTCTTGAAGAGGTCTCTTGTTTTTCCTATTCTGTTGTTTTCCTCTATTTCTTTGCATTGATCACTGAGGAAGTCTTTCTTATCTCTCCTTGCTATTCTTTGGAACTCTGCATTCAGATGCTTATATCTTTCCTTTTCTCCATTGCTTTTTGCTTCTCTTCTTTTCACAGCTATTTGTAAGGCCTCCTCAGACAGCCATTTTGCCTTTTTGCATTTCTTTTCCATGGGGATGGTCTTGGTCCCTGTCTCCTGTACAATGTCACGAACCTCCGTCCAGAGTTCATCAGGCACTCTATCTATCAGATCACTTCATGCCAAATAGATGGGGAAGCAATGGAAACCGCAACAGATTTTATTTTGTTGGGCTTCAAATCAATGCAAATAATAACTGCAACCATGAAATTTAAAGATGTTTGCTCCTTGGAAGAAAAGTTATGACAAACCTAACCAGCATATTAAAAATCAGAGACGTTACTTCACCAAAAACGGTCTGTGTAGTCAAAGCTATGGTTTTTCCAGTAGTCATGTGCAGATGTGAGATTTAGACCTTAAAGAATTCTCGGTGCTGAAGATTTGGTGCTTTCAAGCTATAGTGCTTGAAAAAGGAGATCAGTCCTGGGTGTTCATTGGAAGGACTGATGCTAAAGCTGAAACTCCAATACTTTGGCCACTTCATGCGAAGAGTTGACTCACTGGAAAAGACTCTGATTCTGGGAGGGATTGGGGGCAGGAGAAGAAGGGGATGACATAGAATGAGATGGCTGGATGGCTTCACCGACTCAATGGACATGAGTTTGAGTGAATTCCGGGAGTTGGTGATGGAGAGGGAGGCCTGGCGTGCTGTGATTCATGGGGTCGCAAAGAGTCAGACGTGACTGAGCAACTGAATTGAACTGAACTGAAGCTGTAGTGCTGGAAAAGACTTTTGAGAGTCCCTGAGACATCAAGGATAACAAAACAGTCAATCCTAAAGGAAATAAACCCTGAATATTCATTGGAAGGACTGATGGTGAAGCTGAAGCTCCAATATTTTGGCCAGCTGATTTGAAGAGCTGACTCATTGGAAAAGACCCTGATGCTGGGAAAGATTGAAGGCAGGAGGAGAAGGGGACAACAGAGGATGAGAGGTTTGGATGGCATCGTTGTCTTGACGGACATGAGTTTGAGCAAACTCAGGGATATAGTGAAGGACAGAGAAACCTGGCCTGTTTCAGTCTATGGGATCACAAAAAATTGGACGGGACTGAGGGACTGAACAAAAATAACAAGCTGAGGTGCATATGAAAGGAATGAATTCAGTAAGTCCAGAGACTTGCATTCCCATACACAGAATGCTAAACTCATTAACTTGGTATCTGATCTTGATATTCAGTTTGCCTGATCCCTTTCTTGCAAACGTGTATGTAGCCTGACTCCCCATTCTGCTTCCTGGAGCAGTTTTCTCAGAGATAGTGAGATGCTGTCTCCTGGGCTCAGAGTCTAAACATTCCCACCAAATAAAATAAGCCTCTACTTTCAGGTTGTGATTATATTTTTAAGTCAACAACTGATTCAAACAAACGAGCAAAAAAGAAAGAAAGCAAAAGAAATGTTTAAACAGTGTCTGCCAAACCATTTTAAAGACTGCCATGAGCTAGATCGAGAGACGCCGGCCCTGGCAGCGCAGATGAGAGAGACGCCGGCTCCGGCGGCTCAGACGGCCGGCTCGGCGCAACCGACCATGCGCAGAATTGTGGCCGAGAGGAGCTACCCCACGCCCAAGGTCAGGGCGGTGACCGAGAGGAGCTGTCCCACGTCCAAGAGGCGGTGGCTGCGCGGGTACAGGAGGGCCGAGAGGAGCTACTCCACATTCAAGGTCAGGAGGGGCGGCCTTGAGGAGATACCCTTCGTCCAAGGTAAGGTGCAGCGGCTGTGCTTTGCTGGAGCAGCTGTGAAGAGATATTCCACGACCAAGGTAGGAGAAACCCAAATAATACGGTAGGTATTGGGAGGGGGCATTAGAGGGCAGACACACTGAAATCATAATCACAAAATACTGGTTGATCTGATCATATGGACCACTGAAACTAAGCCATGCCGTGTGGGGCCACCCAGCACGGACGGGTCATGGTGGAGAGGTCTGACAGAATGTGGTCCACTGGAGAACGGAATGGCAAACCAATTGTAAGGGATTTTTTTTAGATCATACATTAATGGTCTAGTGGTGTTCCCTACTTTCTTCAACTTAAGTCTGAATTTAGCAAATAAGTAGTTCATGATCTGAGCCACAGCCAGCTTCCAGTCTCATTTTTGCTGACTGTATAGAGCTTCTCCATCTTTGGCTGCAAAGAATATGATCAATCTGATTTCAGTATTGACCATCCAGTAATGGCCATGTGTAGAGTCTTCTCTTGTGTTGTTGGAAGAGGGTGTTTGCTATGACCAGTGCGTTCTCTTGGCAAAACTCTATTAGCCTTTCCCTTGCTTCATTCTGTACTCCAAGGCCAAATTTGCCTGTTACTTTAGGTATTTATTGACTTCCTACTTTTGCATTCCAGTCCCCTATAATGAAAAGGATATCTTTTTTGGGTGTCAGTTCTAGAAGGTCTTGTAGGTCTTCATAGAACCGTTCAGCTTCTTCAGCATTACTGGTCAGGGTATAGTCTTGAATTACTGTTATATTGAATGGTTTGCCTTGGAAACAAACAGTGATCATTCTGTCATATCTGAGATTGGATCCAAGTACTGCATTTCAGACTCTTTTGTTGATTACAATGGCTACTCCATTTCTTCTAAGGGATTCTTGCTCATCATAGTAGATATAATGGTCATTGGAAGGACTGATGCTGAAGCTGAAACTCCAATACTTTGGCCACCTGATGCAAAGAACTGACTCATTTGAAAAGACCCTGATGGTGGGAAAGATTGAAGATGGGAGGAGAAGGGGATGACAGAGGATGAGATGATTGGGTGTCATCACCTACTCAATGGACATGAGTTTGAGTAAACTCTGGGAGTTGATGATGGACAGGGAACCCTGGCATGCATGGTGTCGCAAAGAGTCAGACATGACTGAGCAACTGAACTGAACTGTCACTGATCAATATTTACTTAGTAGTTAATACTTATTTTCAGACACGTGCAGAAGACCAGGACAATGCATATTCAATAAAAAAAATCACTATAAAAGGGTACTTTTAATTATCATATTTATTTACATTTGAAGTGAAGTGAAAGTCCTCAGTCATTTCTGACTCTTGAGACCCTGACTCTTTGAGACTGTTTGAGACCCTATACATTCCATGGAATTCTCCAGGCCAGAAAGTGGAGTGGGTAGCTAGTCCCTTCTCCAGGGGATCTTACCAACCCAAGGATCAAACCCAGGTCTCCCACATTACAGGTGGATTCTTTACCAGCTGAACTACCAGGGAAGCACTGTTTACATTTAGAACTTTGCTAAAGGCATGCTTCTTTGACATAAGGAAACAGACCACCTGGGCAGAAGGGACCTAGAGCTACAAGTCATCTTTTATACAGAGAATATTCTAATGACTGTGGTCCAGGAAATCCTCTTAGACACCT
The DNA here is from genome assembly GCF_049115385.1 of Moschus berezovskii. Taxonomy (NCBI): domain Eukaryota; kingdom Metazoa; phylum Chordata; class Mammalia; order Artiodactyla; family Moschidae; genus Moschus; species Moschus berezovskii. The sequence goes on along the minus strand of NC_142464.1, from coordinate 71,651,604 downwards.
GCTTTTCATATTCACATTACTCTAATTTAATCTTAAAAATAATACAGGTGAGAAAATGTAAAGCTGTGGATGGTATAAAAATAAAATGTGGATGAAATCCTTGTTTTATCTCACAGGGGAAATTGTCAGGTAATGAAGATTTATTCAAACAAACCATCTGTTAATTATTCAGCTTCAGTTCAGTTCAGTTCAGTCACTCAGTCGTGTCCGACTCTTTGCGACCCCATGAACCACAGCACGCCAGGCCTCCCTGTCCATTCACCTTAGCTTTACATATACAAAACAGCTTTTCTTTTGCATGCAAATGGAGATTTACACAGGTCAATATTTATAAAAGGTGGTTTACATTTTATTATATGTCAATGTGGCAAAAGCTATGTGTGAGCTATTACAACAAATGTTCTTTCTTCAAAGTAAGTATAGGCTCTCTTTCTTTCCACATTCCTAGCAGGATGGACTGCTGCAAATTCTGTGGAGTTTTGGGCATCTGAGAATTTTGCTGCAAGAAGCAGAAGCCATCTAAACTTGACATAATTAAACAGCCAGATCAGATCATCCAGGATGAAAATTGCCCAGGAAAAAGCAGAAAAGCATATCAGTATAGATTCAGTTGTGACATAAGACTACTGCCTGATTTGAATAGACAACTAACCTCAGAGGAGAGATGATGAAAAGTGATGAAAATATTTAGGAAAGAGAAGACAGCATCTTCTTTCTACAGCTGAAATATATACAAAAAAATCACTAACTAAGGTGACTTTCCAACATTTTAATTTTTTTCCCCCATAGAGTTCTGGATACTTATCTGGGATTGTTCTGGATACTGATCTGTATGGTATTGTGATAAACTTACAAATAGATACTGATGTGAAGAAGGCAGTATAATATGTCATGTATATGAATATATACATGAAATAAATCAAGTATTCAACCTCTGTGTTGTTAAGAAAAGAGGGGACATCTTATATCAAAAATTTTATTAAAAGACATTAAGGAAATAAAATAATAAAATGTTGGTTCTCTACAAATGGATCAATAGATTGGATATATTCTTTATAATATAAAAATAATGGGAGAAACCCATGTGTGTGTGTGTATCTTAGTTGCTCATTTTGTCTGATTCTTTGAAACCCCATGGAATGTTGCTCGCCAGGCTCCTCTGTCCATGGACTTCTCCAGGCAAGAATATTGGAGTGGGTTGACATTCCCTTCTCCATGGGATCTTCCCGACCCAGGGAAAGAACCTTGGTCTCCCATATTGCAGGCAGATTCTCTACTATCTGAGCCAACACGGAAATCCACAGGAGAAATCCATATGTCTACCTAAAGAAGGATAGATTAATAAATTGTGGTATATTTACACAATTAAACACTATGGAGCTATGGTAGTAAATGGACTTTGTCACACATCAACATGGATAAAAAATTTAAATACACATGGTGTTGATCAGAAAGTATATAGAGTATTATTTCATTATATATAGTAAAACTGAACGAAAGATTGGTTACAGACAGATACACAGAACATTAAAAAGAAAAGCAAGAAAATAATTAATATAAAATAGTATAAAATTCAGGATATTCTTATGATTTTCTCAAAAATTATAAAATCTTTTTTATATTTTGTACATATGAGATATCACACACACTCTAAAAGCAGTTTGCTGAAAGATAAGGTGACATCAGAGAAACTAAGGAAGAAAGCACAGTCTACTCTGTGGCACAAACATGAACCTGGACATAGGTTTTTACTTAGAAATGATTGTTGACGACCAGTTGTAAAATTAGAGAAGGTGGACTAGTGTGGCATTTGTTAAAATGTCTATTATATGCATTGTGGTGTGAAGACTTCCCCTATCAAATTCTAATTCTGCCCTTCCCTCTCTGATTTTTCTTTGATTCTTGCATTCCTAATGCCATCTCAAGGTCTCATTCACAGAAGATCCAATCCTTGTCTTCTTCCACTTTTTATTTTATCCAGGCTGAGATTTTCTCATGGGGAGTCTTTGAAATAGACTTCTACATGACCATTCTATTCCCTTTCTTCCATTTCATTCTAAACTACCAATACTTCCCACAATGCAGCCACCATTATCTGTTTTAAACACAGAGTTATAAGAGCAAGCTAAGCCTATAACCCTTCAGTTGTTTTTATTGGTTCAGGATGAAATTCTCAATCTTTAATACTTCTTAATTTTTCATTTGAAATTTCCAGACTTCTATCATTTCAGGGACTTCATAGAAGCTAACTCTTTTACTCCAGAAACTTTCTTTTTTCTCTTCATAATTTCTTTCTTTACTTAGAGAACTCTAATTTCTCTTTTAGACCTCATTTTGAGTGCTTACAAATTAAACAAAACAAGGAGTTCCCTAGTTGCCCAGTAATTAAGATTCTGGGCTTTTACTGCTCTGGTCTGGGTTTAATCCCTGGTCAGGAAACAGGTCCCACAAGCCATGTTGTTGCTGCTATTGTTTAGTTGCTAAATCATGTCTGACTCTTTTGTAACCCCATGGACTGTAGCTTGCCAGGCTCAGCTGAAAAACTATTCAGTAAATATTAATAGCAAATAAATAAAACAAAAGAACACAGCAACAAAAATTCTCACTCTCCTCTTTCCCCAATAATTTATTAGATCCCTTTTATGTATGTTTTTAGAACTTTGCTGTTATTTAGCAATTATAAAGTTTTCTGGGCTTACCTGTTGGCTCAGTGGTAAAGATTCCACCTTCCAAGCAGGAGATGTGGGTTCAATCCCTGGGTCAGGAACATTCCCTGGAGAAGGAAATGGCAACCCACTCCTTTGTTCTTGCCTGGGAAATCCCATGTAAAGAAGAGCCTGGCAAGCTACAGTCCATGGGGTTGCAAAGAGTTGGACGTGACTGAGCAACTAAAAAACAACAACAGTAAAGTTATCTAAATGATTCATTTTATCAGTATTCACTTAATGCCTTCTCCTCAGTTCGAATGTAAATTTCCTTTGGTCATGGCCAATCTGTCTTTTAAAATAACCACCACAAATGTCTAGCATAATGCTTTATAAATATGTGATTAATAAACTGTAATTGAATAAATAAATAATACATAATGATCTCTAGTTTCTGTTGGTTCTTTAACCAAATACATCTAACTCTCTCAACTTTCATTATTATGTATTAAGTCAATTTAGGAAAAACGAATTCTAGATAAGTCAGGAAACAGTACATGAAAACTGGACAATATAAGTAGATTGTATTCAGTGACTGCTTAAAAAGTGTGGATAGGGTTTTAGGAAATTAACTTGGAATATTTAGGCATGAGGGTAGGAACCATTAGCAATGCACATCAGAATGAACACATAAAGGGAACAGTTTCCAAAAGCCAGAGCAAATCAGTGGAGAAATCTACTCTCACAAAAGTTGTTACCTTTGATGGAGTAGTGAAGGCAGCTCAACAAGCAGAACAGCCTGGGGAAAATATACTGTGCCTTTCTTACTTCCCACCATAAAGTCTCCTAAATGCCTCCATCCATGAGACCCACCTGGAAGCCAGAAAACAAGGGAGCTCTGTTGATTCATACCTTTCATCTGTCTAAAGGAGAAGGCAGAAAAGTGAATAAGGAAGGGCAAATGGAAGATGTTTAGTTCAAATATTATCTATTAAAAATATTATCTATCATTATGGATCAGTTCAGTTCAGTTCAGTCGCTCAGTCGTGTCCGACTCTCCGCGACCCCATGAATCACAACACCCCAGGCCTCCCTGTCCATCACCAACTCCCGGAGTTCACTCAAACTCATGTCCACAGAGTCGGTGATGCCATCCAGCCATCTCATTCTCTGTCGTCCCCTTCTCCTCCCGCCCCCAACCTTTCCCAGCATCAGAGTCTTTTCCAGTGAGTCAACTCATCGCACAAGGTGGCTAAAGTATTGCAGTTTCAGCTTTAGCATCAGTCCTTCCAATGAACACCCAGGATCGATCTCCCTTAGAATGGACTGGTTGTATCTCCTTGTGGTACAAGGGACTCTCAAGAGTCTTCTCCAGCACCACAGTTCAAAAGCATCAATTCTTCGGCGATCAGCTTTCTTCACATTCCAACTCTCACATCCATACATGACCATGGGAAAAACCATAGCCTTGACTAGACGGACCTTTGTTGGCAAAGTAATGTCTCTGCTCTTTAATATATTATCAAGGTTGGTCATAACTTTCCTTCCAGGGAGTAAGCGTCTTTTAATTTTATGGCTGCAATCAGCATCTGCAGTGATTTTGGAGCCCAAAATATAAAGTCTGACACTGTGTCCACTGTTCTTCCATCTATTTCCCATGAAGTGATGGGACCAGATGCCATGATCTTTGTTTTCTAAATGTTGAGCTTCAAGCCAACCTTTTCACTCTCCTCTTTCACTTTCATCAAGAGGCTTTTGAGTTCCTCTCCACTTTCTGCCGTAAGGGTAGTGTCATCAGCATATCTGAGATTATTGATATTTCTCCCAGCAATCTTGATTCCAGCTAGTACTTCTTCCAGCCCAGCGTTCCTCATGATGTACTCTGCATAGAAGTTAAATAAGCAAGGTGACAATATACTGCCTTGACTCACTCCTTTTCCTATTTGGAACCAGTCTGTTGTTCCATGTACAGTTCTGACTGTTGCTTCCTGACCTGCATACAGGTTTCTCAAGAGGCAGGTCAGGTGGTCTGGGATTCCCATCTCTTTCAGAATTTTCCACAGTTTATTGTGATCCACACAGTCAAAGGCTTTGGCATAGTCAATGAAGCAGAAATAGATGCTTTTCTGAAACTCTCTTGCTTTCTCCATGATCCAGCGGATGTTGGCAATTTGATCTCTGGTGCCTCTGCCTTTTCTAAAAACTGCTTGAACATCTGGGAGTTCACAGTTCACATATTGCTGAAGCCTGGCTTGGAGAATTTTGAGCATCATTATGGATAAAGTTATATATATTTGCTTGTGAAGAAAATATTTATCAACCTTTATTATTTCAGAAATACTTAGTTTGTCATTAAAAGTTAAATTCTTTCCCATGGCTATTTCAATATACATTATACTACAATGATTTGTGAGGATATTATATTAATCATTAACTATGTTGAAAATGGATATTTTTCAACTCAGCAAAGGGGACACAATAAACAAAAATTCTCATGAGCATATGGGTAAATAATTCTGACTTTGTCGATTAATCAATTCATGTATCCAGAAGCAAAAATATGATAATTTGGAAGAGGTTGGGAGTATATGATTGGTTTGAAAACAAGCATGTTACCTTTTTAATTTTTAAAGATTTGTATTCTTTTTCTTTTTAATATAAAATGAACAGCATGGTTAGCAAATGTCCAAATGGAAAAGCAGAAATTTGAATAACAGTTAAGGGTAGAAAACTAACAATGATTGTTTTGTCTTCATTTAAATACAATGGTGGCAATATTATTTCACTGTAGCTATTTTCTCTATTTTTTACTTCGATATTTTATTGAGATCTACCTTCTCAAATAAGCCCACTGTGACAATTTGGGGCCCCTTCATGAGGAGATCTCCATATCTGAGTTCCCATAAACTGGAGGATTTCAAATGTTCCAAACAAACACATTACGAAGCATATTTTCATCCAGTATACACATACATACACACTTATACTCAAGTTTTACAATCAATACTTACATTCATTTTGTAATACACTCTAAAATTTTCTATTCTATGCTACTGTATTCTTTTAAAACTCAAAGCAGAGCTAAGGACCCAAAGCTGGAAAACCTTTGTTAGTGCAAAGGCTAATGATAGAAAGGAGCATAAATATTTTTTTAAACATTTATTAAGATTTATTTGTACTTATCTCTGATCTCTTTCTCTCCATCCCCATTACCGATATACAGACTTTTGGCATTACCTTCTTAAATAGGTTATAATTTAATTCACTCATTTGTCTTAGCTACTCTGATCTATTTGCACAAGCAGCAAATGAGATTTTTAGAAAATGGAAACTTAGACATACATACTACTAATGAAGGTCCCTTTCTGGCTTCATTTCCTGCTAGTCCCTACATTCATCTTTTCTTCCAGTCACATCATCTATTTATAGTTGACAATTGAAGCAATTTAAAAATTATTACTGAAAGTATTGGTTAGAATTCAATTAGAGAACTAGAACAACCCTGAATGATATGAAGTAGAGCATTTATTATAAAGATTAGATTTTATATTACTGTGGGGTAACTAAATAAATTTCTAAAAGAAGATGATTGGAGCATCAGAGGAAAGGCACTAAACAGGGACCAGGAAGGAAAACACTTGAAGAAGTTTAGGGAATGAATTGTTTCTGTACTTTGTGGTGGGTCTGAAGTTATCTTGGTCAGTGATTAGAGGTGATCAAGAGAAAAGCTGTACGTGAAAACATATGTGAACCCTTGAGAATAAAGTTGAGACTATCCTCAAGAACCAATAAGAACCTGCCTCTAATTCTAATGATTAAGGCAATCTGCTGAAGAAAGGGGTGCTCTTCCCCCTCAGAGCGGAACATGTGTCTAGCCTGTATCTTAGAGAAACAAGGAAGAGATCCAACAGCAGATAGAGTAGCTGTGGGTCTATGAGTGCCCACAGGAGAGACGCCAATGGATTAGCAAGAATATGCCAAACTCAAATGGTCATGCAGGTTTGAACTCTTCTTTGTAGGTAATGGTTACTGCTTCACTTGTGTCTTTCAAATCTTACTTGCATTTCTTCTGTCCGGTCCTAACCATCCGTTCGTTCCGTTCCGTCGCTCAGTCGTGTCCGACTCTTTGCGACTCCGTGGCCTGTAGCCTACCAGGCTTCTCCGTCCATGGGATTCTCCAGGCAAGAATACGGGAGTGGGTTACCATTTCCTTCTCCAGGGGATCTTTCCGACCCAGGGATTGAACCCGGGTCTCCCGCGTTGGAGGCAGACTCTTTAACCTCTGAGCCACCAGGGAATCCAGTCCCACTGAATTACAGTGAAGTAATTCAGGAAAATTTGGTTCCTGTTGAACTAAGCTGGGACTGGTACAAATTCACTATACTTTGTTCTTTTCTCTGCCTGAAGAGTCTCATCACCTCAACTTAGTCACCTAATTGAGGTAGTGCTTCTTCCCAAAGAGAAGCTTTCTCTGAATCAACATTTGTTTCATCGTTCTTCACAAATTTTATTTTGCAAGGGGCTATCATAATATTTACTATATTTCATAATTATAAATTATGCACTTTCACTATTTTCAATTTTATTCCATTAAACTTAGTCTATAAAATTACTCAAAATGGTTTGTTGAGGAAATAAGCGAATAGCATTTACCACATTCTACCTTTTATGTCAGTTTATTTACCTGCTGTCCCACTATGTTATACTCTTTTTGAAAGAAGGGTTGAACAATTTTTCAGTGTCTCTGTAGTCTCCAGTTCAGTTCAGTCGCTCATTCGTGTCCGACTCTCCACGACCCCATGAATCACAGCATGCCAGGCCTCCCTGTCCATCACCAACTCCTGGAGTTCACTCAAACTCATGTCCACAGAGTCGGTGATGCCATCCAGCCATCTCATTCTCTGTCGTCCCCTTCTCCTCCCACCCCCAACCTTTCCCAGCATCAGAGTCTTTTCCAGTGAGTCAACTCGTCGAATGAGGTGGCCAAAGTATTGGAGTTTCAGCTTTAGCATCAGTCCTTCCAATGAACACCCAGGATTGATCTCCTTTAGAATGTCTGGTTGGATCTCCTTGCAGTCCAAGGGACTCTCAAGAGTCTTCTCCAACACCACAGTTCAAAAGCATCTGTAGTCTCACTCATTACCAAATGCCAGAGATAGTTTATATGTTCAGTCAGTTTTGTTCAGCAAATGATTTTATATACATCACTACTATTTTTCCTTCCAACAGTGGAAGAAATCCTCCCTGACAGGTTTGTATATTTTCCACAGGTTCACACTGCTAATTGGTCACATAGTCAGGGGGCACCTATTAAGTACTGGTTGACAATGCTTCAGAGAGTTATACGAAAATCAATATGTGAATTACGACAATTCTAGATGCCTGATGTGTCCATGGGTAGCTATTTCATGAATGGCACAAGGAATGTTAATGCTTTTGTGATTTGACTTGTCAGAAAGCAAAGTCATTGATCATTTTTATCATCCCCACAATGAATAACTCATGCATAGAGGAAGTTACAGTTGCTGTCACAAAATACGATCAATCATTTAAGAATTAATTTTAGTTAAATGTTCACAGATAAATTGGATCAGTTTCACCATTTGAATATCTGTTTTGCCTCATCACTTTTATGGTTTCTCTTATCTTTTCGTGAGGCACGTAAACTCTTCCTACAAATTCAACTGAGTAAAACAGACCATTTGAGACACACTCACGTGTTCACATCTTAGGAAGAAAAATCATTAAACTATTCACCAGTTGAATGCAATTTATCACCATGCAAGTTTACTAGGCAACACATTTATTCAGTTGAATACACTAAGTTCTGATTCCTAACAACAGAAGCCAGCTGATTTTCACAGTCAATAACAATTTACAGATAAAAATCAATGTGTTTTACTAGACTGGATTGCAAAACACCTTACAAGTATTTATGTTCTGGATTGCAAAACACTTTACAAATATTTATGTTTTGAATTGTGTTTTTTTTTTCTTTTCCAAAATAAACAGATTTAAAACCTCAATTTGATTTGCTTGTAAAGCATTTCCTCTCTTATGGCTTTCTCGCAGGAATTCCTTGCCCTTTTTCTCATTTCTCATACCCCCTTTATTTTGAATGTTTCTGTTTATACTTCTCCTTAATAAAAAAAATCTCTTTTACAATCTTCTGAAGAAAGGCTTATATAACTTCCATTTCTGACTACTGAAGACTGTGTTTTCCAGAACAATCTCCCTTTGAAATCAGCAACTATAAATAATGTATGAAATACCAAAGCAAATATAACAAAATCGTGGATTTAAGCCATCAGAGGATAACCTAGATAATCAAGACTTGACTGACCAATTTCCAAAAGGACTGAAATGTTTTAAATCTAGGTGGGTAGGGCATTTTCTAATTTTTTGCTGATGCAAAGCCCAGAGATTCAGCAGAAATCAGTGGCTCAGGATGTCTGTCAGCCTTCCAGGACTAGAAGATGGAAACTGGAGTTCTGGTCTACTAGTATAACAGGGTATTAAGGAATCCATGCATCCTACTCTGTTTTTCTCCTCATTGCACTTGAAGATTTGAAGATGAATGAAAGGAGAGGTCAAGAAGCCAAGTATGAGGGGAAACAGAGAGGCCAAGAGCTCTTGGCAATCTTGACTTGCATAGGAGATAAAATTATATGAGTTTAGCGCTACCAAGGGGAACAGCTCTAGTAAACACACGAGGCTTTCAATTGCAACTTCTGAAAGATCAGTTCAGTTCAGTTCAGTTGCTCAGTCGTGTCCGACTCTCCGCGACCCCATGAATCACAGCACGCCAGGCTTCCCTGTCCATCAACAACTCCCAGAGTTCACTCAAACTCATGTCCACAGAGTCGGTGATGCCATCCAGCCATCTCATTCTCTGTCGTCCCCTTCTCCTCCCACCCCCAACCTTTCCCAGCATCAGAGTCTTTTCCAGTGAGGCAACTCGTTGCATGAGGTGGCCAAAGTATTGGAGTTTCAGCTTTAGCATCAGTCCTTCCAATGAACACCCAGGATTGATCTCCTTTAGAATGTCTGGTTGGATCTCCTTGCAGTACAAGGGACTCTCAAGAGTCTTCTCCAACACCACAGTTCAAAAGCATCAATTCTTCGGCGATCAGCTTTCTTCACATTCCAACTCTCACATCCATACATGACCACTGGAAAAACCATAGCCTTGACTAGACGGACCTTGGTTGGCAAAGTAATGTCTCTGCTTTTTAATATACTATCAAGATTGGTCATAACTTTCCTTCCAAGGAGTAAGCGTCTTTTAATTTCATGGCTGCAATCAGCATCCGCAGTGATTTTGGAGCCCCAAAAAATAAAGTCTGACACTGTTTCCACTGTTTTTCCATCTATTTCCCATGAGGTGATGGGACCAGAGGCCATGATCTTTGTTTTCTGAATGTTGAGCTTCAAGCAAACCTTTTCACTCTCCTCTTTCACTTTCATCAAGAGGCTTTTGAGTAAGATACTCTAGGAATAAAAGCAAATTGAATAGATCAGACACCAATAATTTAAACCCTGTCTTAAATCATTTACTTATTATAAGATAGTCTGGCCTTACTTATTAGACTTTTCTAAAGAAAATTCTCTCTGGGGGAAAGATTGCATAATGATTTTTTATACAATAACCCAAAATGACTAAGGCATGCCTGGAGACAGGATCAAAAAGAAAGATTAGAAAAGACAATTCAAAAAAACACTCTAGTTCAAGAAAACAGTGGCCATATTGCAAATTTCACCAGAATAGTAGAATCTATATATAGCCTTAAATGGAAATTCAAGAACTAAAAATTGCAATGGTTAACATAAATATTTAATAGATGAGCTTAATTATTGATTAAATAGAGCAGAAGAGAAGATTATTGAAATGAAAGATAGGACCATAGAAAATATCCAGAAAGAAACATGAACATAAAAGATGTAGAGGAAGAAAAAAAAACCACAGAAAACAGTGTAATAGCTGCATGCAACTTAATTAAAGATCTAATATATTTCCAATTACATTTACTACATCAATACATAGACAATATGTGCAGTTGTGAAAAAAAGAATCACCACAATACAACTGACCAACAAAACTGTGGCTGCTTCTTACTGTGGACAAAAATAAATGCTTTAAGATAAAGCATGACATCTCCTTTATGTTGCTAATTATATAATAACCCACTGTGGCACAGAGGGAGGAGGAAAATTGATTTCTAACCTATGAGAGTAATTAGCTTTTATGCATGAGAATAAGGATTTATAGCAGCTCTTAACAGCTGCCTGAAGCTACTGGGAAAGAATTATTAGAATATCTACTGTATTGGAGACTTACAGGGACACTTAGAAACTTGACTCTGCGTATGTGTATGAGTATGTGAAATGTATTGGTTTTCCCATATCTCTTCATTCTATGTAAGTGTACCTATTTATTAAGAATTTGTAGACTTAAGAAAAGGAGGAGAAAAAAAATCTCACAATGAGAGGTTTTGAGGATTTTAAAAAAATAATATATGAGTATCTTTAAATGTATCTTAAGTTGAAAGGTTTTGTAATATTTGAATTTCCTCATAGAATGCATTATTTCAGAGTCTCTGATTACTGATATATGATTTCTACTACATTATTGTTATCAGTTACTTGAAGAGTCTCATCAAATTTCTCCAGTGTCAGTACTTTTTCACCAATAAATACCTTTTTTCAGAAACACCTGTACATATGGTTCTTCTCATCTTATTTGGAAGTCTAATCATAAAGGATAAATTAATTGCTTTGTTTCTGTCTGAGTTTTGGCCTTGTTCCCTTTGACTTCTCAAGATTGGTGGTGGTGTTTAGTAGCCAATTCATGACTCTTTGTGACCCCATCGGCCATAGCTTAATTCCTCTGTCCATGGGATTTCCCAGGAAAGAATACTAGAGTGGGTTGCCATTTACTTCTCCAGGGCATCTTCCTGACCCAGGGATGCAACCCACATGTCCTGTGTTGGCGGGCAGATTCTTTACCACTGAGCCATCAGGGAAGCCCTGTCAAGATTAGTAGGTACAAATAATCAAAAGTGTTTGCTTGATGGTGTTGAAGAGAACAAGCAGTCCTACTCTCATGCACTCTTATAATTCACAGATATGCATCCTTAGCCAAGTAATCCAACAGGGTTCTCCAGTCCTTGGTAATCTATCTTTTGCTGAGTCCTAGGTTTGAAATGTGTTTTCTGTGGGACTTCCTTGGCAGCAGCTCTGTGCAGGTAGAAGTCTCAAATGTACTTAGAAAACCTACCAGTCCTCGGCCATGAGAAGTATGAACTCAAGTTTAAGAGAAAGCTCTTAAAGAATCCATATGAAACATTCACCTAAGATCATGGTGTTCTTATAAACTAGACCAGTAGTTCTGCACATTCTGAATTGTGCTTGCCACTTCATGGTCACTCTCTGATACAGTAGAATGAAATGAGCAACAGCAATAAGCAAATCTAAAATAAAAAAACAAAAGCATTTAATGCAGGGCCACCCTTGGAGTTTTGATCCATGCTTAGTATTAGATTTTAGAAATAATATTAAAATATTTTGGAAGAGTAGAGAAGATAAAAAGAATTGAATACTTAGTATTTTGTATGCCTCCTTTCAGTATTGCATCTAAGGAAAAATACAAAGAAAAATGCATCTCCCCTTCAAAAGACAGAATTGGATAGACACATAGGGCAAACAGGTAACCTCAATAGAGTTAGAGTGCTGCAGTAGGGTTCAGCATATTATGCTGTGGAAATATAGTAGGGACACTTTGGGAACTCAGGAATATCACAAAGACATTGAATTGTATAGGATGGACTGCAAATAAATACATGAAGAGAGGTTACTGACCTTCCATGCCAAGGTACAGCTTAAGAAAAGCCTAGAAGCAAGGGTCCTCACCATTTTCATGCAAAGTGAATAGTTGGTCAAGCACAAGATTTGTCAAGAGAAGATGCCTGCTGTAGAAGCAGAACAGATTCAGAATGTGCTATCTTAATATTCTAATTAATATGGATTTTATCTTACAGGGAAAATACAGGACTGTCAAGCTTATATTTGCATTTGAGGAAGAACTTTAGGTTGACAATGTGTATAAGATATACCCATGTTCACACACACAGAGACACACACACAGTATTACAAAATTAGCCTAAGGTGATTAAGAAGTGACAGAATCTGGATTAAAACTAAAACATTTCCCCCTCACCCCTTAAATTTTATTTTGAAACATGTCGCCAATTCTGAAAATGCTTTTAACTATTTCAACTAGTCTCACCAGAAATCCATTAAGCGGCTATCTCTGTTGTAGGTATAGTATTATCTTCTTTTGTCCAAGAAACCACCAGAATTGTGGAGAATGACTTTGTCTAAAGTCAAAAAGAAACAGAATAGGGTCTAAAGCTTCAGGATTCTCAGTCAGAGTTGTTTTATATTTGCACTAAATCTTATTATTGCAAAGAATATTATCCACATATGTATACATGTAGACAAATACAAATATGTCATCTGACCCTAAAAGAAAATCACCTAGACTTTTCCCTTTATTATAACATTTCTTCAATAATTCTATTTCCCAACATTTGTTGAACAATTGAGAACTCTTTAGTCATTGTATGTTCTTTTTTTCTCTATCTTACTTTGTGCATGCATATGTGTATATTTCCATAACCATTTGGAAATCAACTATGCAGTGATGGTCAGAATAAACTACCAATGTTTTTTATAACTGCAATTATTTCAAGTCCTTGACCCATAAAATAAATAAAAGTTCATTAGCAAGTATTACCATATCTTGAGGAGCTTATTAAATTGGTGTTTCTAAACATCTAGTAAAATTTTAGAAGAAAACGTTTTTTTGTCAAAATCACCTTCTCTGAAATTTGAAAACTGCTTTTCAATACTCATGACATCAGAGCCATTTTTTAAAATACTCTGCCCTCCGATTTTCATCAGTCATGTAAATTTATTCTCTCTCTAATAATTTCAAGATGATTTTAAAACTTTATTTCTATTGGACAAATACATTTAAAATATCATTTACACACATATCCTTTGCAGATTGTTTTCATTTACCTGGATTGTGGCTCTATCTCATGGCTACATAGCAGTATTATGACACAATCTGTCTGAATGAAAATTTAATATATCTAATTTCTGTGTTGTGAACACTTTGGATGCTCTTTTCCTTCTAAGCTTTATCCTTTGAAAATATAGTTTCCACACAGTTTCCCTACCACAGCAAGCTTAGCATTAACTGACAACAGAATGACAAACTGCCACTTAGAGCACTAATTTTGAATTTTGCCAAGAAGAAATAGCATGCACAGGAGAGAGCCCAGTATTAAAAAGGGAGGATCTGACCCGAAAATGAAATACATGGTTCAGTTCAGTTTAATTGCTCAGTCGTGTCTGACTCTTTGTGACTCCATGGAATATAGCACACCAGGCCTCCCTGTCCATCACCAACTCCAGGAGTTTACCCAAACTCATGTCCATTGAGTCGATGATGCCATCCAACCATCTCATCCTCTGCCGTCCCCTTCTCATCCTCTGCCGTCCCCTTCCCCTCCTGCCCTCAATCTTTCCCAGCATCAGGATCTTTTCCAATGAGTCAGTTCTTCCCATCAGGTGGCCAAAGTATTGGAGTTTCAGCTTCAATATCAGTCCTTCCAACGAACACCCAGGACTGATCTCCTTTAGGATGGACTGGTTGGATTTCCTTACAGTCCAAGGGACCCTCAGGAGTCTTCTCCAACACATAGTAGCATATCTTGAAAAAAAACCTCACATGCCCATGATGATGAGATCTCTAGGGGCACAATTTCATCCCAGGAAGAATATCAGAATGCGATTTTAGACCCCCAGTTCCTAGTCCCCATGAAATATTCACAGCACTTTACAGAACAATGTGGTAATATGGAAATAAATAATTTATAATTAAGAAATGAAAAATATGTTAGAAATTGCAACAGTCCTAGGGTGTAAACATTATCTCCTTAGCTCACATAAAAACACATAGATATTTTCATGCAGAGAACTGTCATTTAAAACCCCCAAATAGCAGTTATGGGTTGGCTTATTATTTGGCTAACCATACCTTCATCTTAGATATTGATGTTAAGAAAGAGAGCTCTCCTTTTTCCAAAATTTGATTTCAATAATAAAAAAGTGATTTTTCTCTGCATGCACCAGTTTAAATGTCACCAGAGACAGCTTCTCAGAGTGGCCCGTGGCATGTAATGAGCCATGAGACAACCGCCAGATGGTTTACGAGTACATTCATTACAAGACACAATCACAGTTTATTAACAAAGAAGAGAGAGAAAAAAATAAAACTGCAAAGCAAAAGATGAGATATAATGAAATAGGACACCGGAAAATATTCATCTAGGCTAATTGTCACTTCTCCATACATTGATTTGGAACTCAAATGCCCAATAGTTACTCAGGGAGTTGAAGGACATGGCCAATATTCCTTCTGATTATGAATTTAAGTGGTGGTTTTTAATGTTTTAAAATATGATTTTCAGCCAATCGTAAATTAATCTTCCACATGAATTAATATATGCCTTTATTTTTAAAGGTACTGTGCATGGCATAAAATTAGAGCAGTTGTGAGGGTGCTCAGAGAAAAGGTAAAACAGAATTTTTTGTTTTACTCTCCAAGCCTGCTCTTTCAGAGACCTGTTTGTTCATGCCTGCGAAGTCACTTTAGTCATGTTCAACTCTGTGTGACACCATGAACTGAAGCCCACCAGGCTTCTCTGCGCATGTGGATTCTCCAGGCAAGACTACTAGAGTGGGTTGCCATGTCCTCTTCTAAGGAAGCTTCCCAACCCAAGGACCAAACCCATGTGTCTTACATCTCCTGCATTGGCTGATGGATTCTTTACCAGTAGGGCTACCTGGGAAGCCCTTTCAGGAACCCATTCTTACTTAATTCAAGAGTTTCTGATCCTCAGCAACTGTAATGCTGTCAAGTTTCTCCAGCAGTAGAAAGCTGACTTTAGGCACTGGACTCTCCTCTAATAAACAGGAAAGGGGTTTCTCAGTCTTATATAGTCTTCTCATCACACACAAACTTTTTATTTCTTGAATTGGTTTTAAAGATTTTTTTTAATGTAGACCATTTTAAAAATCTTATTGAATTTGTTACAATATTGCTTTTGTTTTATGCTTTTTATTTGACACTAAGCCATGTGGAATCTTATCTCCCTGATCAAGGATAGACCATGCGCCCTCTCCTGTCCTCAATCTTTCCCAGCATCAGGGTCTTTTCTAATGAGTTGGTGCTTCACTTCAGGTGGTCAAAGTATTGGAGTTTCAGCTTCAGCATTAGTCCTTCCAATGAATATTCAGAGTTGATTTCCGTTAGGATGGAATGGTTTGATCTCCCTGTTGTTCAAGTGTCTCTCAAGAGCCTTCTCCAGCACCAGTTTGAAAGCACATATTCTTTGGTGCTCAGCCTTCTTTACAGTCCAGCTCTCATATCCATACATGACTACTGGAAAAACCATAGCTTTGACTAGAAATAACTTTGTCAGCAAAGTGATGACTCTGCTTTTTAATATGCTGTCTAGGTTGTCATAGCTTTTATTCAAAGGAGCAAGTGTCTTTTAATGTCATGACTGTAGTCACTGCCAATAATAATTTAGGAAACCAAGAAAATAAAATCTGTCAATGTTTCCATTTTTCCCCATGTATTTGCCATGAAATTTTGGAACAGGATGCTGTGATCTCAGTTTTTAGAATGTTTTTTAAGCACCTTTTTCACTCTCCTCTTTCACTTTCATCAAGAGGCTCTTCTTTCTGCCAATAGGGTGGTATTATCTGCATATCTGAGGTAATTGATATTTCTCCCTGCAATCTTGATTCCAGCTTGTGATTCATCCAGTCCAACATTTCACATAATGTATGCTGAATAAAAGTTAAATAAGCAGAGTGACAATATACAGTGTTGGCATACTCCTTTCCCAATTTTCAACTAGTCCATTGTTCCATGTCTGGTGCTAACTGTTGCTTCTTGATCTGCATACAAGTTTGTCAGAAGACAGGTAAGGTGTTCTAGTATTCCCATCTCTTTAAGAATTTTCCACAGTTTTTTGTGATCCACACAGTCAAAGGTTTTAGTGTAGTCAATGAAGCAGAAGCAGATATATTTCTGTAATTCCCTTCTTTTTCTATGGTACAACGGATGTGGACTATTTGATCTCTGATTCCTCTGCCTTTTCTAAATGCAGCTTGTATCATCTGGAAGTTCTCAGTTCACATACTGTTGAAACCTTGAAGGATTTTGAGTATTACCTTGCTAGCATGTAAAATGAGAATAATTTTATGGTAATTTGAACATTCTTTGGCTTTTCTCTTTTTTGGGATTGGAATGAAAACTGATCTTTTCCAGTCCTGTGGCCACTGCTGAGTCTTCCAAAATTCCTGGCATATTGACTGCAGCACTTTAACAGGATCATCTTTCAGGATTTGAAATAGTTCGTCTGGAATTCCACCACCTCAACTCACTTTGTTTGTAGTAATGTTTCCTAAGGCCCACTGGACTTCACACTCCAGGATGTCTGGTTCTAGGTGAATGACTACACCACTGTGGTTATCCGGGTCCTTAAGACCTATATAGTATAGTTCTTCTGGGTATTCTTGACAGCTCTTCTTCATCTCTTCTTCTGTTATGTCCTTGCTGTTCTTATCCTTTATTGTGCCCATCTTTGAATGAAATATTCCTTTTGTATCTCAGTTTTCTTGAAGAGATCTGTGGCCTTACCCAGTTCTATTGTTTTCCTCTATTTCTTTGCATTGTTCACTCAAAAAGGCTTTCTTATCTCTCTTTGCTATTCTTTGGAACTCTGTATTTAGTTGAGTTTATCTTTCCCTTTCTCCTTTGCCTTTTGCTTCTCTTCATTTCTCTGCCATTTGTGAGGCCTCCTTCAACAACTATTTTGCCTTGTTGCATTTCTTTTTCTTGTGGATGGTTTGGGCCACTGCCTCCTGTGCAGTGTTGAACCTCTGTCCATAGTTCTTCAGGCATTCTATCAGATCTAATCCCTTGAATTTATTTGCTACTTCCACTGTATAATCATAAGGGATTTGATTTAGGTGAATGGTCTAGTGTTTTTCTCTACTTTTTTCAATTTAAGTCTGAATTTTATAACAAGGAATTCATGATTTAAGCCACAGTCAGCTCTAGGTTTTATTTTTACTGACTGTATAGAGTTTCTTCATCTTGGGCTACAAAGAATGTAATCAATCCAGTTTTAGTATTGACCATCTGGTGTTTTTAGAGAATACTGTCATGGTCCAGGCAGGGCATGGATCACAGTATGGCATGGAGGATTGAGGATTGGGCAGATTCTGCATACAACCAGAAGGAAAAGACAGGAAAAAAAATTACTAATGGACTGACTAATAGAAGTGGAAAATGTAAAGAAGTTTAGATGAATCTAAGATGTTTCACTTGAAAAGGAAAACTTTAAGGTACTAGGAAGGGAAGCCTGGAGGCATATAATCATACTGGTGTTTTCAGAGAAATTAAAATAGATATGATCCCAGATGGCCTCTTCCTGGAGTGGCTTGAAGTGGGGCTTGGGCTGGGTCACAGTGGTGAAAGCACTAGATACTAGCCACTAGACCAATGGTCAGTGACAAGGACCCTGGCCTTTTGGCTTTGCAAAGAATAATTTCCACAAAGATGGAAATTAGTTAAGCCAGTAAAGTATTAAGAGGAAAAGGGAGTACAGAATATGTGGATAGACACACAGACAGACTCAGGCAGAGAGAGAGTCGCTGAGTTGCGCCCTTGGGGTAATTTGTATTACTTTTATGGGTTATCTCTTCTGTATTTCCTTTGGCCAATCATTTTGATTTGCCTGGTTCACAGTTCATATTTGGTATATTTCAGGGTCTTCCCATGCATACACATGCATGTTTTAGCCAAGATGGATTTTAGTGGAAAGGTGTATGGGTAGAATATCTCTTGATACCACTTCCCTCTGGCCTTCAAAGAGCCTTTCTGCACATGTGTGGTCAGGGAGGTCTTCTGACTTTGGCAACAAGGAATATGTGATCTGGACAAGGTCCAGCCTCCTCCCTTAATTGTCCTGCTATTCTTGTCTTGAATTTTCAGTCCATAGGGAATGAATCTCCAATTGCTTTACCCTGAGGGATAAGGGGAGTTCACCTACTTCATGCCTCAGAATTGGAAAAAGAATCTCTATCCAATTTTCATTTTTTACTGACCAAGGTGAGAAAAGAAAGAAAAATGATTTTTCCCTAAAAAAAGGGAATATTTGCCCGAGACAGAGCTATGAGTGACAGGGTTAGACAAAAAGCATATTGGTTCCAAAAGGAGTTGTGGTTGCCATTCAGTTGTTCAGTCATGTCTGACTCTTCATGACCCCATGAACTGCAGCACACCAGGCTTCCCTGTCCTTCACTGTCTCCTGGAGTTTGCTCAAATTTATGTCCATTGCATTGATAATGCCATCCAACTATCTCATCTTCTGTCACCTCCTTCTCCTCCTGTCCTTGGTCTTTCCAAGCATCAGGGTCTTTTCCACAATGAGTAAATTCGAGTCAGTTCTAGAGCAGAGGGGACTTGGATCTCAATTCCTGTGTTATAACCTGGAGGGATTCTAAATTTCTTAGATAAGAAATTAGAAATTTCTAATTTCTCATTAGAGAAACAATGTAGGGGGTTTTTTTTGTTGTTTTTTTTTAAGGAGACATACAGAGTGACTTACTTCAGCAGCAGTCAGCAAGATAAGATAGAACACAATTTTCAAATACTGAAAACTTGCTCCCTACTGAAATATAGTTTCCAACTGGTGCCTCCGATGGTAAGAGAATCTGCCTGCAATATGGGAGATCCAGGTTCAATCCTTGGGTATGGAAGATCCACTGGAGAAGGGAATAGATTCTCACTCCAGTATTCTTCAGGAGATTTGCAGGAGAAATATCAATAACCTCAGATATGCAAATGACACCACACTTATGGCAGAAAGTGAAGAACTAAAGAGCCTCTTGAGGAAAGTGAAATAGAACAGTGAAAAAGTTGGATTAAAATTCAATGTACAAAAAACTATGATTATGGCATCCAGTCCCATCACTTCATGGCAAATAGATGGGGAAATAATGGAAACTGATGGACTTTATTTTGGGGGGCTCCAAAATTTCCTGGTGGCTCAGAGGTTAAAGCGTCTGCCTCCAATACGGGAGACCCGGGTTCGATCCCTGGGTCGGGAAGATCCCCTGGAGAAGGAAATGGTAACCCACTCCAGTATTCTTGCCTGGAGAATCCCATGGACGGAGAAGCCTGGTAGGCTACAGTCCACGGGGTCGCAAAGAGTCGGACATGACTGAGCGACTGAACGGAACGGAAAATCACTGTAATGGTGACTGTAGTCATGAAACTAAAAGATGCTTGGTTCTTGGGAAAAAAGCTATGACCAACCTAGACAGAATATTAAAAAGGAGAGACATTACTTTGCTGATAAAGGTCTGTCTAGTCAAAGCTATGGTTTTTCCAGTAGTCATGTATGGATGTGAGAGTTGGACTATAAAGAAAGCTGACCATCAGAGAACTGATGATTTTGAACTGTGGTATTGGAGAAGACTCTTGAGAGTCCCTTGACTACAAGGAGATCAAACCAGTGAGTCCTAAAGGAAATAAGTCCTGAATGTTCATCGGAAGGACCAATTTTGAAGCTGAAACTCCAATATCTGGCTACCTGATGCGAAGAACTGACACATTTGAAAAGACCCTGATGCTAGGAAAGATTGAAGGCAGGAGGAGAAGGGGACAGCAAAGGATGAGATGGTTGGGTGGCATCACTAACTCAATGGACATGAGTTTGAGCAAGCTCCGGGAGTTGGTGATGAACAGGAAAGCCTGGCGTAATGTAGTCCATGGGGTCACTAAGAGTCGGACATGACTGAGAAACTGAAGTGACCCGAACCAGTATTCTTGCCTGAAGAATTCCATGGACAGAGAAGCCTGGAGGGTTTTAGTCCATGGAATTGCAAAATGTTACACACACCTGAGTGACTAACACACAGACATAAACACACACACACCAGTAACTGTAATACCTAACAGGACCTTGTGGGGCTCTTGGGAACAAAAAAAGCCTTTCTGTGTCCCCCATTGCTTGATTACAGGAAACAGGCTTCATTCAGCCTCCTAGACCTTCCCTAAGTTGCAAGGAATGGGTTCAAACACTTGTTAATTGGGGAAGGGTGCAGAGATGAGGGAGAAACAGTTAAGAGAAACAATAGTGCAGTCTTGGAGCAAAAGTCATGGTTTCTCATCAAGGCATACATAACAATATCTTTGAGATGTTTTGCAGATACTGAAACTTCCACCAAGTGGGAGAAATTAACAGGTATGCTGCCAACAAGCACATAAATCCCAGACTGGTTGGAACCAGGTTGATGATGCTTTTACTTAACTCATCACCAACCAATGAGAAAAATATCCATGAACTGATAACTCCTTCTTTGAAACATTACTCTAAAACTTCTCACTATCTAATCCAGGTTGGGACACAGTTTTGAGGGCATTAGGCTGATGTGGCCCCCTTTGCCTGGCAAAGCAATAAAGCTATTGTTTTCTACTTCACCCAAAACTCTGTCTCCAAAAGTTAATTCATTGTAATGGTACAGAGACTAGATTCAGCTTCAATCATGATTAATTTAATTCTGCTCTTGAGCAAAGCAAAAACCCAAGAATAAGTTAAACTATAGAAAGCAAAGAAATTAACATTTCCTTGAGTGTGGTCTGAAAATGAGCATATGTTTCAACGACCAACATTTATTGAGTGCTTCCCTGGGCCTAGGTTCTCAACTACATTCATTACAAGAATTTTGATATTTGATTCTGTCAAATCAATGGAACAAGTAGTTGGTTTTTTCCCCACTTTTTTAAAAATGAGGAAACTGAAACAAAGGCAGGTCAGGCAAATTTTTCAAAGTCACACATCTGGTAAGGGGTGGACTTAGTTTCTGAATACCAGAAGTCAATGGCACTTGTTACCACATTTTACAACTTTCAGTTATAGAACTGAATCAAGTTTAACCAACATTTATAGATGAGGAAAGTGAATACCAGAAAATGAGTAACTTGCTCATTCACAGTTCTTGGCTCCAGAAGTTGAAGTAGGGACTGAACAAATGCAAAGAAAAAGATTTTAAATCTTAGCTTTACTGACCTTAGGTATTTAGAGCCACTCTTCTTCTCAGGATGTGTTCTGACTTCGTAGCTACTTTTCACAGGGCTCACAAAAGTTTTTTGGGGAAAAGGCAGATGAAACTTACCAAGAGCAAAGGCCAACAACTGAATCAAAAAAGTATTTGCATTGTTCAATCTCTAGGGAGATTGAACCCCATGCTGCTATAGCTGTTGACCTTCAACAGCCCCTGAGGGAGTTCAGGGTTGAGGGAAGTACTCTGTGCTCCCAGGAATCTGGTGAGACAGGTCTTTAGATAGTTGGATGTTTTTAGGAACAGATTTTATGATCTCAGTCCTTGCATCTCCTCATATTTAGAGAAGCACTAAATCCCTTCATGGTGACATCAGATCCACATGATTAACAAAAAACCTTTTGTACAGTGGGTGCTTAATGGCATTGAACTCTTCCTTCACCTAAACCTTATGTATTCCCCCGTTACCTCATTGATGCAGTCTCTCAGAGCTATCTGAGATGCTGCCTCTGGGCTGCAGCCCTCATTTTGCCCTAAATAAAACTTAATTCACAGCTCTCAAGTTGTGCATTTTTTTTTTAGTCAACAGTTTAATGGATTTGCAATTAGGAAGGGTTAATTTTGACTCCATACTGGAATCTGCTTCTGTGACTTTAACTCTTATTCTGCTGCTTTTGTTATTATAGTCATACATGATGGCCTGCCTCAGGGAACCCTGCCCACATGCCCCGCCCCCACTCCCCACAACAGACCCTTGAGATAGGGTGCCTTTGCTTGGCTCACAGAGAGACAGCCTGACCCTTCCCACCTGTGAAGGACTCACATTCTTGAGTCCTTTGTGTAGGAATGGTGCACCTCATTTGCTGCTTTCTAGCATGGCTCAGAAATTCATGTGTGGGGGTGCTAGAATTGCAAATAGCTGGGGCATCTTTGTTTACTGATATGACAGGTGATATTCCATTTCATAAATATGCAGAGTACATCATGAGGAACGCTGGGCTGGAAGAAGCACAAGCTGGAATCAAGATTACCAGGAGAAATATCAATAACCTCAGATATGCAGATGACACCACCCTTATGGCAGAAAGTGAAGAGGAACTCAAAAGCCTCTTGAGGAAAGTGAAAGAGGAGAGTGAAAAGGTTGGCTTGAAGCTCAACATTCAGAAAACAAAGACCATGGCATCTGGTCCCATCACTTCATGGGAAATAGATGGGGAAACAGTGGAAACAGTGTCAGACTTTATTTTTTTGGGCTCCAAAATCACTGCAGATGCTGATTGCAGCCAGGAAATTAAAAGATGCTTACTCCTTGGAAGGAAAGTATTGACCAACCTACATAGCATATTAAAAAGCAGAGACATTACTTTGCCAACCAAGGTCCGTCTAGTCAAGGCTATGGTTTTTCCCGTGGTCATGTATGGATGTGAGAGTTGGACTGTGAAGAAAGCTGATCGCCGAAGAATTGATGCTTTTGAACTGTGGTGTTGGAGAAGACTCTTGAGAGTTCCTCGGACTGCAAGGAGATCCAACCAGTCCATTCTAAAGGAGATCAATCCTGGGTGTTCATTGGAAGGACTGATGCTAAAGCTGAAACTGCAATACTTTGGCCACCTCATGCTACGAGTTGACTCACTGGAAAAGAGTCTGATGCTAGGAGGGATTGGGGGTGGGAGGAGACGGGGACGACAGAGAATGAGATGGCTGGATGGCATCACCGACTCGATGGACATGAGTTTGAGTGAACTCCGGGAGTTGGTGATGGACAGGGAGGCCTGACGTGCTGTGATTCATGGGGTCGCAAAGAGTCGGTCACGACTGAGCGACTGAACTGAACTGAACTGAACTGTGAAATGACTGAGAAAGTGAAACTAAAACATAGCGCTGCTTGAGGCCTGACACTCTAGTAGATATTTGAAAATTTTAAATGGTCTTTTTACTTTGTTTCTTAAACTACCCCCATCTCTGATCCATAAAAGAATCTGGTTTCCAGGCCCTGACAAGAAGTTACTTTGAGACATTAGTCTGCCATCTTATTGGTCAGCCTGCTCCTTGAATAGTCACAATCTTTGCTCAACACAATTTCGGATTTATCGGTATTTGGTACAGTGAGCAGAATGAGCCTGAACTAGTTAACAGACTTAAATCAGTATAGTACCTGAATATGTAACCTGTAAATGTTGTTCATATTGCTGTTAATTATAAAAATTGGCTTCACTCTATATTTAAGATTGATATACATTTTCTTTCTTTTTTTCCTTTCACTCTCTCTCTTCCTTTCTTTCTGTTTCTTTTCTTCTCAGAAAACTCACTGAAATTTTGTATTTTATTGAGACAAGCTTCTTGCTAGAAGAGTATACAAATATATTGCTAATCACCTGATTCAACTTGGGTTACATGAGACAGCATGGGCTTGGCAAACCGAATAATACTTAATATCTAACTGGCTTCCATTTCCTCTGTAGACATTCTGAGTCTTGGCAATGTCTGCTTCCTTCGTTTGCCCTGTTTCTTTAAATAAAATTTAGGAAATATTTCTGCTTTATTTACTATGCAAAAGCCTTTGACTGAGTGGATCACAACAAACTGTGGAAAATTCTGAAGAAGCTGGGAATACCAGACCACCTGACCTGCCTCTTGAGAAACCTGTATGCAGGTCAGGAAACAACAGTTAGAACTGGACATGGAACAACAGACTGGTTCCAAATCGAGAAAAGAGTATGTCAAGGCTGTATGTTGTCACCGTGCTTATTTAACTTATATGCAGAGTACATCATGAGAAATGCTGGGCTGGAGGACGCACAAGCTGGAATCAAGATTGCCAGGAGAAATATCAATAACCTCAGATAGGCAGATGATATCACCCTTATGGCAGAAAGTGAAGAAGAATTAAAGAGCCTCTTGATGAAAGTGAAAGAGGAGAGTGAAAAAGTTGGCTTAAAGCTCAACATTCAGAAAACTAAGATATGGCATCTGGTCCCATTACTTCATGGCAAATAGATGGGGAAACAGTGGCTGACTGTATTTTGGGGGTTTCCAAAATCACTGCAGATGGTGATTGAAGCCATGAAATTAAAAGACACTTACTCCTTGGAAGGAAAGTTATGACCAACCTAGATAGCATATTAAAAAACAGAGACATTACTTTGCCAACAAAGGTCCATCTATTCAAGCTATGGTTTTTCCAGTAGTCATGTATGGATGTGAGAGTTGGACTGTGAAGAAAGCTGAGTGCAGAAGATTTGATGCCTTTGAACTGTGGTGTTGGAGAAGACTCTTGAGACTTCCTGCAAGGAGATCCAACCAGTCCATCCTAAAGGAGACCATTCCTGAGTGTTCACTGGAAGGACTGATGTTGAAGCTGAAACTCCAATAATTTGACCACCTGATTCGAAGAGCTGACTCATTGGAAAAAACCCTGATGCTGGGAAAGATTGAGGGCAGGAGGAGAAGTGGACAGCAGAGGATGAGATGGTTGGATGGCATCACCGACTCAATGGACATGGATGTGGGTAGACTCCAGCAGTTGGTGATGGATAGTGAGGGCTGGTGTGCTGTGATTCATTGGGTCGCAAAGAGTCAGATACGACTGAGTGACTGAACTAAACTGATTTCTTATTAGAGGTTCTCAACAGAACATGTAACAGTACATGTTGACAAGTTATTTGATTGTGCTTGAACATGATCATAGAAACTTCCACTATTGTGTCCCGTTTGTAAAAAGTTTAATAATTATTGAAAGAGTATAAATTAGAAACCATTACCTTTTTCTGTATGATGCCAGACTATAAGCTTGGTCAGTCATATACTAAATAGTTGTCCAGTCTAGTGACTCAATTTGGCTTTGGAGACAGGCCAGGGGACACAAATGGAACTTGAATGCTTAGATGATTGAATTATAGTAGCTGTATTTTTGAGAAAAAAATAAAGAACAGACTATGGCATCTGGAAATGAAAGACACCCAGCATGCTTTTATAGCGAACACAACATTCAACGTGATTTAGGAGATTATTTCTTGGAAATTGACTCAATATATTTTTGCTCCCAAACTAGAGCAACTCATCATTTTTTAATGACATGTAATGGCTTACTGTGTCAGTAAACTTGCCTTCTCTTTGATATTTTCTTTTCTTTCCCATTATATCCAGCTGCTCACCAAATGCTGCCATGATTGTATCTTTCATAGTCCAGAATTTCTCCTACCTCTGCAAACATTTAACTCAGGCACTCATTGCCTTATCCCATCTCTTTAGAACCTGCAGCAAATATAGTTGGAGAGTATTCAAGTTTTCTCTTGTTCAAATATTTATATTTGACTTCTACAATTTAAATTTGTCCATTCAATCTTTCAAGTGGTTGTTAAGTATCAACTGTGTATGAACATAGTATGGAGTCCTAAGGACACAAACATGAGGACAGTATTTTCCAGCCTATATAAAAACTTTCAAATTCTTGTTTGTTTTGGAAAGTCTTTTATCAACTAACCTTTAATATGCGTGATCATGTCCAGAACAGCTCACATTCAGTCACTGATGAAAGCCTTTGAAGTTGGATGTAGATATTATCTCTAAAATATAATCCCGGTTTTTGTTTTATATTTGTCTTCAATTAATGCAGAGACAACTCTAAGTCAACAAATAATAAGTGTATAGTAAACTTCTACATAGAATTAAACGTTACATTTAAAAGTAAAGACCATGCACATGTCCTAGACTTAATTCTCTGGGGAGTTATCTTGATTCATTTATTTTCTATTCAACCATACATATGAGGTTGCAGGTAGATGTGCCCCTCTCCCCCAAGGTAAAACAATTAGAGATGCATTCCCTATGGACTAAAACTCCAAGACAAGAATAACAGGACAATTAAGGGAGGAGGCTGGGCCCTGCCCAGACCACATATTTCTTGTTCCCAAAGTCAGGAGACTTCCCTGAACACACATTCACAGAAAGCCTCCTTGGGGGCCAAAGGGGAGTTACGTCAAGGGATGCTCATTTCCTTTTCAATAAAATCCATGTTGGCTAAGAGATGTATGTGTACCCCTGGGAAGATCCTGATATATACCAAATATGGACTGTGAACCAGGCTACTCAAAATGATTGGCCAAAGGAAACCTGGAAGAAATGCCCCCCAAAAGTAATTCAAACTGCCCCAAGGGTGCCACTCAGTGACTCTCTCTCCGAGTCTGCCCATGTGTCTATTCACACGTACTGTACTTCTTTTCCTCTTAATAAATACTTTACTTGCTTCACTACTTTGTGTCTTTGTGGAAATTCTTTTCTGCAAAGATGAAGGGCCAGTTCCCTTGTCACTGACCACTGGCCTAGTGGCTAGGATCTGGTACTTTCACCACCGTGACCTAGCCCAATCTCTTTCAGGGAACCCAAGCCTCACTCTGAGCCGTTCCAGGCCAAGGCCACCCGAGATCATATAGAGGAGAATTCATAATCATCATCATCTGATGATGAATGAATTGGTGGTGATGAAATGGTGATGATGAATTGGTGATGACCCTTTTGCTTCATTTCCAACATTCTTTCATCAGTCGAAGAATCTGTCATCAGGTTAGTGTTTCTAAGTTCTTCTTGCTAAAATCGTCTTCCAAGAGATCTCTTTCTCTGCTTATTACAGATGCATTAACAATTTAATATAATCAGAGTCACCTTATTCTTAAAGTTGACTTTAAACAAAAGGAGACTTCAGCTTCCCCCCCACCTAGGTTTCCTGAATCAATATTGCATTACATTAATTTATTTTGATGTTTTTCAATAATTTATGAGTATTTTTCATGATCTTTATTTTTTTTAATTTGTAAAAATAAATATTTCTTGGGAAATCAGGGCAGCAACACCAATCCCTAAACCAGTGGAACCTCTAGATTTATAGTGTAGCCTGGGGAAGAATGAAATGTAGATTATATTAGAAGTACATAATGGTTTGTCAAAAAATAGAACTTTGTATTCTGAATACCAGCACCACATTGTTTTACAGTTTGTATATCATGGAGCTTTTATGCATCTAAGTAGAATATAATTTTCAATATCTCAGTTTTTTCATTTTCTTTCCACCATTTTCATAAACATTTATCTGAAGTTAATGCTGGAAATAATTATAACTATAACAAATATGAAAAATAATTGGCTGAGTCATTTATTGATCGAAAGTAAACACTAGATATAATTTAACTATAATAAACATGAAAAATAATTGATTGAGTCATTTATTGATCTCTAATGAGCTTCTGTGACTGTTGAGGCAAATAAAACACAGAACTCTTACTCAAGAGTTTATAGTTCAGTTGGAGAAATATACATGGAAAAAGAAAATATAAAATGGAAGATTATCATGTGGGTCTATACAAAAAGTTCTGGGGATATGAGAGCTTCTATTCAGGTGTGCAAAGAGAGGATAAAAGTGATGGTTCCAGTATGTAGTGCAGATGGATATAATTATGCAGTTAGGGGAGAGACATAAGAAAGCAAATGTGATTCCTTAATTCCCCAAAACATCTTCCGTCAATGTGCTGTCTTACTGGCTTACCATTTTCTATTTTTCTTGACAGTCAATATTCTTCATAGAATGGAATATTTTCATTTTTGTTACTTGTTCATAACTAAATTCTTAAAAATATTCAATCAGGCTCCCAACTCCAATGTTTCTCTGATGCTATCATCTAAGAATATTACCAATAATCATCATCTTGGCAAATCAAATAACGTCCTATTATCACTCATTTTTGTTGTCTTTTATACTACAACACTGTCATTTCTCCTTGTGTCTGCAATCTCATGATCTTTAGATTTAGTCATATTGTACCCTTCTTCAATGACAGATCTTCCATATTCATCAAACTTATTCTATGTTGCCCAAATTTCTCAGTTAATTGCCATCTCATTTCACATGTTTGATGTGTTTAAAACATGTGAAATGTTTAAAACATTGCCTTCATAAGTAAGTAAGTAAGTGTTAGTAGCTCAGTATTGCCCAACTGTTTGGACCCCATGGACTGCAGCCCACCAGGTTCCTCTGTCCATGAGTTTTTCCAAGCAATGATACTGGAGTAGGTCGCCATTTCTTTCTCCAGGGAATCTTCCCAACCCAGGGATTGAACCCAGGTCTCCTGCACTGCGGGCAGATTCTTCACTGACTGAGAAGATGACTCTAATCATTTTGACATCTTTCCTTAGTCTAAGTCAGAATGGTGGCTTATTGGAAAGTTCCCATCTCTGTGAATAATGCTGTGGTCTGAAAGTTTCTGTTCACCATGAGTTCACATGTTGGAAATCTAATGCCCAATCTGATAGTGTTATAAGGTGGAAGCTTTGGGTGGCATTGTGGAGGAAGAAACTCTTATCAATCCTTCTAGGTTCTTCTGGTTGGTCTAAGAATTAAGTTGACATGAGATAGATTAACAGGAGAAAATCATACCAAAACTTAATAATATGCTTACAGGAGAGAGATCTAGGAGAACCAAGTAACTCACCAAAATGGCCAAAACTCTCACCATCTTCTGCTAAAGACAAAAGAATGTTGAGGGTAGTGATTTGGGACATCAGAGGTGAGGAAGGCAACTGACAGAGATGTGAAGCAAATGTTTGGTTGAAAAAGAAAAAATGTTCGCTGGGCCAGGCAAAAACAATGGGACACAGAATAGACTGACTTTTAGGCTCTGCCTAGAATTCCCCCTCACCACACTTACCTAGTATTCTTTATAGATCTGTCTGGTAATAGCTCTATTCTGGGAACAGACCTTCTATTTAAATTCTTGAGATAGCTAAAGGCAAAGTCCCTCCCCATCAGCTTCTGGGCCTGGATTGTTTTCAGCTGGAAATAATTTGCATGCTGAAAAGACATTTTGGGGTAGCAAATTTTGCTCCCCAACAGTGGTTGTTAAGCCTCATTCTCATGAATGGGATTAGTGCTCTTATAAAAGAGATCTCACAAAACTCTGCTCTTTCTTCCACATGAGGGTATAAGAAGAAGTCTATGATCTTGAGGAGAATTCTCACATGACCATGCTGGCATTCTGAACTCAGACTTCCAGACTCTATAACTGTGAGAAATACATTTCTGTCATTTATAAACACGCAGACTGTGGTATTCTATTGCAACCAGACAGACTTACAAAACTTACTTCCAAGACTTGCAGTCAATATTTAGTTTAATTTTTCTTAATAATAGAGATTTCCTCAAAATGCCAATAAATACCCAATAATATCACCCTTCTTTATTTTCACCTTCTTCTGCTATATTACCAAAAATAAACTCTTACTATACCATGAAGCCATCTGTGAGATAGTCAAAATAGTAGCACTAGCAATGCTATTAAAAAGGTTTTTTTTCTGATCTTCTCTAAATTTATTGCTTTTTACCTTATACCAGAGGTACTTCTGTCCCTCTCATCTCTTTTTTACTATGAGTGGCAGAAAAGTGTGATGTTTCTTAAACTAGATAGGTTTGCATTGAAACCCACGTTTCAGTGTTTTATTTCCAGTTAAATGATGTTAGACAAAGATGTTAATTTTTACCCTTCTTGCCCTACCTTGCTACTGCTGCTGCTGCTGCTAAGTCACTTCAGTCGTTCTCAAATTCAGTTTAACACAAATCACTTGGGTATTTTAAAACTACTGATCATAGTTCAACAGGAGGGTAGTGGGCAATGCATAACTTTTGAAAGAATGACACAGCTATTGCTGGAGAAGGCAACGGCAAGCCACTCCAGTACTCTTGCCTAGAAAATCCCATGGACAGAGGAGCCTGGTAGGCTGCAGTCCATGCGGTCGCTACGAGTCAGACATAACTGAGCGACTTCACTTTCCCTTTTCACTTTCACACATTGGAGAAGGAAATGGCAACCCACTCCAGTGTTCTTGCCTGGAGAATCCCAGGGACGGGGGAGCCTGATGGGCTGCCGTCTATGGGGTCACACAGAGTTGGACACGACTGAAGTGACTTAGCAGCAGCAGCAGCAGCACAGCTATTGAGGATAAGACATAAACTGGTTAGAACCAAGTAACTCCCAAATGGTGAGATATTTGACTTCCAGTAGATCTTGAGTCTCATTATATGCTCACTGTAATTTATTAGTAGGCTAAATGACACACTGCTAGGTGCCATGACAGTTCTGAGGTTGACCATAAAATGGGAAAAAGCGGGTGGTGGTTCAATTTCTGGAAATCCTTGACCCTTCCTTTAAATAGTTGGAATAGTCCTCACACTTGTTGCTGCTGCTGCTGCTAAGTCACTTCAGTCGTGTCAGACTCTGTGTGACCCCACAGACAGCGGCCCACCAGGCTCCCCCGTCCCTGGGATTCTCCAGGCAAGAACACTGGAATGGGTTGCCATTTCCTTCTCCAATGTGTGAAAGTGAAAGTTAAGTCGCTCAGTCATGTCAGACTCGTAGCGACCGCATGGACTGCAGCCTACCAGGCTCCTCTGTCCATGGGATTTTCTAGGCAAGAGTACTGGAGTGGCTTGCCATTGCCTTCTCCATCACACTTGTTAGCCTATGAAAATACCCAGCCCATAAAAACTAACCAGCCTATATTTGGGGGCTTCTCTTGTCTTCTGAAAGGGCCCATACTCTGTCAGTGGAGTGTGTATCTTTCTCAATAAATCTACTATTTATCTATCACTTTGCCTTTTGCTAAATTCCTTCTGTGATGAGAAATAAAGAACCTGAGTTTCATCAAGTCCTGTGACCAGGTGTGTAATAATTTCAACTGGGAGACTGTGGGTCTGAGATCCCTCCTAAATTGGAGATTATGGGTTCAAATTCCATCTAAGGTGTGAAAACAAAGCCTAGAACAGGGCACCCATTAAAAAGACATAAGCAAAAGGTATATAACAGAGTTCTTGGCCACTTAGTGTCAGCAAAAATATTAGAAATAAACAAGGGTCGGTCAGATTCAATTTTAATGGAGTCAAAAGAAAATAGCAAAAAGATTAATGTTTATGTGTTAGAAGTTATTCTTTTTTAAGTTTATAAAGATCTTAGAGGTCAATACATTGTGTGTCTTTTGTGATGAGACCTTTGCTCAGTATCTGGTTTCTGTATTTTAAGGCAACTTTTTCTCTCTCCACTTTCACTTTCATCAAGATGCTTAGTTCTTCTTCACTTTCTGCCATAAGGGTGGTGTCATCTGCATATCTGAGGTTATTGATATTTCTCCTGGCAATCTTGATTCCATCTTGTGCTTCATCCAGCTCGGCATTTCACATGATTTACTCTGCATAGAAGTTAAATAAGCAGGAAGACAACATACAGCCTTGACATACTTCTTTATCAATTTGGAACCAGTCTATTGTTCCATGTCCAGTTGCTTCTTGACCTGCATACAAATTCCTTAGGAGGCATTCAGATGGTCTGGTATTCCCATCTCTTTAAGAATTTTCCACATGTTTTTGTGATCCACACAGTCAAGAAAACAGAAGTATATGTTTTTCTGGAACTCTCTTGCTTTTTCTATGATCAAACAGATGTTGGCAACTTGATCTCTGGTCCTCTGCCTTTGCTAAATCCAGCTTGAACATCTGGAAGTTCATGGTTCATGTACTGTTGAAGTCTGGCTTACAGGATTTTGAGCATTACCTTGCTAGCATATGCTGCTGCTGCTGAGTCACTTCAGTCGTATCCGACTCTGTGGGACCCCACAGACAGCAGCTCACCAGGCTCCCCCTTCCCTGGGATTCTCCAGGCAAGAATACTGGAGTGGGTTGCCATTTTCTTCTCCAAAGCATGAAAGTGAAAAGTGAAAGTGAAGGTGCTCAGTTATGTCCGACTCGCAGCGACCCCATGGACTGCAGCTCACCAGGCTCCTCCAAATATGGGGTTTTCCAGGCCAGAGTACTGGTGTGGGGTGCCATTGCCTTCTCCAGCTAGCATATGAGATGAGAGCTATTATGCAGTAATTTGAACATTCTTTGGCATTGCTTATTTTTGGTATTGGAATGCAAATTGACATTTCCAGTCATGTGTCCACTGCTGAGTTTTCCAAATGTTCTGGCATATTGAGTGCAGCACTTTCATAGCATTATCTTTTTGAATTTGAAATAGTTCAACTGGAATTCCATCACCTCCAATAGCTTCGTTCATAGTGATGCTTCCTAAGGCCCACTAGACTTTGCATTATAGGATGTCTGGCTCGAGGTAGGTGAGTGATCACCACCATCATAACTGGGTCATGAAGATCTTTTTTGTATGGTTCTTCTGTGTATTTTTGCCACCTCTTCTTCATATGTTCTGCTTCTGTTAGGTCCATACAATGCCTGTCCTTCATTGTGCACATCTTTGCATGAAATGTTTCCTTGGTATCTAATTTTCTTGAAGAGATCTCTAGTCTTTCCCATTCTATTGTTTTCCCCTGTTTCTTTGCATTGATCACTGAGGAAGGCTTTATCTCACCTTGGTATCTCCTGTCCCATCACTTCATGGCAAATAGATGGAGAAACGATGTGACAGACTTCATTTTGGGGGGCTCCAAAATCACTGCAGATGGTGACTGCAGTCATGAAATTAAGAGACCCTTGCTCTTGGAAGAAAAACTATGACCAACCTAAACAGCATATTAAAAAGCAGAGACATTACTTTTGCCAACAAAGGTCCATCAAGTCAAAGCTATGGTTTTTCCAGTAGTCATGCATGGATGTAAGAACTGGACTCTAAAGAAAGCTGTGTGCTGAAGAATTGATGCTCTTGGACTGTAGTGTAGGAGAAGACTCTTGAGAGTTCCTTGGACTACAAGGAGATCAACCAGTCCATCCTAAAGGAAATCAGTCCTGAATATTCACTGGAAGGACTGATGCTGAAGCTTCAATATTTTGGCCACCTCATACAAAGAACTGACTCATTTGAAAAGACCCTAATGCTGGGAAAGATTGAAGGTGGGAGGAGATGGAGATGACATAGGATGAGACGGTTGGATGGCATCACTGACTCAGTGGACATGAATTTGAGTAACCTCCGGGAGTTGGTTATGAACAGGGAAGTCTGGAATGCTGCAGTCCATGGGTTGCAAAGAGTCAGGCAGGACTAACAAGTGAACTGAACTGAACTGGCTTCTGAAGTGTATTCAAGTGCTTAACACACATTTCGTAGGTTCTTATTACAGCAAGTAAACACAAATCAGGGCTTCCCTGGTGGCTCAGACTTTGCAGAGTCTGTCTGCAAAGTGGGAGACTCTGTTTCAGTCCCCATGTCCAGAAGATCTTCTGGAGAAGGAAACAGCAACCCACTCCATTCTGGCCTGGAAAATCCCATGGATGCAGCAGCCTGGCAGACTACAGTCCATGGAATCAAAAAGAGTAGGACTCAACTGAGTGAGTTCACTTTCACTTTCAAACCAAAATAGAACCCAAGACATTCCAGAAAATAAAAGCCTCAAAAATATGCAAAAATCACTTTGGCTTACTCACTAGATCAGTTCAGTTCAGTCGCTCAGTGGTGTCCGACTCTTTGCGACCCCATGAATCACAGCACGCCGGGCCTCCCTGTCCATCACCAAATCCCGGAGTTCACTCAAACTCATGTCCATCGAGTCGGTGATGCTATCCAGCCATCTCATTCTCTGTCGTCCCCTTCTCCTCCTGCCCCCAATCCCTCCCAGCATCAGACGCTTTTCCAGTGAGTCAACTTGTCACATGAGGTGGTCAAAGTATTGGAGTTTCAGCTTTAGCATCAGTCCTTTCAATGAACACCCAGGACTGATCTCCTTTAGAATGGACTAGTTGGATCTCCTTGCAGTCCAAGGGACTCTCAAGAGTCTTCTCCAACACCACAGTTCAAAAGCATCAATTCTTCGGCGATCAGCTTTCTTCACATTCCAACTCTCACATCCATACATGACCACTGGAAAAATCATAGCCTTGACTAGACAGACCTTCTTTGGCAAAGTAATGTCTCTGCTTTTTAATATGCTATCTAGGTTGGTCATAACTTTCCTTCCAAGGAGCAAGCGTCTTTTAATTTCATGGCTGCAATCAGCATCCGCAGTGATTTTGGAGCCCCAAAAAATAAAGTCTGACACTGTTTCCACGGTTTTTCCATCTATTTCCCATGAGGTGATGGGACCAGAGGCCATGATCTTTGTTTTCTGAATGTTGAGCTTCAAGCCAATGTCTTCACTCTCCTCTTTCACTTTCATCAAGAGGCTTTTGAGTTCCTCTTCACTTTCTGCCATAAGGGTAGTGTCATCTGCATATCTGAGCTTATTGATATTTCTCCCAGAAATCTTGATTCCAGCTTGTGCTTCTTCCAGCCCAGCGTTCCTCATGAGGTACTCTACTGCTGCTACTGCTGCTGCTGCTGCTAAGTCACTTCAGTCGTGTCCGACTCTGTGTGACCTCATAGACGGAAGCCCACCAGGCTCCCTCATCCCTGGGATACATATAAGTTAAATAAACAGGGTGACAATATACAACCTTGACACACTCTTTTTCCTATTTAGAACCAGTCTGTTATTCCATGTACAGTTCTGACTGTTGTTTCCTGATCTGCATACAGTTTTCCCAAGAGGCAGGTCAGGTGCTCTGGTATTCCCATCTCTTTCAGAATTTTCCACAGTTTGTTGTGATCCACACAGTCAAAGGCTTTGGCATAGTCAATGAAGCAGAAATAGATGTTTTTCTGGAACTCTCTTGCTTTCTCCATGATCCAGCGGATGTTGGCAATTTGATCTCTGGTGCCTCTGCCTTTTCTAAAACCTGCTTGAACATCTGGAAGTTCACGGTAGACGTATTGCTGAATCCTGGCTTGGAGAATTTTGAGCATGAGTTTACTAGAGTGTGAGATGAGTGCAATTTTGCGGTAGTTTGAGCATTCTTTGGCATTGCCTTTCTTTGGGACTGGAATGAAGACTGACCTTTTCCGGTCTTGTGGCCACTGCTGAGTTTTCCAAATTTGCTGGCATATTGAGTGCAGTACTTTCACAGCATCATCTTTCAGGATTTGAAATAACTCAATTGGAATTCCATCACCTCCACTAGCTTTGTTCGTAGTTATGGTCTCTAAGGCCCACTTGACTTCACATTCCAAGATGTCTGGCTCCGGGTGAGTGATCATGCCATCGTGATTATCTTGGTCAGGAAGATCTTTTTGTACAGTTCTTCTGTGTATTCTTGCCACCTCTTCTTAATATCTTCTGCTTCTGTTAGATCCGTACCATTTCTGTCCTTTATCAAACCCATCTTTGCATGAAATGTTCCCTTGATATCTCTACTTTTCTTGAAGAGATCTCTTGTTTTTCCTATTCTGTTGTTTTCCTCTATTTCTTTGCATTGATCGCTGAGGAAGGCTTTCTTATCTCTCCTTGCTATTCTTTGGAACTCTGCATTCAGATGCTTATATCTTTCCTTTCTGACAGAATGTGGTCCACTGGAGAAGGGAATGGCAAACCACTTCAGTATACTTGCCTTGAGAACACCATGAACAGTATCAAAAGGCAAAATGATAGGATACTGAATGAGGAATTCCCCAGGTTGGTAGGTACCCAGTATGCTACTGGAGATCAGTAGAGAAATAACTCCAGAAAGAATGAAGGGATGGAGCCAAAGCAAAACAAATACCCAGTTGTGGATGTGACTGGTGATAGAAACAAGGTCTGATGCTGTAAAGAGCAATATTGCATAGGAACCTGGAATGTTAGGTCCATGAATCAAGGCAAATTGGAAGTGGTCAAACAGGAGATGACAAGAGTGAACGTAGACATTCTAGGAATCAGTGAACTAAAATGGATTGGAATGGGTGAATTTAACTCAGATGACCATTATATCTACTACTGTGGGCAGGAATCCCTTAGAAGAAATGGAGTAGCCATCATGGTCAACAAGAGTCTGAAATGCAGTACTTGGATGCAATCTTAAAAACGACAGAATGATTTCTTTTTGTTTCCAAGGCAAACCATTCAATATTACAGTAATCCAAGCCTATGCCCTGACTAGTAATGCTGAAGAAGCCAAAGTTGAATGGTTCTATGAAGACCTACAAGACCTTTTAGAACTAACACCCAAAAAAGATGTCCTTTTCATTATAGGGGACTGGAATGCAAAAGTAGGAAGTCAAGAAACACCTGGAGTAACAGGCAAATTTGGCCTTGGAGCACGGAATGAAGCAGGGCAAAGGCTAATAGAGTTTTGTCAAGAGAACACACTGGTTATAGCAAACACCCTCTTCCAACAACACAAGAGAAGACTCTACACATGGACATCACCAGATGGTCAACACTGAAATCAAATTGATTATATTCTTTGTAGCCAAAGATGGAGAAGCTCTAAACAGTTAGCAAATACAAGACCAGGAGCTGACTGTGGCTCAGATCATGAACTCCTTATTGCCAGATTCAGATTTATATTGAAGAAAGTAGGGAAAACCACTAGACCATTCAGATATGACCTAAATCAAATCCCTTATGATTATACAGTGGAAGTGAGGGATAGATTTAAGGGACTAGATCTGATAGATAGAGTGCCTGATGAACTCTGGACGGAGGTTCGTGACATTGTACAGGAGACAGGGACCAAGACCATCCCCATGGAAAAGAAATGCAGAAGAGCGAAGTGGCTGTCTGAGGAGGCCTTACAAATAGCTGTGAAAAGAAGAGAGGTGAAAAGCAAAGGAAAAAAGGAAAGATACAAGCATCTGAATGCAGAGTTCTCACTGGATGATCTAGTTCAATTCTCTGTTTCATTTGTTGCTTATGGAGTATGTTAATACTTATGGTATTGTGTCTCTGTTCCAGACTTTGTTCTAGGATATGTAATTAAATGAAGAAGATATATCTCTGCCCCTAAAATACATGTAGCCAGATGGAGCAGGTAAATGAGTAAAGAAAAATATTAGATATTGAATATGCACAGAGAGCAATTAGGCCAGCCACAGAACAGTCAGCAAACTTTTTTGTTAAAAGAGAAAGCTAAAATTATCTTATCTATTCTTATTTTTGGTGATTCTCTAATTTTACAATTTTTATGTGATTACAAATTGAATTCTGGAAGACTACAAAAATTTTCATAGGAAGTAGGAAATATTTTTACAGTGGACTCACAATGTTGGCATTCAGCCATGGTGTAGGGTAGAGAAGATACAGAGTTGTATTATTAGAGAAAATTAAAGATGAAGAGAACGGAAAATGACTATATGGGCTCATATTTTATTTTTACAGAAATGGTAATACTGATGATTTGGGAAAGTACTGACAAAGAGGACTGAGGTATTAAAATGCTAGTAATAGTGAGATCTGAATGTCTAATGAGCTGTTTAAAACATGTTAGGAAAGGCTGAATTAATAATCACAACACACATGTGCATAAATGTACACACAAAAAATAAAAAGGCAACATTAATCACATTTTAGAAATATGGATGGTAGACCCGAGTTACTTGAGAAGATTTAGAAAACTTGTAGAAAAATAGAAAACAAAATAAATTAAGACAATGAGAAAATACAGAAATATCCCAATATTTTTTCCTCTAAGAGTTTGTTAAACTTCATAAATCTTGATGATGGAGCAAAAATGTGTGCAAGTTTTGTTTGTTAGAACAAAACCAAATTCATTCTAAAGTGGAGGTTCTCTAAATTTTTATAATAAAAACACTTTATACTCTTTAAAATTGATGACTACTCAAAAACTTTTATTTGGGGAATTATATCTAACAATACTTACTGTATTAGAAATTTAAGATATATTTATTAATGAA
Source organism: Moschus berezovskii (assembly GCF_049115385.1). Taxonomy (NCBI): domain Eukaryota; kingdom Metazoa; phylum Chordata; class Mammalia; order Artiodactyla; family Moschidae; genus Moschus; species Moschus berezovskii. The sequence goes on along the minus strand of NC_142464.1, from coordinate 71,613,053 downwards.
GTTATTTAAATATAACAATAATGAATCTATTGCATGTTAATATATCTAGCATATTTTTATTAAAATATATTTTTCAACACTCCCCCAAATTGAGAAAAGTAATACTGTATGGCATTGCTGTATATTTATTTCTTTAATATCTAGATTAAGAGAAGACAGTTAGATCCTCTCACTTACTCCTGTGGTCAATGTATTTCAATATATTTTGGTTGGTATCCACAAATAAAATTTGGTTCCCACTAATATACAGTTAGAAAAGAGGGTAATACTTTAATAGCTTTGTTCAATAAATTGAGATATTTTTCCTTGATAGTAATCAAAATTTTACATGTAGCAATTCTTATAAGTTAATTACAATGGCGATTCTGAAAATATTTTAATAACACTTTAATAAATTTTCATATTGTGTTATAACATAATTTAAAATTATAAAATTCAATAAAAAAATGTATTGTCCCTTTTGTAATTTGAATATCTTTTACCTTTGTATAATTTTATGGCATAATTTACTGATTCTTTGGAAAATATTGGTTCACTAAATGATGCAAGTCTTCAAAATGTGGATACATTTCATCATACGATTTAAAAATATTGTCTTTGTTAATATAATCATCAAACTCATCAGAATATTGAAGCTGTCAGACTTAAAATGATTCAAACAAGTTTTCAAAAATTCTAACTTTTGCTTCAAAGTTTGAATTTTATCATTAGCAATAAGTCCTGTCAGTTCTTTTCCTTGAAGTGACAGGCTTACTTGGTTGTTTTTGACAAACTACCTGCTCATTACCCAAATCTGATTGACCAGTTTATCTGTCAGTTGTTTTTTAAAGTAAAAATGGTATCCTATTAAAAACATGACTATTAAGGGCACAATCAACAATCTTAGAAGTGCATTTCCTCATACAAAGGAATATATATATATATAGATAGATATATGCCAGGCCACCAACAATTTCACAAATGACACTTTTTCATCTTAACCCAATATCAATAAGATGATAAAGACAAATAATGTCTTACTATTATTATTAAAATAATTTTGACCTAGTACTCTTGAATATGCCTCAGGGACTCCCAGGGGTCCACCAACAAACATTGTTCTAGACCGATAAGTAGTGCTCATACACAACACCAATACAGGAGAAAGAAGACACGTATATATGTTTGTATGTGCATGTATGTGCATGGATTTATATCAGTTTAGATAAGTTCAGCCGCTCAGTCATATCCGACTTTTTGCGACCTCATGGACTGCAGCACACCAGGCTGTCCATCACCAACTCCCAGAGCTTGCTCACATTCCTGTTCATCTAGTCGATTTATAAATACATGTGCTATGGACTGAACTATGGGAAAACAATGGAAACAGTAACAGATTTTGCTTTCTTGGGCTCCAAAATCACTGCAGATGGTGACTGCAACCATGAAGTTAAAAGACGCTTGCTTCTTGGAAGAAAAGCTATGACAAACCTAGAGAGCATATTAAAAAGCAGAGACGATGCTTTACCAATAAAGGTCCATCTAGTCAAACCTGTGATTTTTTCCAGTAATCATGTATGGATGTGAGAGTTGGACCATAAAGAAAACTGAGCACTGAAGAATTGATGCTTTTGAACTGTGGTGTTGGAGAAGACTCTTGAGAGTCCCTCGGACTACAAGGAGATCCAACCAGTCCATCCTAAAGGAAATCAGTCCTGAATATTGATCGGAAGGATTGTTGCTGAAGCTGAAGCTCCAATAATTTGGCCACCTGATATGAAGACCTGACTCATTAGAACAGACCCTGGTGCTGGGAAAAATTGAAGACAGGAGGAGAATGGAATGACAGAGGATGAGATGGTTGGATATCATCACTGACTCGATGGATATGAGTCTGGGTAAGCTCCAGGAGTTGGTGATGAACAGGGAAGCCCGGCATGCTGCAGCCCATGGGGTTGTAAAGAGTTGGATATGAATAAGTGACTGAACTGAAGTGATGGACTGTACTGAGTCCCTCCAAATTTTATATGTTGAAATTTTAACCTCCAGTCTTATAGTATTTTGAGATGAGGACCTTTGGAAGGTAATTAGTTCATGACAGTGGTGTCCTCATGAGGGATTAGTACCTTTATAAGAACAGACAATTCTCTTTCTACTGTGTAAAGATACAAGAAGACAACAGTCTGCAAGCCAGGAAGAAGGCTCTCAACATGCTAGCACTCTGGTCTCAGACTCTCCATCCTCCAGAACTGTGAGAAATAAATGTCTATTGTTTAAACCATCCATTTTATGTATTTCAATATAGAAACCCTAGATAACTAATACAACATGCCTATACTCAAAGTTTTGTTATTCTCATTTATTTATAAGCATTAATACAGGGATGTGTATGTGTATAAAATTTGCAAATATCCTGTAGTATTTTATAGGTGATGCTTAGAAAGAATCTTAATTGGCTTCTTTTCAAATCCTTTGTATTAGCATAACAGTAGGAAATTGGTTACTGTGCATCAGAATATAAAATGAACAATAATTTAGAAAGAGTCCCATAGCATTGAGTGCTCACCTCACTTATGACAAAATTTAAATAATGAGACATGATCACTTCGTGGGCTAACTGTCCACGCTAGGATGGGAGCAAGAGAAACTAATATATTATGCTGCTGCTGCTGCTAAGTCGCTTCAGTCGTGTCCGACTCTGTGCGACCCCATAGACGGCAGCAGACCAGGCTCCACCATCCCTGGGATTCTCCAGGCAAGAACACTGGAATGAGTTGCCATTTCCTTCTCCAATGTGTGAAAGGGAAAAGTGAAAGTGAAGTCACTCAGTTGTGTCCGACTAGTAGCAACCCCACGGACTGCAGCCCACCAGGCTCCTGGGTCCATGCGATTTTCTAGGCAAGAGTACTGCAGTGGCTTGCCATTGCCTTACAGGATGGCAAAATGGATAGTTTCATCAGAAGGAAGGATATAAAATTGAAACTAGGCAGACAAGCATTTATTTCAAAAACAAAATTTTGAGTGTCACTATGTGCCAGACATTGTTAGTAATAACAGGATTACAACTGTAAACAATACTGATCTGCTCTCTGCCCTCCTAGGGTTTGCAGTGTAGTGAATGCTACAGATAAGTGACAAGCATCAGTATAAAGTGAGACAGGTGGGATGTCGTTAGCAGAAAGCCATTATGAATGGTTATTAAACGGTAGTAATAAGTGGATTTTAATTGATGACATGCTAGGTCAAGATAATGATTTGGTCAAAGTATATGAAATTGTTAGGAGAGAATAGCGGCTGAATACTAGAACAGAAAGAGGAAAGATATTATTATACTCTAGGTAAGAGATTACCAGAGTTCTATACACGCAGGCAGGATTGAAAAAATAAGGACATCAACATAGCAAAGCCACCGGTTGGATTCCTTAATTGAATGTGAGCCCTGGAAGTTATAGAAGGCTGACTTTTCAGTCAATATCCTACTTGATCTTCTCTTTGTTTAGTTGCTAAGTTGTGTTCAACTCTTTTGTAAACCCATGGACCGTCATGCTCCTCTGTTCATGTGATTTCCCAGGCAAGAATACTGTAGTGGGTTGCTATTCCCTTCTCCAGCGGATCTTCCTGACATAGGGATTGAACCTGTGTCTGCTGGTTGGCAGGCAGATTCTTTATCACTAAGACACCAGGGAAGCCCTACTTGATCTTCTCTCCTTTAGTTTACTTTCCATTTTCCAGAAAACCATGTCTTTTATTTATTTGGTTGGTTGGTTTTTTTACATGCCTGCTGGACTGCCTTCTTCAGGACCATATTATAATGTGACTAGCCATCTCATGCCTCCAACCAAAACCAGATCCTACTTACTGTGTGCCATGGCTCTTTCTATCTGCCTTAATTTTACATTTCTCATTGTGCATCATATTTGCTTATGTATCTGTCTTAATAGAGTCAAAGTGAGCCTCTGTGATAGCAATGTTTCTACCAACAGCTAGACTGTTTGGACTTACATCTTGGTCTTTTGAAACTTATTTGGGGAATTCTGTATCATTCTTACCTTAGGAAAGAGATATCATTTGGAAGCATATTTCAGTCAGTTCAGTTCAGTCGCTCAGTCATGTCCGACTCTCCGTGACCCCATGAATCATAGCACGCCAGGCCTCCCTGTCCATCAACAACTCCCGGAGTTCACTCAAACTCATGTCCACAGAGTCGGTAATGCCATCCAGCCATCTCATTCTCGGTCGTCCCCTTCTCCTCCCGCCCCCAACCTTTCCCAGCATCAGAGTCTTTTCCAGTGAGTCAACTTGTCGCATAAGGTGGTCAAAGTATTGCAGTTTCAGCTTTAGCATCAGTCCTTCCAATGAACACCCAGGATTGATCTCCTTTAGAATGGACTGGTTGGATCTCCTTGTGGTACAAGGGACTCTCAAGAGTCTTCTCCAACACCACATTTCAAAAGCATCAATTCTTCGGCGATCAGCTTTCTTCACAATCCAACTCTCACATCCATACATGACCACGGGAAAAACCATAGCCTTGACTATACGGACCTTTGTTGGCAAAGTAATGTCTCTGCTTTTCAACATACTATCAAGGCTGGTCATAACTTTCCTTTCAAGGAGTAAGCGTCTTTTAAATTCATGGCTGCAATCAGTATCCGCAGTGATTTTGGAGCCCAAAAGAATAAAGTCTGACACTGTTTCCACTGTTTTTCCATCTATTTCCCATGAAGTGATGGGACCAGATGCCATGATCTTTGTTTTCTGAATGTTGAGCTTCAAGCCAACCTTTTCACTCTCCTCTTTCAGTAGACTCCTGAATGTTCTACATATACTAGAGCTTCATAGAAACAGATTTTAAATGACTGCTGAAAATCATCAACATTTTCAGTAATTGTAAACATTATTTTTGTCTCTGAGTTGAAAACATTTTCAAAGAATTGAGAGTTTATGTATATAACAGATAGTTCAGTTTGTCCTACAAAGTTCAGTATATTCCAGGATAATTGGTTGTGAATAGCAAAGTAATGTGACTGAACTGTGATTGAGTATAACACATAAATAAAGCATGCCTGTAAAACTGTTCAAAATGATAGCTAATTGTCCCACCTGGAATAGCACACAACAGTTGAAAGTGTTCTGATAAAACTGTCTGCTAACTCACTTAACAATGGCTTTTTGCAACTTTGAATCATATTTCGATAAACCAAACCAAGTATCTGAACGAACTCAATTATTCTACAACTTTTAGTAAACAGATGAAATAAGCCAACTCACATTAGATAAAGTAAACCTAGATATAGGAAGCCAAATAGCTGGACCATCTTACTGCTACCTTTATATTAAGAAATAACAATGAGAGATTACTTTATGTTTATATATTTCTTTTAATTGTGTTAAGTCACTCACTCAGTCGTGTCCAACTCTTTGTGACCCCGTGGACTGTAGCCCACCAGGCTCCTCCATCCATGGGATTCTCCAGGCAAGAATACTGGAGTGGGTTGCCATTTCTTTCTCCAGGGGATCTTCCCAACCCAGGGATTGAACCCAGGTCTCCCGCATTGCAGGCAGATGCTTTAACCTCCAAGCCACCAGGGAAGCCCTAATTGTGTTAGCACATATGTAAAATCTATGTAGCTCTGATGTAGCACATATATAAAATCTCATTTTCAGATGGTGGATTTTTGACAAAGGTTAAAACTGATTAATATCAAAATAATCATATATCAAAGATAACCTATATCAGAATAATAGGACCAATGAAAAATTATAAAATTTTATAAGAATTCTTGCTTTTTATGTGTTATATTGAATTTGAAGCTTATAACCATCCTGTGAGGTAAACTAGAGGTAAGTTATAGATGGGGAGTTAAGTCTTAGAGAAGTCATCTACCTAATGTCACCCAGAGCTTGATGGAAGATCGAACTTTAAAATCAATGGATTTTTATTCCAAATCCAGTGTTCTAATCTCTAAATCTCACTGACTTCTCAAAATAATAATAAAGATAATTACAAAGGAAATACTGTTGCTATTGTTTACTTGCTAAACTGTGTCCAACTGTTTCGCGACCCCATGGATGGTACCCCAACAGGCTCCTCTGTCCATTGGATTTCCCAGGCAAAAGGACTGGAGTGCATTACCATTTCCTTCTCCAAAGATCTTCCCAATCCAGGGATGGAACTCAAGTCTCCTGCACTGGCAGGCAGGCAGACTCTACCACTGAGCCACCTAGGAAGCCCAAGAAAAAATTACCTTACCTTATTCAAGAGTTCTAGCTAAAAGAATGTGTTGGATTCAATAGTTGAGGAAGTAAAATGAAGCAATAGTTGATGGGCAAAAAGAGGAGTGTTGGAAATAGTAACAATGAACAGAAAATGGTGGAACAGTAATGATGAGGAGATCTTCAGAAGAGAGGTGAGTGCAACATGTGAAAGCATTATACTAAAATTGCAAGGTCAATCATTTTTATTCTTATGTAGGAAATTACCTCTACTCTCTTCCAGATTACAGCTGCAACTCATGGCCAGTCATTTGAACCAAATTTGACCTTTTGATCCTTCTACTGAAAGTGTAATTTCAATGTCCTCAAAGAAGGCAGTATGGGTAAAGTATTCAATGCAGCAGGTCGGAGCAAGGGATAAGCCTTGCCTGGGTTCCAGTCCTGGCTCTTCCACCTGATGGTTGAGTAACCTTGGCCCATTTACTTAAAACTGCTGCTGCTAAGTCACTTCAGTTGTGTCTGACTCTGTGTGACCCCATAGACGGAAGCCCACCAGGCTCCCCCATCCCTGGGATTCTCCAGGCAAGAACACTGGAGTGGGTTGCCATTTCTTTCTCCAATGTGTGAAAGTGAAAAGTGAAAGTGAAGTCGCTCAGTCGTGTCCGACCCTTAGCGACCCCACGGACTGCAGCCTACCAGGCTCCTCCATCCATGGGATTTTCTAGGCAAGAGTACTGGAGTGGTTTACTTAAAACTATTGCCTCTCAATTTTCTCATCTATAGATTAAAAGTAATAATAGAACCTACCTAATACAATGGCTCTGATTATTAAGATAATAGTGTAATGGTTAAGAACAATATTTGACAGAGCAAACAATGATAGCAATCATTGACTCTGTACACAAAACAGAAATATTAGACTACAGTAGGGCAGTTAGCATATATGGGTTATAAAAAGGTCAAGATTTGTTTGTGCAAAAGACAATGAAAAAAAGACATAAAGAGATGAACAGTGCAGTACAGTCTCCAGATGATAGTAGGAATGAAGGAATGAGATGATATTTGGATACTGGGAACCTAAGGAGCAGACAGGGGAAAAGAAAAATAGGAAAGAAGAATTCTTGTCTGGCAGCCATTCAGGAAGTTAAGTTGAAGTTAAGAATTAAGTTAAGGAGTATATTGTTCCTTGGCCTTATAGAGGACGTTTTATGGAAGAATTCTTAATGATCGAATGTGCATGTAAATGCATAACATACACAGAGATAACCAAATGGATTTTAGTAAGAAAAAATGTAAATCAATTGATGTTCCTTCTGCATAGATTTCTAAAGTATCTGCCCCTCCCTAAAACCTCTTCTCTCAAATTTCAGTTATTAGGGATTTTAAAAAATTATAATGTATCATTATAGCTATCCTTATAAGAAAAATAATGAAATCAGGCTTATTTAAAGAAAATTAGTCCAAGAATTAAATTGTGAGGTATTATCAAGATTGTCTTTTGAATGCAAAATTATAAATTAATTAATGAGTATTAAAGACTCATCTCCAAAAATTGAAGTTTCATCCTTTTTAAGATCAACCTGTGATATAGACGATAGCTAAAGAAGAATCTTGAAATATTGTACTTTAAAAAAATACTCCTGATTATTAATGTGAAGGATTTGAATCAAAGTCAGTGATATTTATTCATTTGTAAGGACTACAGTTTCAATTAATTATCACTGCTTTTCAGAAGGTGATTTTTATAATTAGAAACAGCAGCTACTGTTAGGTCATTAATTCAGATGAAATGTAACTTTGTTCAATTACAACCACCCATAGGAAGGAGATTTTTCAACTAAAGTATATTCTCATCACACAAACAGTAAAATTAAGTTCGCTTCGTTATCCATAGCATGTACTAAAACTCAACTCTGAATGATGCTCCTCCTTTTCATCCTCCTCCACTTCACTTCTCTTGAGATAAGATTTTGACCTCTGGGTCTTGGAACCATGCAAGATATATTGAGATCTTTGATCTCATTACCATGTTTTGCAATTCATTTTTCCTGTTCCCATCTAGTTAAAATAGATTAGTACTCATAGATATTAAGTTACAAAGCTCAGGTCAGTGCACTAAGATATTGCAAGTCAAAGCAAGCATTTAATTCTTGATTTCATTTAAATAATTATTGAAAGATTGGAACAAAAGGACCTTGAGAGGTTATTTAGTTCATCTTTTACATCTCAGGCAAAATTATACCTCAAATAGGTGCATAATAATCTTTTTCACTTCTAAGAGATCTCCAGAAAGAGACCTTAAACTCTATCTTGGCATCTTATTCTGGTCTATAAAAACTCAATATTGCCTTAGTCTAAGATTTAAGTTTCTAATTTAATTCTATCACTTCTTTATCTTTAAAAGAAGTCATAGGATGATTTTTCTCTGTAATAATCATGTTTTTAAGACTTTTTTCCCAGTTTCTTTCCTTCTACTTCCTCTTTTGCTTTCTCAATTCTACTGCAAAAGAGTCACTTGTGAGAATACTGTAACATATTTCAACCATACATCAGTGCCAAAGAATGAAAATAATAATCTGACTCACAAATATTTGTTTACTCCTTAGTTGCACACTCCCTTCTAAATGTAAAAACATTCATCATATTTGTTACAAACTCCAGATAGCTGAATTGTATGAAGTGATGATAATTAAAATACATACTTTATAAAATATATATATAATATATATGTAAAAATTATGGCTTCTTGAGTTTTATGCTCCCTTCCTTGCATCTCTAACCACTAGGAACTTTGTGCAAAAGTTAATTTAAAGTAAGTATTAAGAAAATATGTTTGTGGCAACTAACCTCAACTTAGCACAGCCACTATGATGGCACACGAGCATGGCGTCTGCGACGGTGCCCAACCGCGGCCGAGAGGACCTACCCCACGTCCAAGGTCAGGGTGGCGGCCGAGAGGAGCTACCCTACATCCAAGGTAAGGAGCAGTGGCTGAGCCTTGCCAGAGCGGCCGTGAAGAGACATCTGATGACCAAGGTAAAAGAAACCCAAGTAAGACGGTAGGCACTGAGAGAGGGCATCAGAGGGCAGAGAGACTGAAACCACAGTCACAAACAACAGGCCAACCTGATCACAGGGACCACAGCCTTGTCTGACTCAGTGAAACTAAGCCATGCCACATGGAACCACCCAAGATGGACGGGTCATGGTGGAGAGGTCTGACAGCATGTGGTCCACTGGAAAAGGGAATGGCAAACCACTTCAGTATTCTTGCCTTGAGAACCCCATGTACAGTATGAAAAGGCAAAAAGATAGGATATTGAAAGATGAACTCCCCAGGTCAGTAGGTGCCCAATATGCTACTGGAGATCAGTGGAGAAATAACTCTAGAGAGAATGAAGGGATGGAGCCAAAGCAAAAACAACACCCAGTTGTGGATGTGACTGGTGATAGAAGGAAGATTTGATGCTATAAAGAGCAATATTGAATAGGAACCTGGAATGTTAGGTCCATGAATCAAGGAAAATTGGAAGGGGTCAAACAGGAAATAGCAAGAGTGAACATCGACATTCTGAACATCATGAACAAGAATCAGCTAACAAATTTGGACTGGAATGGGTGAATTTAACTCAAATGGCCATTATACCTAGTACTGTGGGCAGGAATCCCTTAGAAGAAATGGAGTAGCCATCATAGTCAACAAAAGAGTCCAAAATGCAGTACTTGGATGCAATCTCAAAAACGACAAAATGGTCTCAGCTCATTTCTAAGGCAAACCATTCAATATCATGGTAATCATGTACCAACCAATAATGCTGAAGAAGCTGAAGTTGGACGGTTCTATGAAGACCTACAAGACCTTCTAGAACTAACATCCCCAAAAGATGTCCTTTTTTTATAAGGGACTAGAAGGCAAAAGTAGGAAGTCAAGAAACACCTGGAGTAACAGGAAAATTTGACCTTGGAGTACAGACTGGAGCAGGGCAAAGGCTAATAGAGTTTTGCCAAGAGAATGCACTGGTCATAGCAAACACCCTCTTCCAACAACACAAGAAAAGACTCTACACATGGACATCACCAGATGGTCAACACCGAAGTCAGATTGATCATATCTTTTGCAGTCAAAGATGGAGAAGCTCTATACAGTCAGCAAAAACAAGACCAGGAGCAGACTGTGGCTCAGATCATGAATTCCTTATTGCCAAATTCAGACTTAAATTGAAGAAAATGAAGAAAGTGGAGAAAACCAATAGACCATTCAGCTATGACATAAATCAAATTTCTTTTGACTATACAGTGGAAGTGAGAAATTGATTTAAGGGACTAGATCCGATAGACAGAGTGCCTGAAGAACTATGTATGGAGGTTCATGACATTTTACAGGAGGCAGGAATCAAGAACATCCCCAAGAAAATGAAATGCAAAAAAGCAAAATGACTTGTCTGAGGAGGCCTTACAAATAGCTGTGAAAAGAAAAGAAGCGAAAAGCAAAGGAGAAAAGGAAAGATATACCTATTTGAATGCAGAGTTCCAAAGAAAAACAAGGAGAGATAAGAAAGCCTTCCTCAGTTATCAATGCAAATGAGAGGAAAACAATAGAATGGGAAAGACTAGAGATCTCTTCAAGAAAATCAGAGATACCAAGGGAAACATTTTATGCACAGATGGGCTCAATAAAGGACAGAAATGGTATGGACCTAAAGAAGCAAAAGATTTTAAGAAGAGGTGGCAAGAATACACAGAGGAACTGTACAAAAAAAAAAAGATCTTCACGACCCAGATAATCATGAAGGTGTGATCACTCACCTGGAGCCAGACATCCTGGAATGTGCAGTCAGGTGGGCCTTAGGAAGCATCACTACCAACAAAGCTAGTGGAAGTGATGGAATTCCTATTGAGCTATTTCAAATCCTAAAAGATGCTGTAAAAGTGCTGCACTCAATATGCCAGCAAATTTGGAAAACTCAGCAGTGGCCACAGGACTGAAAAAGGTCAGTTTACATTATTTTCCCAAAGAGGCAATGCCAAAGAATGCTCAAACTACTGCACAATTGCACTCATCTCACACACTACTAAAGTAATGCTCAAAATTCTTCAGCCAGGCCTCAGCAATATGTGAACTGTGAACGTCCAGATGTTCAAGCTGGTTTTAGAAAAGGCAGAGGAACCAGACATCAAATTGCCAACATCTGCTGGATCATGGAAAAAGCAAGAGAGTTCCAGAAAGACATCTATTTATGCTTCATTGACTATGCCAAAGCCTTTGACTGCGTGGATCACAATAAACTGTGGAAAATACTGAAAGTGATGGGAATACCAGACCACCTGACCAGCCTCTTGAGAAACCTGTATGCAGGTCAGGAAGCAACAGTTAGAACTGGACATGGAACAACAGACTGGTTCCAAATAGGAAAAGGAGTACGTCAAGGCTGTATACTGTCACCCTGCTTATTTAACTTATATGCAGAGTACAACAGGAGAAACACTGGGCTGGAGGAAGCACACATTGGAATCAAGATTGTCGGGAGAAATATCAATAACCTCAGACATGCAGATGACATCACCCTTATGGCAGAAAGTGAAGAGGAACTGAAGAGCCTCTTGATGAAAGTGAAAGAGGAGAGTGAAAAAGTTGGCTTAAAGCTCAACATTCAGAAAACAAAGATCATGGCATCTGGTCCCATCACCTCATGGGAAATAGATGGGGAAACAGTGGAAACAGTGGCTTACTGTATTTTGGGGGGCTCCAAAATCACTGCAGTTGGTGATTGCAGCCATGAAATTAAAAGATGCTTACTCCTTGGAAGGAAAGTTATGACCAACCTGGACAGCATATTAAAAAGCAGAGACATTACTTTGCCAACAAAGTTCTGTCTAGTCAAAGCTATGGTTTTTCCAGTGGTCATGCATGGATGTGAGAGCTGGACTGTGAAGAAAGCTGAGTGCCGAACAATTGATGCTTTTGAACTGTGGTGTTGGATAAGACTCTCGAGAGTCCCTTGGACTGCAAGGAGGTCCCACCAGTCCATCCTAAAGGAGATCAGTCCTGGGTGTTCATTGGAGGGACTGATGTTGAAGCTGAAATTCCAATACTTTGGCCACCTCATGCGAAGTGCTGAGTCATTGGAAAAGACCCTGATGCTGGGAAAGATTGAGGGCAGGAGGTGAAGGGGATGACAGAGGATGAGATGGTTGGATGGCATCACCGACACAATGGACATGGGTTTGGTTGGACTCTAGGAGTTGGTGATGCACAGGGATGCCTGGTGCACTGTGTTTTATGCGGTCACAAAGAGTCAGAAACGACTGAGCTACTGAACTGAAACTGAACCTCAACCTAGGTTTGAGAAAGTCAGAATGGGAGATTGATGATATTTGAGGAGAGTTCTTATATGTAAATATGAGAGAGATATTCTCATACCATCTTTCTCTGTGCTTTAGTTTATTTGTATTCTCATACTCATTTCTAGAGTCATACTACTTTTTTAACAACTCCACTCTATCCAACCTAGTAGCCATATCCAAGGTTTTCACTGTCCCTTGAGAGATAGTTAGTTGTGATGCCTTAGTAATTTTGAATTTCAGAGTATGGTCTAAATCTTTGCAAATTTATGGCACTGCCAATTTGTCAGTTCTGAACAAAAATAATTTCAGGGCTCAGCATTAACAGTATTGGGAATGACCAGTCTTTAAAATTCATGAAAGCCTAATCATTCACATGAAATTTTCCACACTTTGGAAAACAGGCCAACCTAACTCAGAGAAACTTGCAAAATGTTGTAAGGAATTCCAAATATACTAACTTTCATATGTCATCAACCAATTACATACTTCAGTATAACTTCATAATTTAAAAAAACAAAAACAGCAAAACTTGAATCCTAAACAGAGAAAACCTTATCTACAGGGTCAGATTGTTGTACTTATCTCTGCTCTTTGTTCAGCCTTATCTCATGTTCTACTTTTACCTCATAGCTTTTAGCATTTTGTGCTTTTTAGGATCCAGCTATTAAAAAAGAAGATACTGATCTTTATTAAGTATCTTGATCCTCTATTCCAGGCCTTAAAAATCATCTGAATGTGTATAATTTCCCAAGATTTATGAAAGGTTGGGAAGTGTGTTCTTTTAACAAAGGTGTTCTACTTAATTGGTGGAAAAGAAAGTAACTATGATTGGCATTTCAAAATCATCTTGGTTTACAGATAAGTTTGTAAAGGAGAAAGCTGGCCTTAGTTTTCAGATACCCATATAACTAAGACCAGTATAACACAACAGCTAGGAACTCTTCAGTTCAGTTCAGTTCAGTTCAGTTCAGTCGCTTAGTCGTGTCCAACTCTTTGCGACCCCATGAACCACACCACGCCAGGCCTCCCTGTCCATCACCAAATCCCGGAGTTCACTCAAACTCATGTCCATTGAGTCGGTGACGCCATCCAGCCATCTCATTCTCTGTCGTCCCCATCTCCTCCTACCCCCAATCCCTCCCAGCATCAGACTCTTCCCGTGAGTCAACTCGTCGCATGAGGTGGCCAAAGAATTGGAGCTTCAACTTTAGCATCAATCCTTCCAATGAACACCATTAGGAGATTGTTTTCTCAGTCTTAAACTAGGACTGGGGGCTGATTTATTGAGAAAAATAAAGGGAAAAAATGTTAAATGATAAAAACATCCATGTGCAAATTATTCAACTATTATTATTAAAATAAAATAAAACTTATAGATTTATTACAACATTTACTGTATTTGTCCAAGATTTATTTCCATTTCATATTACCCTTATAGTTTTCCAAGAATATTTTATGTACATATTTGTAAAATATTCTCAGGTGACGCTAGGCGTAAATGCAGGAGACATAAGAGATTGTGTTCAAACCAGGTTGCAAAGATCCCCTGGAGAAGGGCAGGGCACACCACTGCAATATTCTTGCCTGGAGAATCCCATGGACAGAGGAGCCTAGCGGATTCCATGGGGTTGCAAAGAGTAGGATATGACTAAAGTGACTTAGTACACACACATGCAATAAGTATTTAATTCAATTTAAAGGAAAAATATTTGATACATTTCTTATATAAGTAATGTTTAAAAAATAAATTGCACTTTTCATATTTCAGCACATAGTGCTTTAAAATAAACAAACTCTAAAACATAAAGGCATCCACGGTTTCTTTTAGTTGTCAAAAAATTGTACACATGTAAGAGTTAAGAATTTTATGATTTGCATAGTGGGAATTCAATAAACATGTTTTAAGTGATTTTTTAAAAGTGATAGTGAAGCAAATATTCAAATTTTACATAGTGAAAGTGAAAGTTTCTCAGTTGTGAGTGACACTTTGCAACCCCATTGACTGTATGCAACCCCATGGACTCTATAGTCCATGGAATTCTCCAGGCCAGAATACTGGAGTGGGTAGCCTTTCCCTTCTCCAGGGTATCTTCCCAACCCAAGGATCGAACACAGGTCTCCCACGTTGCAGGCAGATTCTTTACCAACTGAGCTATGGAATTCAACAAAATCGTCACATCGGAATGTATAGCTTTAAAGTAATTTATGGATATATTTTAATCAATATATGCTATGTAAATTTTTATTTCCTTGGAATTCTCTTTTATGAAAGAAATAACAGTATGAACATTTGTGGGTTTTTTTTTTAACTTAACTGGAGACGATAACAATGGTATTCTGATGAAACTGTTTCCTTGATGTAAATAAAGATAACATCTTTTGCTTAATTTTTTTGGAAAAATAATCAAACAGCCTAACATCTTTTAAGATTAAAATAAAATTTAGCTGTCAAATAAACTCTGAATTGCTTAGAAAACTGGATTTATGGCAGACTAACAAGCAGGTCACATATGAATTTCATATATAGCTTCTTGAAGTTGTAAATTGAAGAAAACTTATTCAAATTGCTAGAGGAAAATATGCTATTCTGTTTATGTTAAAAACTGTGAGCAAGACAACTTAATGGAAATTTGGTACATTGCTATATTGCTTCAAGCTCCTTTAGTTATAAAGCTGAAGAGATATTTAATTATAAGTTCTAATAAGAATATCCATGTGAAAAAAGGAAAATGTAATTTTTTTAAAAAGTTCAGACATAGTTAGGGAATAAAGGGAAGTAGAAGACAAAAGCTAGGAAGAAATGTCTTTCTGGATTCTTAAAAAATATGACTATCTTTTGATTTACAAATCTGTGAATCTAATAAAATATTTTATATGAAGATTCAAAAATGTTTAAGCCACTAAAATTATTTTCATTGCCAAACCAATTAGCCAATTAGCACTTCCATGTTATCTCCTCTATTGATTCTATTGATATAACAATGACCCACTTGTGAACTGACCTTACTGATGAATAACAATTTTCCTGTTAGAGCCAGAGGGAGAGGGAGAACTGGTCGGGGGCGAAAGTCTAAAGAACAAGCATTGTTAGATATGCAGGAGGGGAGTAGAAGAGATGCCTGGAGAAGGCAATGGCAAGCCACTCCAGTACTCTTGCCTAGAAAATCCCATGGATGGAGCAGCCTGGTAGGCTGCAGTCCGTGGGGTCGCTAAGGGTCGGACACGACTGAGCGACTTCACTTTCACTTTTCACTTTCACACATTGGAGAAGGAAATGGCAACCCACTCCAGTGTTCTTGCCTGGAGAATCCCAGGGACGGGGGAGCCTGGTGGGCTTCCGTCTATGGGGTCACACAGAGTCGGATATGACTGAAGGGACTTAGCAGCAGCAGAAGAGATGCCTCAAGAAGGACCCTAAACCTTGAGCCCCTGGAAACCCTCAGGATTGCCATAGACAACTGCTGACTCCACAAATGATCATCTCCTATTTAGTGTAAGTAAATGAGGAGAAACTAAAATGGTTTCCCTTATGATGTTTCTTAAAAAAAAAACAAAAACATAAATTGCTGCTGTTGATGATAATGTTAATGGTTAACATTAATTTTAGAGTCTTGCATATTTAACAATTTAGGGTTTAGTCATAGCCATAGCTGGAGAGGGCAATGGCAGGCCACTCCAGTGCTCTTGCCTGGAGGATCCCATGGATGGAGGAGCCTGGTAGGCTGTAGTCCGTGGGGTCGCTGGGGGTCAGACACGACTGAGCGACTTCGCTTTCGCTTTTCACTTTCACACATTGGAGAAGGAAATGGCAACCCACTCCAGTGTTCTTGCCTGGAGAATCCCAGGGACGGGGGAGCCTGGTGGTCTTCCGTCTATGGGGTCACACAGAGTCGGACACGACTGAAGTGACTTAGCAGCAGCATAGCCATAGCAAGTCATAGCCATAGCAAGATAGACCATCCATTATTGGACAATGCAGTCAAAATGAGTCAGGTGAGGGAGTATTATTATTAGCCAAGATAACTAGGTCCTGGCAGACAACAAAAGGATAGCCCATGAAAGAAAGAAAACACACAAAAAAAACAAGAAAACAAACACAAACAGCAACAATAAAACAGAACTCCACAAAAGTCAAAGAATCTTTAAATACAAAAGCTGTTTATGTAACCAACCATCTTAACCCCATCTATCTAAAAAAATTATGTGTTTTAAAAGAAGGGAGGTTTAACAAGAGAAACAATGACTGAACATGGAGCTTGCACAGCTAAAACCTGAGTGCTGTTAACCTTGGCCACTTGACTGAAACTAAATGGGTACATTTTTGTTAATCCATAACAGAGCAATTGTTTCCTTAAAGTGGCTTGATATGTCACATACTATTCATATTATTATTCAAGTCATTTTCAATTCAATTCAATTCCTTCTCATCCCTTCTACTAAAAGAAATTCTGAGTGGGCCTTTTCAAAAATACAATCTTCTGGATTTCCATGCTTCTCTTCCTACCACACTTTCTCCATGTTTATGTGGAGTCAATTGAAATTTCATGCAAAGATGTTTTTCTCAGTCTTAACATTCATCTGCCTTTCTGCATCATGGTTTCTCAGGGTAGCTGATACATACCAATTTCAGATTTTCAATGTACTCAACTTAATTTTCAACTTGAAGACACATCAAACTTATTATGAAGCTTTGTGGCAGTGGTGGTTTAGTTGCTGAGTTGTGTCTGACTCTTGCTACCCTGTGGACTATGACCCAACAGGTTCCTCTGTCCATGGGATTCTCCAGGCAAAAATACTGGAGTGGGTTGTTATTTCCTTCTCCAGGGGATCTTCCCAAACCAGTGATCGAACCCGGGCCTCCTGCATTGCAGGCAGATCTTTACTGTCTGAGCCACCAGGGAAGCCCCTATCATGAAGCTTACTGCATTCAAAACAGATCTTTCACGATACCATTTGCTTTTTAAATATAAATAACTTTTAAAAAAGAAGAGTTTTGCCTAATTAAGACTTTTAATAAACTTATAGGTGACTTATTAGATTCTGTTAACTCCAAGCTTGGAGAAAAGTGCTGAAAACCTGTTAGGTTTAGGCTGATATAACCTCCTTTTCTCTTTCTATTTCCTACTGCACCACCTATGTGTTAGCCACCTGTACACAAAGAGAGAACTTTCCAGAAACTTAAGTCTATATAATTTTGATAAATAACTGGAGTATATATTCTCTGTTTGACACTTTAGATTGCATATGACTGGCAACTTTTTTTCATGTCTCTACAAGATCGTCTTTTGACACTGAAAAACTGTCTGTTGACAAAAAACAAACTGCATACTTAGTAAGTCAGGGAAGACTATCCAGATGGTAAATGACACTGAGTGTTTTATCAGCAGACTGTCTTTTTCTGACTGGGGGCCAATAAACTGTACTTTGAGAATTCTAGGTATTAAGCAAGGAAGAAGGGCTTAGGAAGACAGACTGCCAGTGAGTAAGTACCAGCGGACTTTTCAACAAGAAGAGCTCATCACTCAAGGGCTTTTTGATAGTACTCTCATAGATCTTAAACATTGCTTTAAATATTAGAAATGTACTGAACACGAGTTAAGATCAATAGATCTTACACATTTAATCAATAGATTAAAAATTGAATTGCATTAAAGAATCTTGAAAAGCATTTCAGAAAAGTTATCTATTATAGATATTCATTAGGCTTCAGGTGGCAATGTAGACATTCCCCAAGGTTGTTTTAGTTTTATGTTTTTGTCATCAATGCTTCAGTTTTTAGTCTGCATTTGAAAGAAAACTAATAGGAGATAATTTAATTTTCATAATATTATGGGAACAGTTTTCTGCACTTACTAGCTACATAAACTATGGAAACTTACCAGACTACTTTAATTTCTTTGAATCAATTTCCTTATATGTAAAGGTGAGAGTTAAAATGGATTCTAGGTCTTAGCCGGTCCTTAAGAAATGCTATTTCCTTTTCCTCTTTTTCTCCATTGCACAGTTTCTTTTTGTTGAAGCTTTGTGATATGTTCAAAATCTAGTAGTGCCATTTACAGGACACCCTCAATGCTCTCTTTTCTCATTGGTTTCTTCTGTGCTGTACTAGCAGCTTTTTCTTTTTTTTTAAAGAATGAATTTGTCTAGTTTACGGGGAAAACAATTCAAACAAGCAAACACTTACTAATTTGATATTTTGTCATGTTAAAAATTTAATAGGCTTACATTGCAGTTGTATCTTCATTTGTTCAAGTTTGTTCTAAATAGTTTACTTGTTTGTTGGTTCGTTTGTAGTGTTTGCCAATTTCTTATTTGGATAAAATTTCTCCTCTAACACATTCATCAGGAATGCCTCTTGAATACAGTATTTTCTGAGTTCTTATGTATTTAAAACTCTTTTCCTGGAGCCTTGGTATTTAAATACAACTTAGTTTACTATGAAATCTTTGGCTCTTTATTTACTTTTAAAGTACAGTTGAGAAGTTGAGAGAAATCCAGGGCTCTTCTCTTTGTGATTTAGTCTATTTTTTTTCTTTATTTTTTGAAGTCTAGTAATTTTATTAGCCTATGTCCTAAATGATAGTTTATCATTCTAGGACATTTTTTCCAGGTACAGAGTGATCTTTTCAGTACTAAAATTGAGTCATTTATTTCTAGAAAGTTTTTGTGGACTTGACTTTTAAATATTTTATCTGTTCTATTATTTTTGCTTTTTTAAGGACTCATATGTACAGTGAACCACCTTTCTTGTTATCTACATCAATTACTTTGCCTGAATATTTTAATATTTTTATTTAATTAATTTTATTCTCAGAGGTATTTTCATGGGTTCTTTCAATGACTCATTATATCTTTTGTCAAATCTATTTTGTCATGGCACCTTATAATTTAATCTTCCTTTCTAAGGTTACCTTTTATCTTTCTTCCATTTCTTTTCAGAGTTCTATCAAGTCCTATGTCATATTTTTCTATTTTTTCTACTTAAATTACAATAAGATCCTTTTTCAAGTAGTTTTTCATAATTTTAAGTATCTAAACATATTTCATTTTATTCAAGTGTTGTATCATAGTTTGTGGCTGCTTGTTGTTTGGTGAAGAGAATTTTCCTTCAATAAAATATTTTGATACCCCTTCTTCTTTTATCAATTTGCTACTTTCTCTTTATTGTTATCAAATGCCTCAATACAGTTTTAAGCAGAGACTGGAAAGGTGTTTTCGTTGCCAAGGAAGACATTGTTGGTGTTCTACTCAGATGCCCAAGGATCTCTTTTATTGATTGAATATTTCATTCCCTAGGTGCTCTGTCTATTCAAATCTCTCCATAGGATTGCTCTTGGATAATGGAAGCTGTGAATATGTCTAGGAAGTAGAGTTCATCCCATGACAACCCGACAATGACTGATCTGTGTAGACCTACAAAACCCCAGCTTTCTTAAGTGGAATAAACTCTATGTTTCAATTTATGCTCCAGAATTCCTGCAGAATAGAAAAAGCCTGTATGTCACCTCAAATGACAGCCTTGCTTAGCAGCTTCTCCTTCCCTATCATGCTTCTTCCCACCTTCTTCTTAATGTCTTTTTTTCTGCCAGTTTATCCCAAGACCACTCGTTTAATATCTTGCTTGCACATAGATTTCCATTTTGGTTATTTCTTCCAGAGCACACAACTTAAGACAGTCTTCACCTGCTTTTTGTCGTTGTTTTATTCGAGGGCACCTTTTAGGAGGAGCTGGTATGTCTTATGATTTTGTGATTTAATTTTATTTTTTCAGGACTCATAATTTCTAATTTACTTTTCTATATCTAAGGGGTACTTGACCAAGTCGTGCCCCCTTAATCTAAGCAACTTGCCACCTTTTTTCTTGTGTAATTTCAGAGTTTGCCTTTGGATTTCCCAGAAGCTGATACTTTGAGCCATAAGGTATCAATTCTGTTCTTGGTATCTCCCAACTCATTGTAAGATTTTCTCTTTCAGAGACCAATTTGTTACATCTTTAAAGCCTTTGCTTCTTTTGTCATGAAATATCCATTTGACTCAGTTCTCATTGTGGATTCTGGGGTTAGTTTTCTTGCATTTGACTATTTTTTCCCTATCTAGTTGTATTGTTATTAAAAATCTTCTCTGTCTGTCACTTTTGTGTATACCTGTTCAGTTCAGTTCAGTTGCTCAGTCATGACCGACTCTTTGCGACCCCATGAATCACAGCACGCCAGGCCTCCTTGTCCATCACCAACTCCCGGAGTTCACTCAAACTCATGTCCATCAAGTCGGTGATGCCATCCAGACATCTCATTCTCTGTCGTCCCCTTCTCCTCCCACCCCCAATCCTTCCCAGCATCAGAGTCTTTTCCAGTAAGTCAACTCTTCGCATGAGGTGTACTTTAGGTCAATTTATTTTTTCTTCTTGTTTATCTTTTGTGTTTTTTCTTTTTGGTGTATACATAAACAGTTTAGATTTTTTCCTTATTTAATTTCTTTATCCATGAGAACCAATTTCAGTAAATAAGATCTCAAATCCAAGGGATTGAGTACCATCAGATCGTGGAGAAAATAAGTCTCAGTAATTTTCCAACCAAGAATGCAAGAATAATTAACTTTCTTTAGACTTTGTCTCTACTTCTATAAATTGAAAGATATCTATAAGGAAACCTTGAGAGTCTGGCAATTTAAGATGAAGTGCACATGTCTGGTTTTATACATAGAAAAACAACCAAGGTTTTCACCGCTGCAAATAGTTTTTTGGAACCCACTTCCTGGAAAAGACAATCTACAGAAAAGAAAATCCTTTCACTAGAATTCCTTTATCTGAAAAGTGTTAAAACTTTGCCGTGTTGTAGAAGAGCTATATATCTTGCTAATTTACTGAGTAACTATTTTAAGTCTCTTATCTAAATTGCCCATATTCAGTTGTAAATAAATCAGATGATTATAACAAATTCAGTTAATCTGTCACTATCTATTTCATTCAAATGAAATTAGATACCAAACTTAAAATAAATCATACTATTTTCACATATAATATTCAAAACATACCACTTAATATGTAACAATTTTTAGAGCTAACTTAAGAACTTTTGGAATCTGTTTGTAGTTTCATCACTTTCTACTTTTATTGATTTGTGTCACTGAGATTACATCCTTGTGATAAAAAGCAACACAAGGAAATACTCTTCCCCTGATGGTTCAGAGAGTAAAGGACCTGCCTGCCAATGCAGGAGATAAAAGAAATGCAAGTCCGATCCCTGGGTTGGGAAGATTCCCTGGAAAAGGAAATGGTAACCCATTCCAATATTAATGCTTAGAGAATTCCATGGACAGAGAAGCCTGGTGGGCTACAGTTCATAGGGCCACAAAGAGTCAGACACAACTGAGCGACTAACACTTTCACTTAATTGAAAATATTTACAAAAAAATGCAATTCTCCAGAATAAAGAGTCTATCAGTTCAGTTCAGTTCAGTTCAGTCGCTCAGTCATATCTGACTCTTTGCGACCCCATGAATCACAGCATGCCAGGCCTCCCTGTCCATCACCAACTCCCGGAATTCACTCAAACTCATGTCCATCAAGTCAGTGATGCCATCCAGCCATCTCATTCTCTGTCGTCCCCTTCTCCTCCCACCCCCAATCCCTCCCAGCATCAGAGTCTTTTCCAGTGAGTCAACTCATCTCATGAGTCTACAGATCTTAAAAAATAATCCACACAGTTTTGCCATTAATCTTTAGTAATATAATTTGTAGCATTTTAATATTCTGATAATTAAACCTTCCTTCATAAAGTAAAACTGCTCATTTACTTCTAAATTTCCAATAAGAACACATGAAATAGAGTGTAAACTTTAAAAGTATGTATTGAAATATGGAGTGTTGCATATTCAGTTTTAAAGCCATGTGTCACCTATATTTGGACTTCCCTTGGCATTTCTTCTCTTGACTCAGTTAAACTTCTCCTCACTCTTTGGTTTCTACTTTTCAACACAGCATTTCTTAAGGATGCCAATTCTGAGCTTCCTGACTAGGACAACTCATTCTGACTATCCACGCATGCTGAAACTGTCACCAAGAACATTTGTTCACAATTGCAATTTTGCATTTTTATCAATATGTACTAATATATGTTTTTTGTATTAGTTACCTAGGGCTGCCAATGGCTTTGAAACCGAGCAGGACCCTGTGGGGCACCTGCACATGGAAGCTTTTGTAATAGTTGCTAATTAAGGAAGGGAGGGGATACAGAGACAAGGGAGTAGCAAGAAAGTACTGCAGTCTTGGGTTGGTCCTGTTTCAGCTTCAAGGGATACACATACAATATCTTTAAGATCTTCTGCAAAACTAAAGCCCCAACAAGTGGAAGATGGGACTACTTTATGAAGCATTCTTCGGAGAAGAAGGAGACTACCTGAGGATAGATTAAAATAGTGCATGCCTTGCACAAATCTGGTCAGCAACCTACCCTTGAACCATTGCTATAAAACTTCTTACCATACTCCCCTGGGTAGGAAACACAGTTTCAAGGACAAGAGCCTACTGTGTCTCCCTTAGCCTGGTAAAGCAATAAAGCTATTCTTTTCTCAGTCAGTCAGTTCAGTTGCTCAGTTGTGTCTGAATCTTTGTGACCCCATGGACTGCAGCATGCCAGCCTTCCCCATCCATCACAAACTCCTGGAGCTAGCTCAAACTCATGTCCATCGAGTTGGTGATGCCACTTCACCCAAAACTCTATCTCTGAGAATCCATTCAGCACTGGTGCACAGAAGCTAAGCTGTTGGTACCAGCTTCAAAAAACCAAAATTTATTCTCATAGTTCAGGAGGCTGGAAGTCCAAAAATCTAGAGGTCAGTAAGGGAATTCTATAGGAGAATCTTTCTTAATCAGTTCAGCATACTACAACAATACCATAGTCTGAATGGATTAAAAAACAAGCATTTCTTTATCACAATTCTGTAACCTGGGAAGCCCCAAATACCAGCAAATCCATTTCTGATGAGCACCCTCTTCCTGGTTTGCAGATGACTTCTTTCTTGTTGCATCCTCATATGGCAGAGAGCTCTGGTCTCTTTTTCTGCTCATAAAGACACTAATCCCATCATTTGGGTCATACTCTGTTGAGCTCATCCAGTTACCTCTTCTAATACTATCTCACTGAGGATTATAACATTTTACCTTGACCCCCCAAATTTATATCCTTCTCAGATGCCAAATGGATTCATTTCATCTCAATAGCACCCGGAGTCTTAACTCATTCCAGCATTAACTCTAAAGTCTGAAGCCCAAAATCTTATCTAAATATTATGTAAATCATATATGGGTAAGACTTGAGATGTGATTCATCGTAAGACAAAATTTCTCACCAGCTATTAACTTATGAGACCAATTTGTGTGCTTCCAAAACACAATGGTGGTACAATCATAGGATAGACATTCACATTCCAAAAGGAAGAATTCAGATAGAAGGAGAGAGTAAGCCTAAAAGCTAGCAACCCTAAAACCCAGTTTAAAATCTAACTCCACATTAGATTTTAAGTCTCAAGAAGACAAGGCTCTTTGATGCTCTGCCCTCCAAGCCCGCTGGGGTGGTAATGTCACCCCCACTGCTTCACTGGCCACTGTCCATTCTGCTGCTCTCTTCCAGGCCAAGCTTATGCTGTAGCTGCCAGGGTGTGGTCACACACACCCCGCCCCCCACAGCTTCTTTTGCAGGGCATCTTCCCTGTTGAAATCAAGGCAGTGGCTTTGAAGATTTCTGAAACATTTTCAGGGACATTTTACTCTTTTCTTGACGAATGCTACAGATTCCCAGCTGAATAGCTTCACTGACCGTTCATGTGGAATCTGACAGTCTTCCATTATGATGTCCCATCTCCTTCCTCTTCTGTTCAAACTGGCAGTTTTCTTGCTGGAATGCCTGATTAAGTTTATAGGTCACAGTCATGCTAATCTCCTTATTAGATATTTGCTTCTTATTAAATATTTGTTTTGTGTTCTCTTAGAGAATTCTTCTCATTTTTTGCAATATATACAGATTGAGAATTCTCCAAACTTTTAAGTTCTAGTTCCTTTTTGCTTAACATTTTTTTTCTCCAGTTCATTCGTCTCTTTTTGAATTTTCACCATAAGCAGTCAGAAGGAAACAAGCCACTCCTTCAACATTTTGCTTAGAAATTTCCTCAGGTAAGTAGCCACATTTACCACTTCAAGTTTTACCTTCCAAAGAAACTAGAACACAGACAATTCAGTCAAGTTCTTTGCCACTTGATAACATGAATTACTTTTCCTCCAGTTTCCAAATAACACATTACTACCCCTAAACTGTGCTTGCCCTTTGTTGGATGTGGACCACAAAGACACAACCAATGCAAAGAGCTGGAAAAGAGAGTATTTATTACTTGAGGCAAGTAAGGAAAACATTAGAAAATTTTCTCAAAGCAGTGTCTCTTCAACAGCAAAACTGGAAAAGTTATAAGCTTTTGAATATATGCATATTCACAAAGGGGCTTGCATAACCCAAGCTTTAGCTTGTTGATGTCAAGAGGGTCAGAAAATATCATCATCACCCCTTAGGTTCCAGTTGATCTGATGACCGAGTATTTCAGGCTAATCTTTACTAATCTGGTGGGACAACTATTTAGATAGGTATTTTCAAGGACTGATTTCATGATCTCAATCTTTGCATCTCTTTATATCTAGAAAACCACTAAATCCATTTATGATGGCATCAGCTCCTCCTCTTGTAAAGTAAGCACTGGATTTCATTGAATTCTCCCTTTACTAAAATTTTATATTATGACCTTCCCCCACTATCTCTCTGGAGCAGTCTCTCAGACCTATCTGGGGTGCTGTCTCCCTGGCTGGAGTCCTCAACTTTTTCCCAAATAAAACAACTTGCAATTCTCAAGTTGTGCATCTTTTTTGTCAACATTTTCTTTGCTATATTATAACACTTATTTGATTCTGCACTTATTGTTGTTGTTGTTCCCCTAAGGTCATTAGTTACTGAGACCTGTTCAAGGGCAAGGACTGTGGCCAGGCTTAGAACACAAAATGACCTAGGCCAAAAATCCTTGCCTGGCTCCCTTTCTCTGGGGATGTTCTACCCTATTTGGTTTAATGTTAATTTCTGCCTCAGATCTTGTCACAGTGATCATTATTGACAATATTTCTATCCAGTATTTCTCTATTCATGATTATTTTTATATTCTAAGAGAAGATCAAGGCATTCTCTCCAGCTCTTTTCTTTTTGAATTTCCATTAGATCGCCTTTAAAGTTACCTTCACAGTAATCTCAGCAATGGTTAGCATGTACCTTAAAACTCTCACATCCTCTACACATAATTCAGTTTCAAAGCTGCTTCCATATTTTTAGATATGTGATACACAGCAACCTATCCTCATACCAATATCTATCTTAATCAGTTTGGACTGTTTTAACAGAAACTGGGTATATTAACCATAAACAGAGTTCATTAAACAACATTTACTTCTCACTGTTCTGAACACTGGGAAGTCCAAATTCAGTTCAGTTCAGTTCAGTCGCTCAGTCGTGTCTGATTCTCTGCGACCCCATGAACCACAGCACCCTAGGCCTCCCTGTCCATCACCAACTCCTGGAGTTCACTCAAACTCATGTCCACAGAGTCAGTGATGCCATCCAGCCATCTCATTCTCTGTCATCCCCTTCTCCTCCCGCCCCCAACCTTTCCCAGCATCAGAGTCTTTTCCAGTGAGTCAACTCGTCGCATGAGGTGGCCAAAGTATTGCAGTTTCAGCTTCAGCATCAGTTCTTCCAATGAACACCCAGGATTGATCCCCTTTAGAATGGACTGATTGGATCTCCTTGCAGTACAAGGGACTCTCAAGAGTCTTCTCCAACACCACAGTTCAAAAGCATCAATTCTTCGGCCATCAGCTTTCTTCACAGTCCAACTCTCACATCCATACATGACCACGGGAAAAACCGTACCTTGACTAGATGGACCTTTGTTGGCAAAGTAATGTCTCTGTTTTTTAATATACTATCTAGGTTGGTCATAACTTTCCTTCCAAGGAGAGGCCAGTAAATTCTTTATCTTGTGATACACCGTAATCATAAAATTATTTTTTAGGATAAACAAGGAAATACATGAAATCTACCTTCTCTGCCTCATTTCATGAAAAAGCTTCTTAAATGTGAATGAGTTAAGCCAAGTATTTTGATATGAGTGAAAATCCTTTGCGAGCTTTTTAATATCAGATTCATCTTCAGATCACATATGCAAAAAAAATCTCTGGCCAAGGCATTCATAGGAATAATTTCTGTATATTCCTATAATGCAACTGAAATATGGTATCAATTATGAATTATTGAGGGGTCAGAGACCTGCTGCCAAAGGCACATGGAGCCTTTCTGAAGTGATCAAAGCATTTGGTTTGTGACTGTAGTGATTATATACCTGCATATACTTTTTTAAGGCTTATCAAATTGTACATTTAAAACTAGTAAATTTTATTTCAAAAATTATACATTAATAAGCCAATTACTTAAGTGCTTTTTTCTTCTATTTTGCTGATGAGTCAAGGGCATATTAATTTGTCTAATCTCTGAACTTGACTTGTATAATAGCACAAGAGCTGGTCAGATAATTTATGCTTGCTCTGTAGTTATGGATGTTCTTGATGAAAGTAAGCAGTCAGTCTTTCAATAACACCTGCCATTTGCTGAATAAGTATAGTGCCAACACACTAAAGTGATGAGCACCATCTGTGCAATACACCATAGGTTAAAAAAAAATACATCTGGACTCCAATAACTCTTTGAGTTTTGAACAACCTTCTTATGATGAAAGTCTAATCCTAAAAAAAAAATGACCTTTGGATGGTAATTTATGGCCTTAGTCTGAAATATCTTTTTAAAGAAACTGGTATTCCTTAAAATTACTCATAAAATTGAAATGTCTCTATAAAATTTTTATTTCTTATTTTTTACAAAAAACTGATAGTGTCTTAACTTGGTGGGGAGGACAAGAGAAATAATAAGTGTAAAAAAGTGGTAGTTTATAATTTATATAATTTTTTCTTATATCACTCAGTTATCTTACTAACCTAGGGAATATTAAACACCTGGAATTATCAGGATCTCTAGAGGGATAACATATGAAATTGTACCTAACTAGTTCCAATTATTTTTGAGTAAACTAATATAATAGGTTTAAGACGGTAGGTATTGCTAGGGGGCACCAGAGGGCGGACAGACTGATATCATAATCACAGGAAACTAGCCGATCTGATCACATGGACCACAGCCGAATGTGGTCCACTGGAGAAGGGAATGGCAAACCACTTCAATATACTTGCCTTGAGAACCCCATGAACAGTAACAAAGGGCAAAATGATAGGATACTGAATGAGGAATTCCCCAGGTCAGTAGGTGCCCAGTATGCTACTGGAGCTCAGTGGAGAAATAACTATAGAAGGAATAAAGGGATGGAGCAAAAGCAAAACCAATACCCAGTTGTGGATGTGACCAGTGATAGAAGCAAGGTCCGGTGCTGTAAAGAGCAGTATTGCATAGGAACCTGGAATGTTAGGTCCATGAATCAAGGCAAATTGGAAGTGGTCAAACAGGAGATGGC
The DNA here is from genome assembly GCF_049115385.1 of Moschus berezovskii. Lineage (NCBI taxonomy): Eukaryota > Metazoa > Chordata > Mammalia > Artiodactyla > Moschidae > Moschus > Moschus berezovskii. The sequence goes on along the minus strand of NC_142464.1, from coordinate 71,584,907 downwards.
AAGAGTGAACGTTGACATTCTAGGAATCAGTGAATTAAAATGGACTGGAATGGGTGAATTTAACTCAGACGACCATTATATCTACTACTGTGGGCAGGAATCCCTTAGAAGAAATGGAGTAGCCATCATGGTCAACAAAAGAGTCCGAAATGCAGTACTTGGATGCAATCTTAAAAATGACAGGATGATTTCTGTTCGTTTCCAAGGCAAACCATTCAATATTACAGTAATCCAGGCCTATGCCCCAACGAGTAATGCTGAAGAAGCCGAAGTTAATCGGTTCTATGAAGACCTACAAGACCTTTTAGAACTAACACCCAAAAAAGATGTCCTTTTCATTATAGGGGACTGGAATGCAAAAGTAGGAAGTCAAGAAACACCTGGAGTAACTGGCAAATTTGGCCTTGGAGCACGGAATGAAGCAGGGCAAAGGCTAATAGAGTTTTGCCAAGAGAATGCACTGGTCATAGCAAACACCCTCTTCCAACAGCACAAGAGAAGACTCTACACATGGACATCACCAGATGGTCAACACCAAAATCAGATTGATTATATTCTTTGCAACCAAAGATGGAGAAGCTGTATACAGTTAGCGAAAACAAGACCAGGAGCTGACTGTGGCTCAGATCATGAACTCCTTATTGCGAAGTTCAGACTTAAATTGAAGAAAGTAGGGAAAACCACTAGACCATTCAGATATGACCTCAATCAAATCCCTTATGATTATACAGTGGAAGTGAGAAATAGATTTAAGGGACTAGATCTGATTGATAGAGTGCCTGATGAACTCTGGACGGAGGTTCGTGACATTGTACAGGAGACAGGGACCAAGACCATCCCCATGGAAAAGAAATGCAAAAGAGCGAAATGGCTGTCTGAGGAGGCCTTACAAATAGCTGTGAAAAGAAGAGAGGCGAAAAGCAAAGGAGAAAAGGAAAGATATAAGCATCTGAATGCAGAGTTCCAAAGAATAGCAAGGAGAGATAAGAAAGACTTCCTCAGTGATCAATGCAAAGAAATAGAGGAAAACAACAGAATAGGAAAAACAAGAGAGCTCTTCAAGAAAATTAGAGATTCCAAGGGAACATTTCATGCAAAGATGGGCTCGATAAAGGACAGAAATGGTATGGACCTAACGGAAGCAGAAGATATTAAGAAGAGGTGGCAAGAATACACAGAAGAACTGTACAAAAAAGATCTTCACGACCAAGATAGTCACGATAACGTGATCACTGACCTAGAGCCAGACATCTTGGAATGTGAAGTCAAGTGGGCCTTAGAAAGCATCACTACTAACAAAGCTAGTGGTGGTGATGGAATTCCAGTTGAGCTATTTCAAGTCTTGAAAGATGATGCTGTGAAAGTGCTGCACTCAATATGCCAGCAGATTTGGAAAACTCAGCAGTGGCCACAGGACTGGAAGAGGTCAGTCTTCATTCCAATCCCAAAGAAAGGCAATGCCAAAGAATGCTCAAACTACCGCACAGTTGCACTCATCTCACACGCTAGTAAAGTCATGCTCAAAATTCTCCAAGCCAGGCTTCAGCAGTATGTAAACCGTGAACTCCCAGATGTTCAAGCAGGTTTTAGAAAAGGCAGAGGCACCAGAGATCAAATTGCCAACATCCGCTGGATCATGGAGAAAGCAAGAGAGTTTCAGAAAAACATCTATTTCTGCTTTATTGACTATGCCAAAGCCTTTGACTGTGTCGATCACAATAAACTGTGGAACATTCTGAAAGAGATGGGAATCCCAGACCACCTGACCTGCCTCTTGAGAAACCTGTATGCAGGTCAGGAAGCAACTGTTAGAACTGGACATGGAACAACAGACTGGTTCCAAATAGGAAAAGGTGTACGTCAAGGTTGTATATTGTCACCTTGCTTATTTAACTTATATGCAGAGTACATCATGAGGAACGCTGGGCTGGAAGAAGCACAAGCTGGAATCAAGATTGCCGGGAGAAATATCAATAACCTCAGATATGCAGATGACACTACCCTTATGGCAGAAAGTGAAGAGGAACTCAAAAGCCTCTTGATGAAAGTGAAAGAGGAGAGTGAAAAGGTTGGCTTGAAGCTCAACATTCAGAAAACAAAGATCATGGCATCTGGTCCCATCACTTCATGGGAAATAGATGGAAAAACAGTGGAAACAGTGTCAGACTTTGTTTTTTTGGGCTCCAAAATCACTGTAGATGCTGATTGCAGCCATGAAATTAAAAGACGCTTGCTCCTTGGAAGGAAAGTTATGACCAACCTTGATAGTATATTAAAAAGCAGAGACATTACTTTGCCAACCAAGGTCCGTCTAGTCAAGGCAATGGTTTTTCCCGTGGTCATGTATGGATGTGAGAGTTGGACTGTGAAGAAGGCTGACCGCCGAAGAATCGATGCTTTTGAACTGTGGTGTTGGAGAAGACTCTTGAGAGTCCCTTATACTGCAAGGAGATCCAACCAGTCCATTCTAGAGGAGATCAATCCTAGATGTTCATTGGAGGGACTGATGCTAAAGCTGAAACTGCAATACTTTGGCCACCTCTTGCGACGAGTTGACTCACTGGAAAAGACTCTGATGCTGGGAAAGGTTGGGGGCGGGAGAAGAAGGGGACGACGGAGAATGAGATGGCTGGATGGCATCACCGACTCTGTGGACATGAGTTTGAGTGAACTCCGGGAGTTGGTGATGGACAGGGAGGCCTGGCGTGCTGTGATTCATGGGGTCGCGGAGAGTCGGACACGACTGAGCGACTGAACTGAACTGAACTGAACTGAATATAATAGGATATCAGCCATTGCATCATTGATGGTGATCTGAAAATCCACTTGAAATATGCTAAGTTGTTGTTCTAAACTAGATATTTGTTTCTTCCTAAAGCTTACATGGGCTTCCCTGGTGGCCCAGATGGTAAAGAATCCACCTGCAGTGCAGGAGACCTGAGTTCAATCCCTGGATTGGGAAGATTCTCTGGAGAAGAGAATGGCTACCCACTTCAGTATTCTTGCCTGGAGAAACCCATGGACCAATGAATCTGGGAATACAGTCCATGGGGTCTCAAAGAGAAGGACATGACTGAGCGACTAAGTATACATAATTCATATACTGAAATCCCAACACACAATGTAATGGTGTTAGGAGGTAAGGTGAGGCCTTTGGGAGGTAATAGGCATGAGGATGGAGCTTTCATGATTGGGGTTGGTGCTCTGATGAGAAAGGAAAATTATGGCCTCTCCTTTTCAAGTGAGAATACAATGAGAAGACAGCCCTCTGAAATGCATAGAGTTCCCTCACCAGATGTTAGATCTGCTCCCTATTTGATCTTGGACTTGTTAGTCTCCAGAACTGTGAGAAATAATTTTGTGTTGTTTAAGCCATTCATTTTATGATATGTTGGTATAACAGCCCCAAATGACTAAGAGAGTTACACAAAGGACTTCCCCTCACCGGGACATTACAAGGATAAGTAAATGTAGGCCTTAAATCTTGGTGCTACTTTATATTTATGGTGCTTTGGAAATTTTCATAAATATTCTATTTTTATGTCAAAAGCATGGGTGTGTCCAATTCACTTTTCAAGATTAGCTTAAAAGAAAACAAGTTTATTTAGATTCATAAACTCTTCTTCAGTGTGATCTACAATACAAGGATTATTTCTTTCCTGTAACTATTTGGTTCAATGACTAAATTCTATTTAAAGTGAGTCTGTGACTACTGATATCTCAAAAGACACCTTGGGAAGTCTGAAACAATGTTCTGTGGATAGTCTACTCTAGTGAGACTGCCCTTATAAAATGATTTCTGGGATACAAACCAATTCTTTCCATAGAGTTCATTAGGTTTGAACACAGGTAGATGATTCTGGATTAAAAACTTGTGTTGCATGCTATTGCATCACTTCTAGTTTGTCAAATGTTTTAATAAACAATTATTCAAAGAGAGGCTGTAACAAATAACAGACTCCAGTGATAGCTGCAATTTAATATTTACTATTTTATGATTGTCATAGTCCCTGAATATGAGAATAGAACCTCAGTGTTAGTTGTCAGAAATTCTATGCAAATTTGTAGAGAGGAACTAAATATGCTGTTTTAAATGGTTCTCATATTGAATAGCTGATTGAAAGCTAATTAAATCTTGAGACAAAATAGCAATGTAGTATTATTGGATAATGCATTTTCTTGAACCAATAAAAGTCAAGTTCTTTTGGGCCTGAATTCTATCGAAAGTTCTATTAATTACAAAGCAGTGCATTGTGTGATGCAGAAAAATCCTGATGCGTGCTAGTGGAGACACAGTTCTGGAATGTAGAGCTTTGTACTTAACTACTTTCAAATTACAGAGAAATGGGTTTTGGTTACCTCTGTTGATGAGATTTTATTGTAAAACAGAGAAGTTAAAAAACAAAAGAGACTTAGCAGCCCAAGAAGTAGAACATCTCTCACAGGTATTCATATTACCTTGGAATTCTATTGACTCAGTGGCAATACCTACAAGCCTATCATGCATCCGTTCATGTACCATTCTCACTCTACTGACATGACTTTTTCTGTAAATCCTCTTGTCTCTGACTCTTCTTTCTCTGTCTTTCCTTCTCTGGCCCTTTCAGTAGCTTCAGCTTCTCTAGTACCAAAATGTATTTCTCTATGACCTAGGAGGTCACAGGACACTTTCACAGAAGACATCAGCAAAACTCCACAAAGAAAAGTATCCTTAGTCTGCTTGTGCTAAGTTGCTTCAGCCTTGTCCAACTCTGCAACCCCATGCACTGTAGCCCACCAGGTTCCTCTGTCCATGGGATTCTCCAGGCAAGAATATGGAAATGGGTTTCCATTTCCTCTCCAGGAGATCTTCCCAATCCAGGGATCGAAGCTGTGTCTCTTACATCTTGTGCATTGGCAAGCAGGTTCTTTACCACTAGCAACAACACTAGTCTATTTGGGCTGCTATAAAAATATCACAGACTATGAGGTGGCTCATAAACAGAAACTAATTTCTCACATTTCTGGAGGCTGGGAAGTCCAAGATCAAGGCATTAGCATAGTCGTCTCTGGTGAGAGCCTTCTTCCTGTTTCACAGCTGGTGCCTTTTTCCTGTGTCCTCACATGTGGAAGGGGGATAGTGAGTTTTCTTGGGTATCTTCTATAGGGCACTCATGCCATTTATAAGGGCTCCACTCTCATGATCTAAGCATCTCCCAAATAGTACATCTTCCAACATCATTATTTTGGGGGTTAGGATTTCAGCATATGAATTTTGGGGGATTATAAACATTTAAATCATAACAGCAATTATTCCCAGTACATAGCACTTGTAGGTGACTGACAGATTGGGAGAGAAATATTTTCAATAAGAAAAAATATTACTGAATAATATTTAAAAGACAAGGTGCTCCTGTAAATCAATAATAGCAAAAATGACAGAAAAGCCATTATAGAAAGAGAAATAGGATATAAAAGCCAGAATTTTTAGAAGAAGAAATGCAAATGACTAGCTTTACTAGTAATTAGAGGTTTCCCTGGTGGCTCAGACAGTTAAGAATATGCCTACAGTGTGGGTCGGGAAGATCCCTTAGAGAAGGGAATGGCAACCCACTCAAGTATTCTCACCTGGAAAATTCCATGGACAGAGGAGCCTGGTGAACTGCAGCCCTTGAGATCAGAGTCAAACACAACTGGGTGACTAACACTTTCACTAGCAATAAGAGAAAGTAAAACTAAAGCAACCAGATGGGACTCTTCACTCATTAGATTGACAAAAAGTTATCTTTAAAAAAAAAAAACAACAACAACAAAAAAAACAAACTTGATAATACCAATTATAAGAACATGGGATAATAGGAATTCCCATGCACTGTTGACAAGTATACAGTAATAGAGTGAAGCCATTACATAACGAAAACTCGCAGTATTTAAAGAAATTGACTGTATGTGAATCCCATCATTCATCAAGTCTACTCTTGGCTATGGATATCAGAGGAAATTTTAACCAGGTCTACAAGAGTTCATATGGGGCTACCCATCACTGTGACATTTCAGTAGTTGAGATTTAAAGCCATCTAGGTATCTATCCTGGAGAAGGCAATGGCAAGCCACTCCAGTACTCTTTCTTAGAAAATCCCATGGACGGAGGAGCCTGGTGGGCTGCAGTCCACGGAGTCGCTACAAGTCAGACATGACTGAGCGACTTCACTTTCACTTTTCACTTTCACACATTGGAGAAGGAAATGGCAACCCACTCCAGTGTTCTTGCCTGGAGAATCCCAGGGACGGGGGAGCCTGGTGGGCTGCCGTCTATGGGGTCGCACAGAGTCGGACATGACTGAAGCGACTTAGCAGCAGCAGCAGCAGCAGGTATCTATCCATAGGCAAGTGGATGAATAAAATTAGGAAGATGCATAATTTTGAGTAGATGTAGGGAGAACTATTCAAAACAGTGAAATATAAAACAAAGCTTATTAAAAAAATTCTCTTCATTATATCCCCCCAATTGGAGCTTAACATATTCCTTGACCCTTAAAATATTATTTACTTTCATAAAGTACAAGTGTATTGATACAAAATATTTTTTAAAAACTTTTTAAAATTCTATTTCAATGGTGCACATGCGCCCTAATACTCTGAACTTCAAATCCAGATTCATTAAAAATCACAAATGTGCAACATGTGCCATTGGTATGGACTTACTTTTGTCTAGTCTAAAAATTATTTCATAAACATTCAACTCATTTTCAAGTCATCAAGGCTGTATATTGTCTCCCTGCTTATTTAAATTATATGCAGAGTACCTCATATGAAATGCCAGGCTTGGTGAAACACAAGCTGGAATCAAGATTCAGTTCAGTTCAGTTCAGTCGCTCAGTCGTGTCCGACTCTCCGCGACCCCATGAATCACAGCACTCCAGGCCTCCCTGTCCATCACCAACTCCTGGAGTACACTCAAACTCATGTCCACAGAGTCGGTGATGCCATCCAGCCATCTCATTCTCCGTCGTCCCCTTCTCCTCCTGCCCCCAACCTTTCCCAGCATCAGAGTCTTTTCCAGTGAGTCAACTCGTCGCATGAGGTGGCCAAAGTATTGCAGTTTCAGCTTTAGCATCAGTCCCTCCAATGAACATCCAGGATTGATCTCCTTTAGAATGGACTGGTTGGATCTCCTGGGAGAAATATCAATAACCTCAGATACACAGATGACATCACTCTTATTGCAGAAAGCGAAGAGGAACTAAATACCTCTAGATGAAAGTGAAAGAGGAGAGTGAAAATCCTGGCTTAAAACTCAACCTTCAAAAACTAAGATCATGGCAACCAGTCCCATCACTTCATGGTAAACAGGTGGGTAAACAATGGAAAGAGTGGAAATAAAATAAATAAAATCTGTTATTTTCTTGGGTTTCAAAATCACTGCAGATAGTGACTACAGCTGTGAAGTTAAAAGACACTTACTCCTTGAAAGAAGAGCTATGACCAACCTAGACAACATATTAAAAAGCAGAGACCACTTTGCCAACAAAGGTCCATCTAGTCAAAACTGTTTTTCCAGTGGTCATGTATGAATGTGAGAGTTACATCATAAAGAAGGCTGAGCACCAAAGAATTGATGCTTTTGAACTGTGGTGTTGGAGAAGACTCTTAAAAGTACCTTGGACTGCAAAATCAAATCAGTTGAGTTCAGTTCAGTCGCTCAGTCGTGTCTGACTCTCTGCGACCCCATGAATCACAGCACCCCAGGCCTCCCTGTCCATCACCAACTCCCGGAGTACACTCAAAGTCATGTCCACAGAGTTGGTGATGCCATCCAGCCATCTCATTCTATGTCGTCCCCTTTTCCTCCCACCCCCAACCTTTCCCAGCATCAGAGTCTTTTCCAGTGAGTCAACTCATCGCATGAGGTGGCCAAAGTATTGCAGTTTCAGCTTTAGCATCAGTCCTTCCAATGAACACCCAGGACTGATCTCCTTTAGAATGGACTGGTTGGATCTCCTTGCAGTCCAAGGGACTCTCAAGAGTCTACTCCAACACCACAGTTCAAAAGCATCAATTCTTTGGCGATCAGCTTTCTTCACAGTCCAACTCTCACATCCATACATGACCACGGGAAAAAACATAACCTTGACTAGATGGACCTTTATTGGCAAAGTAATGTCTCTGCTTTTTAATATACTGTCTAGGTGGTCATAACTTTCCTTCCAAGGAGTAAGCGTCTTTTAATTTCATGGCTGCAGTCAGCATCTGCAGTGATTTTGGAGCCCCAAGAAAATAAAGTCTGACACTGTTTCCACTGTTTTTCCATCTATTTCCCATGAAGTGATGGGACCAGATGCCATGATCTTTGTTTTCTGAATGTTGAGCTTCAAGCCAACCTTTTCACTCTCCTCTTTCACTTTCATCAAGAGGCTTTTGAGTTCCTCTTCACTTTCTGCCATAAGGGTAGTGTCATCTGCATATCTGAGGTTATTGATATTTCTCCCAGCAATCTTGATTCCAGCTTGTGCTTCTTCCAGCCCAGCGTTCCTCATGATGTACTCTGCATAGAAGTTAAATAAGCAAGGTGACAATATACAGCCTTGACGTACTCCTTTTCCTATTTGGAACCAGTCTGTTGTTCCATGTACAGTTCTGACTGTTGCTTCCTGACCTGCATACAGGTTTCTCAAAAGGCAGGTCAGGTGGTCTGGTATTCCCATCTCTTTCAGAATGTTCCACAGTTTATTTTTCTGGTATTCCCATCATTTTCAGAATAATCCACACAGTCAAAGGCTTTGGTATAGTCAATGAAGCAGAAATAGATGTTTTTTTGGAACTCTCTTGCTTTCTCCATGATCCAGCGGATGTTGGCAATTTGATCTCTGGTGCCTCTGCCTTTTCTAAAACCTGCTTGAACATCTGGGAGTTCACGGTTCACATATTGCTGAAGCCTGGCTTGGAGAATTTTGAGCATGACTTTACTGGCATGTGAGATGAGTGCAATTGTGCAGTAGTTTGAGCATTCTTTGGCATTGCCTTTCTTTGGGATTGGAATGAAGACTGACCTTTTCCAGTCCTGTGGCCACTGCTGAGTTTTCCAAATTTGCTGACATATTGAATGCACTTTCACTTCTTCTTTCAAGATTTGAAATAGCTCAACTGGAATTCTATCATCTCCACTAGCTTTGTTCGTAGTGATGCTCTCTAAGGCCCACTTGACTTCACATTCCAAGATGTCTGGCTCTAGGTCAATGATCACGTTATCGTGACTATCTTGGTCGTGAAGATCTTTTTTGTACAGTTCTTCTGTGTATTCTTGCCACCTCTTCTTAATATCTTCTGCTTCTGTTAGGTCCATGCCATTTCTGTCCTTTATCCAGCCCATCTTTGCATGAAATGTTCCCTCGGAATCTCTAATCTTCTTGAAGAGAGCTCTTGTTTTTCCTATTCTTTTGTTTTCCTCTATTTCTTTGCATTGATCTCTGAGGAAGTCTTTCTTATCTCTCCTTGCTATTCTTTGGAACTCTGCATTCAGATGCTTATATCTTTCCTTTTCTCCTTTGCTTTTCGCTTCTTTTCTTTTCACAGCTATTTGTAAGGCCTCCACAGACAGCCATTTTGCTTTTTTGCATTTCTTTTCCATCGGGATGATCTTGGTCCCTGTCTCCTGTACAATGTCACGAACCTCCGTCCAGAGTTCATCAGGCACTCTATCTATCAGATCTAGTCCCTTAAATCTATTTCTCACTTCCACTGTATAATCATAAGAGATTTGATTTAGGTCATATCTGAATGGTCTAGTGGTTTTCCCTATTTTCTTCAATTTAAGTCTGAATTTGGCAATAAGGAGTCAGTCCTAAAGTAAATCAATCCTGAATATTCATTGGAAGGACTGATGTTGAAGCTCCAGTAATTTGGCCACCTGATATGAAGACTTAACTCATTGGAAAAGACCCTGATGCTGGGGAAAATTGAAGACAGGAAGAGAAGAGGACAACATATGTCAAGATGGTTGAATGGCATCACTGACTCAGTGAACATGAGTTTGAGCAGGCTCAGGGAGATGGTGAAGGACAGGGAAGCCTGGCGTGTTGCAGTCTATGGGGTACAAAGAGTTGGACATGACTAAGTGACTGAACAACAGCTCATTTTGATGACTAATCTGCTGTATCAAATACACACTTAGAAAGAGCAAGTATTTATCCATTTCAGTCCTATTTTTTGAAGAAAAAAAAGGTAGATTTTGGTATTGCAATAATTTACCTGAAATACAAAATATTGTAAGTGGCTTTTCTCAGATGCCTTGTAGGCTCGATAATCATGAGGCTGTATATAGCTGTGAAATGTATCTACAACATGGCTGATTTCACATTTGCACAGCTCCATTGTAAAGAAGCATTTGCCCACATTTAATAGTTCATGCTTCAGTCACATTAGTCAGAGGAAGTTATTCATTATACAGAAAGCAATCTATCATAGATTAATTCAAAGTAGCTCTAGTATAGCAAAATTGTGAAGTAGAAAATAATAGATCTCTTCTTTCAAGATTTGTCTTCCTTTCTCACATTCTGATGCCTCTAGCACCATTAGATTCACTTGCCTTGTCTATTCTCTTACTTGGCAACTTTGAAACATCCCACTTTAAAGAAAAAAGAGCTAATTTTAAGTCTGAGTAGGACATGGGAAAAGGTAGTGTGGAAAGATTTAAAACTCATAGAGCAGTTTATTTCTGCTGATTTAGGTACATTTCCTAAGGTGTAGGACTAGATGTAGATTGTGGGAGGAATTCAAGAAATGGCAGTGGATGGGTCTGGTTAGTTTGATAACAGCAACAGATAGTCACTGAGTAGATGATTACCCTATGGAAAGTCCAGCAAAGAATGGTATGTCCCATGAGTTGAAGGACCATGGATTAACAAATCTATGAATTGTTCATCTGGGAGTAGGCCAACCTTATGGCAGAAACTGAAGAGGAAGTACAGAACATCTTGATGAAAGTGAAAGAGGAGAGTGAAAGAGCTGGCTTAAAACTCAACATACAGAAAGCTAAGATCATGGCATCTGGTCCCATCACTTCATTGCAAATAGTTGGGAAACAATGGAAACCATGACATACTTCATTTTCTTGGGCTCTAAAATCACTGCAGATGGTGACTGCAGCCATGAGATTAAAAGATGCTTGATCCTTGGAAGAAAAGCTATGACCAACCTAGATAGCATATTAAAAAGCAGAGACATTACTTTGCCAGCAAACGTGCTTATAGTCAAAGCTACGATTTTTCCAGTAGTCATGTATGGGTGTGAGAGCTGGACCATGCTGAAGAACTGATGCTTTTGAATTGTGGTGTTGGAGAAGACTCTTGAGAGTTCCTTGCACTGCAAGGATATCAAATCAGTAAATCCTAAAGGAGGTCAGTCCTGAATATTCATTGGAAGAACTGATGCTGACGTTGAAATTCCAATCCTTTGGCCACCTGATGTGAAGAACTGACTTATTAGAAGAGGCCCTGATGCTGGGAAAGATTGAAGGCAGGAGGAGAAGGGCATGACAGAGGATGAGATGGTTGGATGGCACCACAGACTCAATGGACATGAGTTTGAATACGCTCCAGGAGTTGGTGATGGGCAGGGAGGCCTGGCATGCTGCAGTTCATGGGGTCACAAAGAGTCAGACATGACTGAGCAACTGAACTGAACTACAGGCCATGTACAGAGGCCAAGGTCCACAAGCTAGCAGTCAACTTTCAAAAGGTCTGAGAAACTGGGTCTTTCACCATGGTGTGAAAGATAAGTGAAGAATTCTAGCCCAATGAAACTGAGGAGTCAAGGAAACACAGCAATCTTAGAATAGAACTGGACCCCTCAAGACAGGATAACATTTTATTGGGCATGTATTTCAGACCAAAATTCAGAAATCTCAGAACTGAATGCCATCACTGAAAACCAACTTTTTAATCAGGTAAACATAAAATGTAAGAGGTCTAGACTATATACTCTTGCTATGGAATATATTTTATCACTGAATGTATAAACTGTGTGTACAAAAATGAGAGAGACAAATGCCACTGAATCTGCTTAAGTACTTGGTATTAGTAATTATGAATGAGTCAAAAGAAGGACTAATGTATGAGATTAACTGTATGGTAAGACACTTGAAGTATTGATTGAAGTTTTCCTTTCCATATTTAACCAAGGGCATGCTTATTTCCAAAGTGCTGATTATCTAGAATTTACAGTTCAGGGTCAAGGAGGCCAGTTATGTGGGCTTCCAATCAGTCAGAGCTTCAAAAGCAATAAGTGATAAGATGTTACAGGAAAATGACTTCCAGATATATTTGCATTTTAATAAGAGAAATATTCAGTACTCTAGGAAATTAATCTGTAAGTTTAGATCAGGAAATGATAAAGATATTTTTAGGCAGAAACTCAATATACATGTAGCATAGATAACCATTTTATTCTCCTAAGTGTAAAGTTAAATTCCTCTTGTATCTTAATATATGAATAAAAACAAACAGAATTGGAACTTTCCCTTATATTCAGCCTTTTAATAACAAGCACACAGAAATTTTAATACCAGCTCTTCATTCTGATTTGAACTAGAATCTAGCAAAATGCCATGTCTCTGTTGGCTTTCTGACATCTGTCATATTTCACCTAAGGGGTTTCCTCAATTTTGTGCTCATAAATTTTAATAATATTCTTATATTATCTTGTTTTAAGATTACATGTTTAGCTAGTAACCTCGGACAGAAAAGTATATTCCTGAGTATAAAACTTTACAATTTTTCTCTTCTTTCTTAATAAGTGGTTTGCTAATATTGGATTCTCCAAAGGAAACAAAAACTGGTACATGGGGTTTGCCAATTTCTGCAGTATAAATATTCCCATCACTTCACATTTTGAGTGACCACCCTAGCTTCAGTAGAACATAGCATTGGGCAGGATAGTTTTGGAGACCCCAGATATCTGGCTCCAGCACTCCACTCTTTATTGAAGTAAAACATATTGAGTCCTTGCTGCTGCTGCTTCTGCTGCTAAGTCCCTTCAGTCCTTATCATGTCCTAAATATCATGCCTTGCACATATAACTTGTTCAACAAGTATCCATGCTGCATATATACTCAACATGATTCAGTTTAATAATAAATTTAAATCCCAAGAAAAAATGCACTTCAGAAAAAAAAAATCAGATTAAGCAAAATTTGAAAAAAAGAATCAGAGGCAGTAGAGTATTGTGGCTACATACAAAATCTCTAGAATTCAACTACCTGAATTTGAATATTAGTTCAAATATTTTAGAGCTAATGAGGATAATTACAGTTTCTCTGTGTAGACTAAATGTGTTTGTACATTTGAACTACCTAGCATAGTACCTAACATGTTGTAGGTGATCCACCATATTTGTTAACTAGTTTATTTTACTTTAATATAATTGCAGGAACATTTAGGAATCAAGGCAGAAATTCCCTGATCTAATTATTAGAAGGTTGGAATCACTGGTTAAGCAGGAATGAGAATTTAAAGGGCAATTCCTTTCTAAGTGGTGGGGAAATACATATTTTAGAAAAGTATTTAATGAGAATCACGAGAAAGTCAAAGTGTTAGTCACTCAGTCATGTCTGATTCTTTGCAACCCCTAAGGATGGTAGCCGACCAGGCTCCTCTATCCATGGAATTCTCCAGGCAAGAATACTGGAGCGGGTTGTCACTTCCTACTCCAGGAGATCTTCTGATCAGGGATCAAACCTGGGTCTCCTGCAGGTGGATTCTTTACCATCTGAGCCACCAGGGAAGCCCTGAATTATGAGAAGTTTTATTTAAAGTAGAATGTAGATTTTACTTTTAAAGATAATAAATAATAGAAATATTTAGAAGAAGAGTTTCTCTCTTTCATATCTAGTAGCCTGAGTTTATGCAATCCAAGACTGATATAATGGGGTCCAAAGTACATTCTATTTTCTGCCATTCTTAAAATATTGTCCTCGTGGGGGCACTCTCTCTGCCCCCTTATGATGTCTGTGTCAGAAGTTTTCTCTATCTCTTTTATACTTTAATAAAACTTTATTACACAAAGGTTCTGAGCAATCAAGCCTCTGATTGAATTCTTCTCCTCCGGAGGCCAAGAATCTTTCATGGTTCAGCAACATCCTTTCAGACTTGATTAAAAAAATATTCTCGCATAGGTGTTCAATACTCAAGTTTCTATCAATTAAGTAAAATCCTTATTTTCAAAGTTCTAAAAATAATTTTAAAAAATATTGTCCTTGTCTACATGGTCTAAGGTGGCTCGTTACCAAGATCAAAACAGAGAAGCTTCAAGAAGGCAGGTAAAAAGCAAAAACTGGGCAGGATAAAGAAGGTGCATAAATTAGCTCCACTCACATCTCATTTGTGAGAATATATTTATATGGACACTTTAGGGTGACTCATTGGAAAAGACCCTGTTGCTGGAAAAGTTTGAGGGCAGGAGGAGAAGGTGGCAACAGAAGATGAGATGGTTGGATAGCATCACCGACTCAATGGACATGAGTTTGAGCAAACTCTGGGAGATAGTGAAGGACAGGGAAGCCTGATGTGCTGCAGTTCATGGGGTCGCAAAGAGTCAGACATGACTGAGTGACTGAACAACAGCAAGGACACAAAATAATCTAGACAAATGGGTGTTAATCTAGGACAGTCACATATTCAGCTACAATACAAAACTTCTATTACTAAGAAAAGAAGAAGAGATATGAGCAGTAGACATCTTTGTCATGTGTGCTAATCATCAGTGATGCCTTCCTTTTGCTTGTGGGAAAATGGGTCAGGTCCATGAAAGATGAGAGTGTTTGATCCTTTAGAAAATGATCCAGATGGGCAGGAATAGCCTAATTCTTTTTGTTTTTCTTTCCACCTGACTTCCTGAACCATGGTGATCCCTAATTATACAATTGTAGATAATGTAATCATTTTGCTTTTGTTGCTATTCTAACTTTAAATGTAATTTATACATCCTGGGTTGATAATGTAGCTAATTCTGTTCAGTTGAAGTGGGAGCTCTCAATCCTTAGAAAGTAATGAACTTTATCATAGGCATATTCTAGCTGGTTCAGGCACATTAGCTATTAGCAGATGTTCCTTTCAGCTGAAAGATTGACAGCTCTTCTTGACTCTCTTCATCTTGTTTTTTTGTTTGTGTTTTTTGATTTTTTTTAGCAATGACTATAGATCACTATCTCAGCGGAGACATCATAAATAGGGAAACAAGATCCACAGAAATGCATGAGTAAAATACATATATTTTTCAGTTACGGTATGAGAGGAATATTTTTCAGGTTTCAGAATAATTGGTCAAGGGGAAAGATTTCATAGTACCCAAATACAAGATGTTTAACACACAAGCAGCTTGCCCCAGAATCGGTGTCACAATTTGAAGATTGTTTTGAAAGAAGAGAAGAAGAAAACTAAATCTTAATGATAATTTATTTCTCCTTTATTTTGCTTTATCCTTTAAGTTTCTTAAACTTTATTTTTTAACCTAAGCTCTGTCAAAGAATGTTTTTAAGAATAACTAACTCCTATTATTAATAAGTAATATTTTAAATGTGGGGGCTTGTTTACAACAAGTAACCAATTATTTTAGAAGCAAGCTGTTAGCCATGTGGATTATATAATGAATAAAAAATAATTGTTTTTACATTAAAAAAACAGATAACTTTATTTTTATTTGCAATTCTACAGATATTACTAATTTTCATAAATTCTAAGGATAATGATCTAATACCCATTTTGAGACTGGAGCTAAACTGAATACAGAGGATGACCTAAATCAGAATGCACCTCCCACTCCCAGTCCTTTTGTATGTCATGAACAAAGTTTGAACAGATAAAAAACAAAAAACCAAAAAAAGCATGTGGTTTAGAATCAGAGATCTGGAGTTTGACTCTTGAGCCTACTATTCGTAGCTACGTAAACTTGGACCATGGGCTTGTCTCTCTGTGTCCTCTTCTTAGCCTTGACCACCATCCATATCCCCTCTGATTCCTTCAGACAGACTCACCCTGGAGGCTGATTTCTGTATGAGTTTGGTCAGTGGTAGGAAGCTTCAGAAGAATCAGGGCACACTCTCTGGGGCCTGAAACTTTGAGTACCTGACACTGAATACAAACACAAAATTAGGTAGGAAAGTGAATATGTATTTAGATTGAGGAAGGGAATCATAACAAATTATATATTTTAAGAATGCATAGTTTACATTAGAAATGTTCCAATATCATAGATATCACAAAATCCAGGAGAAAAGCCTATTTTTAACTATCTCTTCAGTGTTTTTGCCTTATTATTTCCTGCATGCTTTTCATACGATAGTGATTTTAATAAAAACATTCTCTGTAGAGAGAATAGAAAGATAATTATGTATTTATTCATATACAGTAAATAAAATTTGATTTTGCCTTTCACTACATGCAAAGTTTAAAAAAGGTTATTTTAACCTGACACATTCTTTTCACTGATACTGTGTAAATATTTAGAATTATTGTCAGATATGAAAAAAAAATCAGGGTTTTTGTTTCATGTATTAAGTATAAGATTTGGAACATTTTTCTAAAGGTAGATTTCAATATCTTAAGTTTGATGCTCCTTTTAAATGTTGCTTCTTCTTTACCTCCATACTTCCTGCCCCAGATGTCTTAGCCACATTCCTATGTAATACAGCCTCTGATCCTGCACCTCCTGGTTTTGAAGACTGGTGAATTGACACAGAGGTAGCACAGGGGATTTCTGGAAGCCATTCCTACAGTTGCAACACTATAAATGACTTAACTATGTCCAAAAGGGATTATGAACTATAAAAATATATTCCATGAAAAATCTCTGAAATTATCTCCAACTTTATTTCCATTTAACCAGGTCCCCAAAATATCAGTGGCCTCTCCAAAATGCCAATCAGTAGGCGAAGGGAAATTAGAGAAGAAAAAGAATTCTTTATGAGTAGTGATTGAAAAAAAAGCTACTTTTTCAAATTTTACCAAAAATGATTTCTAAATACATTGGTAGACTCCCTCCCAAAGCCTTGGAAGGGACTTATACCAGAGAGAAATCTGAGACAGAGCTTGATAATAGTTTGAGCACCTGTGTCTCCAGGCAACAGATGTGTATGTGGGAGAGGAAAAGGCTTGGCACATTTCTTTACTGATTCCTCTCTGCTCTGAGGGATGGCTTCCAGCGCTGCCTGTGTCCTTCACGCATATCACTCTTGTTGGATGGCCCCTCTTTTTACATCTCAAGTTTTCTCTGGAGAGAGAGGTTGGGTACTTATTACTCAGGCTACAGGTTGGCAGTGGCTCTGGTTCTCCACCTCAAGACCCAGGTCCAGTAGGGCAGTTTGTTGGTATATCTGTCATTCCAGTAACAGCTGTCTTCCATTGCCCATTCAGATCTACATGTGATGATGACTTTCTACCTTTGCCAGCATCTGGATACTTCAATATCCGTTCTTGATTCTTTTGATTCTGCTCACCCCTCTGTAAGGAGTCCCTTTGTTAAGATGCCTGAAATCATCTGAGTTATGTTATGCTTCCAAAGTCATCTTGACCAAGACAGACATAGACAAGGGATTGCAATCTTCTTAAGCATTAGTTGCTTTATTTGTAAAATGGAGAAAATAAAATCTGTTTCATAGATGTATTATGATAATGATGTAAAACCATACCTACAAAAATTTTTTTCAGGAAAAAAAAATTGAAATTAACTTATTCAAGCACACAGAGACAGAGAAACTCAATCATTCAGTGTGATCTAATGTCAACTATATAATATTTCCTCTACTATTTAAAAAAATATACTATTATGCTGAAAACAAGATTGCCAGGAGAAATATCAATAAGCTCAGATATACAGATGACATCACTTATGGCAGAAAGTGAAGACGAACTAAAGAGCCTCTTGATGAATGTGAAAGAGGAGAGTTAAAAAGCTGGCTTAAAACTCAACATTCAAAAAACGAAGATTATGGCATCCAGTCTTATCACATCATAGCTAATAGATGGGGAAACAATGGAAACAGTGACAGACTTTATATTCTTGGGCTCCAAAATCACTGCAGATGGTGACTGCAGCCATGAAAATAGACACATGTGCCTTGGAAGAGAAGCTATGACCAACCTAGACAGCATATTAAAAAGCAGAGACATCACTTTGCCAACAAAGGTCTATCTAGTCAAAGCTATGGTTTTTCCCGTAGTCATGTATGGATGTGAGAGTTGGACCACAAAGAAAGCTGAGCACCAAAGAATTAATGCTTTTGAACTGTGGTGTTGGAGAAGACTCTTGAGAGTCCCTTGAACTTCAGGGAGATGAAACCAGTCAATCCTAAATAAAATCAATCCTGAATACTCACTGGATGGACCGACGTTGAAGCTGAGGCTCCAATACTTTGGCCACCTGATGCAAAGAACTGACTCCTTAGAAAAGACTCTGATGCTGGGAAAGATTGAAGGGAGGAGAAGAGTTCAACAGAGGATGAGATGGTTGAATAGAATCACTAACTTGATTGACATGAGTTTGAGCAAGCTCCAGGAGTTTGGTGGTGAACAAGGAAGGCTGGCATGCCGTAGTCCATGGTGCTGCAAAGACTTGGACATGATAAGTGACTGAACTGAATTATGATCATATTCTGTTCTGTTCTGTTCTGTTCCGTCGTTCAGTCGTGTCCGACTCTATGCGACCCCATGGACTGTAGCCTACCAGGCTTCTCCATCCATAGGATTCTCCAGGCAAGAATAC
Organism: Moschus berezovskii; assembly: GCF_049115385.1. Lineage (NCBI taxonomy): Eukaryota > Metazoa > Chordata > Mammalia > Artiodactyla > Moschidae > Moschus > Moschus berezovskii. The sequence goes on along the minus strand of NC_142464.1, from coordinate 71,566,175 downwards.
TGGAGTGGGTTACCGTTTCCTTCTCCAAGGGATCTTCCCGACCCAGGGATCGAACCCGGGTCTCCCACATTGGAGGCAGAAGCTTTAACCTCTGAGCCACCTTATTACAATAATACTTCAATAGGATAAAGCATTCATGAATTATTAGAAAAAAGATTAAACCAAAATCATGAAAATTAGAAGCCCCATTTTTTATTATTAGATTCAATACATATAACTTTGCTGTTGAATAGTTGCTACTTCGTGCCTAATGCTTAATGACTCAAAGGACTGTAGCATGCCAGGCTCCTCTGTCCATGGAATTTTCCAGGCAATACTGGAGTCAGTTGCCACGCCCTCCTCAGGGGATCTTCTCAACCCAAGGATCAAACCCATGTCTTCTGCACTGGCAGGCAGGTTCTTTACCACTGAACCATAAAAACCCCTACATAGACCATTACATTTCAATAAATATAATAAACACAACAGAGAAGAAAATATTTCTTTTTAAAAAAACACAATCATACAAAGTGTGTGCTCTGGCAATGTGTAAGGACTGAACTTATCCTTTTGAGTACCACTAACAAACATCTGGCAAACCAGCACTACCCCATCACTCACACATCAGATAGCACTGTACTGCAGCTTTGATTCTGCTTGGAGTATTTCACTGAGTGTATCTATAAGGATCAACTTCTGTGCACATCAGATAACTTTCTCCCTTTTTGGGTCTTACCATCTTTATTTGTTCTATTTTTGCTCTTGATTAATTATTTTGTAGTCCCAGCAAATTCTCCCAAGTCCAGATTTCTCCTATGGAGTTATTTACTAGAAATAGTTTAAGACTTTACTAAATGCTGGGCTTCCCTGATAGCTCAGTTGGTAAAGAATCCACCTGCAATGCAGGAGACCCTGGATCAGTTCCTGGGTCAGGAAGATTCGCTGGAGAAGGGATAGGCTACCACTCCAGTATTCTTGGGCTTCCCTTGTGGCTCAGCTGGTAAAGAATCCGCCTGCAATGCGGGAGACCTAGATTCGATCCCTGGGTTGGGAAGATCCCCTGGAGAAGGGAAACGCTACCCACTCCAGTATTCTGGCCTAGAGAATTCCACGGACTGTATAGTCCATGGGGTCACAAAGAGTCGGACACGACTGAACGACTTTCACTTTCACTTACCAAATGCCAGCTACTAACAGCAGAATCTGTGCCTTATCAATATACAGATCACCTGATGATAAATCAAGATGGCTTCCAATATGCACAACAGAGTCTGTTCTCAGCACAATCCCCATATTATACTACCTTATCTTTTGGCATTAGAATAAGAATTCCTAGTATATTGTTGCATGTTTGCCCTAAGCTTCTAACTCAGATCTGTAATTCAGAATTTTCTAACACTCATAATCATCTTCCTTGTACAAAGCTAGTTCTGACTATTACTAGTGATATAATAAGAAAGAAAGACAATGTTCAGTGTGTGTATTTTTCTTCTAAACATTTTCTAGGAAAAATGGAGAACTAGGGCTCACTGGTAAGTTTTAGCCTCTTAAATATCAAGGTATTTATTTTTAATGAAAAAGGTTAGATAGAATGAAGAAAAAAGAAAGATTCTTGAAGGAAAAAGAAAAGTTTCGTTTGAATGCATACAAGGAGTGTTGCCATGGGAACCCTGTTACAAGTGTGAAAAAGAACATTTGTCCCGCCTATTATTGGGAAGTCCATCATGTGCTGGTAGCTGGAGAAAACCTGCTCTCATTAGTGCAAAACTTTAATTTTCCAAAAGAATTGGGTATGAATGAATGGTTTAAATACTCTTAAGGCCTCTCCCCAAAAGCTATAGTCATAATCTAAAATTTTAGTCTTGATAACACCATTACCCATTATCTTCTCTAATTAGTATCATTTTCTAAACATTTCCTATAACAGCTGTAAGGATGGGAACATGTTTGAGGACACAGAGATTTTAAAATCATTTTATCCACTGCTATTTCTCTTAGGCTAACTAAAATTCATGTATTTCATTCATATCAAATTCCTCTCTCTAGTAGTATTTATAAAGACTGGTTGAAAATTCTGCTTTACAAAACAAAGTGAATTTCACTGTCTAAAATCCACCATGAATAACAGAAAGCAGACAGAGATTTAGTCTTAAAATTCAATTTAGTCAACAATTGTGAAGTATTTTATGCTTTGGGAAAAAGCTATTAGTACCTAATCAGTTTTTGTTAATAGAAATATGTTTAAATAATTGCTTATTCATAGGCAGTAAACATAATTCTCCATTTGAATGCAGTTTAGCACAGTTGCAATAAAAACTGTGGAGACAGTTTTCTGGGTTTAATCCTTGCTCTTGCATTTATTAGCAGCATATGACCTTGGGCAAGTTACCTAACCTCTCATTGTCCCATACCCTTTATCTTTAAAGTAGAGATTAAGATGAGAGTGATACTATTATACGGCTATCAAGGAGATCAAAGTCTTAACATGGAACACGTCTCAATGTTATGTGGACACCTGAATGGAAAGAGAGTTTGGGGGAGAATGAATCCAGGTGTATGTATGACAGTCCTTTCACTGTTCACCTGAAGCTGTCATAATATTGTTCATCAGCTATACCATAATGCAAAATGAAAGGCTAAAAAACGTTTTAATGCAGGAATTGGCAAATATTTTCTGATAGCAGGTATTTGAGTCTTCATCAGTTCAGTTCACTCACTGAGTCGTGTCTGAACCTTTGCGACCTCACGGACTGCAGCACACCAGGCCTCCCTGTCCATCACCAAATCCTGGAGTTTACTTAAACTCATGTCCATTGAGTGAGTGATGCCATCCAACCATCTCATCTCTGTCGTCCCTTTCTCCTCCCACCTTCAATCTTTCCCAGTGTCAGGGTCTTTTAAATGAGTCAGCTCTTTGCATCAGGTGGCCAAAGTTTTGGAGTTTCAGCTTCAACATCAGTCCTTCCAATGAATATTCAGGACTGATTTCCTTCAGGATGGACTGGTTTGATCTCCTTGCAGTCCAAGGGACTCTCAAGAGTCTTCTCCAACACCACAGTTCAAAAGCATCAATTCTTCAGCACTCAGCTTTCTCTGTAGTCCAACTCTCACATTCATACTTGACTATTGGAAAAACAACAGCTTTGACCAGACAGACCTTTGTTGGCAAAGTGATGTCTCTACTTTTTAATATGCTGTCTAGGTTGGTCATAATTTTTCTTCCAAGGAGCAAGGTCTTTTAATTTCATGTCTGCAGTATGGAGTCCAAGAAAATAAAGTCTGTCACTCTTTCCATTGTTTCCCCATCTATCAGCCATGAAGTGATGGAAGCAGATGCCATGATCTTAGTTTTCTGAATGTTGAGCTTTAAACCAACTTTTACACTCTCCTCTCTCTTTCATCAAGAGGCTCTTTAGTTCTTCTTCACTTTAAGGGTGGTGTCATCTGCATATCTGAGATTATTTATATTTCTCCCAGAAATCTTGATTCCAGCTTGTGCTTCCTCCAGCCCAGCATTACTCATGATGTACTCTGCATATAAGTTAAATAAGCTCTGTGACAATATACAGCCTTGACATACTCCTTTTCCTATTTGAAACCAGTTTGTTGTTCCATATCAGTTCTAACTGTTGCTTCCTGACCTGCATACAGGTTTCTCAAGAGGCAGGTCAGGTGGTCTGCCTCTTAAGAATTTTCCAGGACTCGAGGAACAAGATGGCGGAGGAATAGGACGGCGAGACCGCTCTCTCCCCCACAAATTCATCAAAAGAACATTTGAACGTGGAGTAAAGTCCACAAAACAACTTCTGAATGCTGGCAGAGGACGTCAGGCACCCAGGAAAAGAAGCCCATTGTCTTCGAAAGGAGGTAGGAAAAAACATAAAAGATAAAAAGAGAGACAAAAGAAGTAAGGACGGAGCTCCGTCCCGGGAAGGGAGGCTTTAAAAAGAGAGAACTTTCCAAACACCAGGAAACACTCTCACTGGCGAATCTGTGGCGAGCCTTGGAAGCTCAGAGGGCCATATAACCCTCTTTTTTTTTTAAGATTTTTAAAAAACCCACAGATTACCCACCAAACGGTAACTCCCAGCGGAGAAGCAGCGCAGACGCCTGCATACACCATTAGCAAGCGGGGGCTGGGCAGGGAGGAGCCGGCTGAACTGCTTAGAGAGAGGACTGGGCTTGAATGCCGTGAGAACAATTTGAGAGAACTGGGGAGAGCAAAGCAGACTGTGGGATAGCTTCCCCACGAAAAGGCGGAAAGCTCTAACCTAAGATTCGGCCAGCCCCGCTCACAGAATAAAGGAGTGAGCAGAGCGAGCCGGCTGCGGTCGGCCCATCCCCCATCCCCTGCCGAGACAGGCAGGGAGCGCAGCCAGAGCCGGAGCGGGCAACCGCGGCCCCAGAAAGGCATCCGATACAAACTGCAGACAGGCTTGTTGCTATTCAGGACTTCTTGGGCTCTGGCCGGTCGATATCCCCCTGAGAAGGTGCACCGGTCGTACACCCAGAAAACTGAGTGGCGGGGACTGGGGAGGCGATAAGTCGCAGAGACCGTGCTCGCCAAACACCTGGTCCCCTGAGCTGCTCGGACCGGGGAAGGCACAAAACGCAGGCCCAACCAAGTCTGCGCCTTTGTGGAGTACCTGAGAACCTGAACTTGAGCCGCTCAGACCTGGGAAGTGCATACAACCCGGCACCGGCCTCAGACAGTTCCCGGCAGAGCAACCTAGAGCCTGTGCAGTATAGACTGGGACTGCATACGTGCTGTGAGAGGGGGCAAACCCAGTGTGGCCGAGACGCTGCGAGCACTCCCCACAGACGCCAGAGATATTCGACTGCAGTGTTCCTCCCTTCCCAGAACAGGACTAAACAACTGAGCCTTAAAAAGTGTCCACCCACCCCCTAGTATCAGGGCGGAAATTAGACACTGAAGAGACCAGCAAACAGAAGCTAAAACAGAGGGAACCACCTTGAAAATGACAGATAGAGACGTCTAGAGGCTACTTCAAGAATAAGACCAAAAACCAGAGGCAAGAGGCTTAAGGCCGAATCCTCAGAACACCAGAGAACTCCTGACTCCAGGAAACATTAATCGATAGGAGCTCATCAAACGTCTCCATAGCTACACTAAAACCAAGCACCACCCAAGGGTCAACAAGTTCCAGAGCAAGACATACCACGCAAATTCTCCAGTAACACAGGAAACTAGCCCTGAGCTTCAATATACAGGCTGCCCAAAGTCACTCCAAACCCACTGACATCTCATAACTCATTACTGGACACTTCATTGCACTCCAGAGAGAACAAATCCAGCTGCACCCACCAGAACACCGACACAAGCTTCCATAACCAGGCAACTTTGACAAGTCACCTGTCCAATCCCACACACAGAGAGGAAACTACATAATAAAAAGATCTCCACAAACGGCCAGAAGAGGGAAAGGCCACCCCAAGCAAAACATTATAAGCAAGATGAAGAGTCAGAGAAATACCCAGCAAGTAAAGGAACAAGATAAATGCCCACCAACACAATCAAAAGAGGAAGATATAGGGAATCTACCTGATAAAGAATTTCGAATTTTGGTGGTGAAAATGATTCAAAATCTTGAAAGCAAAATGGAGTTACAGATAAATAACCTGGAGAAAAGGATTGAGAAGATGGAAGAAAGGTTTAAGAAGGACTTAGAGGAAATAAAAAAGAGTCAATATACAATGAATAATGCAATAGATGAGATCAGAAACACTCTGGAGGGAACAAACAGTAGAATAACAGAGGCAGAAGACAGGATAAGCGAGCTAGAAGATAGAATTGTAGAAATAAATGAAACAGAGAGGAAAAAAGAAAAACAAATTAAAAGAAATGAGAACAATATTAGAGACCTCTGGGACAATGCTAAACGCTCCAACATTCGAATCATAGGAGTCCCAGAAGAAGACAAAAAGAAAGACCATGAAAGAATACTTGAGGAGATAATAGTTGAAAACTTCCCTAAAATAGGGAAAGAAATAATCACCCAAGTCCAAGAAACCCAGAGAGTCCCCAACAGGATAAACCCAAGGCGAAATACTCCAAGACACATATTAATCAAATTAACAAAGATCAAACACAAAGAACAAATATTAAAAGCAGCAAGGGAAAAACAGCAAATAACACACAAGGGGATTCCCATAAGGATAACAGCCGATCTTTCAACAGAAACTCTTCAGGCCAGGAGGGAATGGCAAGACATGCTTAAAGTGATGAAAGAAAATAACCTACAGCCCAGACTACTGTACCCAGCAAGGATCTCATTCAAATATGAAGGAGAAATCAAAAGCTTTACAGACAAGCAAAAGCTGAGAGAATTCAGCATCACCAAACCAGCTCTCCAACAAATGCTAAAGGATCATTTCTAGACAGGAAACACAGAAAGGGTGTATAAACTCGAACCCAAGGCAATAAAGAAAATGGCTACGGGATCGTACTTATCAATAATTACCTTAAACGTAAATGGGTTGAATGCCCCAACCAAAAGACAAAGGCTGGCTGAATGGATACAAAAACAAGACCCCCATATATGTTGTCTGCAAGAGACCCACCTCAAAACGAGGGACACATACAGACTGAAAGTGAAGGGCTGGAAAAAGATATTCCACGCAAATAGAGACCAAAAGAAAGCAGGAGTAGCAATACTCATATCAGATAAAATAGACTTTAAAACAAAGGCTGTGAAAAGAGACAAAGAAGGAAACTACATAATGATCAAAGGAACAATCCAAGATGAAGATATAACAATTATAAATATTTATGCACCCAACATAGGAGCACCGCAATATGTAAGACAATTACTAACAAGTATGAAAGGGGAAATTAACAATAATGCAATAATAGTGGGAGATTTTAATACCCCACTTACATCTATGGATAGATCAACTAAACAGAAAATTAACAAGGAAACACAAACTTTAAATGTTACAATAGACCAGTTAGACCTAATAGATATCTACAGGACATTTCACCCCAAAACAATGAATTTCACCTTTTTCTCAAGTGCACACGGAACCTTTTCCAGGATAGATCACATCCTGGGCCATAAATCTAGCCTTGGTAAATTCAAAAAAGTTGAAATCATTCCATGCATCTTTTCTGACCACAATGCAGTAAGATTAGATCTCAATTACGGGAGAAAAACTATTAAAAATGCCAACATATGGCGGCTGAAAAACACGCTACTGAATAATGAAGAAATCATAGAAGAAATCAAAAGAAAAATCAAAATATGCATAGAAATGAATGAAAATGAAAACACAACAACCCAAAACCTCTGGGACACTGTAAAAGCAGTGCTAAGGGGGAAGTTCATAGCAATACAGACACACATCAAGAAACAAGAAAAAAGTCAACTAAATAACCTAACTCTACATCTAAAGCAACTAGAAAAGGAAGAAATGAAGAACCCCAGGGTCAGTAGAAGGAAAGAAATCGTAAAAATTAGGGCAGAGATAAATGCAAAAGAAACAAAAGAGACCATAGCAAAAATCAACAAAGCCAAAAGCTGGTTCTTTGAGAAGGTAAATAAAATTGACAAACCACCAGCCAGACTTATCAAGAAACAAAGGGAGAAGAACCAAATCAATAAAATTAGAAATGAAAATGGAGAGATCACAACTGACAACACAGAAATGCAAAGGATTATTAGAGAATACTATCAGCAATTATATGGCAATAAAATGAATAACCTGGAAGAAATGGAAAAATTCCTAGAAAAGTACAACTTTCCAAAACTGAACCAGGAAGAAATAGAAAATCTGAACAAACCCATCACAAGCACGGAACTAGAGGCTGTAATCAAGAATCTTCCAGCAAACAAAAGCCCAGGTCCAGACGGCTTCACAGCCGAATTCTACCAAAAATTTAGAGAAGAGCTAACACCTATTCTACTCAAACTCTTCCAGAAAATTGCTGAGGAAGGGAAACTTCCAAACTCATTCTATGAGGCCACCATCACCCTAATCCCAAAACCTGGTAAAGACCCCACAAAAAAAGAAAACTACAGGCCAATATCACTGATGAACATAGATGCAAAAATCCTTAACAAAATTCTAGCAATCAGAATCCAACAACACATTAAGAAGATCATACATCATGACCAAGTGGGCTTTATCCCAGGAATGCAAGGATTCTTCAATATCCGCAAATCAATCAACGTAATACACCACATTAACTAACTGAAAAATAAAAATCATATGATTATCTCAATAGATGCAGAGAAAGCCTTCAACAAAATTCAACATCCATTTATGATAAAAACCCTCCAGAAAGTGGGAATAGAAGGGACATACCTCAACATAAAATAAAAGCTATATATGACAAACCCACAGCAAACACTATCCTCAATGATGAAAAACTGAAAGCATTTCCCCTAAAGTCAGGAACAAGACAAGGGTGCCCACTCTCACCACTACTATTCAACATAGTTCTGGAAGTTTTGGCCACAGCAATCAGAGCAGAAAAAGACATAAAAGGAATACAAATTGGAAAAGAAGAAGTAAAACATTCACTGTTCGCTGATGACATGATCCTCTACACAGAAAACCCTAGAGACTCTACCAGAAAACTACTAGAGCTAATCAATGATTACAGTAACGTTGCAGGATATAAAATCAACACACAGAAATCCCTTGCATTCCTATACACTAATAATGAGAAAATAGAAAGAGAAATTCAGGAAACTATTCCATTCACTGTTGCAACGAAAAGAATTAAATACTTAGGAATATATCTACCCAAGGAAACAAAAGACTTGTACATAGAAAACTATAAAACACTACTGAAAGCAATCAAAGAGGACACTAATAGATGGAGAAATATACCATGCTCATGGATTGGAAGAATAAATATTGTAAAAATGAGTATACTACCCAAAGTAATTTATACATTCAATGCAATCCCTATCAAGCTACCAACAATATTTTTCACAGAACTAGAACAAATAATCTCACAATTTATATGGAAAAACAAAAAACCTCAAATAGCCAAAGCAATCTTGAGGAAGAAAAATGGAACTGGGGGAATTAACCTGCCAGACTTCAGGCTCTACTACAAAGCCACAATCATCAAGACAGTATGGTACTGGCATAAAGACAGAAATATAGATCAATGGAACAAAATAGAAAGCCCAGAGATAAATCCACGCACCTATGGACACCTCATCTTTGACAAAGGAGGCAAGAATATAAAATGGAGAAAAGACAGTCTCTTTAACAAGTGGTGCTGGGAAAACTGGTCAGCCACCTGTAAAAGAATGAAACTAGAACACTTCCTAACACCATACACAAAAATAAATTCAAAATGGATTAGAGAGCTAAATGTAAGACCAGAAACTATAAAACTCCTAGAGGAGAACGTAGGCAAAACACTCTCCGACATAAATCACAGCAGGATCCTCCATGACCCACCTCCCAGAATATTGGAAATAAAAGCAAAAATAAACAAATGGGACCTAATTAAAATCAAAAGCTTCTGCACAGCAAAGGAAACTATAAGCAAGGTGAAAAGACAGCCTTCAGAATGGGAGAAAATAATAGCAAATGAAGCAACTGATAAAGGATTAATCTCCAAAATATACAAGCAGCTCCTGCAGCTCAATTCCAGAAAAATAAATGACCCAATCAAAAAATGGGCCAAAGTACTAAACAGAAATTTCTCCAAAGAAGACATAAAGATGGCTAACAAACACATGAAAAAATGCTCAACATCCCTCATAATCAGAGAAATGCAAATCAAAACCACAATGAGATACCATTTCACACCAGTCAGAATGGCTGCTATCCAAAAGTCTACATGCAATAAATGCTGGAGAGGATGTGGAGAGAAAGGAACCCTCTTACACTGTTGGTGGGAATGCAAACTAGTACAGCCACTATGGAGAACAGTGTGGAGATTCCTCAAAAAACTGGAAATAGAACTGCCATATGATCCAGCACTCGCACTTCTGGGCATCCACACCGAGGAAACCAGAATTGAAAGAGACACATGTATTCCAATGTTCATTGCAGCACTGTTTATAATAGCCAGGACATGGAAGCAACCTAGATGTCCATCTGCAGACAAATGGATAAGAAAGCTTTGGTACATATACACAATGGAGTATTATTCAGCCATTAAAAAGAATACATTTGAATCAGTTCTAATGAGGTGGATGAAACTGGAGCCTATTATACAGAGTGAAGTAAGCCAGAAAGAAAAACACCAATACAGTATACTAACGCATATATATGGAATTTAGAAAGATGCAAATGATAACCCTGTATACGGGACAGCAAATAGACACAGATGTATAGAACAGTCTTTGGGACTCTATGGGAGAGGGTGAGGGTGGGATGATTTGGGAGAATGGCATTGAAACACGTATGTTGTCATATGTGAAACGAATCACTAGTTCAGGGTCAATGCATGTTATAGGATGCTCGGGGCTGGCATGCGGGGATGATCCAGAGGGAGGATAAAGGGAGGAGGGAGGTGGGAGGGGGGTTCAGGAGGGGGAACTTATGTAAACCCGGGGCGAATTCATGTCAATGTATGGCAAAACCAACCAATATAGTATTGTAAAATAATTTGCCTCCAATAAAAAATAAATTAATTACCAAAAAAAAAAGAATTTTCCACAGTTTGTGGTGATCCACACAGTCAAAGGTTTTGGCATAGTCAATAAAGCAGAAATAGATGTCTTTCTGGAGCTCTCTTGTTTTTTCAATGATTCAGCAGATATTGGCAGTTTGATCTCTGGTTCCTCTGCCTTTTCTAAAACCAGCTTGAACATTTAGAAGTTCACAGTTCATGTATTGCTGAAGCCTGGTTTGGAGAATTTTGAGCATTACTTTACTAGCGTGTGAGATGAGTGCAATTGTGAGGTAATTTGAACATTCTTTGGTATTGCCTTTCTTTGGGATAATAATGTAAACTGACCTTTTCCAGTCCTGTGGCCACTGCTGAGTTTTCCAAATTTGCTGGCATATTGAGTGCAGCACTTTCACAGCATCATCATCTTTTAGGATTTGAAATAGCTCAACTGGAATTCAATCACGTCCACTAGCTTTGTTTGTAGTGATTCTTCTTAAGGCCCAGTTGACTTCATATTCAGGATGTCTGGCTCTAGGTGAGTGATCACACCATCGTGATTAACTGGGTTGTGAAGATGTTTTCTGTACAGTTTTTCTGTGTTTTCTTGCCACCTCTTCTTAATATCTTCTGCTTCTGTTAGGTTCATACCATTCCTGTCCTTCATTGAGCCCATCTTTGCATGAAGTGTTCCCTTGGTATCTCTAATCTTCTTGAAGAGATCTCTAGTCTTTCTCATTCTATTGTTTTCCTTATTTCTTTGTACTGGTCACCGAGGAAGTCTTTCTTATCTCTCTTTGCTATTCTTTGGAACTCTGCATTCAAATGGGTATATCTTTCCTTTTTCCTTTGCTTTTCACTTCCCTTCTTTTCAGTTACCCAATCAACTTTGTCACTGTCCTGTGAGACCCACAATAGGTATTAGGAAGGTTAATGGGTAATGCTGTGATCCAGTAAAACTTTATTTATAAAAATAAGCAGAATGGCTTGATTTATCCCCTGATATATAGTTTTCCAACTCCTGAATTGATACATAAAATGCTGAAAAGTTCTTAGTTCAGAATAAGTGTTAACTATATGGATTACACTGTGGTTTTTTGTTGTTGATGTGAGTTTAAAATGAACAGAGCACTTTAAAATCATCAGCGTATCTTCAATATTAGTAATTCAACTGATTCATAATTCAGAAAAAACTTAAGGGATGCAAATATCTCAGTTTTTAATCTTTCAGTGCAAGATAACTCCAATAAGGGGTACGTTACTGTGGATATACTTTAAATTAACTAAGACTATACTGCACAATCTGAGTATAAAGCAGAAGAAATGCATAATTAAATGGTATAAATAAGATAATTTGCTCTGTAAAGATTTTTAATGGACTTTTGCATGAAAAGAAAAAGTTTAAAGAGCAAGAGTAAGGTGGACTATGGTGGAAATATCAGTTGAATTGAGATTTAATTAAGATTTTTTTTTTAAAGCAGTATTTGCTGTGACAGAAAAATGTCATCAAACTGTGATCACAGCTGATTACATAAAATAAGCTTTTAATGTTACTGGTAATTCTACTTGTACTGCCTTTCATAATCAAAATATGGAAACCACTTGAAATTGTAACCATGAAGTGGCAGGTGATGAAATTTAAAATGCCTATTTCAATGGCACTAGTAATATTTTAATTGTAAAGCCTCAAGATTTAAAGGACTAGGCTGCCATATGTTCCCTCCAGGAAGTAGAGTTATGGACTGCTCCTTAATTAGATAATATTCAGGCTGCAGTTTACCAAAATGGTAATGAAATAACTGTCCATTTCTCAAATCACTCGATTCCAAAGCAACACAATTTTCTAAGTTTCACTTGCAAACTTATCCATCAAGTATATAAGGTGTGTAACAAAAACAATAATTTAAAGGGAAAATAAGGACCAACATCGACTAGCATTTATTTTTCCCAAAATAAAATTTATTGACCAATAAAGACCCCAAAATTAACATCTGTTATTGAAGATTAAAATTTCTTTTCATCTGGAACAACTGTTTTTCTGAATAATTTAATTCAAAGTCCCTGAAAACCTATAATCAAATTGATTTAACTAATCATAGAAACGTACAAAACTTTTGTTGACTCTCAAATTTATGTTTAACGCATCTCAAGAACATGGATTGTCCAAAGATTTGAAGTCAAGATTTTTATAAATTGATTTTTAAGCTGTATTTTACACATTTTCAGTGATGCTCAGTCACAATGATCATCATGTTATTCTAAGTAAATAAATTAAGTGCTACCTTTGAAAACCTGAAAATCTTATTTTCAGTTTTTGAGTCAATTTTTGAGTTCTCAAAGTAACCCTAATTCTAAAGGAATATTCCATGTTATTTAATTATCTGGGTTTTATGAAGTATACTTGTTGGATAACCAAAAGACAAGAATCACAAAAAGCAAATATATATATATTAGCATGAATTTACATCCTGTTTGATCTGAGACAGACCCTGTTTCTGCCAGTTTCACTGATAGCTCTCCCTTTGATTGTCAAAAGTAACCCAGTTTGGAAAATAATGTACATAGATGCTCTCACTTGCAGTTATTTATTTCTAGATACTGTCAACAAATATTATAGTATTCATCATGTGCCAAGCACTGTTCCAGGTCCCACATGTGTTCCGTTGAAATAAAGTTATAAGTAAACCTGTATTAATTATTGAAGAGCCCATAGCGGCTTCTACTTTCCCTAGGGTATTAAACCTACCATTACAAGCTATTACTGCTTATAAGTAACTGCCTTGGCTTCTGACACTGATGGACTTCATTGGCAAGCTAAGTAGTCCTGACTGAAATTAGAAAATTAAACAGAAATAATTGTCACACTTGGCTGGCATACAGCCTGATGTTACTGTAGCATCAAGGTCTAGAACAAAATTAAAGTTTCCCAGACTTTCACATAGCTGTGAGGTTTGCACTACCATGCATTACATATTAATATGAAGTACCAAATAGGAATAAAGTTTCTCTTCTAACACAGAGGCAAATGACATTAAATTCAACTTTACTAACCAAGACATGATGATAATGGACAAAGCTGGAATAGGGTATTTGAAATTGTGGAAATTTAAGTAAGCAGATTGGAAATAATCCAATAAGTGTTACCTAGCACAGTGCCTTTTTCATTATTGAGTTACAACTGAATTTCTTTATCAATCTTGGTATGCTATGTCCATCCTTACATATTACATGACTTGATCTTTAAAAAAATCTTAAAATGGATTTAACCAACACAACCCCTGTTTTACAGATGAATGAACTAACATTTACGAAAATTAATATAATAACTTTTTGATGGCAAAAAACTTGAGAGGGCAGGCAAGTCTACAAAATGTAAACTCATTACATTTACTTGTTCATCTTCCACATTCAGGTGTTCCAAGTTAAACCTATCCCTTCAGTAACAGTACTGAACTGTATCTTTTCTTCCTTCTTCAGAGATTTTCTTTTTCCTACCTCTCATGAGGGGATCTACCCTATTCTATGTTCTATTATTCCTTTTGCATTTGGCTAGATGTTCATATGGAGGAAACCGTGATCCTTTTCTATCCTAACCACAGAAATTGCATCACATAACTTCTACATTTTATTTGGTATAATACAATCAGTAAGTCCAGTCCACACTCAAGGGGAGGGAATTATATAAAGCTATGCTTTAGAAGACTCTTGAGAGTCCCTTGGACTGCAAGGAGATCCAACCAGTCCATTCTAAAGGAGATCAATCCTGGGTGTTCATTGGAAGGACTGATGCTAAAGCTGAAACTCCAATACTTTGGCCACCTCATGCGACGAGTTGACTCACTGGAAAAGACTCTGATGCTGGGAACGATTGAGGGCGGGAGGAGAAGGGGACGACAGAGAATGAGATGGCTGGATGGCATCACCAACTCGATGGACATGAGTTCGAGTGAACTTCGGGAGCTGGTGATGGACAGGGAGGCCTGGCGTGCTGTGATTCATGGGGTCGCAAAGAGTTGGACACAACTGAGCGACTGAACTGAACTGAACTGAGCTGATTCTTTTAGTAGATATGAAAAATTACTATGAAATTAAATACTTTTAGACTTGAAGAGTCATTATGTGAGAGGCTGTCAACTGCATTCCCATCCCAGACAAGCAAAGGATTCCAGGTTCATTTCATCCATTTCAGAAGGTGCAGCTCCAAATTGAGAAGAGGATGGGGACGGGAAAAGTGGCATTGTGTGGAAGGTTAAAATTCTCTAAGAAAAGGGCCTGCCTCATCTGACGGTGGGAGAAATGGCAATTCTGCAATTTTTTTTTTTTTTTAATAATGACCACATCTCTCAGAATGTACTGAGAGAAAAAGAGCCCTTTCTTTTGAGAAGCTATCAAAGTTTTGCCATGACTCTTAGTTTGGACTTACCAGGCATCTGAGGGTTGTGAAACCCAAGCAGAAATTATCTACCAAAATTTTAAGCTATACTGCTAAAAGCTGGGCATGCACTCTATTTCCAAATGAGTTTTTTTAAGCCTAAATTTAAACTGTTTCACTATAAACCAGGTTAATCAATCTGTTTTTAACTTGAGATATCCAGGCTTCAACTGATTTGAAAACAGTCGTATCATCAAAGGAAATATTAAAGGTGGGGCAAGACTCCTTAGTAAAGGATTTTCCTGGAACCACCATCAGTATTCATATTTTTAACTTGAACAACCTGTATTGGCTGTAGGTTTAGAAGCCTGGTTTCACACCATAAAATATTTGCAAGTTACCCCAGTCCTTTTCCTAAGTTCCAGCTGGGAATCTGCATTGCCAAGTCTGAGTTCTAAAAAATTATTACTATCTTCAGCTATTTAGGCCCAGCTTTAGGTTAATAAGGGGCTTCCCTGGCTCAGAGGTTAAAGTGTCTGCCTGCAATGCGGGAGACCTGGGTTCGATCCCTGGGTCAGGAAGATTCCCTGGAGAAGGAAATGGTGACCCACTCCAGTATTCTTGCCTGGAGAATCCCATGGATGGAGGAACTTAGTGGGCTACAGTCCATGGAGGTCTCAAAGAGTCAGACACGACTGAGTGACTTAACTTTCAATTTCACTTTCTTTATGTTAATAAAGGTAAGTTTATGCAAAGGAAGAAAAAAAAAAGGGAAGACAAGAAGTAGGAAAAAATCATTAAAAAGTAGAAGGAAAAGCCAATGCCTTCACTAACAATACCACAAATATCTTTTTTAAGCCAAAAGGATGTCATGAAACTGTCATTTAAGACATTAAGAGAACTGCTCAGAGGATGCAAAAAGGGGAACTAGGATATATAGAGTTTTGCAACAAAGGGCAGGTAGCTGGAACAAAAGATTATTGTTAATAAAAGAAAAATAGATATCGCAAGCTAAGGAATTTAGTGCCTTTCTACATACGGGAATTTGCAAGAGTCAAGGCTTACTGAAATCATTCCTTTGATATGCTCCCCAGCTATCTGGGACCAGTATCTTGTGTTTTCATATCCTGAGTTTACTCAGGGCTCACCATGGGGAGTAGCTGCAGTCTGAAGGCTGCTAGATGGAAGGTATTCTTTTCCTTCCTGAGTTCTCTCAGGCTCACCAGCTCACTCTTGGAGGACTGCAATAGCTGATAACTGTGACATCCTTTGTTTACTTATATGGCAGACAATATTCCATTTCTCATGCCTTTCATGCATTCAGTATACGAAAATCTCTTGTTACCTATTGCTGAGTGACAAATCACCTGAAAATTTAAGATACCATTCATCATTTCCTTACGAGTTTCTGTGTCAGGAATTTGGGCATGAGTTAACTGGATTCTCTGGCTCAAGATCTTGTAAAACTGCAAGGTCTCAAAAAAAAATCTCGGTTCTTAATATTTCACTGGGTGCAGGATCAACTTCCACATTTGCCCAGTGAATGTTGGAAGGATTTGAGTTTTTTTCCCAAGTTGTTGGCTGGTGACCTCCATTTATTTCTTACCGTGTAGACCTCTCCACAGGTAGTTGTAAACATAACATCTGATTTCAAAAAAACTAGCAAGTGAGAGAGCAAAAGAGAGTGCAAGCAATATGGAAGTCTAGCTTTTTTAAAGTCTAATGTTGCAAGTGATACCAAATATTTTGCTATCTCTTATTTATTAGTAGCAAGTAATCAGGCCCAGCTCACATTCAAGGGAAGAGGAATTCACAAGGTCATAAATGTCCAGTAGAGAACAGATCATTGAGAACTAGTTCAAAATCATCCACCACAGTTGCAGAAGGACAGGACAGCTTAAAGTGACACTATATGAAAGGATAAAATGGAGATAGAGAAGGTTATGGTTCACGAATATTTTTAAAAACTAGCTAGACAGTTATTTCAAAGACTTTCTACACTTGGGATGTGGCTTGTTCCTTAACTAGAACCCTGAAATTATTTGGGGATAGGCATCCCAATACTTTGTCTATGATGAACCTAGGAAAAATTCTGTTTCCCATATGAGTCTTTCTTCTCTGTTACTACATCTGAACTGTTGGAGAAGACACTACTCTTAGGTACTAGGTAAATTTCTTCAACCTCTCTCTAGAATCCAAGGGCTTTTTTATGTCTTGAACAAATGATTTTTTAGCTCAGGTTCATGATTTCTTTTATAGCACAATTTTCTTAAAAACATAATAGGAGTTGTATATCTTATTTTAGTTCTCACTACAGAAACCACACTTGAAGTATTTCCAACTTAATCGCAGATACTTTGAGTTTTCCATCATCCTTCCCCCCAGCCATTTTGTCTAATGAAAAAGAGGTGGAGGGCTTTAATCTATTTAGAGATTTTAAAAATGAGTAAACTAGTCACACCTTGATTTGATACTTGTGGAAGGGGTGATTTGTAATTGGTCTCTGCTGTTAAAAGGAATACTTAGTGTACTGTTACAAATGGAAGATAAGAAGATTTGCCTATTTTGCTCTGTGACCATGGCAAGTCTCCACATTTCTGTTCTCTATTCTCTTTAATGTCTGTTTCAAATTTTGCTTATTTCTTGCTTGTAAGACCTTGTCACATATACCCAATAGCAACTAAAATATGCTAGTAACTTTCCATTTTTCAATTTCCTCTCTTAAAACTATGTTTTCATTACGGACATTGTCTACTTTTCGTGTAGAAAATTAGCCAATTTTTAGAAATTTTGCATTGCATCAGAGGGATCCCCATCCTTCTAGCATCTTCACTATCCACTAACAAGCCCCTAAGCCAATGCCACATGTTTCAGTTCAGTTCAGTTCAGTTCAGTCGCTCAGTTGTGTCCGACTCTCTGCAACCCATGAATCACAGCACACCAGGCCTCCCTGTCCATCACCAACTCCCAAAGTTCACTCAAACTCAAGTCCACAGAGTCGGTGATGCCATCCAGCCATCTCATTCTCTGTCATCCCCTTCTCCTCCAGCCCCCAACCTTTCCCAGCATCAGTTTTAGGGTTTTTAAAATGGAATCATCCACTTCTATATCAACATTTGTATCAGTCATGATAGAGATCATCACACAGTGATAAAAAGAGAAAGAAATTTCAGGTGCTTAACAAATGTTTTTTGTTCATCTATTCTACAAGTTTATTATGAGTTCTCAGGGGGTCCCAATTATTATTGGCACTCAAAGACACCAAAAAATAGAACAGCAACCATTTAAAATGTCAGTTGCTACAGCAGAGGCAATGATAGCTCTGTTTGGTCTTGTATAATCAGTTACATGCTTTGTTACCTAGAGTTAATATGCACCACTTCAAAAGCTAAGTAAAGCCTGCCAATGCAGGAGATGTAAGAGAAGCAATTTTGATCCCCAAGTTGGGAAGATCCCCTGGAGAAGGGCATGGTGATCCACTGCAGTATTATTCTTGCCTGGAGAATCCCATGGACAAAGGAACCTGGCAGGCTATGGTCCATAGGTTTGCAAAGAGTTGGACACAACTGAAGTGGCTTAGCACACACAACACACATGAACCATCACAAGGAGACTATGAAAGTCAGTGCAATCATGTTCCTAAATAAGAGAGAACCAGAAATATTTGGTGAACTGTAGGAGACAGGAAGAATAAAACAGGCCCCGGCAAGGGCTGCAAAAGAAATTTATTATTATTGGAAAACTAGATGCTATAAGGCATGAGGGAGAAGGCAATGGCAAGCCACTCCAGTACTCTTGCCTAGAAAATCCCATGGACAGAGGAGCCTGGTGGGCTGCCGTCTATGGGGTTGCACAGAGTCGGACACGACTGAAGCGACTTAGCAGCAGCAGCAGCATAAGGCATGAGACTCTTGGAACAAGTCCAGAGAAAACAGTTCATAATCTTGAAAACAAGATATGATCCCGGGGTAGGAAAACCGACCCCAAACTGTTTCTCAACTGGCATCTCAGGGTCACATGTTTTACGCATCTGGTGGAAAATCTATAGATAAAAATATTAGTCTTATTTACTGATTTGTTATTGATTACCATTTTCTAATCACTCAGTGGTTAATGATCATTTTGTTCTTTGGCCCTGAAGGCCACACAAGTTGCAGTTTAACTCCCCACATATTCTTTCATTCACAGCTGGAAGTATAATAAAGCTGTCTTGGATTCAATTTCGGCACTTTGACCTTGGAGATGTGTTGGCCCCCTGATCCTCACTTTTCTCTGAATTCTTGTGTCTTGTTTCTCCTTCTCTTACCATATCGTGCTTTTGAAAACCCTGCTTGTCAGGCCAAACTCGAAAGTAAACATTTCTGATAACTACCAAATATATATTTACCTAATTTAATTCTCATATAACCTCAGGGGGTAGATTTTAGTTTCACTATTTTAAAGATGAAGACAGTTAGGAAAAAAAGGTTAAGTAACCTGCTCAATATCACACAGAGAGTAAGCAAGGACCACAACCCAGCCAATCCCACTATAGCTTCCTTATATATTACTCTATGTATGGTACCTGATAACGGTAAGAGAAAGATGGAGAGAAGGTGCCTGAAATTTTATATGATTGAAAATAAAGTAGCAGTTATTCTCTTCTTGTATTCATGATTCTTTTGTTCATTACTTCTATAATCTCTTTCATAACTCTTCCAAGCAATAATCTATAGAAAGATTTGACCTTAGCCCTACTAAAATATTTTCCAAAATGTTTAGTTTATGCCTTGAACTTTCTGGTTTTTTGATAATGAACCAAAAGTGAGTGTCCAGTGCTATTTGCTTGGGAATCACACTCTTGCAGGTAATCACCATTTGTACTCAAGTTTAATCATGAAGAAGAGATTTTATTACTACAAAATTAATGTCATTAACTGAAATAAAAGAACTTCTTAGGCAGTAATTATTTGATTTCCTTCCTATTTTGCCTTTGAATCAGCTATTTAAGGAAATAAGAGCGGCTCAAATCAGGAAAGGACACTTATTTTGTTAAACCAAAAATTATAAAATATGGAACTGAATCTGAAGGATATAACAAATGAGGATAATAAAATATCACCATATGATGGAGCAGCAGAAAGCTCCCCTGGCTTGACTGGAATGATAGGAAGTTGGCATGTTCTCTGAGGCTGTTGTTCAGTTGCTCAGTCATGTCTGAGTCTTTGTGACCCCATGGACTGCAGCACACCGGCTTCCCTGTCCTTTGCCATCTTTTCCAGAATCAGGGTCTTTTCTCCTTGGAAGAAAAGTTATGACAAATCTAAACAGTGCATTAAAAAGCAGAGACATCACTTTCCTAACAAAGGTCCATATAGTCAAAGCTATGATTTTTTTCCAGTAGTCATGTATGATGTTGAGAGTTAGACCACAAAGACGGCTGAGTGCTGAAGAACTGATGCTTTCAAACTGTGGTGCTGGAGAAGACTTTTGAGAGTCCCTTGAACAGCAAGGTGATCAAATCACTCAATCCTAAAGGAAATCAACCCTGAATATACATTGGAAGGACTGATGCTGAAGCTGAAGTTCTAATCCATTGGCCATCTGATGCAAAGATCTGACTAATTGGAAAGACCCTGATAGTGGGAAAGACTGAGGGCAGGAAAAGAAGGGGGCAACAGAGAATGAGATGGTTGGATGGCATCATAGAATCAATGGACAAGAGTTTGAGCAAACTCTAGAAGATAGTGAAGGACGGGGAAGCCTGGCATGCTGCAGTCCATGGGGTTGTTAAGAGTTGGATACAATTTAGGGACTGAACAACAACAACAATTCTCTACGTTCTTCATCAAAAGTCAACAGAATAAGTGTATCTAGAAATATTTTATTAAACATTTTGGCTCTTGCAGGTAATGCATTACATGATATAACTAGAAAGAAAAAGAGCAATTCAGAATGAATACATTTTAAAAATATATTTCCTGGTGAGCTATAAGGCTGGAGATTACAGGAAAGGAGATAAAGGTATTTTCAATTCTGTAACATCTTATTTCAAATATTATACTTCAAGTTTGCTAAGTGGTTGGGAATTTTTAGCACATTCACAGAGTACACTAAAAATCAATTTTGAATTTAATGAAATCAAATTCAAAAATAACAGAGAATTAAGTTTTTTGTACTCAGAGAAATCATTACTTGCAAATTGTACTTATTTCAGAATTACTGGGCACAGTGGGTTGCTGCTGCCACAGCTTTGATAGAAGCATGACTTCAACTTTTCAAATGTGAAACCACATGCTTAAAAGATGATAACAAAAAGTGTAGCAAAATTTTTCATTGATTATAAAGCAAATAACAAAGTTAATTCAACACTTGAAAAATGCTTTAGTTTTCTTCCCTTGAAAAAGAATTTCCTATTCTTGAGATTTTACTTGCTTTCTTGAGATTTTTTACTGTAGGAAATAAAACTATAATGGGAGTTATTAGTATTTTGGTCTATTGAAAGGTTTAGAGCAGATTTGAACAATATGCTATAATTTTGAATAACACATCATGGATAGAAAGTAAAACAATATTGCCATTGTCTATGGTACAATTCTTATTTATTCATCATTCAAATATTTGGTTAATTTCTACCATGGTTGGGGCAACATGGATATGGTGTGATACACTGGAAATGGCCAAGGCTGCAAAAATCGTTAGAAGCCTGAAAGTAGTGAAAAGTATTTGTAATTATAAAATTAAATATACTGTATGAAGTGTTTGGCATGATGCTTAGCAGGGAGAACTCAGTAAATGACAGCTATTTGTTACCTGTGTGGGTTAGATGAATAGATTATAAGATATACTTGGCTTGTCAGGGTCAACAGATTTTTACTAAAGTCATGGGAGTGAATGATAACACACTGAGAGACAGAGACAGGAAGTAGAATAAGAAGAGAAGAGCACCTTGGATTAAGCTTCAAGGTTAAGGAGAGATCACTGGTCAACTGCAAACACTGATGCTAACCCTCAAACAATGTATTGATTCCTCCAATACAACTCTCCTATTTAAACTCTGGCAATTCCTAAAAAATCTGCCTGAAATTCAGGAGACCCTGGGTCGGGAAGATCTCTTGGAGAAGGAAATGGCAACCCACTCCTTAATTACAGGAGCTTTAGCATTAAAACAGTAGCCACAAAAAAAATAAAAGCAAAATATCAACACCATACATACCAATACCAACACACACACAACACACATTCTGTTGGCTGTTGTCATTTATTCAGTTGTTGTCTACTAGGCAACTTGCCAAGATATCTATACGTACCTATCTATCCACATATATAATTTTGAAACTACAGACATGAGAATCATATTTATCCTCCAAACGGAAGGTGACGAGTATGAGGCTTAAAGTGGTGAAATGCCGTGTTTAATGTCGTATGGGTAAGTGACAGAATTAGAAATCAAAATCAGGTCTAACTCAGGCCTAGAGCCTTTTCCGCTTTACTGCTTTACAAAAGAGAAGCCAACCACGCAGATGTGTAAAGGTCAGTCGTCATGTGATGTTATGAAAGGATGAAGACCATCACTGGGAAATGTCACAGATGGTGAGAAAAATCCAGCCTAGGTGGAGCCTAGGTGGAGTTTTCCTGTCTTTTCATGCATTTATTTTGGTATCTTTTTACTTTTTAGGCTCTGGGAACAAAAAAGTCAAATACTTTCCCTAATAACACTCATTTAGGGGTGGGAGAATATACTAATTTTGTTAAACATAAACCATATGCCATCTATTTTTGTTTTATGCTAAAAGATTTGGTTTCACTGCCAGAAAGTGAGCTTATCAACCCAATGACAGTTCTCTCCTCCCCTTTATCATGTCAACCATTCTCTGTTACATAATTTCTACTACTGCTGGCCCCTTAGGATGGCACATCTGTGACAAAATTTCAACATTCTAACGCAGGTGAAATGGATGAGAATTGTGTTTTTGGTTCTTAGCAACACAGGGATCCAAAACATTGCCCTGGTAGTAAAATAATTCAGAAGAGAATGCTGGGGATGAGTTAGCCATTCAAATACTGAAGTCTCTGAATTTCAGTCATCCTCACCATACTCTTATACAGGCAGTTGAAGCTTAAGTATCACTGTGATATTTAACCTTGGTTTCTCCTCTTCCTCATATTTGATTGATGTTTCTTCTTTTCATCTTTTTTCCTTATCCTTTGGATATTCCAAGCCTTGCTATCCTCAGTAGTGAGATGCCACGGCCAACTCAAACTGGCTTGCAAGATGCAATTGTTAAACTTATAAAAATTGTTGTGAGTTAGTTTTTAAGTACTGTCATGATTAAGAAATGAATTTTATAAACTTATAATTAAATAAATGATATTAAAAACAAAGGCAATAATTGTCCAACACTCATTTCCTAATTATTTCACTACATTTTTGTAATTGTTTGTACTCTTGAGATGATTTACATCTATTTTGTCTGTGTGAGATTACCCTGTAATAGGCAACTACTGCCTATCTCTTTCCAACTCTGTGTTCAGTGATATAACATTAGTAGCTTAAAATTGACCATTGTGGAAGAATAGTTGCCCAGTGGAAACCAATCAAAGCTACCAATTAGGATTTGTTTCCGTTGTGGATTTTTTACTTAAGTGATGGAAAAAATTAATAATACATATTTTATTTAAAAGTGTGTTGTCTAGCTAAAAATAACACAAAAATTTCAGAAAAAAAATTCCAATATTTTAAAAGTACCATGTGATTCAGCATTTGTTCACATTGAAAAATAAGTGAATTTGGTAGATAGCCTTAAGAATGAAAGTAGTTTCAATGAATATAACTTGTAGGAAGGTCAGGAATAGCTTAGCAGTAGATTACATATAATATTTATGTATTTATTTCTGCAATATACTTTTATTAACTTTTCACTTTAAAGTAATTTTAGACTTAAAGACAAGTTACAGAGAATTATAGAGTTCTGATTTGCCCTTCACTCAGCTTCTCTTCGGAGAAGGCAATGGCAAGCCACTCCAGTACTCTTGCCTAGAAAATCGCATGGACGGAGGAGCCTGGTGGGCTGCAGTCAATGGGGTCGCTACTAGTCGGACACGACTGAGCGACTTCACTTTCACTTTTCACTTTCACACATTGGAGAAGGAAATGGCAGCCCACTCCAGTGTTCTTGCCTGGAGAATCCCAGGGACGGTGGAGCTTGGTCGGCTGTCGTCTATGGGGTCGCACAGAGTCGGACACGACTGAAGCGACTTAGCAGCAGCAGCAGCAGCTTCTCTTAACGATAACAACTGACATAATCACAGTATAATTATTAATACCAGGAAGTGAACATCTATATAAGACTACAGCAAGTCCTCTATACATCGACCTTCAATCTGTGAACTTTCAAAGACAGGAACGTGTTTTCATCAGGGTCGGGCATCAGTGAAACTGCATTTTGTCAACAGGCGCGTCCGCTACCCCTGCTCCTACTGCCGACAACCCTTCAGCTCTACCGTCTCCCACCTCCTCTCCCTCCTCCGGTCAGTAACTCCTTCTGCCTGTTCACTCCGTGACAGCCCCTGTATGCCAGCTGTTGTACAGTACTATTGTGCTTTTCAAGGTACTCTACTGTAAGATTAAAATTTTTTTAAAGAGTTTGTGTTTGTTTTTTATGTATTATTTGTGTGAAAAGCATTAATAAACCTATTATAGTGCAGTACTACAGAGCTAGTTGTGTTAGTTGGGTACATAGACTAACTTTGTTGAACCTGAACAAATTGGACTTAAAAATGTGCCCTTGGAATGGAACTAGTTTGTATGTAGGGGATTTACTGTATTGAGTAATCTACAGATCTTATTTTAATTTCACCCATTTTCTGGTACAGGATTTAATTCAAGATCTTACTGCTTATAGAATATCATAATTAAAGGCAAAAAAATGATCAAGAAGGGTTACTGGATTGAAATGCAATTTTATTTCTAAAATCATGATTGAACTGCAGAGAGATGTTTGCCTATGAATTCAGCAAAATCAACAAAACATTTTGTAAGAATCAATTGGCCATAGAGAATTTATAATACAAATGATTGCATATTATTATTATTTTTCAATCCTATGCTCTACGTCCTTCATATCCATAAATTTATAACAGCATGAATGCTATAAATATGTATTTTTAATCTGGAGAGTTCATTGCTACCATTTCCTGACATTAATGATTACAGAGGTCTCTTTGCTATTGATGAGGTGTTTGGTCTCATTTTTATATCACTTTTATTCTGAACAGACATAATTTTGTACTATTACAGCAGATTCTATATGAAATTTTCTTGCTACACTTCCTGGTGTTTGAAGACCTTAATTATGTTCACTGTTCAACATTGTTTATAAAACATCCAATGACAGGTGGTAGAGTATAGTTGTTAAGAGTATAAATTCTATCCAAACTCCCTTGGTTAAGATCCAGACTCTGCCTCTTCTTAGCTTGGGGACTTCAGAACAAATTTACTTAACTTCTCAGTCCCCATGGCAGAGGAAACTATTAGTGTATGATTCAAATATTGTTAAAATTAAATCATTTATACATGGTAATTGTTTTTAGAATATTACCTTACTAACTGAAACACCTAAGGTATTAACTTTTTAAAATCATGAATATTAGCACTTAATATTAACTCTGTAATGACCAATTTTCCCAAATAATTAGGTTCTTCTGCACAACTTTGCCACAGTGGACTGTAAATCAGACTGCCCCATATATCAAGTATGCCTCCTACTGCTCCAGGGTGTGGTGGAAAACTTAGCCCCCTTAGAGTCCACATAGGAAATATTATTTTCTGTAGAGAATATTTGCATATAATAAGATTCCAGGACAAGAGCTCAAGGTTTGCAAAATGTGTGAAAGCTCAGGTATGCAAGAAATCTCTACTGGACCTTGATCCAGATGACAGCTAGTTCTATCTTCTTAACTCACGATCTATTGATAGCTGTACAGGTACTTATATTGCATAGTGACCTGGTGGGAGACTCCATTGGGAATGTCATGAAATATAGGTTCTCATTCCATTTTTATGAATTCCATCTCAAATTCTCAAGCTTTGGTTGAAGGTGGAGTCATGTATAGAATATCTTGAATAGCTATGGAATATTTTGAAAGTAAAGTATAATACCTGTTTAGGGATTATGGGAAGGAATATTGAACAGGGCATTTTATTCATTTTCTATCCTCTTTCCTTAATGGTTCCCCTCTTATCTTTGCCACCTTCCTTTATTGTCATCAGCCAGATATTTGTTAATTGCCTCAGTATTAAATAATCTGATTTCTTTTATTCTTTTAAACTCCTCAGTTACTCAGAAGAATTTCTATTTGCTTCCAATATATGTTATATCTATTTGTCACTGCTCTTCAGACACTAAGTCATGTCTGACTCCTTGCACCTCATGAACTGCTGTATGCCAGGCATCTTGGTCCTTCACTGTCCCCTGGAGTTTGCTCAAATTCATGTCCATTGAGTTGATGATGCTGTCTAACTTCTGCTACCTCCTTCTCCTTTTGCCATCGATCTTTCCCATCATCAGGGTCTTTTCCAACGAGTCAGCTCTTCACATCAGGTGGTCAAAGTATTGGAGCTTAGCTTCAGCACAGTCCTTCCAATGAATATTCAGGCTTGATTTCCTTTAGGGTTGACTGATTTCATCTCCTTGTTTTCCTTGCTGTCCAAGGGACTCTCTAGAATCTTCTCCAGAATCACAATTTAAAAGCATCAAGAATGAAACGAACACTTTCTAACACCATACACAAAAATAAACTCAAAATAGATTAAAGATACAAATGTAAGACCAGAAACTACAAAACTCCTAGAGGAAAACATAGGCAAAACACTCTCTGACATAAATCATAGGAGGATTCTCTATGACCCACCTCTCAGAGTAATGGAAATAAAAGCAAAAATAAACAAATGGGACCTAATTAAACGTAAAAGCTTTTGCACAACGAAGGAACTATAAGCAAGGTGAAAAGACAGCTTTCAGAATGGGAGAAAATAATAGCAAGTGAGGCAACTGACAAAGAATTAATCTCAAAAATACATAAGCAAATCCTGCAGCTCAACTCCAGAAAAATAAGCAACCCAATCAAAAAATGGTCCAAAGAACTAAGCAGACATTTCTCCAAAGGAGACATACGGATGGCTAACAAACACATGAAAACATGCACAACATCACTCATTATAAGAGAAATGCAAATCAAAACCACAATGAGGTACCATCTCATGCCAGTCAGAATGGCTTCTATTAAAAAATCTATAAACAATACATGCTGTAGAGAACAAGGAACCCTCTTACACTGTTGGTGGGAATGCAAACTAGTACAGCCACTATGAAGAGCAGTGTGGAGGTTTCTTAAAAAACTGGAAATAGAACTGCCATATGACCCAGCAATCCCACTGCTGGGCATACACACTGAGGAAACCAGAATTGAAAGAGATACGTGTACCCCAATGTTCATCGCAGCACTGTTTACAATAGCCAGGACATGGAAGCAACCTAGATGTCCATCAGCAGATGAATATCTGGATAAGAAAGCTGTGGTACATATACACAATGGAATATTCAGTTCAGTTCAGTTGCTCAGTCGTGTCCGACTCTCCGCGACCCCATGAATCACAGCACGCCAGGCCTCCCTGTCCATCACCAACTCCCGGAGTACACTCAAACTCATGTCCACAGAGTCGGTGATGCCATCCAGCCATCTCATTCTCCGTCGTCCCCTTCTCCTCCCGCCCCCAACCTTTCCCAGCATCAGAGTCTTTTCCAGTGAGTCAACTCGTCGCATGAGGTGGCCAAAGTATTTCAGTTTCAGCTTTAGCATCAGTCCCTCCAATTAACATCCGAGATTGATCTCCCTTAGAATATTACTCAGCTATTAAAAAGAATGCATTTGAGTCAGTTCTAATGAGGTGGATGAAACTGGAGCCTATTATACAGAGTGAAGTAAGTCAGAAAGAAAAACACCAATACAGTGTATCAACGCATTTATATGGAATTTAGAAAGATGGGAACTACGACCCTATATATAAGCCAGCAAAAGAGACACAGATATAAAGAACAGACTGTTAGACTTTGTGGGTGAAGGCAAGGGTGGGATGATTTGAGAGAATAGAATTGAAATATGTATATTATCATATGTGAAACAGATCTCCAGTCCAGGTTCAATGCATGAGGCAGGGTGCTCAGGGCTGGTGCACTGGGATGACCCTGAGGTATGGGATGCGGAGGGAGGTGGGAGGGAGGGTCAGGATGGGGAACACATGTACACCCATGGCTGATTCATGTGAATGTATGGCAAAAACCACCACAATATTGTAAAGTAATTCAGTTCAGTTCAGTCGCTCAAGCGTGTCTGACTCTTTGCAACCCAATGAACCACAGCATGCCAGGCCTCCCTGCCCATCACCAACTCTTGAAGTCCACCCGAACCCATGTCCATTGAGTCAGTGATGCCATCTTATCCTCTGTCGTCCCCTTCTCCTCCTGCCCTCAATCTTTCCCAGCATCAGGGTCTTTTCCAATGAGTCAGTTCTTCGCACAAAGTGGCCAAAGAATTGGAGTATCAGCTTCAACATCAGTCCTTCCAATGAACACCCAGGACTGATATCCTTTCGGATGGGCTGGTTGGATCACATTGCAGTCCAAGTGACTCTCAAGAGTCTTCTCCAACACCACAGTTCAAAAGCATCAATTCTTTGGCACTCAGCTTTCTTTATAGTCCAACTCTCACATCCATACATGACCCCTGGAAAAACCATAGCCTTGACAAGATGGATCTTTGTTGACAAAATAATGTCTGTGCTTTTTAATATGTTGTCTAGGTTGGTTCCAGTCCCCTATGATGAAAAGGACATCTTTTTTGAGTGTTAGTTCTAAAAGGTCTTGTAGGTCTTCATAGAACTGTTCAACTTCGGCTTCTTCAGCATTACTGGTTGGGGCATAGGCCTGGATTACTGTAATATTGAATGGTTTGCCTTGGAAACGGACAGAAATCATTTTGTCATTTTTAAGATTGCATCCAAGTACAACATTTCGGACTCTTTTGTTGACCATGATGGATACTCCATTTCTTCTAAGGGATTCCTGCCCGGAGTAGTAGATATAATGGTCATCTGAGTTAAATTCCCCCATTCCAGTCCGTTTTAGTTCACTGATTCCTAGAATGTCGACGTTCACTCTTGCCATCTCCTGTTTGACCACTTCCAATTTGCCTTGATTCATGGACCTAACATTCCAGGTTCCTATGCAATATTGCTCTTTACAGCATTGGACCTTGCTTCTATCACCAGTCACATCCACAACTGGGTATTTGTTTCGCTTTGGCTCCATCCCTTCATTCTTTCTGGAGTTATTTCTCCACTGATCTCCAGTAGCATACTGGGCAACTACCGACCTAGGGAATTCCTCATTCAGTATCCTATCATTTGTTCATGGGGTTCTCAAAGCAAGTATACTGAAGTGGTTTGCCATTCCCTTCTCCAGTGGACCACATTCTGTCAGACCTCTCCACCATGACCCGTCCGTCTTGGGTGGCCCCACACGGCATGGCTTAGTTTCATTGAGTTAGACAGGGCTGTGGTCCATATGATCAGATCAACTAGATTTTTGTGATTATGATTTCAGTGTGTCTGCCCTCTAATACCCCCTAACAATACCTACCGTCTTATTTGGGTTTCACTTACCTTGGTCGTGGAGTATCTCTTCACAGCTGCTCCAAGAAAGCACAGCTGCTGTGCCTTACCTTGGACGAGGGGTATCTCCTCAAGGCCGCCCCTCCTGACCTTGAATGTGGAGTAGCTCCTCTAGGCCCTCCTGTATCCGTGCAGCCACCGCCTCTTGGACGTGGGACAGCTCCTCTCGGCCACCGCCCTGACTTTGGGCGTGGGGTAGCTTCTCTCCGCGGCGCTTCTGTGCGTAGTCGGTTGTGCCCAGCTGGCGTCTCTCGCGTCTGCGCCGCCGGAATGCAAAAGTAGGAAGTCAAGAAACACCTAGAGTAACAGGTAAATTTGGCCTTGGAGCACGGAATGAAGCAGGGCAAAGGCTAATAGAGTTTTGCCAAGAGAATGCACTGCTCATAGCAAACACCCTCTTCCAACAACACAAGAGAAGACTCTACACATGGACATCACCAGATGGTCAACATCGAAATCGGATTGATTATATTCTTTGCAGCCAAAGATGGAGAAGCTGTATACAGTTAGCAAAAACAAGAGCAGGAGCTGACTGTGGCTCAGATCATGAACTCCTTATTGCCAAATTCAGACTTAAATTGAAGAAAGTAGGGAAAATCATTAGACCATTCAGATATGACCTAAATCAAATCCCTTAAGATTATACAGTGGAAGTAAGAAATAGATTTAAGGGTTTAGATCTGATAGATAGTTCATCTGATCTGATGAACTCTGGATGGAGGTTTGTGACACTGTACAGGAGACAGGGACCAAGGCCATCCCCATGGAAAAGAAATGCAAAAAAGCAAAATGGCTGTCTGAGGAGGTCTTACAGATAGCTGTGAAAAGAAGAGAAGTGAAAAGCAAAGGAGGAAAGGAAAGATATAAGCATCTGAATGCAGAGTTCCAAAGAATAGCAAGGAGAGATAAGAAAGCCTTCCTCAGCGATCAATGCAAAGAAATAGAGGAAAACAACAGAATAGAAAAAACAAGAGATCTTTTCAAGAAAATTAAAGATATCAAGGGAACATTTCATGCAAAGATGGGCTCGATAAAGGACAGAAATGGTATGGGCCTAACAGAAGCAGAAGATATTAAGAAGAGGTGGCAAGAATACACAGAAGAACTGTACAAAAAAGATCTTCACGATGAAGACAATCACGATGGCGTGATCACTCACCTGGAACCAGACATCTTGGAATGTGAAGTCAAGTGGGCCTTAGAGAGCGTCACTACGAACAAAGCTACTGGAGGTGATGGAATTCCAATTGAGCTATTTCAAATCCTGAAAGATGATGCTGTGAAAGTGCTACACTCAATATGCCAGCAAATTTGGAAAACTCAGCAATGGCCACAGAACTGGAAAAGGTCAGTCTTCATTCCAATCCCAAAGAAAGGGAATGCCAAAGAATGATCGAACTACCACACAATTGCACTCATCTCACACGCTAGTAAAGTCATGCTCAAAATTCTCCAAGCCAGGCTTCAGCAATATGTGAATCGTGAACTTACAGATGTTCAAGCAGGTTTTAGAAAAGGCAGAGGCACCAGAGATCAAATTGCCAACATCCGCTGGATCATGGAGAAAGCAAGAGAGTTCCAGAAAAACATCTATTTCTGCTTCATTGACTATGGCAAAGCCTTTGACTGTGTGGATCACAATAAACTGTGGAACATTCTGAAAGAGATGGGAATCCCAGACCACCTGACCTGCCTCTTGAGAAACCTGTATGCAGGTGAGGAAGCAACAGTCAGAACTGTACATGGAACAACAGACTGGTTCCAAATAGGAAAAGGAGTATGTCAAGGTTGTATATTGTCACTTTGCTTATTTAACTTATATGCAGAGTACATCATGAGGAACGCTGGGCTAGAAGAAGCACAAGCTGGAATCAAGATTGCTGGGAGAAATATCAATAACCTCAGATATGCAGATGACACCACCCTTATGGCAGAAAGTGAAGAGGAACTCAAAGGCCTTTTGATGAAAGTGAAAGAGGAGAGTGAAAAGGTTGGCTTGAAGCTCAACATTCAGAAAACGAAGATCATGGCATCTGGTCCCATCACTTCATGGGAAATAGATGGAAAAACAGTGGAAACAGTGTCAGACTTTGTTTTTTGGGCTCCAAAATCACTGCGAATGCTGATTGCAGCCATGAAATTAAAAGACGCTTGCTCCTTGGAAGGAAAGTTATGACCAACCTTGATAGTATATTAAAAAGCAGAGACATTACTTTGCCAACCAAGGTCCGTCTAGTCAAGGCAATGGTTTTTCCCGTGGTCATGTATGGATGTGAGAGTTGGACTGTGAAGAAGGCTGATCACCGAAGAATCGATGCTTTTGAACTGTGGTGTTGGAGAAGACTCTTGAGAGTCCCTTATACTGCAAGGAGATCCAACCAGTCCATTCTAAAGGAGATCAATCCTGGATGTTCATTGGAGGGACTGATGCTAAAGCTGAAACTGCAATACTTTGGCCACCTCATGCGACGAGTTGACTCACTGGAAAAGACTCTGATGCTGGGAAAGGTTGGGGGCGGGAGGAGAAGGGGACGACGGAGAATGAGATGGCTGGATGGCATCACCGACTCTGTGGACATGAGTTTGAGTGAACTCCGGGAGTTGGTGATGGACAGGGAGGCCTGGCGTGCTGTGATTCATGGGGTCGCGGAGAGTCGGACACGACTGACCGACTGATCTGATCTGATCTGATCCTGGGAATATGAGTTGGGAAATACAGACACTTAAACACATGTTTAACTCTGAGAGCTGAATCCTGGCTTAGGACCTAACTCTCCCCTGCCATGTTTGCCTAACTCTACCATTTTTACCCAATTGAGCCTTCTCTAACAAAAGTGACTTAATCTAAGAAGGTTTCTTCTGCTGACTTCTATATAATATTTCTTATTTCACCCATTTAACTCTCTAGGTCTCTACCATTTATGGGATGGTTTTATTCGTTGACTCCTGTACAATATTATGGACCTCTGCCCATAGTTGTTCCGGCACGTTGTCTACCAGATCTAATCCCCTGAATCTTTTACCTCCACTGCATATTCATTGGGGATTTGATTTAAGTTATACCTTGCTAAATTAGTGGGTTTTCCCGCTTTCTTTAGTTTAAGCCTGAAGTTTGCTACAAGAAGCCTGAAGTTTGCTACAAGTCAGTTCCAGGTCTTGCTTTTGCTGACTGTATACAGCTTCTCCATCTTTGGCTGCAAAGCATGTGATCAATTTGATTTTGGTATTGGCCATTTGGTGATGTCTATCTGTAAAGTTGTCTCTTGTGTTGTTGAAAACAGTTTTTGCTACAACCAATTCATTCTCTTTGCAGAATTCACTTTATTTCTGTTAGACATTAATTTTTTATGTAACCCAACAATTTTATGCTAGCTAGCTTATATAATAGCTAGTTTCACAAATGTTCTTTAGGTGAGTTTTTCCATTCCGTTCCGTTCAGTCGCTCAGTCGTGTCCGACTCTTTGCGACCCCCTGGACTGTAGCCTACCAGGCTTCTCCGTCCATGGGATTCTCCAGGCAAGAATACTGGAGTGGGTTACCATTTCCTTCTACCTCTTATTATTTCCTTTATTAAATAATGTGTTTAATAAAAGCCTTGAGACAATTTCATTTTGCATTTACATATATATATTTTTTTTTTCATGATTTTACCTCTTTGAAAATTATACTCAATATCCATTATGGTCTAAAATCACAAAGATTTGTTCTAAATAGCTGGTCCTCAATTTTATCATTCCATTATAATCATCTGGATAGCTTGTTAAAATACAGATTGCTGGGCTACAGAATTTCTGATTCAGTATGTCAGGGTGAAATCCGAGAACTTGTATTTATAACAAGCTCCCAAGTGATAATGATGGTGCTGATACTGGAATTAGGTTTGGAGAATTACTGTCCTAACTGTACCATTTATTGTCCAGCTTTCTAATAGTCCTTCAAAATGTTCTTCATATAAGTATCATCCATCACATCACAACACTCTTCATAAAAGATCTGGAAAGTCATATGACTATTATACAAGGAATGTGATATAATTGTTATATAATATTGTGAGTATGTCATTTCCCAATCACTTTTCTACATAGCAAATTAGTCAAATCTCCCCAAGAATTTTATATCTAAATGTTGAAAAATAAGAGCAATTATTTATTTTAAATATACAAAAATACAGAATGTGCAAATTAACAGTAGTATTTTTACTTGTTTCCTTTCCATAATTCTGAAGTCATTAGTATTTTCACAATAAAGGGTATTCTTTATCTGTGTAAGAGCAAAAGAATTAGATACGATTAATTTGTGTATTCTTTTAATACATTCCTAGTTTGAAAATCGGGTGATGTCAAGATTTTCTTTTCACATCAGTCTCCTTCCTGGTAGAAGAATTTTTAAAATGACCTGGGATTTCTAATTAGAAGGGGCATTGGTTTCCAATAAATTCTCTATGATTTATCACATCTTAATGCTTCCCAAACTTCACTGAGCTAAGAATCACTGCAAGGTACTTGCTAAAAATACACATTCTTAAGCATTCCACCAGACCCTAAGTCAGAATCTCCAACAGAGGAGTAGGAGAGTTATTCAATAATGTTCCAGGCAATTTTTATTGTCAAGAAAACTTGAAAGACACTGAGGGGCAAGAGTGTGATCTAGGTTCCAAATTTGACTAACCACTTCCTTGAGACAGATCAGTAGTTCCCAAATTTTCATCATTGTGAATCTTTAAAAAACATACTGATTCCTTTCATCCCAGATATTTTGATTTAATTGGCATAGAATGCCACCAGGGCATTGGGGTTTTTAAAACTCTGCATGTTACTTTGAAAAGCAGCAAATTTTTGGAACTGCTGACCCAGTTAGTAAGACTTATTCCAACACACCCCTAGGAGCTTAAGAATAAGAAACATCTCTATTATTTGTCTCTGAGGTTTAATTTGCTGCAACTTGTGAGAAAAGATGAAAAACAATCTATTCATTTCCTTAAAGCAGAAAAAGATGGTAGATTAGAATATTGGCACTGATTTTTTGGTTGATTAGCTAGCTGTGTTTTTACATTGTGGAAAATAACATGTATTCAAAACACCGCTAGTTAGTTAG
This sequence comes from Moschus berezovskii, assembly GCF_049115385.1. Taxonomy (NCBI): domain Eukaryota; kingdom Metazoa; phylum Chordata; class Mammalia; order Artiodactyla; family Moschidae; genus Moschus; species Moschus berezovskii. Next base: position 71,531,417 of record NC_142464.1, on the reverse strand, counting down.
TGGGATCTTTCAGAAAAGATGCAGTGAGCTAGCAATGAGAAAGCATTTCGTTTTTCTCTTGGCTCCATCACTTGGTACCCTAAATGTAGGTTTCTCTTTCCTGGGCCTCTGTATCTTTAAAACTGGGCCACAACTTGCCATGATCTTCTTCACAAAACTATTGAGAGTCTCTGAGTGTGAAGTTGTTTTGTAAAGTAAACAATGCTAATAATATGAAGTATTATCATTCTCTTCTTGCGGCAATGAGACTGGAAAATAATCTATTCTATTATACTTATCACATTCTAATCTTATTTTTTTCTTTTTGAAATGCTTCTTGAAGTAACCATGCATGCCCAAAAGTGACAAGTCACAAACATAGAGATAGACGAATAGTTTTTAAAACTGAGTATCCTCAAGACATTTAGTATTTTAAGTATTCTTAATGATCATGTGATTGATACTTAGGGCTCAGAAGTGCAGGATCTTAGAAGGTTAGCACTGTGAGCCCTCATTTTCTGTGTGTGTGTGTGTACGTGTGTGTGTGCTCAGTCACTAAGTCATGTCTGACTCTTTATGACCCCATAAACAGCAGCATGCCAGGCTCTTCTGTCCTTCACTATCTCCTGGAGATTGCTCAAATTCATATCCATTGAGCCAGCAGCACAGTACTGTTGTGAAAAGCACAGATTCTGAGACCATTTCCCAGGGTTCCACACTAGTGTCCATATCTTTCTTGATCTTTGATTTTAGGCAAGTTAATTGATCTGTGCCTTAGTCTCTTCATCTTTAATGTGAAGATAATAGCCTCATGGATTGTTATGAGAAATAAACAGCTTATTACTTAAAATCTTCTTCGTATGTTATAAGCACTTTTTAATAATTTTCTATTACTCTTGATTTCTTTGTTGCCTATATTATTTTTAGGGCTTCCCTGGTGGCTCAGATGGTAAAGAATCTGCCTACAATGTGGGAAATCTGGGTTCAATCTCTGGGTCAGGAAGATCCCCTGAAGAAGGGAATGGCAACCCACTTCAGTATTCTTGCCTGGAGAATCCCATGGACATAGGAGAATTAATATTACTCAAATAGAGATCTGACCTTTGTTCCAGCTCTGGTAAGTATCCTCTACACTCTTGGAATTTCTCTAACTATAGAAGTATACTTTATATTCATAATGGGCCTATCAAACCACATCTGATAGTTTATGCTAAGAACATGACACAAGATGAGACCAACCACATCCTAGAATCTTACACTAAGGGCTGATCACTCAGTGAGATCAACCATGTGATTATGAAGATGAGATGCTGAGGCATATGTTATCAGCCTGACATCTGGGGATGGAAGGGGACTGGAGATTAAATTCAACTACGAAGACCATGAGTCATGTCTATGTAATGAAGCCTCAAAAAAATCTCTGAAGAATGAGGCTTGAGTGAGCTTCCAGGGTTGGAAACACTCCATTTGTGTGTTGCCAACTTTAATGCCAGAAGGATAACACAGCCCCCAGGACATGGAAACTTTTAAGTTTGCAAATCTTCCAGTTTCAGTTCTCCCCCAAGGATCTCTTCCTTCATTTGGTTTTGATTTGTATCCTTTGGCTACAATTGAGTGGAATTATAAGATTAGTGTTTTCCAGAGTTCTATGACTTGTTCTGAGAATTATGAAAATTAAAGGTGGTTTTGGGAACTGAAGGACTGATGCTAAAGCTGAAACTCCAATACTTTGGCCACCTCATGCAAAGAGTTGACTCACTGGAAAAGACTCTGATGCTGGGAGGGATTGGGGGCAGGAGGAGAAAGGGACGACGGAGAGTGAGATGGCTGGATGGCATCACCGACTATATGGACATGAGTTTGAGTGAACTCCGGGAGTTGGTGATGGACAGGGAGGCCTGGCATGCTGCGATTCATGGGGTCGCAAAGAGTCGGACACAACTGAGCGACTAAACTTAACTAAACTTTGTAGTCAGCTGATAAGACATGAAGATGCCCCATGGAACCTCTAACTTGTGACTGATGTCTAAAGGTTTAGGTAGATTTAGCATAAAAGGCTGTGCCCTTAACCTTGAATTTGGCTAACTCTGTAGAAATACATGTTGTTGCTGTTACTATTAGCTATTTGTTGTTGTTTAGTCACTCAGTCATATCCGAATCTTTTGCAGCCCCGTGGACTGTAGCCCACCAGGCTCCTTTGTCCATGGGATTTCCCAGGCAAAAATATTGGTGTGGATTGCTATTTCCTTTTCCAGGATACCTTCCCAACCCAGGGAACAAACCCACAGCTCCTTCATTGGCAGGCAGATTCTTTACCACTGAGCCACCTAGAAAGCCCCACTATTAGCTATTACCATTATTTTATTGTTGCCTGTATTATTATTATTTTCAAATTCATATCTCTTGCTTAGCAAAAAAATAAAAATGGTTTGCACTTGAATTTGCTTCTGTGTTAAAACCATTGCCTTTCTTCCTGTTTTCTGTGATGCCTTGGACTCCTGAGCTTAGATGTCTTGATATGATTAATCCAGTCTCTACCTGTTCTCACTATTATTCCTGCATTCTTTATTCTCCACACAACATTCAGAATTATCCTTTAAAAATATAGGTCCGATCATAATTCTCTTCTGAGAAAAATGTCTTGATAGTCTTCCATTTAACTCTGTACTGCATCCATACCTACTCCAAGGCTGTAAGAACCTCGGTAATGTGGTTCTTGGTCCCTGTCAGTCTCCATCACCCATCATGTCCCCATTTGCATGCTTCACGCTGGTGAGCTGAACTTCTTACTCTTCCTCAAATGCATCTCCTCAATCATGCCTCAATGCCTCAATCAATGCTTTTTATACCTGCAAAACCTTCTATCTGGAATGTAGTTATCCCAGGATATTTCAATGATCCTCTTCTTTATATCATTTTAATGTCTATTAATAAGTCACCTACTCAGAGAAAGCTCACCAAGTATGTGTTGAATGAATGGATTAATGAACAAATGTGTGTATGAAGAAGATAAAGAACAATTGAGTGGATACATGGATGAATGAAAGAAGGCATTTCAGTCCTGGCGATGAAGTGGGCTTATGCAAATAAAGCTCTCTGGTATCAATACACTGACATTATTAAATCTGTGTAGACATATAATGCCAGGTTTTTTATGTGAAAGCAAAACTGAATGAATAGCACAGCCTGAGGCAACTGGAAGATGGATTTGTCATTGAAGTAAGAAAACAATCAGTGAAGAAAATTAAAGCATAGGAATGAAACTTTGACTTTATCAGGGATATGAAGGATTTTAGTTGAGATTTGTGGTTAAAATGATAGCTCTTAGGTCACATTAGTTCTAAGTGCAATAGCATAGAGTAAATAACTATGTACACATATACATATATTTTGGTCAGAAATTGGTGTTTGAAGTTATCTTAATAAACACTGTATCATAAACAGCTTTTTGAAAATCTTCAAAATATAAAACAGAATAAGGCATAGAGAGAAAAAGCAAAGGAGAAAAGGAAAGATACACCCTTCTGAATGCAGAGTTCCAAAGAATGGCAACGAGAAATAAGAAAGCCTTCCTAAGTAATCAATCAAAGAAATGGAGAAAAACAATAGACTAGAAGACCAGAGTTCTCTTCAGGAAAATTAGAGATACCAAGAGAATATTTCATGCAAAGATAGGCACAATAAAGGACAGAAACTGTATGGACATAACAAAAGCAGAAGATATTAAAATGAGATAACAAGAATACACAGAAGAACTGTACAAAAAAGTTCTTAATGTTTTGGGTAACCATGATTGTGTGATCACTCACCTAGAGCCAGAGATCCTGGAAAGCGAAGTCAATTGTACCTTAGGGAGCATTACAACGAACAAAGCTAGTGGAGGTGATGGAATTCCAGCTAAGCTATTTCAACTCCTACAAGATGATGCTGTTAAAGTGCTGTACTCCATATGCCAGGAAATTTGAAAAACTTAGCAGCAGCCACAGGACTCGAAAGGTCAGTTTTTATTTCAATACCAAAGAAAGACAATGCCAAAGAATGTTCGAACTGTTGCATTCATTTCACATGATAGTAAGGTAATGCTCAAATCCTTCAAGTTAAGCTTCAACAGTATGTAAACCGAGAATTTTCAGATGTGCAAGCTGGATTCAGTAAAAGAAAAGTGACTATAGGTCAAATTGCCAACATTTGTGGGATCATAGAGAAGGCAAAGGAATTCAAGAAAACCATCTACTTCTGCTGCATTGACTATGCTAAAGCCTTTGACTGTGTGAATCATAACAAACTGTGAAAAGTTCTGAAAGAGATGGGAATACCAGACTACCTTATCTGCCTCCTGAGAAACCTGCATGCTGATCAAGAAGTAAAAGTTAGACTCGGTCATAAAAAAATTGGACTGGTTCAAAATTGGGAAAGGAGTACGTCAAGGCTACATGTTGTCTTCCTGCTTATTTAACTTATATCCAGCGTACATAATGTGAAATGCTGGGATGGATGAAGCTCAAGCTGGTATCAAAATTGCCAAAAATATCAGTAACCTCAGATATGCAGATGACACCACCCTAATGGCAGAAAGTAAAGAAGAGCTAAATAGCCTCTTGAGGAAGGTGAAAGAAGAGAGTGAAAAATCTGGCTTAAAACTCAACATTCAGAAAACTAACATCATAGCATCCAGTCCCATCAATTCATGGCAAATAGATGGGGAAACAATGAAAACAGAGATAGGTTTTGTTTTCTTTGGCTCCAAGATCACTGGAAATGGTGACTTCAGCCAAGAAATTAAAAGACACTTGCTCCTAGGAAAAAAGCTATGAAAAATCTAGACAGTGTATTAAAACGCAGAGGCATCACTTTGCCAACAAAGGTCTTTCTAGTCAAAGTTTTTTTTGTTTTTTTTTCCAGTAGTCATGTATGGATGTGCGAGTTTGACCATGAAGAAGGCTGATGCTTTCGATCTGTGGTGCTGGAGAAAACTCTTGAGAGTCCCTCAGACAGCAAGGAGATGAAGCCAGTCAATCCTAAAGGAAAAAAAACCCTAACTATTCATTGAAAGGACTGATGCTGAAGCTCTAATACTTTGGCCACCTGATATGAAGAAATGCCTCATTGGAAAAGACCCTGATGCTGGGAATGATGGAAGGCAGGAGGAAAATGGAATGATAGAGGATAAGATGGTTGGATGGTATCTCTGAGATGAAGGACATGAGTTGGAGCAAACTCCAGGAGATAGTGAAGAACAGGGAGGCCTGGCATGCTGCAGTCCATGGGGTCTCAAAGAGTCAGACAGCACTGAGCAACTGAACAACAACAAAAGCTTAAAATCTTTAATGATGTTAATTCCTACATGTATTTGATTTTTGAAGTTCTTAAGATGACATAATTAGAATTCATTTCAGTTCAGTCGCTCAGTTGTGTCTGACTCTTTGCAATCCCATGGACTGTAACACACCAGGCCTCTCTGTCCATCACCAACTCCCGGTGTTTACTGAAACTCATGTCCATTGATTCAGTGATGCCATCCAGTCATCTCAACTTCTGTTGTCCCCTTCTCCTCCTGCCTTCAATCTTTCCCAGTATCAAGGTCTTTTCAAATGAGTCAGTTCTTTGCATCAGATGACCAAAGTATTAGAGTTTCAGCTTCAGCATCAGTCCTTCCAATGAATGCTCAGGACTGATTTCCTTTAGGATGAACTGGTTGGACCTCCTTGTAGTTCAAGGGACTCTCAAGAGTCTTCTCCAACACCATAGTTCAAAAGCTGATTAGAATTAGTGCAACACAACTTGTACTACATACAATACTATCCCTCTAGAAATATGAGATTGCTTTCTTGTCATCTACTTACATAGAGAGTGCTTTAACATTATCTTAAAATAAATAATCAAAGTTAATTAAAAGTTTTATTGGAGACTGATGAATTTTTAAAATATGTATTGATAGCATGCTTATAAGTAGGACTCTACTGATATTTTTATTTTGAAGTTTTTTGTATGTTTTGTTTAACTAAAGTTAGTGAATTGCATTTACTCATTTTCCTTATGAAAATAAAGGTTGAAATATGATGCTTATGAACAAATTCAGTCTTTGTGAGTGTTCACTATATCACTGAGGTTTGAGATAAAATAGTGCCTTTACTTTGGATGACATAGTTAAATTCAGGAAAATAATATATTTTAATGCTATTTTAAATATTTTTTTCAATTAAAATAGTTCCATCTGGTGTCACTGAAACATAAATTTTCTTATAATTGATATTGAAATGAAGTGAAGTGAAAGTCACTCAGTTGTGTCTGACTCTTTCTGACCCCATGGACTATATTGTCCATGGTATTCTCCAGGCCAGAATACTGGAGTGGGTAACCTTTCCCTTCTCCAGGGGATTTTCCCAACCCAGGGATAAAACCCAGGTCTCCCACACTGCAGGCAGTTTCTTTACCAGCTGAGCCACAAGAGAAGCCCATAATTGATATTACCTTACTACTAAATTAAAGAATATTCTGCCAGTTCTGACAACATGGATAGACCATGAGGACATTAAACTAAGTGAGATAAATCTGAGAGAAAAAGACAAATGTTATATGACATCATTTACACATTAAATCTAAAATAGCTAGACTTTAAAAACAGAGTAAGATGATGGTTACCAGGCGACAGAAGGTAGTGAAACAGGAGAAATGTTTGCAGACAAAGGAGCAAGGTAAAAACTTACCTTCCCTTTTAGAATTAGCCATTGTTATGAGTTTCCTAATGATTCTTCCAGATATTCATTCAATTCATCCTTGCCCTCATCTATTACTCATTCATTAAATAAATATGCATTGAACACTTACTATGAACTAGATGCTTTTCCAGTCACTGGGCATACAGGAGTGAACAAAACCAAATATGTCATAAGTTTACAGTAAAGATGATGAGGCAGATAGCTAACAAATTAAAAAAAAATAAAAAATGAACATCACTGAAAAATACTGTAGGAAAAAATATATAAGAGAAACAAAATAGTTCTAGAGTTTTCTGCTGGATAAGACTTGAGAGTCCCTTGGACAACAAGGGCAAACCAGTCAATCTTACAGGAAATCAACCCTGAATATTTATTGGAAGGACTGATGCTGAAGCTGAAGCTCCAATACTTTGGCCACCTGATAAAAAGAGATGATTACTTGGAAAAGACCCTGATGCTGGGAAAGATAGAAGGCAGGAAGCGAAGGGGGCAACAGTTGATGAGAGGGTTGGATGGCATCACCGATTCAATGGACATGAGTTTGAGCAAACTCCAGGAGATGGAGAAGGAACAGGGAAGCCTGATGTGCTGCAGTTCATGGGGTTGCGAGGTCAGACATGACTGAATGACCCAGCAACAACAAATTTTATGATGGTAAAACTTCAGAAACATATGAGGAGGTGACATGTTAGCAGATACCTGAGTATCTGAGTATCTGAGAAAATGAGTGCTGTGAAATTTAAGGAAAAGCTATCCTACACGGAAGGAACATCAATCAGTTTATATATCCTACAAGCTTGAGTCAATGCCTTATTTTATGTCAGGTTTGTGAGAGATAATGGAAGCATAGGTGAAACAGCTGGATCCGGTCCTCGATCAACTCACCAGGAAGATACTTAAAAATGTCACCTGAGCACTGCCCCAACAGAATATCTACTAGGTTCATATGGTAGGCTCACTGAATGAGGGAATATTTTCTTGAGGCAATAAAATGTGGTGGCTGAAAGAAAGGATTTTACAGCTTAAGAGAGGGTTTGAATTCTGGCTCTGCTACTAATTATCTAGGTTTCCTCAGGTAGGTTATTTAACCTCTTGGTGCTTTGGTTCCCTTATCTGAAATGATGTTAATATCAATACTTAACTAAGTAGACTGTTATAGTGGTTAAATAAGCTACTATACTTAAAGTGGGCTTCCCTCATAGCTCAGTTGGTAAAGAATCCACATGTAATGCAGGAGACCCCAGTTTGATTCCTGGATTGGGAAGATCCACTGGAGAAGGGATAGGCTGCCCACTCCAGTATTATTGGGCTTCCCTTCTGGCTCAACTGGTAAAGAATCTACCTGCAATGAGGGAGACCTGGGTTCAATCCCTGTGTTGGGAAGATTCCTTGGAAAAGGGAAAAGCTACCCATTCCAGTATTCTGGCCCAGAGAATTCCATGGACTATAAGTCCATGGGGTCGCAATCTCAAAGAGAGAGACATGACTGAGTAACTTTCACTTTCACACTTAAAGCATTTAGGAGTATATAGGTACATAGCAGGTACTCTATAAATGTTAGCTATTACTATCATTAGTAGTAGCATATTGTCTCGTTATATAACTTGCTTACAAGAGATTATAACTGGAAAATTTTCAGGTTAGTTGTTTTATTTTTTAATCTCTTATTTACTCTAAGAGATGTCCTAGGGAAATAATATGCTAAAATCAGAATCAATGAAAGACAGGTGAACACTGGACAGTTTATTTAACTTTGTAAATGGGTTCGAGGTTCAACATTTTAGTTTAATATCTACAATGTTTAATATACAATAGCAGAAATATATATTTTTTATTTGCATAGAGCTTACAAAATTGAAACAGAAAGTAGTTATAAATGGTAATGCTGGCTAACTGAAAATAAAGATGTCTATAGGCACTTGCACAAAATTTTATAGAGTAACAGTGAAGTTTCTTTTTCCCTCTATTTTTAATCTATCCTACAGGACTGGAAAGGTCAGTTTTCTTCCAATTCCAAAGAAAGGCAATGCCAAAGAACGCTCAAACTAACACACAATTGCACTCATATCACACACTAGTAAAGTAATGCTCAAAATTCTCTAAGCCAGGCTTCAGAAACACATGAACCGTGAACTTCCAGATGTTCAAGCTGGTTTGAGAAAAGGCAGAGGAGCCAGAGATCAAATTGTCAACATTGAAAAAGCAAGAGAGTTCCAGAAAAATATCTATTTCTGCTTTATTGACTATGCCAAAGCCTTTGACTGTGCAGATCACCACAAACTGTGGAAAATTCTGAAAGAGACGGGAATATCAGACCACCTGACCTGCCTTTTGAGAAACCTGTACACAGGTCAGGAAGAAACAGTTAGAACTGGCCATGGAACAGACTGGTTCCAAATAAGAAAAGGAGTATGTGAAGGCTGTATATTGTCACCCTACTTATTTAACTTATATCCAGAATACATCATGAGAAATGCTGGGCTGGAAGAAGCACAAGCTGGAATCAAGATTGCTGGGAGAAATAGCAATAACCTCAGATATGCAGATGACACTACCCTTATGGAAGAAAGTGAAGAAGAACTGAAGAGCCGCTTGATGAAAGTGAAAGAGGAGAGTGAGAAAGTTGTCTTTAAGCTCAACATTCAGAATACTAAGATCATGTCATCCAGTCCCATCAATTCATGGGAAATAGATGGGGAAACAGTGGAAACACTGGCTGACTTTATTTTGGGGGGCTCCAAAATCACTGCAGATGCTGATTGCAGCCATGAAATTAAAAGACGCTTACTCCTTGGAAGGAAAGTTCTGACCAACCTAGACAGCATATTAAAAAGCAGAGACATTACTTTGCTGTGAAGAAAGTTGATCGCTGAAGAATTGATGCTTTTGAACTGTGATGCTGGAGAAGACTCTTGGGAGTCTTTTGGACTGCAAGGTAATCCAACCAGTCCATTCTAAAGGAGATCAATCCTGGGTGTTCATTGGAAGGACTGATGCTAAAGCTGAAACTCCAATACTTTGGCCACCTCATGCAACAAGTCTCACTGGAAAAGACTCTGATGCTGGGAAGGATTGGGGGCGGGAGGAGAAGGGGACGACAGAGAATGAGATGGCTGGATGGCATCACCGACTCAATGGACATGAGTTTGGGTAAACTCTAGGAGTTGGTGATGAACAGAGAGACCTGGTGTGCTGCAGTCCATGGGGTTTCAAAGAGTCAAACATGACTGAGTGACTGAACTGAACTGAACTGAACCTTCCCCCAACAATTAACCGTTGCTTTGAATTTTCTATGATTCTTTCAGATATTCATTCCATCTATCCTTGCATTCACTCATTAGTCATTTATTCAATAAGTATGTATTGAGAGCTTATAACTTTGCCCTCATTTAACAAAATTACAATTGCTGAAATCATCGACAAGTAGAAGACAAAAAATGATGAGTTTCTTTTCTATGTCATTTTGTGTTTCTTATATGTATTTGTTGTAGCAACATTACTTAGCATTTTTTAGGCAATGGGACTAAATTCAACAGAAAATATATTTTTAAAAACTAATATTATTTCTTTGAAGTAATGCTAGAAAGATTTTGTTATGTCAAGCAGTTTGGTAACGTAAATACTGGCAGATTTCTTGTAGGGTTGCTATGAAGTTGTAGTTTGTGAGAGGAAAAGAGTGTTATAAATTTTTGTAGACTTCCATGGGTATAAAACTTGGATAGATTGACATCCTTTTAAAAGGGCCTAAAAGTATTCGCTGGCATGAAGAATTGACCCCATTAACAATGTGCTGGAAAGGGCAGAGATAAGCTGTCATAAACTTGTAGGTTCAGCAGAAGAAGCTGTGTGAGTATAGCCATTGTAATAGAATGATTTAGAGGTTGGGTCCTATTGGCAAAGTGCCTGCAGCTCATAACATGAATATCAGCATGACATGAAGTCATAAAAAGGGTTTTCACTCAGCTTCATGTCTAAATACTTCACTGTATTTTCCTCCATCAAATCCTTCTTTTTTATCACAGTCACACATTCCAAGCTGTACCATCTCTTCTCTTCAGCTTCTCTTTTCCCAGCAAACCCTGAGCCCAGTTTTCATTGCACTTAGTGATATTTCAGTGGATTTGCTTTGTGGTATATCTATAAGTTTGGAATCATCTTAAATGACTAAAATATTTGTGCTAAATTGTAAGAGTAAATGCAGAATACATGCAAAAGAAGGTTATTTTAATATATCAATTCATTTAATTTTCAAACTTATACAATAATAACTACATTAAACAAATGAGGAAAGTTAGGCATGGAGAATTTAAGTAATTAGTTTAAGTGGTGGAGACAAGAATTGAACTCAGTCTATCCTACAATCATTTTTTTTAGATTTCTATTTTAATAGGTCTTTTCTATAACTTAATATTAGTTTTGCTTAGACCCTTTGACCCGATGACGAGATCTTAATAAAATGTTTTGCTATTTTAACCTCTATTTTTTTAACATATAGCTTTTTAAATGGCCTACAATAGACATACCAATGAAAACACATAACAAGGATTTCCCACATATCGCATCAGTACCTCTAACATCCTGTCTAGTACACAGACCTAAAATCACTTTCTAGCATCTGCAGAGTAGGGCCACACAAGACAGATGGGTTATAGTGAAGCGTTCTGGTAAAACGTGGTCCACTGGAGGAGGAAATAGCAACACACTCCAGTATTCTTGCCATGAAAACCCCATGAACAGTATGAAAAGGCAAAAAGCTATGGTGCCGGAAGATGAGCGCCCCAGATTGGAAGGTGCCAATATGCTACTGGGGAAGAATGGTGGCAATTACTAATAGCTCCAGGAAGAATGAATTGGCTAGGCCAAAGCCGAAATGATGCTCAGTTGTGGATGTGTCTGGTGGTGAAAATAAAGTCTGAAGCTGTAAAGAACAATATTGCATAGGAATCTGAAATGTTAGATCCATAAATCAAGGTAAATTGAACATGGTCAAGCAGGAGATGGCAAGATTGAACATTGAGATCTTAGGAATCAGTGAACTAAAATGGATGGGAATGGCGAATTTAATTCAAATGGCCATTTTATCTACTACAGTGGGCAAGAATCCCATAGAAGAAATAGAGCATCCCTCATAGGCAACAAAAGAGTCCAAAATGCAGTACTTGGGGGCAATCTCAAAAACGATGGAATGACCTGTCTCAAAAGAGAGAAGGAGGGTTATCTAGGCTCTGGTTTAAAATCTGATTACTCTCTCCACTGGTGGAAAAATGTACAACAGAATCACAGGACTGTCTCCAATTCAGGACTGCTGCAGCCACTAACAGGTGACACCTCCTGTTCTTACTCCCCAACTTATTTATGAGCATTAGTCTCTTGCCTATGGATTTCTTTTTCTATATTTTTATATGGTGGATTCAAGCCTGTATTTATAATACTGAATCCACATTAAATGATAGATGCTAACACAGTGGTATTTTGAAGTTTATCCAAAATAAAAAAAGAAATGTAACATTTCTGGAGCCTGAAATGAAATACATATCATTCAGAAATTTAATTATTCAGATAATTCTTATTGTACATCTCTTGCTGAAACTAAAATCCGATTAATGATAAACAACTGAAATTTAAAATCAAGGAGCTAAGAATTAGCTAAGAATTGTGAATTATATCTATTTATATTTCTTCAAATAAATCTTTACTTGGATAGCTGAGACATAAATAAGTACATTAGAGGTTTATATTCAGAATACTGTTGTTGTTGTTGTTGTTGTTTTAATTGACTAGGGGGCTAGAAGAAACAACATAAAAATAATCACATCGGGAATGTGAATGTTGAATGCCTGGCCAATACAAAAGTCTGGAAAAGGAATACTTAAGGCTCTAGAAACTTCAGTGAGTAACCAAGAACTGTCAGGGTAAAAACTGCAAAGAAAACTGTTGATTGCTCAGTGATAACACTTGATGGCTCACCCTTCTCAGAAAGAACTACATCAGATGTGAGAGTTCACAGTACAATACAGTGTTCAGTCATGTCTGACTCTTTGCAACCCTGTGAACTGTAGCGCACCAGGCCCCTCTGTCCACAGGATTTCCCAGATGAGAGTACTAGAGTAGGTTGCCATTTTCACCTCCAGGGGGTCTTTCTGACTCAGGGATCGAACCCATGTCTCTGGTGTCACCTGAATTGGTTGGAGGGTTGTTTACCTCTGTGCCAACTGGGAAGCCCATTTATGCTAAATTGGGTTTATTTAGTGAAAAACAGAAATTTATGGACCATTCAGGGAAAAGTAACAGAAAGAATTGATCATTCAGAGGAAGAAAATGACAGCAGAGAAATGGCTCCACAAATTTGCAAATTTGAGGAAACATCTCCCTCAGGGTCATCTTTAGACTCATCAGTGATGGGGAAAATGCACACTTGAATTCTGGAGAGAAAGAAAGAGATCTGACAGAGCAAGGCAAGTGAGCCAGCATGAGTATGGTTAAATCAGCTCTGAGAGAGAGTTGCACTCAAGTGTGACGACGAAAATGTGTAGTTCTTGAGAATGACTTTTTCTTCACTGATTTCAGTAATAGAGTTAAACAGGCATTGAGAGATTAACAGTCCCTTTGGAAATGAAAAAATAATAATTTGAAAAATTAGAAGTATCAGAAACCTAACACAAATATGCTAATAAAAAAATCCTCTGCATTAAAGATTTCTATCTGAAAGCTTATTTGTTCAGAAAAATAAGCAAATAAAAAAAACTCTTTTATTTTATGTCCCTAGAGAGCCCATAAATATTCTGATTTTATAAAATTACTTTAGTCTTTGAATTGTATTAATATACTCTGAAGCATAGAAAACCATGCCCTAGACACAAAGTGAAACATAGTACTTTCTAACTTGAAATGGAAATTAATTTTCCCATAAGATATACTGCTTCTGCTGAAGTAGCAATGGTTATTTGATGTTTACATTTTCTAATAATTTTAATAATACTTTCTAGTGGCTTATAATCCTATTACACATTACTTTATTTAACTAGGTAAATATGTTCTTTAATATTAACAAATGATCTTTTCATAGTAGTTATCTATTTTTCTACCTATTCATTTATCTAAAAGTATTCTAAAACTATATCCTAGTACAAACACTGAGCTATATTGCAGGAAAAAAGGAGATAATTACCTTTGCCACCAATCCTAACTTTATAAGTTGTAGTACAAGCATGTTTATGACAGGCAGATTATGTTTTGAAATTATCTGCACCAACATCTGTGACTTTTGAGCCCTAGGAATCTCTAGGCAATTCCTTGATGATAATTGCAAAAACTGTCCTAATAAAAAATTCTTTAATAGTGTCTAATTTTAATTATCTGAATTAAAATAGCATTTATTGGTAAGCTTTCACAAACCACTCCAGTACTTTGGCCTTGAGAACCCTATGAACAGTATGAAATAGCGGTATCTACTAACAGGAATCTTCAAAAATAATCTCATTTGATTTTGGCTCACCAGAAGGATAACAGAATCAGTCTGACTTCTTATAAAAGTGTTCCCTAGAGTTTCTCAAAAAATGCAATTTTAATTTATATTCTTAGCTTCTATTTAACTAAATTTTCAATGGATTATGAATTTGGCAAGGGGTGTGTGTGTGTGTGTGTGTGTGTGTGTGTGTGTGTGTGGTGTGTATGAATGCTTTAAATTTTCCTTCACAAATCACCATGGATGCTGCCCTTACAGTAACATTATTTTCTCAAAATCAGTCTACCTTTCCTTATTTCTATATATGAGATAAGCCTTTAGTCTCAAAACATTCTTGATTCTTACTCTTTCACAAAATGAATCTCTCTTTTCCAACATAAATCACAAAGGCATTGCTAGGACATAAACTTTGAGAAGGCAGGAGTAATCTCTAAAATATTGTAAATGATTAAATATAAAACAAACTTGAGAAAACAATGCCTTCTTCAGTTAAACTTCAACTTGAGTCTATGTTTAAACTAAGAAAATTCTATCTACAATATATGTGTGATCTATAAAGATTTTTCCCCTCTGAGTTGCTTGTGTGAACAGAAAAATCTTCAGTTCAGTTCAGTTGCTCAGTCGTGTCTGACTCTGCGACTCCATGAATCACAGCACGCCAGGCCTCCCTGTCCATCATCAACTCCTGGAGTTCACTCAACCTCACGTCCATCGAGTCAGTGATGCCATCCAGCCATCTCATTCTCCGTTGTCCCCTTCTCCTCCTGCCCCCAATCCCTCCCAGCATCAGAGTCTTTTCCAACTTAGCTGAATATTAAAATCCAAGTTCCGTTTGGAAATTTCTGTAACTCATGATCTATATTAAGACTCTGTCTTTGTGCTGGACACTGTGAAAGTTGCTAATGAAGTAAGAGCACTCTTGAAGAATCAATGATCAGGTGATATGCAACTGCAAATATAACAGAAGAAAAGAAAATTGACATAGGGAAGGTAAAAGCATTTAGTTCTATCTGTGAAACAAGGCCTCAGAAATTCTTACCAAAGAGGATGGCACTTTAGTTGTATCTTGAAAAGAAGAAGTAATTACCTACATTGACAATACTTGTGGTAAGGGGAAGAAAAAAACAGCTAGAGTATATCCTTGAGTTTAAAAATACATATATATTGATTTAGGAAATTAGTTTGCTTTGGCTTAAGCCAATGTTATAAGGAGCAACAGAAAAGTAAAAGATTGTAAAAGCTGAAGAAGTTAGCTCTAAGGAGTTGACAAATCCTGGAGGGTTCTATCTACTCTACAAAAGAGATTGGATTTTGTGCTGAGCAACAGATGTCAGCAATTTTTTAATTCAAGAGAGGAATTTGTTATGTTCTTATTTCAGATAGAGCTTTTGTCTGCAGTGAAGAGGACAGATTGGAAGAGGGGAACATATTGATGGAGAGACCAGTTGCACCCACAGTCCTAGTGAGAGGTGATGAGTGTATAATCTACAAAAACTGTTATTAATGTAGAGAGGAGGAGTTAGATATGAGATGTCAGGGAAGTAAAATTTATAGGACTTGGTGATTGATTGCCTGAGGATTTAAGAGAGAGGTGGCTACATAAACTATATTCTGAAGTAGAATTTGGGTGAATAATAGCATGAGTTCCAGAAAAACATCTATTTCTGCTTCATTGACTATGCCAAAGCCTTTGACTGCGTGGATCACAATAAACTGTGGAAAATTCTGAAAGAGATGGGAATCCCAGACCACCTGACCTGCCTCTTGAGAAACCTGTATGCAGGTCAGGAAGCAACAGTCAGAACTGTACATGGAACAACAGACTGGTTCCAAATAGGAAAAGGAGTATGTCAAGGCTGTATATTATCACCTTGTTTATTTAACTTGTATGTAGAGTACATCATGAGGAACACTGAGCTGGAAGAAGCACAAGCTGGAATCAAGATTGCTGGGAGAAATATCAATAACCTCAGATATGCAGATGACACCACCCTTATGGCAGAAAGTGAAGAGGAACTCAAAAGCCTCTTGATGAAAGTGAAAGAGGAGAGTGAAAAGGTTGGCTTGAAGCTCAACATTCAGAAAACAAAGATCATGGCATCTGGTCCCATCACTTCATGGGAAATAGATGGGGAAACAGTGGAAACAGTGTCAGATTTTATTTTGGGGGGCTCCAAAATCACTGCAAATGCTGATTGCAGCCAGGAAATTAAAAGACGCTTACTCCTTGGAAGGAAAGTTATGACCAACCTAGATAGTATATTAAAAAGCAGAGACATTACTTTGCCAACCAAGGTCCGTCTAGTCAAGGCTATGGTTTTTGCAGTGGTCAGGTATGGATGTGAGAGTTGGACTGTGAAGAAAGCTGAGCGCCGAAGAATTGATGCTTTTGAACTGTGGTGCTGGAGAAGACTCTTGAGAGTCCCTTGGACTGCAAGGAGATCCAACCAGTCCATTCTAAAGGAGATCAATCCTGGGTGTTCATTGAAAGGACTGATGGATGCTAAAGCTGAAACTGCAATACTTTGGCCACCTCATGCGACGAGTTGACTCACTGGAAAAGACTCTGATGCTGGGAAGGATTGGGGGCGGGAGGAGAAGGGGACGACAGAGAATGAGATGGCTGGATGGCATCACCGACTCTATGTACATGAGTTTGAGTGAACAGAAAGGCCTGGTGTGCTATGATTCATGGGGTTGCAAAGACTCGGACACGACTGAGCGATTGAACTGAACTGAAATGAACTGAACTGAAAGTTATCCTTTTGTTTATATTGTGTGGGAGGTATTTTGAGGCCATCTATTTACAGATCCCAATTGGAAAAGGAGTATATCAAGGCTGTATATTATCACCTGCTTATTTAACTTATACGCAGAGTACATCATGCAAAGTGCCAGGCTGGATGAAGCACAAGTTGGAATCAAGATTGCCATGAGAAATATCAATAACCTCAGATATGCAGATGACACTACCCTTATGAAAGAAATTGAAGAGGAACTAAAGAGCCTCTTGATGAAAGTGAGAGAGGAGAGTGAAAAAGCTGGCTTAAAACTCAACATTCGAAACACTAAGATCATGACATCCAGTTCATCACTTCATGGCTAATACATGGGGAAACAATGGAAACAGTGACAGACTATTTTCTTGTGCTCCAAAATCACTGCAGATGCTGATTGGAGCCATGAAATTAAAAGACACTTACTCCTTGGAAGGAAAGCTATGACCAACCTAGACAGCACATTCAAATGCAGAGACATTACTTTGCCAACAAAGTTCTGTCTAGTCAAAGCTATGGTTTTTCTAGTAGTCATGTATGGATGTGAGAGTTGGACCATAAAGAAGGCTGAACATTGAAGAATTTATGCTTTTGAACTATGGTGTTGGAGAAGACCCTTGAGAGTCCCTTGGACTGCAAAAAGATCAAACCAGTCCATCCTAAAGGAAATCAGTCCTGAATATTCATTGGAAAGACTGATGCTGAAGCTGAAGCTCCAATAATTTGGCTATCTGATGTGAAGATCCAACCCATTAGAAAAGACCTTGATGCTGGGAAAAATAGCAGGCAGGAGGAGAAGGGGACAACAGAGAACGAGATGGTTGGATGGCATCACTGACTCAATGGACATATGAGTTTGAGCAAGCTCTGGGAGATGGTGAAGGACAGAGAAGTCTGACATGCTGCAGTCCATGGGGTCACGAGTCAGACAACACTGAGCAATTGACCTGAACTGAATACTCTTGTATATACAGGTCCAGAATTTAGAGGACAAATTTGTGCAGTAGGAATGAATGTAATAAATATTTATTGAGCACCATTATGTAGCAGGTAGTGTTCTGAGGATGCATTGTTAAATGATCTTTCACTCAAAGAATGTTTGGTCTGTTGCATCAGACAAAATATGATAATCAATAGCAGAAGTCATCCTAATAGAGCTGGATGATCATTTTTGTTAAAATTAAAAAGAGAGCTGTAGGAACAGGTTAAAAAAAAAAAAGAAAGGTAAAACGGATGAGCAGAGGAAAATCACAAATGGAATCTTGGCCAATATTAATCTTTAAAGGGTATCACAAGAATAAAAATGCCAAACTGAATAAAAATGTTTAAAACATAAAATGAGAACTAGAATTTTAAGCTAGAAATTGAGATCTTAGAATCCAAGGAATAAGAAAAACCAAGAACTATGATAACAAAATTTTAAATATTGTGGATCAACTGTACTTCAATTTTTTAAAATATGTTAGATGTTAAATAGTCAAGTAATATGAAAGACAAAAATATTCTATTAGAATTTAGCTGGCTTGCAAATAACCTTTTAGAGAGCAATTTCAGTAAAATAATAGAGGCAGAAGCTTGATGGCAGAAGGGAAAGAAGTGAATGGAATATGAGGTCTCCCATTTTGTAATAAAGACAGCAAGCATGCTCTTAGCAACAAGTTTGCAGTGGAATAACGGAAAAAAATGTTGCAAAGACAAAGGAATTTTATTTTTAAGTCTGTAAAGACATTTTTTATTTCATGTGAAAAAGCAGTGAGGAGGGACAGAGCAAGAAGAATCAAAAATATAATAGGGTAAGAACTGATGAATAGTGACCCATTTTATGAGTAAAGGAGTAAAAGCAAGAAATCTTTTTTTCAGAAATACAACTTGAGGGATTTGATTTGAACTTGAGAAAAGAAACTACTTTTTCCCAGACTGCTTGAAATAGAATAACAATACATACAGCGATAAAGAGAGATAGGTAATGGATAGAAAGACAGACAGACAAATAGCTAGATAGATAATAGACTAGACAGAGAGAGAATTATTATTAACACTAAATTTAAATTCCAAATTTTAAAGTATCTATACAGAAGGTAGACTCTGTTTTCAAGTTGAGAAAATATCCCCACTTGCTTTCACAAGATAAAATCTACCTCTTTCCTTAATGTTTATTTGATGTATGATGCTTTTGATTGCTAAAAAGATTAGCTGCTCTAACCCTTTTAAATTGAATGACCTAGCAAGTGGAACATTATATTGGTCAATTGCACATGACTATAAGGGTGACTGCATTTAATACACTGGCATAATTGCAAATCTGCTCTTAAATTATTGCCCACATTCTTTCTATTACATGACTTCATACTTGTTTTTTTTTAAAAAAATCAAGCAAGTTTTACCAGTAAGATAACTTTTCTGCTATGTTTTAATATACTGTCTTTTATTTTTAAATGTCATTTATATTCATTAGGATGGTGTGACTCTTTATAACTCCACCAGGATAACTAAAACACATCTCAAGCTCAAATATCTTAAAACTATTGCTATGCCATCTATCTTCTATTTATCTCAGATAATAGCACTACCATTGACCTTGTTGCTTAAACCACAAAACAAGCAAAATAATTCTCATAGTAATTCTTAACTCCTCTCTTTCTCCCACATTTACATAAATCCACCAGCACATATTGCACCTGATAGCTTCTTACACGGAGAAGGCAATGGCAAGCCACTCCAGTACTCTTGCCTAGAAAATCCCATGGATGGAGGAGCCTGGTAGGCTGCAGTCCGTGGGGTCGCTAAGGGTTGGACACGACTGAGTGACTTCACTTTCACTTTTCACTTTCACACATTGGAGAAGGAAATGGCAACCCACTCCAGTGTTCTTGCCTGGAGAATCCCAGGGACGGGGGAGCCTGGTGGGCTTCCGTCTATGGGGTCACACAGAGTCGGACACGACTGAAGTGACTTAGCAGCAGCAGCAGCAGCAGCAGCTTCTTACATCTCCAACAGGATGCATAAAAGTCAAGCCATTTTTCTTACCTAGACTATCACAATAAGTCTCTTATTTATTCTCATCCTTCCAGTCTTGACCCCAATTGGCATAATAATTCACATTTCAGCTGATAATTCTTTTTAAAACCTATGTTATATCATATTCCTTCTTTCTTGAAACCTTCCAAAGGATTCTCATAAGATAGACAAATTACAAAGCCCCTACCATAACCTGTGGGCTTCCCTCATAACTCAGTTGGTAAAGGATCTGCCTTCAATGCAGGAGACCCCGGTTTGATTCCTGGGTAGGGAAGATCAGCTGGAGAAGGGATAGGCTACCCACTCCGATATTCTTGGGCTTCCCTTGTGGCTCAGTTGGTAAAGAATCCGCCTGCAATGTAGGAGACCTGGGTTCAATCCCTGGGTAGAGAAGATCCCCTGGAGAGGGAAAGGCTACACACTCCAGTATTCTGGCCTGGAGAATTCCATGGATTATATAGTCCACGAGTGGCAAAGACTCAGATGTGAATGAGCGACTTTCACATTTCACACTACCATAACCTGTAAAGACCCATATGAGTTGATCCTTAACTATCTTTTGAACTTCATCCCATACCTTCCTTCTCTTTAATGGTCACATTCCCCAGTACACCAAACATACTTTTATTGCTGGGCCTTTCTGGCAATAAAATCACTGGTCTCTGCCTGGACCAATGCTCCTTTACTTCACTGACTTCCACTCAGTTGTCATTTATTAATGGAGATTTTTTCTGACGAGCTTTAAAAAATAACTTCCACTAACTTCTATCCTCTTACCCAGCTGTATTTTCTCTCCTAAGCATTTATCACTCTCTCCTTCTATTAGAATATAAGATTTAGGGTGGGATAGGAGTCAATTAGTTTTCTTGAGTGTTGAATCCCCAGTACTATATGCTAATCATGCTGTGCTAAGTTGCTTCAGTTGTGTCTGACTTATTGTGACCTCATGGACCATAGCCACCAGGCTCCTCTGTACATGGGATTCTCCAGGCAAGAATACTAGAGTGGGTTGCCATTTCCTACTCCAGGGATCTTCTCAACCTAGGGATCAAACCTGAGCCTGTTCAGTTTCCTTTGTTGCAGGCAGATTCTCTGCTGACACCTGGGGAAGCCCCATGCTAATGGCACTGGTGATCAGTATTTGGTGAATAAATAAACGAAGAAATCTTATTTTCTGTTTGGAAATCTATTTCCTGATTTTCCTGTCAATTTGAGCAGGTTTTGAAGAGAGATGCTGGTGTGAAGAGAGGGAATAGGACTGGGATAACTTGCAAACCCATATCTGTGATTATTGATTATTTTATAATAATCAGTTTATTGGACCGAAACTGACTAGAAAGCCATGGACTTGCTTAAAATGTGATCAAGTGACATAAAAGCAAGGTCAGAGAGAGATGATTGAAGACACATAAAATTGTGTCATAGATATACAAGGTTCAGATCTGTTCAATAACATTTTTCCTGTATTGATTAAAACATATGAGTATCAAAATGAACCTCAAGGTTCATAAACTGGCAATTTAATTATTTATATGTATCTTCTAATATTATAATGTCATATACTAAATGTAATATGTTAATTATAAAGTAAACTTTTCAGCATACTTGCTTTATATTTGTTTGATTACTGTTTTTATTAGTGGCTATTCAAAACCTGCTTCAGTTCACAAAGATCACAGATAAATGGATTTTTTGCCGACTGGATTTCTGGGTATAATGAAATTGTCTAAATTTTATGAATTTTGTTTTGGATTCAATCCCAATTATACCACTTATAAATTGTGTAACCAGGGAAAAATTATTTAGACTTTTCTCATCTATGAAATGTGGACACTAATATATTATTTTATGGGTTGCTATGATGATAACATGAGATGATATACTTAAAATGTTTAGAACAAGATTTTGTAGGGAATAATCCTTTAATAAAATTAATCTATTATTAACAACACTTTGTGATAGGTGTTTTTGTTATCTAAATTCAGAGTAATGTTTCTCTGTTAGGGAATTAATGTTTATGTCCCCTCAAAGTAAATATTCTGAATTCTCATCCTAATGATGGTACTGGCAGATGGGGCCTTTGGACAGTATTAGGTTATGAAAATGAAGCCTTCATATGGTACCAATACTCTCATAAGAGGGGCTTCCCAGGTGGTGCTAATGGTAAAGAACCCCCCTGCCAATGCAGGAGACATAAGAAATGCAGGTTCAATCCCTGGGTCTGGAAGATCCCCTAGAAGAAGGCATGACAACCCACTTCAGTTTTCTTGCCTGGAGGATCCCTCGGACAGAACAGCCTGGTTGGCTATGGTCCATAGGGTTGCAAAGAGTTGGACATGACTAAAGTGACTTAACATGCACGCGCCCTCATAAGAAGAGGCCAGAGAGCTAACTCACTCTCTCTCCACCATTATAGGACACAGTTCAGTTCAGTTCAGTTCAGTTCAGTTGCTCAGTCGTGTCCGACTCTTTGCGACTCCATGGACTGCAGCATACCAGGCCTCCCTGTCCATCACTAACTCCGGAGCTTACTCAAATTCACGTCTATTGAGTCAGTGATGCCATCCAGCCATCTCATCCTCTGTCGTCCAGTTCTCCTCCCGCCTTCAATCTTTCCCAGCTTCAGGGACATAAGAAGACAGTAATCTGCAACCGAGATGAGAGTTCCTGCCAGAACCCAACCACCTGGCACTGTGATTTCACTCTAACTCCCAGCCTTCGGAACTGTGAGAAGAAAATTTCTGCTGTTTGTAAGGTATCCATTCAATTATACTTTGCTATACCAGCCTGAACTAAGACACAACCCTTTCATATAGAGAGGACACAATATGTTTTTCAAAGATCACATATTTAACAAATATTAGAGCCAGAATTAAAACCCAAATAGATTCACTCCAGGGTTCACATTCTTGGTTTCCTGGTCAGTTCTTAGAGAGGCACCAGGAAATATGAATTGATTTTAAAATATGTATGTATTTTCCCCTGAAAACAGACTAAAGCATACTTGACTGCTATGAAATAGAACAAACTAAACAAACACTGATTGTGAGCAGATTGTCATTTAAAAACAGAAACCAGATTTACATTGCTATAATAATATACATAATATTTACATTGCTAAAAATATAATAAACATTTAAACTATATTTAATGAATATGTGAGGGAATTTCCACCTTTAAAATTAGTCTTGGTAAAAATTTATGAAAATTTAGATTGTCCTGAAACCATGACTCTGATTTAATTTTAAGATCTACAGTGAGAATTATTTTTTTAAAAATTCTTAAAATATCTGCCAATTATTGCTACTGCTAAGGATCAACAATGTTCCATAGAATACTCCTGACCTCTGCTGTGGGCCCAGTGCTGACCCATGTTGAATGCCAAGCTCATGGAAAAGACCAGTTCACCAGAATTACAGATCCGAGGTGCCAGAAGGGAGAATATAAGCACTTTAAAAAGACAATTAACATAGTTTGAAGAAATAAAGGTATTCTTGTGTAAAACTGAGATAATGTAATGAGAATAAATCATAAAGGTTTCCTTGAATTCAAATAATTAATTGTACAATGTAAGATTAGGAATTGCTGGTTTGAAATTTGTTCACAAGAAAATGTTCTAACCTTTTAGCTGAGCCTAAGGAAAAGACTCTGATGCTGGGAAAGATTGGGGGCGGGAGGAGAAGGGGACGACAGAGAATGAGATGGCTGGATGGCATCACCGACTCTATGGACATGAGTTTGAGTGAACTCTGGGAGTTGGTGATGGACAGGGAGGCCTGGCGTGCTGTGATTCATGGGGTCGCAAAGAGTCGGACACGACTGAGCGACTGAACTGAACTGAACTGAAGCCAAGTATGATTCCTTACACATTCTCAACAGGCTTTCATTCCTCTTCCATGATGACTGTGATCCTTAATTTTATGTGTCAACTTGACTGGACCATGAGGTGCCCAGAATATTTGGTTAACCATTATCATTGGGTATGTTTGCAAGGGTATTTTCTAATTAGACTAACATCTGAATTTGTAGAAGACATATGATCCTTCTCTAAGAAAAACGGACCAGTTGTTAATTGGTGCCTCAACTTGTCACAAACTAAGAAATTTTGTTGCCTCCTCATCACATCTTCTCCTATGCTATAATAGGGAACTAAATATCTTGCAATAACCTATAGTAAAGAATGTAAACTATATATATATGTATATACATATAATTGAATCACTTTGATGTATATATGAAACTAACACATTTTAAATCCACTATATTTCAATAATTTATACATCTGTGTCTCTTTTGCAACCCTGTATACGAGACAACAAAAGAGACACAGATGTATTAAACAGTCTTTGGGACTCTGTGGGAGAGGATGAGGGTGGGATGGTTTGGGAGAATGGCATTGAAACATGTATATTATCATATGTGAAACGAATAGCCAGTTCAAGGTCAACGCATGTTACAGGATGCTCGGGGCTGGTATGCGGGGATGACCCAGAGGGAGGATAAGGGGAGGAGGGAGGTGGGAGGGGGGTTCGGGAGGGGGAACTCATGTACACCCGGGGCAGATTCATATCAATGTATGGCAAAATCAACCAATAAAATATTGTAAAATTATTCAGTTCAGTTCAGTTCAGTTCAGTCGCTCAGTCGTGTCCGACTCTCCACGACCCCATGAATCACAGCACGCCAGGCCTCCCTGTCCATCAACAACTCCCAGAGTTCACTCAAACTCATGTCCACAGAGTCAGTGATGCCATCCAGCCATCTCATTCTCTGTCGTCCCCTTCTCCTGCCCGCAATCCCTCCAGGCATCAGAGTCTTTTCCAGTGAGTCAACTCGTCACATGAGGTGGCCAAAGTATTGCAGTTTCAGCTTCAGCATCAGTCCTTCCAATGAACACCCAGGATTGATCTCCTTTAGAATGGACTGGTTGGATCTCCTTGTAGTACAAGGGACTCTCAAGAGTCTTCTCCAACACCACAGTTCAAAAGCATCAATTCTTTGGCGATCAGCTTTCTTCACAGTCCAACTCTCACATCCATACATGACCACTGGAAAAACCATAGCCTTGACTAGACGGAACTTGGTTGGCAAAGTAATGTCTCTGCTTTTTAACATACTATCAAGGTTGGTCATAACTTTCCTTCCAAGGAGTAAGCATCTTTTAATTTCATGGCTGCAATCAGCATCTGCAGTGATTTTGGAGCCCAAAAAAATAAAGTCTGACACTGTGTCCACTGTTTTTCCATCTATTTCCCATGAAGTTATGGGACCAGATGCCATGATCTTTGTTTTCTGAATGTTGAGCTTCAAGCCAACTTTTTCACTCTCCTCTTTCACTTTCATCAAGAGGCTTTTGAGTTCCTCTTCACTTTCTGCCATAAGGGTGGTGTCATCTGCATATCTGAGGTTATTGATATTTCTCCCAGCAATCTTGATTCCAGCTTGTGCTTCTTACAGCCCAGCGTTCCTCATGATGTACTCTGCATATAAGTTAAATAAGCAAGGTGACAATATACAGCCTTGACGTACACCTTTTCCTATTTGGAACCAGTCTGTTGTTCCATGTACAGTTCTGACTGTTGCTTCCTGACCTGCATACAGGCTTCCTAAGAGGCAGGTCAGGTGGTCTGGGATTCCCATCTCTTTCAGAATGTCCCACAGTTTATTGTGATTCACACAGTCAAAGGCTATGGCATAGTCAATAAAGCAGAAATAGATGTTTTTCTGGAACTCTCTTGCTTTCTCCATGATCCAGCGGATGTTGGCAATTTGATCTCTGGTGCCTCTGCCTTTTCTAAAACCTGCTTGAACATCTGGGAGTTCACGGTTCACATATTGCTGAAGCCTGGCTTGGAGAATTTTGAGCATGACTCTACTAGCGTGTGAGATGAGTGCAATTGTGCGGTAGTTTGAGCATTCTTTGGCATTGCCTTTCTTTGGGATTGGAATGAAGACTGACCTTTTCCAGTTCTGTGGCCATTACTGAGTTTTCCAAATTTGCTGGCATAGTGAGTGCAGCACTTTCACAGCATCATTTTTCTAAAATTTTAGTCTCCAATAAAAATAAAAAATAAAAGAAAAAAAAAAGAAATCCACTATATTTCAATAATTTAAAAAAGTAAAAACTGAAACAAAAAATAAAGTGCAATAAAAGAAATTGGATAATTGTTATTTAATATTTTTTTGTTATATGTGTTTTATTGTCAGATACTAAGATGGGTATAAAATATGTGTGATACAGAGTACCTGCCATTCTCAACAGCATTCAAATTCAAGTTTCAATAAAAATTGCTTATCTACTGTTATGTAGGGAAGATCTTTGGAGAAGGAAATGGCAACCCACTCTAGCATTCTTGCCTGGGAAATCCCATGGACAGAGGAGCCTGGCAGGTCACAAAAGAGTCAGACCAATACTTAGTAACTAAACAGCAACAACAACTGTTATGTAACAAATGACCCAGGACGTGGTGAATTAAAACACCAAAATTTTATTATCTCACAGTTTCTGTCACTTAGTTATCTGGGTAAGCTTAGCTGGGTGTCTCTTGTTCTGGGTTGCTGGCAAAGCTGCAACTGAGGGAGAAGCCTTAAAAACTCACTCATGTGGTTATTGACAAGGATTAATTCTTCCTATGTTGTTGGACTAAGGTTTTTGTTCCTCCTTAACTGTTGGCCAGCAGTATCCCTCAGTTTCTTGCCACACCAGCCTCCTTGTGGGGAAGTGCACAACAGGTCAGCTTGCATTCCTTACAACTCGTGAGGGAGTGAAAATGGCAAGTTTGAAGGCACAGTATTTTTGTAACATTATCAGAAAATATAATTCTATCACTGTTGTCATACCCTTTGTTTTTAGCAAGTAAGTTTTCAGGTCTGACTCACATACAATTGGAGGGGATTACACAAAGAACTGGACATGGAACAACAGACTGGTTCCAAATAGGAAAAGGAGTATGTCAAGGCTGTATATGTCACCCTGCTTATTTAACTTATATGCAGAGTACATCATGAGAAATGCTCAGCTGGAAGAAGCACAAGCTGGAATCAAAATTGCTGGGAGAAATAGCAATAACCTCAGATATGCAGATGACACTACCCTTATGGCAGAAAGTGAAGAGGAACTAAAAAGCCTCTTGATGAAAGTGAAAGAGGAGAGTGAAAAAGTTGGCTTGAAGCTCAACATTCAGAAAACGAAGATCATGGCATCCAGCCCCATCACTTCATGGGAAATAGATGAGGAAACAGTAGAAACAGTGTCAGACTTTATTTTTTGGGGCTCCAAAATCACTGCAGATGCTGATTGCAGCCAGGAAATTAAAAGACACTTACTCCTTGGAAGGAAAGTTATGACCAACCTAGATAGCATATTAAAAAGCAGAGACATTATTTTGCCAACAAAGGTCCGTCTGGTCAAGGCTATGGTTTTTCCAGTGGTCATGTATGGATGTGAGAGTTGGACTGTGAAGAAAGGTGATCGCCAAAGAATTGATGCTTTTGAACTGTGGTGTTGGAGAAGACTCTTGAGAGTCCCTTGGACTGCAAGGAGATCCAACCAGTCCAATTCTAAAGGAGATCAATCCTGGATGTTCATTGGAAGGACTGATGCTAAAGCTGAAACTGCAATACTTTGGCCACCTCATGGGACGAGTTGACTCACTGGAAAAGACTCTGATGCTGGGAGGGATTGGGGGCAGGAGGAGAAGGGGACGACAGAGAATGAGATGGCTGGATGGCGTCACCGACTCGATGGACATGAGTTTGAGTGAACTCTCGGAGTTGGTGATGGACAGGGAGGCCTGGTGTGCTGTGATTCATGGGGTTACAAAGAGTCGGACATGACTGAGTGACTGAACTGAACTGAACTGAACACAAAGGCATGAATACCAGTAGGTAGGGATGTTTTAGCGCCATCTTAGAAACTTCCTACATGAAACATAATACTTCAGAGTTCTAAATTTAGTCGTTATGTTGTGACTTACCTAATATTATTTATTGTCTAGAATGTAAGTCTCATAACATATATTCAAGTGTTTCTCTAATATTGTATCGTCAGCTTCCTGCCTTTTGCAGGTTCATATTAGTCACCTTTGGTAGACTGAATAATGCCACTCTCCCCCTATCCCCTTGGAAAAATGTCTACATTCTAATCTTCTTAACCTGTGAGTGTTACCTTATATTGTAAAAAAAACTTGCAAATGTTAAGGATTTAGGGATGGAAGTGTATCCAATATTATCTGGGTGAATCCAGTGTAATCACAAAAGTTATTGTAAAAGGGAGGCAGGAAGATTAAAGTGGAGGAGACGTGATGCTGAACCAAGAAATTGGAATGATATAAGGGAGGGACTTCTAGCCAAGGAATGTAGGCAGCCTCCAGGAAATGAAAAAGATATGACTTTAATTATACCTTATAATAATTATATTCGAGAGAGCTAAAGTGAGTAGCTTGAAAAACAAGAGAATTAGACACCATTCCAATTAAATACTTACCAAACCATGAGTTAAAAACATAAGCTTTGAGCTTTCCAATGACTGATTGCCTTAGTAGGTACTGGAAGAGTTCAAGGTCCCTTTTAAATCTAAGAATTTATGGTATCATGATTTTTAAATCAATAGATTGTAAATCGAAAATTTCTATAATATCTTTTAAAATATAAGTATTAGGTCAACTGAACATGTATCTAAATTTAAAAATATATGCATACATTTTACAGAATTATGTGCTATAAACAAATCAGTTCAATAAAGTACACTTCAATAATCAAATTCTGCTTTAGAGAAAGGTAAAACATCTTTTAGCATTTCCTGTTACTTTGTAATTCACTAAGGATAAAGAGATTGACTGAAGTATATGTTTAAATTGTATCCATATGCAAATGTAATTTAATACATTTTAGAAAATCCACTAAAAATACTTCTGCAGCTTTAGATAAATTCACTGAGGTTCTTGAAATACGTGTTTAATATGCTCCTGTAATTTTATCTTAAAAGAATCTGATAACTATTTTCCATGTTTAGAACTCCATATTATTTACACTGCTCTTTTCAGGGACCAAGACCATCCCCATGGAAAAGAAATGCAAAAGAGTGAAATGGCTGTCTGAGGAGGCCTTACAAATAGCTGTGAAAAGAAGAGAGGCGGAAAGCAAAGGAGAAAAGGAAAGATATAAGCATCTGAATGCAGAGTTCCAAAGAATAGCAAGGAGAGATAAGAAAGACTTCCTCAGTGATCAATGCAAAGAAATAGAGAAAAACAACAGAATGGGAAAAACAAGAGACCTCTTCAAGAAAATTAGAGATTCCAAGGGAACATTTCATGCAAAGATGGGCTCGATAAAGGACAGAAATGGTATGGACCTAACAGAAGCAGAAGATATTAGGAAGAGGTGGCAGGAATACACAGAAGAACTGTACAAAAAAGATCTTCACGACCAAGATAGTCACGATAACGTGATCACTGACCTAGAGCCAGACATCTTGGAATGTGAAGCCAAGTGGGCCTTAGAAAGCATCACTACTAACAAAGCTAGTGGAGGTGATGGAATTCCAGTTGAGCTATTTCAAGTCTTGAAAGATGATGCTGTGAAAGTGCTGCACTCAATATGCCAACAGATTTGGAAAACTCAGCAGTGGCCACAGGACTGGAAGAGGTCAGTCTTCATTCCAATCCCAAAGAAAGGCAATGCCAAAGAATGCTCAAACTACCGCACAATTGCACTCATCTCACACGCTAGTAAAGTCATGCTCAACATTCTCCAAGCCAGGCTTCAGCAGTATGTAAGCCGTGAACTCCCAGATGTTCAAGCAGGTTTTAGAAAAGGCAGAGGCACCAGAGATCAAATGGCCAACATCCGCTGGATCATGGAGAAAGCAAGAGAGTTTCAGAAAAACATCTATTTCTGCTTTATTGACTATGCCAAAGCCTTTGACTGTGTCGATCACAATAAACTGTGGAACATTCTGAAGGAGATGGGAATCCCAGACCACCTGACCTGCCTCTTGAGAAACCTGTATGCAGGTCAGGAAGCAACAGTTAGAACTGGACATGGAACAACAGACTGGTTCCAAATAGGAAAAGGTGTACTTCAAGGCTGTATATTGTCACCTTGCTTATTTAACTTATATGCAGAGTACATCATGAGGAACGCTGGGCTGGAAGAAGCACAAGCTGGAATCAAGATTGCTGGGAGAAATATCAATAACCTCAGATATGCAGATGACACCACCCTTATGGCAGAAAGTGAAGAGGAACTCAAAAGCCTCTTGATGAAAGTGAAAGAGGAGAGTGAAGAGGTTGGCTTGAAGCTCAACATTCAGAAAACAAAGATCATGGCATCTGGTCCCATTACTTCATGGGAAATAGATGGGAAAATAGTGGACACAGTGTCAGACTTTGTTTTTTTGGGCTCCAAAATCACTGCAGATGCTGATTGCAGCCATGAAATTAAAAGACCCTTGCTCCTTGGAAGGAAAGTTATGACCAACCTTGATAGTATATTAAAAAGCAGAGACATTACTTTGCCAACCAAGGTCCGTCTAGTCAAGGCAATGGTTTTTCCAGTGGTCATGTATGGATGTGAGAGTTGGACTGTGAAGAAAGCTGATTGCCAAAGAATTGATGCTTTTGAACTGTGGTGTTGGAGAAGACTCTTGAGAGTCCCTTGGACTGCAAGGAGATCCAACCAGTCCATTCTAAAGGAGATCAATCCTGGATGTTCATTGGAAGGACTGATGCTGAAGCTGAAACTGCAATACTTTGGCCACCTCTGGGACGAGTTGACTCACTGGAAAAGACTCTGATGCTGGGAAAGGTTGGGGGCGGGAGGAGAAGGGGACGAGGGAGAATGAGATGGCTGGATGGCATCACCGACTCTGTGGACATGAGTTTGAGTGTACTCCGGGAGTTGTTGATGGACAGGGAGGCCTGGCGTGCTGTGATTCATGGGGTCGCGGAGAGTCGGACACTACTGAGCGACTGAACTGAACTGAACTTTCTGAAGCAAATTGTATTTATTTAAAGACTTGTAGTGTGCATTACTTAGTTTTATATTCTAAAATCATTTAGATATTAATAGAATTTTACTTTCATCATATTCCAAGAATTCATAAAATAGATTTCTTTGGAACAAAACTTAAGGTCCATCTAAAGAAAAATTTGGATAAAACAAATTTCCTACCAATTTCTAATATCAGGTTTTTATCAAGAGTCAATCATGAAATGTCTTCATAAATTAAAAATGTTTATAATAGTACATCAAGTATGATATTTGTTTGATTATGGCTTATACTTAGTAACTAATCTTTTTTCTTTGATTTACAGAAATATATAAATCACTGATGTTTTCCAAGAAACCTACCTTTAGAACTCTAAGGTTATTTATGGTGGACTGGCAGCTTACAATTAAATAAAGAAACAGGTTTATAATGTTCTGATGTTTTTGCAATATCATATAGAATAATAAGGCAGATTCCTTTCCGTCCTCTGCATTTTGATTCAGTTGGGACTCATAAAAAAGAGATAGAATTGCAACAAGAAGAAATAAATTTTAAAACCCATATACTGAGGAACCTTTGAGTAAAGTGTGTATGCGTGTGTGTGTGTATGTGTGTGTGTGTTTCAAAGTTAGAGGATGATGAATAATTTAGAGGAGAAAGATGGTGATAATTATAACAAGTCAGAACAGTTGTTTCCCTATTTGGGGAGGCAGTAAAAAGCAAATGAACTTTTAGGGGTTTTTTTTGTTTTTTTGCCTTCCCATGTAGCATGCAGGAATCTCAATTTCCTGACCAGGATCGAAACCATGCCCCTGCAGTGGAAGCATGGACTAACCACTGGACTGCTGGGAATTACCTGATGTTGGATTTTTTTAAATTTAATTTTACAATAAGCCTTGCCAAGATTTAGTTCTTTAACTATCCAGCAATGGAAGCCCAATCTTATATGTGGGTTAGCACACAAAGAATGATTCTTAGAACAAGGCAATACCACACTTCCTACTACATATGCAGAAGATGAGACATTGTCTCTTTTTGGAAACTAGCATCTTAGAACATAACCTGGCTTCATCAGATTCTTCCTTATATCTGAAGGGAGAGATGCAAAAATATAGGTACAGCTAAGGGCTTTTCATGGAAAATGGTAGCAGAATCTAGAGTCCATCAGCGACTGGTAGGAATGCAGTGGCTACGATGCCAGGGGCACCAGAATCACCAGCGGAATTCCTGAGGGAATCATTGATTATGCTGTTTCTTTGTTTCCAGGCTTCCTTCTAAATCTTCAAAATGCCTGTCATGATTCCAATAAATTGCTTCTCTGCTTATGTGAATCAATTTCTGTTTACGACAAAAGAACTTTAACTAATATTGAAATTTGGCCCAGAAATATATGACAGAGAGCAAATCCTTAGGGAAATGGAAGAAATATATGATTCATTTGAGCCTAGATGGGTCTGAAGACCATGAAAACTCCATTAGTATTCCAGGATAGGAACTTGATACCACATGGTATACAGTGATAATTTAGCTAATTAAAGATCCTGTAATCCCTGAGAATCAAGTAGCCGTTGACCCAAACCAGGAAGGCTTTGAGTCTAATGAGACATAGATTTTTTTAAGACAGAACAACAGGTACCATGAATTCAAGTCTATAGCGTGATGACTTCTTGTAATGGAACTGAAAAATTAAAGTAAATTAAATGAAAAAAAAATATTAAGATCAAATTCCTAAATTCTTAGCTCAAAATGTGGTAGGTTGCAGTGATGGACACCAATGATTCCTCTCATCTTTGTATGCTCATGCCACTTCACTAATGAAGAGGTGGGGGTCATTTCTTTTATTTTTTTCTCCTTTATTCTAGGCTGATTTTGTAACTAGCTTTGACCAACAGAATGAACTGCAAGTGATATATATAAGTGTGCAGTATAAGGTTTGGGCTTAGAAGGGCATAGTAGCTTCCTCTCTTGAGATTCAGCTCTATGGAAAAATAGCATGAGTCAGACCTTTGAATGAAGACAGAATTCACAGAGACAGAGAGGCTTAGCCAATCCCCAGCAATACTAACCACTCCAGTTGAGGCTCCAAAAACATGAGTGAAGCCATCTTGGATCCTTCAGCTCTAGTTACAGCTCCAGCCAATACCATTCAGGAAAGAGACATATCATCAGTGGTAGGCTGAATTGCATGCGACGAGTTGACTCACTGGAAAAGACTCTGATGCTGGGAAAGGTTGGGGGCGGGAGGAGAAGGGGACGACGGAGAATGAGATTGCTGGATGGCATCACCGACTCGATGGACATGAGTTTGAGTGAACTCCGGGAGTTGGTGATGGACAGGGAGGCCTGGCGTGCTGTGATTCATGGGGTCGCGGAGAGTCGGACACGACTGAGCGACTGAACTGAACTGAACTGAACTGAAAAGATAGCTACAATCTAATCCCTAGAACCTATGAACATTTTACATGGCAAAAAAGGCTTTATAAATATGATTAAATCAAACCATTTCTTGGGAGTGAAAGTGAAAATCACTTTGTTGTGTCCAACTCTTTGAGACCCCATGGACTGTACAGTCCATGGAATTCTCCAAGCTACAATACTGGAGTTGATAGCCTTTCCCTTCTCCAGGGGATCTTCCCAACCCAGGGATCAAACGCAGGTCTCCCTCATTGCAGGTGGATTCTTTACCAGCTGAGCCACAAGGAAAGCCCAAGAATACTGGAGTGGGTTGCCTATCCCTTCGCCAGTGGATCTTCCTGACCCAGGAATCCAACTGAGGTCTCCTGCATTGCAGGCAGATTCTTTACTAACTGAGCTATCCAGGAAGCCCTTTGGAGTGAAAGATTATCCTGAATTACCTGCTGGATCCAAAATGCACTCCAAGGATCTTAAAGAGGGAGACAAAAAAAGGTTAAAGACATAGTATTCAGAGATGTCACAGTGGAAACAGGAGGCTGGAGTGATAGGAGAAATGGGTCATGAGCCAATCATTGAAAGCCAGGGGGCTACTGAAAGTTTAAAAAGGCAGAGACAAATTCTCCCAGCCTTTAGCTCAGGGAAATTAAACTGTAAGAAAATTTGCATTGCTTTAGGTTTGGCAATTTGTTACAGCAATGAAAGGCAACTAATACAACATCCCTGTTGAGCCCTCCCTAAATCATGGGGCTTCCCAGGTGGTGCAACTGGTAAAGACTCTACCTATTCAATTCAGGAGACACAAGAGACTTCGGCTTGATCCTTGTGTCAGGAAGATCCCCTGCAAGAGGAAATGGCAACCCACTCCAGTACGCTTGCCTAGAAAATCCCATGGATGGAGGGGCCTGACAGGCTACAGTCCCTGGGGTCGCAAAGAGTAGAACAGTGAGAAATAATGAATAGTTACGCCACTAAACTTAGAAATTGTTGTTAGGGAATAATAAGTGGAATAGAATGTTAGTGGAAAACCAAGGCTCCTTAAATTGTCCTAAAAAAAACTACCAGTTACAGCCTCAAGGATCCATGTAAATTTTTTATTCTATGGATTTACACTTTTAATTGATTTCAGAGTTACTGAGCTTTTTATGCAAAATTTAGTACCCTGTCAGGCAAGAGAATTTTGAGAACTAGAATAGATATTTAAAGGAAGATTTGGAGACTCCAACTACAAGAAGCACAACACTCACTGAGTCTCCTTTGGTTGCCAAAGCAACCTATCCTCACTTTCAGGGCAGGCAGAGGCTCCCTCACCTGAGAGAGTTGCTGTGAAAAGCTTCCTAGAATAAAAACTTAAGCCAGATGCCAGCACAACAAAGTAAATCCAGAAAGAGATATTTACAGTAAAACAATTTCACAGATTTGTTATAAAAAGTTATAATTTGTGCATTCTATCAGGAAAAAATTTCTGAAAGTACATGAACAAGAAGAAAAAAAATGTAGTTTTATATTGAATTCTCTGATCATGCTGCACTTACCAAATTATTGCTTCTTCCTGTCTCCTGTGCCACTGCTAACATGTGTTTTATAGTTATATAGTATATATACTCATAATGACTTGCTATTATTTTTGCTTTAGACAATTATTTTTCAAATTGATTAAAAATAATTTTGAAGTCTTTGACATTTACCTTCACTTTAAGCATGTTTATAGTCTGTCATCTTTGTTTTGTTTGCCTATACAAGTTTCTTTCAGGTATATTTCTTCTATTTGATAAACATTTTTATTTCTTGTAGTTCAGCTGCTGGTAATGAATTCTTTTCTTTGGCTTCTGAGAAAAAGTCTCTGTTTCATCTTTTTTTATGAAAAAAGAAAACTAGACTTCATCCTTCAGTACCAAGGTTACATTGTCTTGATCTGTGCTATAATTAGTCCAGAGAAACAATGACTGTTACTCATACCTTTAAACTATTGATGTCATCCTAACAGAATTGAGAGTAAAGGAAATAGCATGTTACCTGAGACATCTGCATATCAAAAGGTGGTAGATAAGTCATATGAATATAAAGGAGACTATTATTCAGTTTAGCCTCTGGGGGCCCAGTGGTCTGGAACTTGTCAGAATACCCAGCACACTTTGCATACTCATCACTAATAAAGGACAAAAAAAACCCATACTCTTGGTTTTTCTAAACTTTAGCGATCATGTGATATGTATATGCATCTGATTTACTTCCAGTTTATATTAGGGCTTGGAAAAAGGGAAGAATTTCCACATTCATATTGCAGTCAAAGCAGCTCGACGATTTTACATCCTTATGATCCAACTCATAAAATCATGATCCAAGAATCTGTGGCTGATCTTGCTTTGTAAGAAAGCATAGGAATGACTTCAGAGGACACTGGGTTCTTAGAGCAAAGAAATGTTTCATAAGCAACTATTTTCTTTTGAGAAATGGCTTTTGGCTACAAATTAAGCATAGACAGAGGCAGATCTCTGGACCAGGGACACCAAGTCCAGTTTACATACAAAGTAAACTGGCCATAATATACATGATGATATCTATCCAGCCCAAATACTGAACTTGTCCAGCAATAATTCATAATTAAAATAAAAGAAGTGTCTGAGACCAGACATAAGCTGGTTCTGAGACCACACACATTTAGTAAACAAACCGCATTCACTCCTGGCATGCCCTCTCTGGCCATACCATCGTCTAAGCTTTCTCCTATAATATACACTTCTGGAGAGTTCTCCAGTATCATATGACTGAGAAGAAAGAAACCTGAGTATTACGTATGACAGAAATAAAATGAAAAATTTAATAAGATGGTATACTCTGATTTAAAACATCTACAAAGAAGTTACTCTAGAAGACTGAGTAATCAATTCAATCATTTCTTTCAAAAGGTAGAATTTTGGGTTGTATATATGATCCTCGTGGCTTATGGCGAACCTCTGCATCAGTGTATTGACAGATTCTAAGATCTGGTCACAGAGCAAGGAGGCTGTAAGAAATACAATAAGAAGACTAGAACCAAACTCGGTCTGGCTGGGATGTTTCATTTAAGATCGCGATATGGAAGATAGTACAAAGGATGCCTAAGACTGTTACCCTGAATGTTGGGAAATGTATGATAAAGGTGGAAAATGAAGAGGAAAGAAGAAGAATATGAATGATAAAAAGAGGATTCTCTTTTATTGTCATATTCTACGATCATAGCAAGTGTTAAAATTTAATAAAAGCCACTACTGCACTATAGAAAAAGCTTTACCAAGGGCTCAGACCATTGGGAATGAAGTTTTATCACATCTCTAAGGTGAAATTCCTGTTGGGTAAGGACAGAGAAACATAAAAACAGTGCTCAAAAGAAGAAAGTAATAAACACCATCTATAGATGTTGTTGTTCAGTTGCTAAATTGTGTTCGACTTTTTGCAACTTCATGGACTGTAGGATGTCAGGCACCTCTGTCCTCCACCATCTTCTGGATTTTGTTCAATTCATGTCCATTGAGTCAATGATTGCTATCTAACCATCTCATTCTCTGCCATGGCCTATGAACCTACTTCAAGTTAATTAAATAAA
This sequence comes from Moschus berezovskii, assembly GCF_049115385.1. Taxonomy (NCBI): domain Eukaryota; kingdom Metazoa; phylum Chordata; class Mammalia; order Artiodactyla; family Moschidae; genus Moschus; species Moschus berezovskii. Next base: position 71,494,471 of record NC_142464.1, on the reverse strand, counting down.
GTGTGGACTTCCCAGGTGTCACAATGGTAAAAATCTGCCTGTCAATGAAGGAGACACAAAAGAAGCAAGGTCAGTCCTTGGGTTGGGAAGATACCCGGTAGTAGGAAATGGCAATCCACTCCAGTATTCTTACCTGGAAAATTCCAAGGACAAAGGAGCCTGACTGGCTGCAGTCCATGAGGTCGCAGAGTCAGACATGACTGAACACACAAAGGGTATGTAAGTTTTCTAACACTGCTCTAACAAATTGAGACAAAATCAGGGTTCACTGTAATTTCTATTTTTATTCTATTCATTTACTGTTTTTAATGCTAATTCATTCATTTATTTATTCACTTTTATAAAAGTATTTCTCAGGTGATCCTGTATGCCAGAGACTATGTTAGTTTTATTCCTTTATGTTAATCATAATATAATAATCATGGATAATAAGTTTATGCTTATAAATACTAACAAAAACCAGTGCCGATATATATTAGCTGTTATCTAGCTCAGTGGTATTCAACTAAGGCAATTTTGCCACCACCACTCTCTTTCTTCCAAAGAGGATTTGACAATGTATAGAGTGATTTTTGTCCTGACTTTGGTTGGGAGGGTTTCTACTGGAATCTAGAGGGTAGAGGCCAAAGATTTTTCTAGAATGCACAGTACAACTCCCCACAACAAAGAATTATTCAGCCTGAAATATCAACAGTGCCAAGGTTGAGAAACCCTGATCAGCCTATAAATTTTCAAAATGCATGCATTATACAACAAATCTAAAGCATAATTTTCTTGGACATGTACTTATGGTTTTGTTTGTCAACCAATGGCAGCAATTTAATAGGAACCATTGAAAAACCTGTTATCCTCAGATGTTAAAATTTTCAGAATATTTTTTTTATAGTGCAAGTGAAGATAACTGATTTATATATGTATGTGTATGTGTGTGTGTATGTAGATATTTATTTTTTGTAGATGTCAAATATCATAATCATCGGGGCTGAGTCCATAGTATAAACAATGGTCTGTTCTACTTTGAAGCATGCTTTTGCACTAAAAAATATGAAAATTTCATACTGTAGCACTATAAGATTGCCTATTGAAGAAGCAACCTTCAAAAGTTATTGACTACTTCAAGTAGTAACTCAGGTAATATAACTAAACCACATGATACATCAGAAAGCCTCTAAAATTCTCTACAAAAAAGTATCATACTCTAACCTCAGTAATGCATTGTAGCATACAACAGAGAGAGTTTATACTTTCAAAGCAACCCTAAGACCCAAAATACCTCACTTCTTAGTTTAATTATATTTTCTCTTGTTCTGTGTTCAGTGTAGAAGAAAAGTAGCTGGTGCCTGTCTTCTGGAAAAAAATATTCTCTTACTCTTTTGAGTTTTATTATTAAAAACACTTAAAAACTTCTTTTCTTTAAAATCCTGTACTTTCTTAAGGCACACTGAAGTTTGATACATTAGATATCTGAAGATTTGAGCTAGAGTTGATGTATAAGAAAGTGCTTCAGATATTCAACCATCTGCCTTATCACTAAAGAGCCATCTTTTTAATTGAACTAATCCCTTTTATTTGTAAAAGTTAAACCTTCCAAAATGAAACCATTTCCTAAGTCAAGAACATTCCCTGAAGATGTTTCTAGTGTAGTTGAACACTATTTCCTATACTTTTCTTCTAGTAAAGATAAGTATAAAGCTTAAGCAATAACCCATAATAGAATATCAGTGCAAGTTTTCATCATAGTAGATACAACAAAAAACTGTAACAAATTCAAATATATATATAGACAATTTAAATCAAATTGACTAGCATTTGGATATAATCAGTCATGGTCATGAAATGCTTTTTAATCAGGTAATGACTTCATTAAACATGGTTAATCACACACCACCTTGAACTCATTTTCTAAATATAGAATTAGTTATTTAAATTACAGCAATTAAAGCACACCAGTCAATGGCTAGATTCATTTTTAAAACTACAAGCTTGCCAAAAAATCTAGTCATCATTTGCACGAGTTGGAGCATGTATTGAGTATTTTATAATTTAAGAAAATCAACTTCTGAATCAAACAATACTGTGGGAGTAAAATATAGACAACCTTGGATAGTTAGTTCTTAGCCAAATCACACAATAGGCTTACAGAATTAAATAAGGCATAGAGAATATAATTGAATCTTGAAAAATCAGATCACTTAGCATTTACTTATAATTTGTCATTCTTTTTTTTCAAATATGGTATACTTGTTTCTTTATCATAGGACAATAATCAATTCAGGTAGAGTAGAACTACATTTTTCTTATTCCATACAAAATCAACAGATATGTAGAGAACATTTCTTCAGTGAATAGTACACCAGATAAACAAACGATGTACAACTTCCTTGGGAGATTTTAAATCCAGTTTGGAGTGCTAGGTATAAAATAAGGAAAGCAACAGATAGTTTACGCTAACCACAGTCAGTTGAAGAGTCTGTGGAGCTTTCTGTTATGAGGCATATACTTGGAAAGCATACTTCCTTGTAGGTCAAATAGAAATTCAACTGGATTCTGTTTAACTGCATTCTTTACATGGTCATTCTTGACCACGTTAACACTGAGAAGAGTTTATTTTCCTGACTATACTTATTTATGAACTCACAAAAAAGAGGTTTCATGTGGTCCAATAAATATTTAGGAAATGGAATGGAGCATATTGCCTTAAATTTACTCTGCAAATTTGAGTTTTCAGTTATAACAATTTAGGAATAGTAGTTATTTTGCACAACACTTGCTTTTTCATCATTTGGTGTATCACTTAATTATCTCATACTTATTCTGACTGCTAATGGACATTATAATATGTATCCAGCAATGGAAAAATTTTTTTTAAACAGTTTAAAACTACTGGCATTATCTGCAAAGGCATCAAGGTACATAAATAACTTTTACCCATTCTTTGAAATCTTTTACCTAAAGATTTCACGTAAAAAGAATTCTTGCAAATTCACAGTGTTTTGTTACATAATTTTTAACTTCCTTGCTTTCATTACAGCAATATTTTCTTTATTAAAATGATCAAATATATAGACAAAAATAATCATATTTAATTCTGAAGAAGTAATAACTCAGTAACATCATGTAAATATAATAATAATATATATAACCCAATTCTAAGGAACATTTCCTTTTCATGTCCTATTTGTAATATTTAGAAAAGTCAGCATGCCCTTTTTATTTATAGATATGAGCTAGTCCCATACTGTGCTTTAAAATGAATAGCTGTTACTAAAAAGGTTAGACAAAATAACAATAATAATAATTAATAATAAGTTTAACTTCATCTCATTTTTACGTTATAACTCAACATCTGGCATGAATTTTCTTGCTCCCAGCGTCATTCAAGCCTGTATTTACAGAATATAAAAGCAATATTATTGACCTAATAATTTAGTTTAATGGGAATTATGCCTTATTATCATAAATATATAATATTCTACTGAATAATTTTATGAAAAATTTTTCTGAAAATACTTCATTATAATAACTCAAGAAGAGGAAACAATATGAAAGAAAAGTTCTACCTTCTTGCCCTTGTAAAACCCTATTTTACTGAAACTATCTGGCACATATCAATAATTTTTTCTGAGAGAATAGAATATGATCATGATAAATTGTAACTAAAACAAGTAATACATATTAAATTCCACCCTGAAAATTTATGAGTTTTCATATATATATTTGCCACACATAATATAAATGCATTTTATTATCTACCCACTGAATACTGTTTAGCTGCATAATAAATATCAGGAACTGAAGGCATCCTGCTGAATGTATCAATATATAATGTCTTCCCAGATATATCATTATCTTTAAAAAGGAGTAATTGGCTCTATAAATATTTACGGAATTGTTGTCATTTGTTGATTCAGTTGCTAAGTTGTGTCTGACTCTTTGCAACCCCATGGACTGCAGCATGCCAGGCTTCCCTTCACTGTCTTCTGAAGTTTGTTCAAACTCATGTCCATTGAGTCAGTGATGCCATCCAACCATTTCATCCCCTATCACTCCTTTCTATTGCCCTTGATCTTTCCCAGCATCAGGGTCTTTTCCAGTGAGTTGGCACTTCACATCAGGTGGCCAGAGTATTGGAGTTTTAGCTTTAACATCAGTCCATCCAATGAATATTCAGGGTTGATTTCATTTCAGATTGACTGGTTTGATTTTCTTGCTGACTGACTCTCAAGAGTCTTCTCCAGCACCACAGTTCAAAAGCATCAGTTCTTTGACCCTCAGTTTTCTTATGGTCTGGCTCTCATATCCATTCATCACTACTGGAAAAGCCATAGCTTTGACTATACAGACCTTTTCAGCAAAGTGACGTCTCTGTTTTTTAAAATGCTGTCTAGGTTTGTCATAGTTTTCCTTCCAAGAAGCAAATGTCTTTTAATTTCATGACGGCAGTCACTATCCACAGTAATTTTGGAGCCCAAGAAATAAAATTTGTTACTGTTTCAACTATTTCCCCATGTATTTGCCATGACATGATGGAATTTATGGAGTAGAATACAGCTTTTTTTCTTCTTTATTTCTTCATTTATTTTAAAAATTTTACAATGTTATATTGGTTTCTTCCATACAACAATACAAATCAGCTGTAAATATACATACATCCCTCTAGAGCCTCCCTCCTCTCTCTCCATCTCATCCTTCCAGGTCATTACAGAACACCAGACTGGGCTCTCTGTACTGCACAGTGACTTATCACCATGGCAATGACAATAACTGACAATGACTTTCTTTCACAAAACTAGGATAACATTCTGACAGACTTTGCAGTTCATTTTCTCTTATCCTTTCAGGATGTGAGTTAAGATGTACAAGAAAGAACAAAGAGAAAAGTAAAATGTAGATGGGTAATAATAACAAAATAAGACATTTTAAAAACATTTTAAAGTTAAAATTTGACATTGGTAAATGTACAATGATTTCACAAAGTTGTTAGTGAGTATTAATTAAGAGAAGTATGCCATCTTGTCTGTCAATTTCTTCCACACTTTAAAAAAAAATATTTACACCCACTTGGTATTAAAGAACATCATTGCTTAAGCCCTCATTTGCTTTTCCAGCAATGTCAAAGTTCTCTAATAACCATAAAACTCTGAAAGAGCTTTGTCATATTGAATCATTTTCAGAATTGTATGTTCTTTGAAACTGAGAAGTAGCTTTCTAGAAAAAAAGTCAAGCTGCTACACTTAGTAACTACATATCCACTTTCTAAATTATAGTCTTAAAAACCTGAAGCTGTAAGATTAAAATTTTAAAATAAGCTGTTTTATCTTATGATAAACTGTAGTGTTAAGAGTCATTTCCAACATTCCTTTCCTCCCTGTACACTAGTAAAATACAATTGATTATTCATAATACAGAGCTTCCCTTGTGGCTCAGGTAGTAAATAATCCACCTGCACTGTGGGAGGCCTGAGTTCGATCCCTGGGTTAGGAAGATCCCAGAGAAGGGAAAGGCTACCCACTCCAGTATTCTGGCCTGGAGAATTCTATGAACTGTATAATCCATGGAGTTGCAAAGAGTCACAGGACTGAGCGACTTTCACTTTCACTTTCATTCATAGTACAACATTAGGGAATCACATTTGTGCATTAAAGATTTTTTACATATTCAAGTGTTTGAAATATCATGCTAAGCTTTTTACATTTTCTAGAATTTTTCTTATTACTTTTATTTTGCATGATAAAGTTTATATGTGTTAGGTAAGGCAAAACCTTTTCTCCCTATCAATTATAAATTTTTTCTATAGATAGAGATGAGAGGGGATTTTATATTGTTAGTTATGGTTTGGTAGAGAGTATTATTCCACCACATTTATTATTTTCAAGCTTTAGAAGGATTATGAAGGTATTCATTGACTTTCTTTCTCTGATTTTGTGGGCAATAAGTAAACATGTGCTATGACGTGAATTATGCTGGAGCCCTCACCCCTAGTACTTCAGAATGTGACAGTTTGGAGACAGAACCTTTAAAGAAGTAATTCAATTAAAATGCAGTTGTTAGGGTAGGCCCTTAATCAATATGCTGTCTTTGTAAGAAGAAGAGATTAAGACACAGACAAGAACATACAGAGGCACCATATGAAGATACTATTCATCCAAGCCAAGGGAAAGACTTCAAAAAACAACTCCAACAAACCCTTGAGTTTGACTTCTAGCCTCTGAAACTGTCAGAAAATGAATTTCTGTTGTTTAAACCACCAGTCTGTGTTTCATTGCTATGGCAGACCTGGCAAGGTAAAACAAATGGGAAAGAAGAGAAAAACGTCTCTGTATTTAAATGGATCTACTGGAATTAATTGATGGAAAATCTGTTGAGTCAATCACCCATTAAATGAAGCTGGTGATGCACAGTATAATGGCCCATTGCAGATATGATAAAGTGAGACGTTAAAGGATCCTAATGGGATCCTAGGATTTTAACAAATTCAGGTCTTACTCCTCAATAACTTAGAGGATCATTTTTATATCTGGGTCTAAAGAGTGAAGAATAAGTATTTCAGAAAAGTCAGAACCCTATTGAAAAACAGTCCAGAGGAGAAAAGACAGTATTAGAAATTATTTGAAAAAATGCATACATGAAAAATGTCCTTAAAGATATTTTTTGGATAAATAAGTGATCCAAATAAAATGATAATGAAGCAAGGCACCTCAGTTTTGCTCTTAACACTTGAAAATACATTTGTACTTTTTATACTTTATTGTTTCCTCTAAGAAGATAATAATAAAAAACACAAGAAATATTCAATATATATATATTATTTAACAAAATTATTCCTAGTAATTAAGAATATCATTTAAACTCCATTCTTCAATATTTTTCAAATGTTCTGTTTGTTCTTCCATACTTAGAATAAAATCACTGATATTTGAATAAATTTATTATTGAATTAAATTCAAGTTTGATGTATGTTCATCATAAAGTTTTGAATTCAAATTTAAAGCTCTATAATTTGGACAGAATTTCAATAGAATATTTACATAAGTTAAAATTAACAAATGACATTTCACTGGAAGTGTTATGGGTCACCAAAACTCAAATATAAATAGAAGTTTGATTCAATAAAATGCTGAGAAGTCAAATGTGTAATTTATAAACACAAGATTTAGAATTTTCCTAATAATCACTTAACTGGCTTAATAAAAGAAATCAGTCCTGAATATTCATTGGAAGGACTGATGCTGAAGTTGAAACTCCAATACTTTTGTCACTTGATGCAAAGAATGGACTCATTGGAAAAAACCCTGATGCTGGGAACGATTGAAGGTGGGAGAAGAAGGGGATGACAGAGGATGAGATGGCTGGATGGCATCACTGACTCAATGGACATGAGTTTGAGTATGCTCTGGGATTTGGTGATGGACAGGGAATCCTGGTGTGCTGCAGTCCATGGGGTTGCAGAGTTGGACATTACTGAGTGACTGAACTGAACTGAACTGACTTAATAATCATCCAGGAAGCAGAAATGACTCCAGGTATCTTAACAAACAAGGGATTTAATATAGGAAATCACATGCTTATAAAATTTACAAAAGGATGATTATTGATTGAAGAGAAATTAGGAAAGGTCAAAATCAAAGGAATCTACCACCAATGAGCTCATCTGCTACTAGCACCAAAGCACACGATATGAAACTACTGAAAAACTAGTCCTGCTGCCTTCCCAAATATCTGCCTACCTTTGCCAGAGGAGAATGACACACTCCCCATCCTTCTTTCATATCTCATCCAAATGGCCTGCAGTGCAGGAAAGAGCTTAGAAGATGGTGCCGGAAATCAATAGACAACTTCCAGAATACTTATTAATAAATCTGAAAGTACTGTTGAGCCAAGAAGTGTTACCATAAAATATATACCACTTAGATTTTCATTTTATTTTGCTATTATTAGGAGAAATGTAAGTGTTAGTTGACATGGTATCTCAAAATGCTCCAGTTATACAGTACTGTCCTTGCTTAATAATTAAATATGTCTATGCATGTGTGTTAGCCACTCAATCGTGTTCAACTCTTTGTGACCCCATGGACTGTAGCCTGCTAGGCTCCTCTGTCCACGGGATTCTCCAGGAAAGAATACAGGAGAGGGTTGCCATTTCCTTCTCCAGGGGATCTTCCCAACTCAGGGATTGAACCTGGGTCTCCCACATTGTGAGCAGATTCTTTACCGTCTGAGCTACCAGGGCCACTTTAAATATACCTATCTGGAGCCTTTATTTCAATGTAAGTTGAGAAAGCAAGTTTTATCTCTACTACCTCAAGATATAAGGCAGGACTCATGTTTATGTGTACTTTTACACATAAACACTTACACATGTTTTATGCATTTTTATTGTGTATAAGCTCATGTTTATTTTAGGTATATTGATGTATATTATGTATATTTACTTTTTAAATGTATATTCATGTCATCTGCAAATAGTGATGGTTTTACTTCTCTTCCAATTTGTATGATTGAATTCTGCCGTTTGCAATAGCATGGATGGATCTAGAGAGTATTATGCTTAGTGAAATAAATCAAAAGACTATGTTATCACTTATACATATAATCTAAAAACTAAAGCAAACAAATATATATAGCAAAACAAAAACAGACTCATGGATATTGAGAACAACTAGTGGTTACCAGTGGGAAGAGTGGGTAGGGGAAGGGCAAGATAGGAGTATGGGATTAAGAAACACAAACCACCATATAAAATAAAGAAGCAACAAGAATAGAATGCAGGTATAACACAAGCAAACACAAAGAAACATAGCTATCATTTTGTAATAACTTTAAATGGAGTATAATCTATAAAAATTTTTAATCACTATGTTGTACACCTGAAATAAATAAAATATTGTAAATCAACTACATTTCAATATTTTAAAATCACTGTAAAAATAATAATAAAATAAAATTTAATTTAAATGTGAAATAGTAAAAACATTTACAGGATATATAGCATGATTAAGAATATATTTTCTTTTTACCTTTTACCCATGACCTTGCCCCACCCCCCGATCTTCATTCCCCCCATGACTTTCTCCATGAATTCAACTTTAACTGAATCCCACTGTGAAATAAAATAGAAGATTTTTGAGTCCTGTCTGAAGTTTTAATCAAATAAGACAGTGCGATTTTAAGTGGGCATTGCAAATGCCAGGCTTCAATTAAAAGAACCCAAGAAGAGGCTCTTTACCCCTAAGAGTCTAAAGCAGAAAACCCAGGCATTAGGATTTTCTCCTATCCATCACTTGCTATTGCACATTATCTCCCAGCAACAGCTGGTGACACACAGACACCATGCCTCTAGGAGAGCTCTCTTTTCCCTCTTCCATCTGTTTCAGTCCACTTACTTCGGAAATAAAACACGGCTTTACTGGTCTGCTTACAATATCTTATCCACAATGTAATTTAAATCCCTTCAGTTAAGGGAGGCACATTTTGTGTTCTGAGGGTAGTTTTATTTTAAAAATGAGCTGAACATCAAGGTCTTCACAACTTTTTGATCAGAGAGAAAAATTTTATAGGTAGCATTGAAAACTAGGATGCTTGTGCTATCATAAGAAAGTAAGGATAATATGTAAATATGTTGGAAAATAAAATATACTGATTGTATTTCTGAGTTTGAATTTAAACTTGGGACCAATATTTGATGTTCACTAGAGAACAGCAAGGATTTGAAGATTCTGTGTCTCTTATGTTCCATGGCCCTTGTTTTGGGAAAAAGGACTGGGCATCAACGAGTGTGGAAGCAACCACATAGCCCTTTGTTGCTTCTTAATACCTTCACCTCTGATTTGAATCTCCAGCCATGAAGATAATAAGACTTTTCTTTTCTTCTTCTTTTTTTTTTTTTTTGTTTAATTGTGACCTCTCCTCCCATGATTGATGAAAATACAGGCTCTGGAGTCAAACTGCCAAACCCTGAAGCATGATCACCTTTTATGTGTGACCTTCAAATCCTGAAAGATGATGCTGTGAAAGTGCTGCACTCACTATGCCAGCAAATTTGGAAAACTCAGTAATGGCCACAGGACTGGAAAAGGTCAGTCTTCATTCCAATCCCAAAGAAAGGGAATGCCAAAGAATGCTCAAACTACCGCACAGTTGCACTCATCTCACACGCTAGTAAAGTCATGCTCAAAATTCTCCAAGCCAGGCTTCAGCAATATGTGAATCGTGAATTCCCAGATGTTCAAGCAGGTTTTAGAAAAGGCAGAGGCACCAGAGATCAAATTGCCAACATCTGCTGGATCATGGAGAAAGCAAGAGAGTTCCAGAAAAACATCTATTTCTGCTTCATTGACTATGCCAAAGCCTTTGACTGTGTGGATCACAATAAACTATGGAACATTCTGAAAGAGATGGGAATACCAGACCACCTGACCTGCTTCTTGAGAAACCTGTATGCAGGTCAGGAAGCAACAGTTAGAACTGGACATGGAACAACAGACTGGTTCCAAATAGGAAAAGGAGTACGTCAAGGTTGTATATTGTCATCCTGCTTATTTAACTTCTATGCAGAGTACATCATGAGGAACGCTGGGCTGGAAGAAGCACAAGCTGGAATCAAGATTGCCGGGAGAAATATCAATAACCTCAGATATGCAGATGATACCACCCTTATGGCAGAAAGTGAAGAGGAACTCAGGGGCCTCTTGATGAAAGTGAAAGAGGAGAGTGAAAAGGTTGGCTTGAAGCTCAACATTCAGAAAACAAAGATCATGGCATCTGGTCCCATCACTTCATGGGAAATAGATGGAGAAACAGTGGAAACACTGTCAGACTTTATTTTTTTGGGCTCCAAAATCACTGCGGATGCTGATTACAGCCATGAAATTAAAAGACACTTACTCCTTGGAAGGAAAGTTATGACCAACCTTGATAGCATATTAAAAAGCAGAGACATTACTTTGCCAACCAAGGTCCGTCTAGTCAAGGCTATGGTTTTTCCCGTGGTCATGTATGGATGTGAGAGTTGGACTGTGAAGAAAGCTGATCGCCGAAGAATTGATGCTTTTGAACTGTGGTGTTGGAGAAGACTCTTGAGAGTCCCTTGGACTGCAAGGAGATCCAATCAGTCCATTCTAAAGGAGATCAATCCTGGGTGTTCATTGGAAAGAGTGATGCTAAAGCTGAAACTCCAATATTTTGGCCACCTCATGGGACGAGTTGACTCACTGGAAAAGACTGTGATGCTAGGAAAGGTTGGGGGCTGGAGGAGAAGGGGACGACAGCGAATGAGATGGCTGGATGACATCACCGACTCTGTGGACATGAGTTTGAGTGAACTCCGGGAGTTGGTGATGGACAGGGAGGCCTGGCGTGCTGTGATTCATGGGGTCGTGGAGAGTCGGACACGACTGAGCGACTGAACTGAACTGAACTGAACTTGGGCTTCCCTGGTAGTTCAGATGGTAAAGTGTCTGCCTGCAATGCAGGAGACCTGGGTTTGATCCCTGGGTCGGGAAGATCCCCTGGAGAAGGAAATGGCAACCCACTAGAGTACTCTTACCTGGAAAATTCCATGGATTTAGGAGCCTGGTGGTCTACAGCCCATGGGATCGCATAAAGTCGGACACGACTGAGCAACTTCACTTCACTGGTTGGGCTAATTATTCACTGTTTTAAGTCTCAGTTTCTTCATCTAAAATATGACCTACCTAACTCATAGAGTTGCTATAAAGATTAACTATTCCTAGGACTTTCCTCATAGCTCAGTTGGTAAAGAATCCACCTGCAAAGCAGGAGGCTTCGGTTCAATTCCTGGGTCGGGAAGAACCACTGTAGAAGGGATAGGCTACCCACTCCAGTGTTCCTGAGCTTCCCTTGTAGCTCAGCTGGTAAAGAATCTGCCTGAAATGCAAGAGACTTGGGTTGGGAAGATCCCCTGGAGAGGGAAAGGATACCCACTCCAGTATTCTGTCCTGGATAATTTCATGGACTGTATAGAGTCCATGTCGAAAAGAGTCAGACACAACTGAGCGAATTTCACTTTCACATCTCACTGTAAGGATTCAATGAAAGCTAGTATAAATATTGCTGTACAAAAAAGATTTGTACAAAATCTGTATTGTACAAAAAAGATCTTCACAACCAACATAATCACAATGGTGTGATCACTCACCTAGAGCCAGACATCTTGGAATGTGAAGTCAATTGGGCCTTAGAAAGCATCACTACAAACAAAGCTAGTGGAGGTGATGGAATTCTAGTTGAGCTATTTCAAATCCTAAAAGATGATGCTATGAAAGTGCTGCACTCAATATACCGGCAAATATAGAAAACTCAGCAGTGGCCACAGGAATGGAAAAGGTCAGTCTTCATTCCAATCCCAAAGAAAGGCAATGCCAAAGAATGCTCAAACTACTGCACAAGTGCACTCATCTCACACGCTAGTAAAGTCATGCTCAAAATTCTCCAAGCCAGGCTTCAGCAATATGTGAACCGTGAACTTCCAGATGTTCAAACTGGTTTGAGAAAACCAGAGGAACCAGAGATCAAATTGCCAACATCTGCTGGATCATAGAAAAAGCAAGAGAGTTCCAGAAAAACATCTATTTCTGCTTCATTTACTATGCCAAAGCCTTTGACTGTGTGGATCACAATAAACTGTGGAAAATTCTGAAAGAGATGGGAATCCCAGACCACCTGACCTGCCTCTTGAGAAACCTGTATGCAGGTCAGGAAGAAAGAGTTAGAAGTGTACATGAAACAACAGACCGGTTCCATATAGGAAAAGGAGTACGTCAAGTCTGTATATTGTCACCTTGCTTATGTAACTTATGTGCAGAATACATCATGAGGAACGCTGGGCTAGATGAAGCACAAGCTGGAATCAAGATTGCCAGGAGAAATATCAATAACCTCAGATATGCAGATGACACTACCCTTATGGCAGAAAATGAAGAAGAATTAAAGAGCCTCTTGAAAGTGAAAGAGGAGAGTGAAAAAGTTGGCTTAATGTCCACCATTCAGAAATCTAAGATCATTGCATGCAGCCCCATCACTTCATGGGAAATAGATGGTGAAATAGTGGCTGACTTTATTTTTTTAGGCTCCAAAATCACTTCAGATGGTGATTGCAGCCATGAAATTAAAAGATGTTTACTCCTTGGAAGGAAAGTTATGACCAATCTAGACAGCATATTAAAAAGCAGAGACATTACTTTGTCAACAAAGAGCCGTCTAATCAAGGCTATGGTTTTCCAGCAGTCATGTAAGGGTGTGAGAGTAGGACTATAAAGAAAGCTGAGTGCAGAAGATTTGATGCTTTTGACTGTGGTGTTGGAGAGGATTCTGAGAGTCTCTTGAACTGCAAGGTGATTCAACCAGTCCATCCTAAAGGAGATCAGTCCTGGGTGTTCACTGGAAAGACTGATGTTGAAGCTGAGACTCCAATACTTTGGCCACCTGATGCAAAGAGCTGACTCATTTGAAAAGACCCTTATGCTGGGAAAAATTGAGGGCGGGAGTAGAAGGGGATGACAGAGGATGAGATGGTTGGATGGCATGAATGACTCAATGGACATGAGTTTGGGTAAACCCTGGGAGTTGGTGATGGACAGGAAGGTCTGGCGTGCTGTGGTTCATTGGGTTGCAAAGGGTCAGACACGACTGAGTGACTGAATTGAACTGAATATAAATATTGCAGAAATAATGAGATTTTCTTTTCTCTGAATTACTGTGATTCTCATTTTTGAGAAAAGAGACCTTCTTTTATTCTTCTTTTATATTTAATCAGTTTGTTTTTGGTTTAGGGAGGTGAAAATAATAAAATCTTATACTAATATTGATGCTTTTAGAATTACAGCATTTTTTCCTAAATTTATTATTGTAACAAGTTAATTTTGTCCACCAGAGAGTAAAATTAATGTTTATATTGATATTTTCTTTTTTTTGAACAGAAGTAATTATTATAATTTATTTTAGCTCTTCAGTAAGTTTTTTTTTCTGATTTTTTTTTTAATTGGAGGCTAGTTATTTTACAATATTATATTGGTTGGTTTTGCCATACATTGACAGGAATCCGCCCCAGGTGTACATGAGTTCCCCCTTCCGAACCCCCCTCCCACCTCCCTTATATTGATGTTTTCTAATGCACTGTATTAGTTTTCCTGTTTCTGATTTAGTGGAAATTTTTATTTTTAAACTTTCTTTTTTAAATTATTTTGCAGTGCATATACTTTTTGGCTTATTTTCAAGTGAGTGCTTCTTTGTCTGGTGTGGGAATTGGAATATGCATGATAAATTCATTGTTTTTGTTTGTTTCTAAATTCAGGTATGATTTTTTTTCATAAAGCAATTAAACACATGAATAATAAGCTATTTAAAATGTATTTATTAATTTTCCACTAAAGAGAGTTTACTCATTGTCACAGACTGTTATGAGAATCTTTATTCTGCTTGACTCTGAACTTTCGACTGTCTACTCAAATCAGTATGTGGAAGTCTAATATGAATCTCAATATTAATTGTCAATATGAAACTATTGATTCTACTTTTTTCCACAAAAGCCCCCAATTTCTTTATTCCCAACACTCATTAATGAGACTGTCATTCAGCCAGTTGCTTAGGCAAAACAAAATGCTTTATCTGTTTCCTTTAGGCTTCACATCCAATCTGTCAGTAAATCTTATAGGCAATATATTAAAAATATATTAAAATTCAAATTACTTGTCACCATTTCCATCTCCATAAGCCATAATCATCTTTTGAATGGTCTACAACAGCTGCATTTTATATTAGTCAGAATTGGCCTGTTCTGTTTTATACTTTTTGGAAGGCAAGAAATTGATTTTGATTCTCTTAAACACATAATACTTGAGCCCATCATAATTTTTAGGTTATTCAAGCAGTAAAAATGTATATTGAGAAATGTGGAAGTCATCTCTCACCCTGCCTATCTCTTTACCACTCCAGAGGAAGCATGATTAAATTTTTAATATCTATTCTTTAAGACTTTTTCCTTTTTTCTTATACAATAATATCTGTGGTTCTTAATTTAACTAGGGTGATTCTGCCTCCCAATGGACTTTTAACAATATCTGGGAACATTTTTGTTTTGTGATGATTGCAAAGAGTTGTAACTGGCATCTAGTGGGTAGAGGTCAAGGATTCTGCTAACCTTCCGCAATGTAGACGACAACCCTCACAACAAATAATTATTTGGAACAAAATGTCAATAGTTGTCATTTTCAAAAGGCTGTTTTTGGTTCTTGCTGTTGAATTCAATGTTTGTATTCACAGAGTTGTCAACCAATTTTAGAGATATTAAAAAAATTTTTTTTAATTAAAGTATAATTGCTTTATAGGATTGTGTTGTTTTCTGCCAAATATCATATTGGTATTTGGCAGATATAAAATTAAAATATCCATCTACTATTGTTAAGTTATCTATTTTCCATTGAATTTTCTCAGTTTTAGCTTTGTGCATTTTGGGCACATATTTTTATGTCATGTGTTTATAACTTTTATCTTTTCCTGATGGATTGAGACTTATTACTATGAAATGTGCTTGTATATTACTATTTTGATTGTTGTTTTATAGTCTATTTATCTGACATTGGTAAAATCACATCAATTTTCTTATGATTGCTGTTTCCCAACAGGGAGGCCTGGCATGCTGTGATTCATGGGGTTGTGGAGTCGGACACGACTGAGCGACTGAACTGAACTGAACTGAACCTCTTATTTTTAATTTATTTGGATGTTTGATTCTACAGTGCATAATCTTTAAGTTGTATATAGCTAGATTTTTTAACCAGTTTCACAAGCTTTGCATTTTGATCACATTAATTCACTCTCACTTAACGTTGTTATTCATGGAGTTGTATTTGCATCTTTCTTTTGTTTTTTGTTTGCTATATGTCT
This sequence comes from Moschus berezovskii, assembly GCF_049115385.1. Lineage (NCBI taxonomy): Eukaryota > Metazoa > Chordata > Mammalia > Artiodactyla > Moschidae > Moschus > Moschus berezovskii. The sequence goes on along the minus strand of NC_142464.1, from coordinate 71,478,568 downwards.
CATGTGACTTTTGTCCCTATACTTCTTATATATGACCTTTTTGCACTTACTGAATATGTTCTAATGTTATGTTTAAACTCTTAATGCTTTTTCACTCTATATTATTTTAGTTATTTCCTTAGTAATTGTTCAAGAGTTTACCAGATATATCTCAACTCATCAGAATCTATTTCTGATTGATATTAGCTTCAATACCATACAGAAATTTTGCTCCTCTATAGCAAGTAGTTCCTAAATAGCTCTCTTTCCTTGTCCTTTGTGTGCTTTGCAGTTATACATATGATATTCACCAAATAATGCAGTTATAATTATTACCTTAGATAATTTTTTGTCTCTTAAAGAAAGAGAGAGAAGAAAGGAGAGTAGGTATGCACTGAGCTCATTTTCATTTCCACCTATCTCAGTGATGATATTTTTGTCAAATATATTGCCTTTATTTCTTTAATAATTCCAACAACACAATTTATAGGTATATAAATATAGACACAGATATACATGCAATTGTTTTTTAAATTAAAAATAGAAAGATGTAATATGTATTTGCAATGGTTTCTATAATTACATAATTATCTTTACCAGTGTATTTTGTTTTTTGTTGATTTGTTTTTTAATTACTACATAAATTCACTAGATTTCAATTGAGAATTTAACTGCCAATTTATTGGGGTTGCTTTGTACATGACAAGGCATTTTTCCCTTGTTGCTTTTAAGATATTCTGCTTTTGAACTGTGGTGCTGGAGAAGACTCTTGAGAGTCCCTTGGACTTCAAGGAGATTCAACCAGTCCATTCTAAAGGAGATCAATCCTGGGCGTTCATTGGAAGGACTTATGCTAAAGCTGAAACTGCAATACTTTGGCCACCTCATGCAACGAGTTGACTCACTGGAAAAGAGTCTGATGCTGGGAGGGATTGGGGGTAGGAGGAGACGGGGACAACAGAGAATGAGATGGCTGGATGGCATCACTGACTCGATGGACATGAGTTTGAGTGAACTCCGGGAGTTGGTGATGGACAGGGAGGCCTGGCGTGCTGTGGTTCATGGGGTCGCAAAGAGTCGGTCACGACTGAGTGACTGAACTGAACTTTTTAGTTTTAACATTTTCACTGTGATACATCTGTGCATAGATTTCTTTGCTTTTGTACTATTTGCAGCTTACTACAGAGAAGGCAATGGCAAGACACTCCAGTACTATTGCCTGGAGAATCCCATGGATGGAGGAGCCTGGTAGGCTGCAGTCCGTGGGGTCGCTAAGGGTCGGACATGACTGAGCGACTTCATTTTCACTTTTCACTTTCCACTTTCACACACTGGAGAAGGAAATGGCAACCCACTCCAGTGTTCTTGCCTGGAGAATCCCAGGGACGGGGGAGCCTGGTGGGCTGCCGTCTATGGGGTCACACAGAGTGGGACACGACTGAAGTGACTTAGTAGCAGCAGCAGTAGCAGTAGCAGCAGCTTACTAAGCAACTAGAATGTATAAAATTATTATTTTTTGGTCAAACTTGGGAATGGCAAGCCACTCCAGTACTCTTGGCTAGAAAATCCCATGGATGGAGGAGCCTGGTAGGCTGCAGTCCATGGGGTCACTCAGTCCGACACGACTGAGTGACCTCACTTTCACTTTTCACTTTCACGCATTGGAGAAGGAAATGGCAACCCACTCCAGTGTTCTTGCCTGGAGAATCCCAGGGAAGGGGGAGCCTGGTGGGCTGCCGTCTATGGGGTCGCACAGAGTCAGACTCGACTGAAGCGATGCAGCAGGGAAGGTTTCAGTCATTATTTCTTTGATTATTTTTTTCTTCTTTCTTTCTCTCACTCTATACTAAATTAAAATTATAAGGTCAAATAGAAAATATGATAATGAAAGATAATGTATGACTAAGCTAAAAAAGAAGAAAAGTCATTTAACAATTTCTTTAAAGAGACTGGTGAACAAAACAGTAACATACTAGAAGGTTTATATAATAAGCTAGCATGCTAACAGCAAGGTAAAATAAAAGTTACTGAATATAATTTTAAAAACAAATAGCATAAGAAATTTTTCACAATACTAATGATTGTTTGTATTCTAAACAGATAGCAAAATTGATTAAGTCTATAAACTAAAACTGAAATACATATCCAGCTACTAGGTTATTATATTACATCTTCATTTAACCAGCTAAAATTTTCATAAGATGCAAAACAGGAAAAGAATTGAGAAAAATTCATAAAAATTTAATTGACAAGAATATGAAAACTAGAAATATATCAATTTCAAAATTATTGAAAGTACTAAGAAGGCATACTTCTCATTTTTCCAAGTTTTTAGTATACAATTATAATGAGATGAATAAGATGATTTATTCTCAATTTTCTGAAGAGTGAAATTATGAAGAATGAAAAGGTTATATCTAAATATAATGATATGATAGCTCTTTAGTACCTAATATTAGTTTTCTATGTAATTTAGTTGAATAAGCAACTATTGAACTTTTAATATGCTTCATTCCATACTAAAGAAACTGAGAAAAAGAGAAAGATGCAGGTCCCACACTCAGAGCTCACAGTTCAAGAACAGATGAAGATTAAAAAATAAATCTGTCATAATAAAATGCTGATAAATATAACAAACAATCATTCACAAAATACAATATCATGAGTGTGTTTATACTTAAGATTTGGAGACTCTTCATGAAGGAATAAGTGTGAGTTACGTTAAGAAGAGATACAATTTCTCAAAGGCATAAAGAAGAAAAGACTTTTCCAAATATGTGAAGAAATATGTTCAAACAAACAAAATCATGAAAAACTTGATTGCAAGCAAAGATTATAGTGTGACTGAGAAGAGAAACCAAGATAGCAGATAGTATCAAGTCAAATTGGAGATCAGAAGCAAGATTATAAATAATCTGTAAAATTTCAATAATATATTAAAAATAGGCTTTAATGTTGAAGAATACAAACATTAATATGTATATTTCATAGCAAGCTATCATGGTATGATTATCTTTTTAAAGAACTTGCTCTGAAAACAGCATGTAGAACTTTGATGGGTAAACTCGAAAACAGGGATCCAGTTAGATGGCTAGTGCCATAACTGGGAGAATTATTAATGATGGTATAGGATAAAGTTTTAGAATTTTTGTTCAGGAGAGGACAATGAGATATTAAAGTCACAGAATGGAATGGACTAACTTCCCATCAGTAGCAAGTTTCAAGTAAAAATTTCTAACACTGTATATATGAATTGATGACCCTTAGGAGCATATTTTGGAGAAGGCAATATAGCATATTTATGTAATTTCTTCAAGATGTGTTCAGTAGCTCAGGTATAGAAACTAAGAGGATGGATTGCACAATTGAGCTTTCCAGATAAACACAAAAGAAAGTAGAGAAACAATGGAAAGCTCTCTCTTGTCATACATATTTTAGTACCAAGGAATTTAGAATATAAGAGAAATAATTCAAATGCTTTATTTATAGCCTGGTGTAGAGTAATTTCTACCTAGAAGGCATCAGATTAGGAGTCTTTGGAAAAGTGCAGCAGTGTTACCAGGCCCTTAAGAGACAGAATTTCATGTATTTGATACACAGTGAAAGGTAGAATGCCCTGGGGTTGACCAAGAAGTGCCTTTAGCTCAGGCCCTTAGTTGATATGTAGCAGCATGCAGCACCATCATTAGTACAATAAACATGAAAGGGGAATGAAAGAAGGAAGCTTAGCTTATTTAGAACAATTATTAAGACGTGTACCTTGGTTAAGTGGAGTTGAGGAAAAGGAAGTTCCCTATACTACAGCTGCTGCTGCTGCTGCTAAGTCACTTCAGTCGTGTCCGACTCTGTGTGACCCCATAGACGGAAGCCCACCGGGCTCCCCCATCCCTGGGATTCTCCAGGCAAGAACACTGGAGTGGGTTGCCATTTCCTTCTCCAATGTGTGAAAGTGAAAAGTGAAAGTGAAGTCGCTCAGTCGTGTCCGACCCTTAGCGACCCCACGGACTGCAGCCTACCAGGCTCCTCCATCCATGGGATTTTCCAGGCAAGAGTACTGGAGTGGCTTGCCATTGCCTTCTCCGATACTACAGCTACTCTAGCAGAAATAGAAGGAAGCGTCACTGCATCATCCTGGTCTACTTCAGAGGTAGTTGTTCTTTCACTTGTGCTGTGCATTGTTCTGTCAATGGGATATCATCCTGCCTTAAAACACACACACACACAGAGTTTTGAAAAAAAAAAAAGCCCACTTTTTTATTTGCTTCTCCCCTACCATAAGGAGCATCAAAATTTTTTTCAGCAACATTTTTTACTCTAATTCCTACTAGTATGCTCATGAATCTCAAAACTGTAATTCCAGTTTTAAATTTAAGAATGCTGTTTATTCTACATGAGTATCCCCTATATTTACTCAAACTCAGAATGTCTCAACTGAATATATATTATCATATGTGTTCCTTCTATTTTCTTATCTCACTGTTCATTAAGAGACACAGCTATCCATTTAGTCATTCAAACTCAAAGCTAGAAAGTCTTTCCAAATTTCCTTTTTTCTCTCTCAATTTCAATATGGATAGTTATTTCTATCACGTCATCTATAGTTTCCTTGCCATAGCCTAGAGGAGACAATCATTCTTTCCCAGACCTCCCAACCCACCTCCCTTTCATTTATCCCTCCTACTTTCATGGAGTGAAATGATTATTCTAAAGCACAAAGCACACTAGGCCGTGTGCTCAGAGCCCACTTTTCTCCATACAATAAATGTGAAATTCCTTAACATGTTCCTTCATCATCTGCTCCTTGATCAACTTTCAAGATTTTCTGCCATATCACGGTACCTATTACTAGTGGTTTGCCTAAAGTGAGAATAAAACAAAGAACAAAGCAAGGACAAATCTCTGCATTTATGGTGTTTATATTCAAATGGGGGAAAAGAAAGATTAATAATAATAGCAATATAAATGATAATAATAATTGCTATGGAGAATGTAGATCAAGTTTAGGGGAATTACAGTTGGTTTGGAAGAGGTTACAGTTTTATATAGTGCTGTCAGGGAAGTGTCACTGAGGTGATATCTGTGTAAGGACTTGAAATACATGTGCATTTCAACTTGCACAATTCCTCTTTCCTTACACTGATTTTCCATAGTATTTCTCACACTCTTACAGATGCATGCACATATATATGAATTATTTGTTAACACTACCTCCCCCACAACTAAATGATTTATAAATGTACAGCTTCGTCTGGTTCACTTACTTATAGTTTCAGAAATAATTAGTAGTTGCTCAATAAATATTTGATGAATATATGTATCACATTGAATTGGAATTTGGCCACACACGAAGAAAGCATTAAGTTAAATCTAGTCAATACCCAGATTCATTTACTGCAAAGTAAAAGCTGGTCATGTAATCCCATTGTGAGAAAAACTGAACAGGTTTTTGGCTCCATAGTTCAGAGTCTCACAAGTTAACACCAGAGTGTAGAGCTAGAAGCAACTGTAGCTGGAACAACGTATGTGAATTTGCTCCCTGACGGTTCTGAAGTGAAAAAATACAGAAACAGAAATAAGAGCAAAAAAGATTATACAAATATTTTAGCAGTATAATTCACTTGAGTTTATAATGAGCACTTGCATCATGGCTATCATTCTAAGTATCAGCAGCCTAAACACTTAATTTTCTAATGTGAAAGCAATTTGCTCTAATGTTAGAACAGAATTTCAAGATGGAGTATCTGAGTTTCACATCAGTTCTCAGACATATTTCGGAGATCTTTCTCTCTTTGAATAATATTTTAAGCTATTAAGCTATTATTTATTGGTTTTCCATTCTAAAGGAGATCAATCCTGGGTGTTCATTGGAAGGACTGATGCTAAAGCTGAAACTGCAATACTTTGGCCACCTCATGCGACCTGTTGACTCACTGGAAAAGACTCTGATGCTGGGAAAGGTTGGGGGCGGGAGGAGAACGGGATGACAGAGAATGAGATGGCTGGATGGTATCACCGACTCTGTGGACATGAGTTTGAGTGAACTCCGGGAGTTGGTGATGGACAGGGAGGCCTGGCGTGCTGTGATTCATGGGGTCGCGGAGAGTCGGACACGACTGAGCGACTGAACTGAACTGAACTGAACTGAATTATATGCTCAATATACCTTCACAAGTATCTTCATGAAATTCCTACAATGTAGTTTTTATTATATGTATTTTATGATTGAGAAAAGAAGGAGAAAAGTTACATAAGTTGCCTCAAAACCACATAATAAATGGTATGGTAGAGATGGAAAGCTGCATCTCCCAGCATTCAAAACAGAGGCTTTTAATTATTATTTTATTCTGTCTTAAACTGAACCCATTGGAGGAGGTGAGCTCACAGTCTTCCTATTCTGCCATCTTGAACAGTCCTTTCCCCTGCCTTCTAAAAAGAACAGTATCATATATATCTGCACAATATCCATACCGTGTAGAACTCTTTCCTACTTCATTTTTTTTTTCTGTTTTTTAAGACAGAAATGTTAAAAGAGACAAAACTTGCCATCTTGCTTTTTTTTTTTAATTTTTATTGGAGGTTAATTATTTTACAATATTATATTGATTGGTTTTGCCATACATTGAAATGAATCCACCCCGGGTGTACATGAGTTCCCCCTCCCGAACCCCCCTCCCACCTCCCTCCTCCCCTTATCCTCCCTCTGGGTCATCCCCACATACCAGCCCCGAGCATCCTGTAACATGCATCGACCCTGAACTGGCGATTCGTTTCACATATGATAATATACATGTTTCAATGTCATTCTCCCAAACCATCCCACCCTCACCCTCTCCCACAGAGTCCCAAAGACTGTTTTATACATCTGTGTCTCTTTTGCTGTCTCGTATACAGGGTTATCATTTGCATCTTTCTAAATTCCATATATATATGCGTTAGTATATTATATTGGTGTTTTTCTTTCTGGCTTACTTCACTCTGTATAATAGGCTATAGTTTAATCCACCTCAATTAGAACTGATTCAAATGCATTCTTTTTAATGGCTGAGTAATACTCCATTGTGTATATATACCAAAGCTTTCTTATCCATTCATCTGCAGATGGACATCTAGGTTGCTTCCATGTCCTGGCTATTATAAACAGTGCTGCAATGAACATTGGAGTACATGTGTCTCTTTCATTTCTGGTTTCCTCGGTGTGTATGCCCAGGAGTGCGATTGCTGAATCATATGGCAGTTCTATTTCAGAATGGCTGCTATCCAAAAGTCTACATGCAATAAATGCTGGAGAGGGTGTGGAGAGAAGGGAACCCTCCTACACTGTTGGTGGGAATGCAAACTAGTACAGCCACTATGGAGAACAGTGTGGAGATTCCTCAAAATCTTGCTTTTTAAATTATATATTTTTCATGAAATTATGAACCAACTTCATATCAAAACTGAAGAAACTGTAAGCTTAAATGTTTTGATTCTTTAGAATTTCCATTTATTCTTAACTTGTTTTCATTTAAACTATTAATAAAATGATGTACTCTGTAAGAACTTTAAATGGTAAATTGTTAATAAAAAGGAAGAGACTAAGATCACCAAGCACGTCCCCACCAGAGACAGCTACTGTCACTATTTGGTGGGAATAGTGTCTCCGGTGTCTTTGTTGTGCATTATGCAGAAATATTCATATAGACAGATTCATAAAACATCTGTATTTCTGGATTTTGTGAAAGAAAATTTTATTTAATTTTTCTTTCATCTGTTAAATTCATATAAGCCCACTAGCTAAAAGAGGAAAATTTAGAAACTAATCTGGAAACTAATCTTGAATCTATTTTCCCTCAAGCTTTTAATTTCCTCTTGATTAGTACCAGTCACTCTTCCAAAATTGTTTCTTTTTATATGAAGTAACGGTAGCAAAGAGACTGATTAGATAGAGCAAAAATCTCCAACTTTGGCTTCTACTGAATGTAATCAATGCTTGACTCTAACTTGGTATTCTAGAAGTTTGATCAGGTCATGGATAACATGTTGCATAATTGCTAACATGGCGGTCAGTATAGGGTCAAAATAAAAAAAAAATGTCTGATTTTTTAAGGCTGAGAAAAAGTTGAACATTTATGAATATCTTTAATCCACATTCAGATATTATACCTTATCTTCCCTCTTATTTAGAGACTTGTTCTCACTTGTAGATTCAATTTAAAATAGATTCTGAAACCAATTCTGCTGTCAGTAGAAACAAGGGTTTACAAGCCAGTTGATCAGGGATTCAGTGTAATTCTCTGTTCTCATGTTTTAATTGCACTAGTACTTTTCCTGCCCTGATTCAACCCCTATCATGCTTCTCCATTCCGAAAGTAGTCCGTCTTCTCAAGTCTGAATCTTGTCCTGATTTTCCGTGTGGTACCTCAGGCCTGATTTTCACTCCACCACTAAAGCTTCACTGCTATCAATAGTTTTATTATCAAATTTCTTTCTATCCATTTATTTCATTTCTATTCATTTGTTCAACACTGATTTAGTATCTTATGTAGTAGACACTCCACCAAACATTAATTATACAGTGGTGAGTAATATGAAATAGGTAAACCAGAATATGTTTACATATCTCAGGTAAGGCATATTGCTTTTGCAACCAAGATTGGCTATATCAACAATTATTACTGGGAGTTAACTAGCAATTATAATAGCAGTTTCATAGTATAACCACACACATACAGACACACACACATGCACATATGTTCAGCAAGCACACATACAATAATTAGAAAACCCCTACACAACTGTTTCCATCTTCAGTTAGATATTGACTTACAGTAACCTCAGTAACCTTTGAATTCAGCCTTCCATCTTATTCAGACCTTATACAGTAACAGAATCATTAGTTTGGTAGTCATTTGGCAATAGGGTTAGCAATGGAATGCATATTAGATATTTGCTACTGAATGTATTTGGTTACATTAAGAAAATAAATTACTTAAGCAAAAACTTAAAAACCTCTACTAGCCCATGTAAAGAAATTATATCTATTATAAATCTTCTGCAGCTAGTAAAATAAGATAGATTCCTGGTACAGGAATCTGTAGCAGACAGGTCAAATCCATAGGTCAAATATTACCGTTGGTGTGCTTTAGCATAGCCCATGAGCTGAAAATAATTTCTATATTTTTATAAGGTTATAAAAGAATTCAAAAAAGGATATGTGATGGTGACCATACCTGGTCTGCAAAGCTTAAAATATTTACTATTCAATCCTTTAGAGAAAAAGTGTGCCAACTCCGGATGAAGACTTTGAATCGAGATTCTTACTCAACCACTTAGGTATCTTGTGTATCCAAATGCTAATAGGATGCTGTCAAAATCTAAATTAAAAGTTTTAGCCTGATTTAGAAGTTTATAAATGCAAATTTATTAGAAATAGCAAAATGGGTACTAATTCCCTTGTCTGCCTTATTTATACTTTCAGTATATAAAAATGCTCATTCTGACATTTATTCATTACTTGTATCTAGCCAAACTGAATATGTATGGGCACTTAAAGAAAATAATACATCTTCTAAATGATTGAAGGATTTCATAACTATTAGTTTTTCTTGGAAAATTTTAACATGATAACTCAGAGAATCTAGTTATGTAATTTCTTTTATTTTTGTTTATACAATATTGATAGTTTAAATGCTTTAATGAATATTTCATTTATTTTTATGGCTCACAGAATGTGGCTAAGAGCCTAGAGAATCATTAAGAATAAAAGGCACTCCCTTGCTTTTGTTGTTCCTACGTCAACTTGGCAAAAGCATAATGAAACATATGGGTTTCACCACAGGTATTTAATTTCAACCTACTCAGTTTTTTGACATAGTCAGAAGTAGTAGGGAATTCCAACATTGTAGAGACACTGATGGAAGACATATCCTCTTAAGATTACTAAAGCAGAAATATTCACATTTATTACAAACAGGCCTAAAAAGTCAACAACTGTTCAGCTTCCCAAGGTGTTGCGAGTAAAATGACACAAAGACAAGACACACAAAAGACAGACAAAGACACAACTCCGGCTGGGGGAAAAAATTCTGCACAAGCCCCCTTGCGGTTTATTTTTATACCCCGGTAGCTGGACACATACCAAAATCTAAGCAATGCATTCTTCTACCAAATAAGGACAAAAAGCCAAGCACATTTCAAGGATGGGAGGAACAAAGGGAGAAAGTGACCCCAGCATGTTTACTAAGAAGCCTGCCCCGAACTCCAGCCTCTTCCTTATTTTTAAGGAGGGCATGTTCCCTCGTATGCGAGCGGACCATTAACCTTGGATATTGTGTACAGGCTTCTTGGCAGAACATCCTGTTTGCAAGCATGCTCTGCCCAAGCAAAGAGTCCTGTTTGCAGGCATATCCCCGCTTCCTTAACCATTCTCTCTCGTGGTCACTGCCGGGCTCCTACACCAAGAGTTGTTAAAAAAACAAAAAAAAGAACAAAAAAACTGTGCAGTAAATCTTAAATAATCATTCCTTACTAAAGTAGATATAGTAGAATCTGTAGAATATCTCCAGTCCCCAATATTGGGGCTATGTGACAATGTATATGGTTCTTATATTATTAAAAAGTAATCTAACAGTAACTATCTGGGTTTATTGTGAAACAGGTCTTATCTGGGTTTATTGTGAAAAACATGTGTGATTAACTTCACAATTTTAATAATTAGTGCATGTGTATGTGCTCAGTCATGTCTGACTCTTTGCGACTGTTTGGATGGTAGCCCACCAGACTCCTTTTTTCATGGGCATTCCCAGGTAAGAATACTGGATCCTGTTTCCATGTCATCCTCCAGGGTATCTTCCTGATCCAGGGATCGAACCCACCTCTCCTGAGTCTCCTGCGTGGCAGGCGAATTTTTTACCCTCTAGGCCATCAGGCCATCTTTAATATCTGTGTATGAGTGCATGCTCAGTCATGCCTGAGCAGGTTGCCATTTCCTTCTCCAGAGGTCTTAAATAAAGTCTTCCCCTTTTAAGTTCATCAGTGCAATTTTTCTTTGACAACATAGACACACAAATTCCTACACAAAATGAAAAGGATGATTAAACAAATATAATTACATTAATTTTGGGGGAGATTGAGCAAAGAGCAAACAAGAATTCTTTGTACTATTAATATTTTGAAATTTCTCTATACTTTTGAGATTACTTCAAAATAAAATGTTAAATAATCAAGAAAAATGTACATGACATGTTCTATAATATCTAACAAACTATTTAAATGAAAATCTAAATGCTCAAGTCCAAAAGCACACTTAGGGTACATGTTTTAATAGCCATATCTCAAATAATCCAATAGCCACACCAAGTGATCTGTATCCCACATCATAAAATAGCTAAGAAAAGCACTAAGAAATAGTTATAGTATGGAATTACACATAATCATGCTCAAGAAGCTGGAAGAAAGTTTTGTTCTTTTGTACAAATGGAAAATTTCTATTTGAGGACCAATTATCAATGTAAACTATATAAAATATTTTGCATGGAATTCAAAAGTAAAGATCAAAGAACATGGCAACTGAAAATTAGAATTGTTCTAACCTTACCAATTATGTAGTCTACTCTCATAGTCAAACAATAATTTGTTCTATGATATCCCTATGGAGTGAACATCTTATTCGTGCATAATTACTCCTAGTAGCAGCATCATGTCCATTCCAAGTTTGGACTTCCATATTAAAAAGAACAGACATTTCTCCAAAGAAGACATAAAGATGGCTAACAAACACATGAAAAAATGCTCAACATCCCTCATAATCAGAGAAATGCTAATCAAAACCACAATGAGATACCATTTCACACCAGTCAGAATGGCTGCTATCCAAAAGTCTACATGCAATAAATGCTGAAGAGCGTGTGGAGAAAAAGGAACCCTCTTGTTGGTGGGAATGCAAACTAGTACAGCCACTATGGAGAACAGTGTGGAGATTCCTCAAAAAACTGAAAATAGAACTGCCATATGATCCAGCAATCGCACTCCTGGGCATACATACCGAGGAAACTAGAATTGAAAGAGACACATGTACTCCAATGTTCATTGCAGCACTGTTTATAATAGCCAGGACATGGAAGCAACCTAGATGTCCATCTGCAGATGAATGGATAAGAAAGCTTTGGTACATATACACAATGGAGTATTTCTCAGCCATCAAAAAGAATGCATTTGAATCAGTTTTAATGAGGTGGATGAAATTGGAGCCAATTATACAGAGTGAAGTAAGCCAGAAAGAAAAACACCAATACAGTACACTAACGCATATATATGGAATTTAGAAAGATGGTAACCTGAACCCTGTATACGAGACTGCAAAAGAGACACAGGTGTATAGAACAGTCTTTGGGACTCTGTGGGAGAGGGTGAAGGTGGGATGATTTGGAAGAATGGCATTGAAGCATGTATAGTATCATATGTGAAATGAATCACCAGTCCAGGTTCGACGTATGATACAGGATGCTTGGGGCTGGTGCACGGGGATGACCTGGAGGGAGGATATGGGGAGGAGGGAGGGGGGAGGGGGGTTCAAAAAGGGGAACACATGTACACCCGGGGTGAATTCGTGTCAATGTATGGCAAAAACAATCAATATTTTAATGTAAAGTAATTAGCCTCCAATAAAAAAAAAAAAGAAATCTTGTTTTCTCACAATTTTTACTCATTAGTCTTTACCCCATCCTCTGAAATTATGAAAGTCACCCATATGTGTATCTTTTAAATATTTAAAACAGCATTCATCCATCTTTTTAAGCTTAATATTCCAACCAGTCCTCTTTTGTCCACCCTGGCCTCTATATGTTTCTTTTTAATATTGAATACAATATTCAAATTAAACAGAACAGCTGAGAAATGATCAGACAAGTATCTAATAATGAAGGTGGTCAAATGAGAACAGTCACATCCAGCTTCTAGGGACAATGCTGACAGCAAAGCCAGAGGCAAAGTAAGGTGTCCAACATGGGTCATGATGTTGGTGCAAACTATGGTATCTGCGGTTTGGAATAGTGATTGAGTTATTTTCACCAAACTCATTCTCTGGAGCAATTCTATGGTCCTCACTTCTACCTAGTTTCCTTAGCTCCTACTAACTTTTATAAGTCTCATGTCTTCACATCTTTAACAAATCTTTCAATCTATTCTTTTGCTGTGTGGGTAAGCCAGAGAGTTTCATTTGTTAGTTCTAAGAACCCTGACTGATACAGATACTTCTTTTTAAATAATCCCGATTACTGAACATTTTTTTCTTCAGTGAAAACTATGTGCTGTGTCAAATGCTTTTCTGAGACTTAAGGAAAGAAACTGAACCTCTCTGGACTTAAAGACTTCCCTGGTGGCTCAGACGGTAAAGCGTCTGTCTACAAAGCGGGAGACCCGGGTTCGATCCCTGGGTTCGGAAGATCCCCTGGAGAAGGAAATAGCAATCCACTCCAGTACTATTGCCTGGAAAATCCCATGGACAGAGGAGCCTGGTAGGCTACAGTCCATGGGGTCGCAAAGAGTCGGACACGACTGAGCGACTTCACCTTCCTTCCTTCCTGGACTTAAAGGTTTTACTTATTAATTGAAATTATTTATGCCACCTTATAGTCAAGTTGAAGATTTGTTGTTTTTGCTTAGTTGCTAAGTCATGTCCAACTCTTTGAAACCCCACAGACTACAGCATGCCAGACTCCTCTGTCCTCCATTGTCTTTTGGAGTTTGCTCAGATTCATGTACATTGAGTCTGTGATGCGATCCAACCCTCTCATCCTCTGCCATCCCCTTCTCCTTTTGCTTTCTGTATTTCCCAGCATCAGGGTCTTTTCCAGTGAGTGGGCTCTTCACTTCAGGTGGCCAAATTGTGGAGCTGAACATAATAGATACAATAATGAAAGAATCAGCCTTAACACAGAAACTGGAACAGAGTAAAAAGGTAAGAAATAAAGTTATTTCCCTTTCGCACCACCCTTCACCTGACTTTCTTGTTTGCCTTTGTCTCTTGCTCATTTCCATTCCTACCTCTTCTTTTCAGATATGATTAATACTTGCTAGGGAGGAGGAAATGAGTGCATAAATCATGATGCTGTTTAAACAATTTCAAGACAACTGATACATTTAATCATTTTTGTGAAATAGCAACAAGTTTGCTAACAAAGCATTTGATTATATTTAAGCAAGTTCCTGCTTGAACATCTGGGAGTTCAACACCGAAATCAGATTGATTATATTCTTTGCAGCCAAAGATGGAGAAGTTGTATACAGTTAGCAACAAGACCAGGAGCTGACTGTGGCTCAGATCATGAACTCCTTATTGTCAAATTCAGACTTAAATTGAAGAAAGTAGGGAAAACCACTAGACCATTCAGATATGACCTAAATCAAATCCCTTATGATTATACAGTGGAAGTGAGAAATAGATTTAAGGGACTAGATCTGATAGATAGAGTGCCTGATGAACTCTGGACGGAGGTTCATGACATTGTACAGGAGACAGGGACCAAGACCATCCCCATGGAAAAGAAATGCAAAAAAGCAAAATGGCTCTCTGAGCAGGCCTTACAAATAGCTGTGAAAAGAAGAGAAGCGAAAAGCAAAGGAGAAAAGGAAAGATATAAGCATCTGAATTCAGAGTTACAAAGAATAGCAAGGAGAGATAAGAAAGCTTTCAAGCAGGTTTTAGAAAAGGCAGAGGCACCAGAGATCAAATTGCCAATATCCGCTGGATCATGGAGAAAGCAAGAGAGTTCCAGAAAAACATCTATTTCTGCTTCATTGACTAAGCCAAAACCTTTGACTGTGTGGATCACAATAAACTGTGGAAAATTCTGAAAGAGATGGGAATACCAGACCACCTGACCTGCCTCTTGAGAAACCTGTATGCAGGTCAGGAAGCAACAGTCAGAACTGTACCTGGAACAACAGACTGGTTTCAAATAGGAAAAGGAGTACGTCAAGGCTGTATATTGTCACCCTGCTTATTTAACTTCTATGCAGTGTATATCATGAGGAACGCTGGGCTGAAAGAAGCACAAGCTGGAATCAAGATTGCTGGGAGAAATATCAATAACCTCAGATATGCAGATGATGTTACCCTTATGGCAGAAAGTGAAGAGGAACTCAAAGGCCTCTTGATGAAAGTGAAAGAGGAGAGTGAAAAGGTTGGCTTGAAGCTCAACATTCAGAAAACAAAGATCATGGCATCTGGTCCCATCACTTCATGGGAAATAGATGGAAAAACAGTGGAAACAGTGTCATACTTTATTTTTTGGGGCTCCAAAATCACTGCAGATGCTGACTGCAGCCACGAAATTAAAAGACGCTTACTCCTTGGAAGGAAAGTTATGTCCAACCTAGATAGTATATTAAAAAGCAGAGACATTACTTTGCCAACAAGGGTCCATCTAGTCAAGGCTACGGTTTTTCCCGTGGTCATGTATAGATGTGAGAGTTGCACTGTGAAGAAAGCTGATCGCCAAAGAATTGATGCTTTTGAACTGTGGTGTTGGAGAAGACTCTTGAGAGTCCCTTGTACTGCAAGGAGATCCAACCAGTCTATTCTAAAGGAGATCAGACCTGGGTGTTCATTGGAAGGACTGATGCTAAAGCTGAAACTCCAATACTTTGGCCACCTCATGCGATGAGTTGACTCACTGGAAAAGAGTCTGATGCTGAGAAAGGTTGGGGGTGGGAGGAGAAGGGGTCGACAGAGAATGAGATGGCTGGATGGCATCACCGACTCTGTGGACATGAGTTTGGGTGAACTCCGGGTGTTGGTGATGGACAGGGAGGCCTGGCGTGCTGTGATTCATGGGGTCGCGGAGAGTTGGACACGACCGAGCGACTGAACTGAACTGAACTGAAATGAACTGAACTGAAGCACGTTCCTGCAGCCAAAACTAACACATGTTAATGTAAGGTTTTCTTATAATTAAATTTATGATATTTCTATTAATTTTATTTGATTTTTATTGCTTATTTTACTCCTTATGTGTGAAAGTTTGAAAAATATGGTGCCTAAAAACTAAATATTGGAAAACTTTATTACTATTTGTTTTCATGTTTTATGTACTATTGAACTGAGAAAACTTGATATTGTTTGACTTTTGCATAAGTGTGCTACTCAATGTTTCAGAGATACTTAAGATCCAATTGTATGATTATATAACAACTTGGATTTATCACAAAGTTCTCCTACACCGAAATATTTTGAAATTTCTGAAATGTCTGTGATTTCTAGATTCTACTTTTCAAGTTGCATTTCATTTAATGAGAAATATTTGCTAAATGTTAAAAATAATGTCTGACATACTGCTTTGTTTGTTTGTTATTTCTTTCTGCAGGATTTAATTTTCTCATTCCTGCACAGAAAGCCCTGACAGTGTGTAAGCTTGGCTTGACCATTAACCTTATCCTAAATGCAACTCCAAAGAGATCTACCATCTTTCTCATTTGCTTTAGGATCTCAATACTAAAACAGATCTTTTTCTCAAGAGAGAAATATACACTTTCTCTTTGCTCTATGAACCTTTATACAATCATTCTCCATACTTCCAACAGAAAATCAAAGTTTCTCAATTCTTTCTCAATAGGGACCCTTGAATCCAACTATATGTTTGCATCACTATAACCTTAGTTTGAGCTTTATAAACTTTCATATTGACTCTTTCAATATCTTCCTATCTCTTTTCCTCAAGTTTCAAAATGCACACTTCTATCTTAAGTGGGCAAACTTAAAAAGTCAAGTTCATGGAAGACCTTGTATGGTTCTATAGATGCTATTTTTTAAGTAATGGAGACTATTAAAAGAAGCTGGATTATCTATGTCATATTGTTGTTACCATCATAGATATTATTTCCTTAATTATTACTGATGCTATCAACTTTTCTACTATGAAAATGAGAGTAACTGGACTATTTCCAAGACACTCCATGACATTTCATGGTAAATATATCTCAGTTCAGTTCAGTTCAGTCACTCAGTCATGTCCGACTCTTTGCAAACCCATGAACCACAGCACTCCAGGCCTCCCTGTCCATCACCAACTCCCAGAGTCCACCCAAACCCATGTCCATTGAGTCGGTGATGCCACCCAGCCATCTAATCCTCTGTTGTCCCTTCTCCTCCTGCCCTCAATCTTTCCCAGCATCAGGGTCTTTTCAAATGAGTCAGCTCTTTGCATGACGTGGCCAAAGTATTAGAGTTTCAGCTTTAACATCAATCCATCCAATGAACACCCAGGTCTGATCTCCTTTAGGATGGACTGGTTGGATCTCCTTGCAGTCCAAGGGACTAACAAGAGTCTTCTCCAACACCACAGCTCAAAAGCATCAATTCTTTGGTGCTCAGCTTTCTTCACAGTCCAACTCTCACATCTATACATGACCACTGGAAAAACCATAGCCTTGACTAGATGGACCTTTGTGGGCAAAGTAATGTCTCTGCTTTTTAATATGCTATCTAGGCTGGTCATAACTTTCCTTCCAAGGAGTAAGCATCTTTTAATTTCATGGCTGCAATCAGCATCTGCAGTGATTTTGGAGCCCAGAAAAATAAAGTCAGCCACTGTTTCCCCATCTATCTGCCATA
Organism: Moschus berezovskii; assembly: GCF_049115385.1. Taxonomy (NCBI): domain Eukaryota; kingdom Metazoa; phylum Chordata; class Mammalia; order Artiodactyla; family Moschidae; genus Moschus; species Moschus berezovskii. The sequence goes on along the minus strand of NC_142464.1, from coordinate 71,460,999 downwards.
GAGTGATGGGACCAGATGCCATGGTCTTCGTTTTCTGAATGTCGAGCTTCAAGCCAACCTTTTCACTTTTCTCTTTCACTTTCATCAAGAGGCTTTCTAGTTCATCTTCACTCTCTGCCATAAGGGTGGTGTCATTTGCATATCTGAGATTATTGATACCTTTCCCGGCAATCTTGATTCCAGCTAGTGCTTCTTCCAGCCCAGAGTTTCTCATGATGTACTCTGCATAGAAGTTAAATAAGCAAGGTGACAATATACAGACTTGACGTACTCCTTTTCCTATTTGGAACCAGTCTGTTGTTCCATGTACAGTTCTGACTGTTGCTTCCTGACCTGCATACAGATTTCTCGAGAGGCAGGTCAGGTGGTCTGGTATTCCCATCTCTTTCAGAATTTTCCACAGTTTATTGTGATCCACACAGTCAAAGGCTTTGGCATAGTCAATGAAGCAGAAATAGATGTTTTTCTGGAACTCTCTTGCTTTCTCCATGATCCAGTGGATGTTGGCAATTTGATCTCCGGTGCCTCTGCCTTTTTTAAAACCTGCTTGAACATCTGGGCGTTCACGGTTCACATAATGCTGAAGCCTGGCTTGGAGAATTTTGAGCATGACTTTACTAGCTTGTGAGATGAGTGCAATTTTGCAGTAGTTTGAGCATTCTTTGGCATTGCCTTTCTTTGGGATTGGCGTGAAAACTGACCGTTTTCAGTCCTGTGGCCACTGCTGAGTTTTCCATATTTGCTGGCATATTGAGTGCAGCATTTTCACGGAGTCATTTTCAAGACTTGAAATAGCTCAGCTGGAATTCCATCTCCTTCACTAGCTTTGTTCATAGTGATGCTTCCTAAGGCCCACTTGACTTCACATTCTAGGATGTCTAGCTCTAGGTGAGTGTGAGTGATCACACCTTTGTGATTATCTGGGTCATGAAGATCTTTTTTGTACAGTTCTTCTGTGTATTCTTGCCACCTCTTCTTAATATCTTCTGCTTCTATTAGGTCCATACCATTTCTGTCCTTTATTGAGCCCATCTTTGCATGAAATATTCCCTTGGTATCTCTAATTTTCTTGAAGAGATCTCTAGTCTTTTCCATTCTATTGTTTTCCTCTATTTCTGATCACCGAGGAAGGCTTTCTTATCTCTGCTTGCCATTCTTTGGAACTCTGCATTCAAATGGGTATATCTTTCCTTTTCTCTTTTTCTTTTAGCTTCCCATCTTTTCACAGCTATTTATAAGTCCTTCTCAGACAGGCATTTTGCTTTTTGCATTTCATTTTCTTGGGTATGGTCTTGATTCCTGTCTCCTGTACAATGTCACAAATCTCCATCCATAGTTCATCACGCAGTCTGTCTATCAGATCTAGTCCCTTAAATCTATTTCTCACTTCCACTGTATAGTCATAAAGGATTTGATTTAGGTCATACCTGAATGATCTAGTGGTTTTCTCCACTTTCTTCAATGACAGTCTGATCTGCAAACATGTAAATATTAACAGGCTAAGGGAAAACTAAAAGAAATAAAATACTAATCTTTAATGCTAATTTTAAACCTACATATTTATCTATATCTATTTTGCATAACAACTCTTTTCAAAGTTCCTTTACTGTTTCATAGTGAGAATTTTTATAGAACTATCCTTAACATATATGGACTTCCCCAGTGGTAAGACTTCAGCTGCATTGCAGGAGCAGCAGGAAATGTGGGTTAGATCCCTGGGTCAGGAAGATCCCCTTGAGAAGGGCAAGGCAACCCACTCCAGTATTCTTACCTGGAGAATCCCCATAGACAGAGGAGCTTGGTGGGCTACAGTCTGTGGGGTTGCAATGAGTCAGACATGACTGAAGTGACTTATCAAGCAGGCACTTAGCATATATAGTACTATGTATATTGCTTTTTATTTTAAAAATGAAATATACATAAATCCTTGAATGCTTCAAAAATATCAAACAACAAAAGTTACTTAAAAGTTTACAGCAGCTTCCCATAAGTTATCTATTTTACATGTGATAGTGTATATATGGGATGAGAGCATGGAAACCTACTCCAGTATTCTTGTCTCGAGAATCCCACTGACAGAGGAGCCTGGAGGGCTCCAATCTACAGAGTTGCAAAGAGTCAGACACAACTGAAGCAGCTTAATACAGTGTATTCTTAAAAGGATAGGAATAGCAGACCACCTTACCTGCCTCCTGAGGAATCTGTATGCAGGTCAAGAAGCAACAATTAGAACCAGACATGGAACAATGGACTGGTTCCAAACTGGGAAAGGAATATGTAAAGGTTATATATTGTCACCTGCTTATTTAACTTATTATGCAGAGTACAGCATGTGAAATGCTGGGCTGGATGAAACACAAGCTGAAATCAATACTGCCAGGAGAAATATTAATAACCTCAGATATGCAGATGACACCACCCTTATGACAGAAAGTAGAGAGGAGCTGAAGAACCTCTTGATGAAAGTGAAAGAAGAGAGTGAAAATGCTTGCTTAAAGCTCTACATTCAGAACACTAAGATCGTGGCATCCGGTTCCATCACTTCATGACAAATAGATCGGGAAATGGTGGAAATAGTCACAGACTTTATTTTGGGGGCTCCAAAATCACTGCAGATGGTGACAGCAGCTATGAAATTAAAAGATCCTTACTTCCTAGAAGAAAAGCTATGACCAATCAGGATAGCATATTATAATACAGAGACGTTACTTTGCCAACAAAGGTCTATTCAGTCAAAGCTATGGTTTTTCTAGTAGTCATGTATGGATGTGAGATTTGGACCATAAGAAAAGCTGAGTGCTGAAGAATTGATGCTTTTGAACTGCAGTTTTGGAGAAGACTCTTGAGAGTCCCTTGGACTGCAAGGAGATCCAACTAGTCAACCCTAAAGGAAATCAGTCTTGAATGTTCATTGTAAGGACTGATGCTGAAGCTGAAGCTCCAGTATTTTGACCACCTGATGCAAAGAACTAACTCACTGGAAAAGACCCTGATGCTAGGAAAGACTGAAGGTGGGAGGAGAAGGGGACAGCAGAGGATGAGATGGTTGGATGGCATCACTGACTCAATGCACATGAGTTTGAGCAAGCTCTGGGAGTTGGTGATGGACCGGGAGGCCTGGCATTCTGCAGTCCATGGGTTTGCAAAAAATCGCACATGACAGAGAGACTGAACTGCCTGACTGACTGACTGACTTATATATGTCAATGCTACTTTCTCAATTTGTCCCTCTCTCTCCTTTCCCCACTGTATCTACCACAACTCTGTAAAGAAATTATCCTCTAATAAAAAATAAACACTAAACAAATAACAAATCTGTACTTAAAGTATTAAAAAATATTTGAACATGAATGTACTTAAGTAGTTTTATTATCTTGTTTCAGTTGATACTAAACAAGTTGATTTAATATCTTGTTTATTTATATCTTCTTCTTGCCAAAAATTTTTTAAAACTTGAAGTGACTAAAAAAAATTAGCAAAGAAGAATGTCATAAATTCTGAAGAAATGGTTGTAAAAATCAAAGTTATTCCTAGAAGACTAAATGACATAAACTTACATAAAATATTGTGAGAATATATGTGATGGATAATAAACTGAGCTAACTTTTAAAGGTGTCTGAATCAAAGTGATAAGTATAGAAAGATATACAAAATGTTAAAATTATCCTGTGTTTTGATACACAGTGAGAAAAAGACAACAGATGGCATCTAAGAATATAAAAATCAGTTGTTAATACACTAGAAATAAACCTGGAAATAAATGGACAAAGTCACCAGGTGCACAGCTATAGATTAGGACAGTATTCAGGCAAGGAAGAAATAGAAGGATGAATAAGAAAAGTTTGGTTAATGATAACCTCGGCTTCATGACTATAAATTAGCTGTCTTAACCTTTAACAGGTAATTTAGCACAAGTTTACCTCATTCAGCAAATCTTGCACAAGTGATAACAATCAACAAATAATTAGAATTGTTTTCTATGAAAAAATTCTGATGGAGAAGTTAAAATTATCCTTCAAAGCACATTAATTTTAAATATTTTTAAAATATATAAAATGATGTGCAATAAAGTAATTTATACACCATATATAGCTGCTGGTGGTCATAATAAAGTACTATTTTTTAAATAATAAGCTAGAAGGGTACGTATGAAATATTTAAATCAATTGTGACATAAAACCAAAATTTTCATTTCTGGGTATACATCCTAAGGAAATGAAATCACAGTCTCAAAGAGATACCTGCCCACCCTCCTCACCTGTGTTGATTGCAGTATTATTTACAATAGCCAAGACCAAGACATAGAAACAACTTAAGTGTCCATGATGGATGAATGGATAAAGAAAATGTTGTATTATATACAAAGGGCTGTATACAATGATAATAGAGAAGGAAATTTTGCCATTTGTGACAACGTGAATGTGGCTTAAGAGCATTATGCCAAGTGAAATAAATCAAACAGAGAAAGGTAAATTATATTGTATTATATGTGGAATTTAAAAAACAAACAGGGAATAAGTTGGTGGTTATCAGAGACTGGAGTTGGAGGGTGGGGAAAATGAATGAAGGTGGTCAAAAGGTAGAATTTTCAGCTATAAGTAAGTTCTGGGGACATCATGTGTGCATGGTGACTACGGTGGTGGTGGTGGTTTAGTTGCTAAGTTGTGTCCAACTCTTGCAACCCCACGGACTGTCGCCCTCCAGGCTCCTCTGACCATGGGATTCTCCAGGCAAGAATACTGGAATGGGTTGCCATTTCCTTCTCTACAGGGCTTAATGGCATCAACCTCACTGGGGCATGAAGGGGCTCAAGAGTGACAAAGCTTCCTAAAGTTCTCGACACAAGGCCACGTATCCAGGAAGTTTTCCACACACAGCAAGTTCACTGTGAGCAATGACCAAGAACACTCCTGGGGGTCTGCAGGGTTCCCTGAGGGAAAGAAGCAGAGTGCCCACCTTCTCAGTCTGACAGACACTGGCACACAAATTAACAATATGTATTTTGTATTTGAAAGTTGCTAATGGGAGATCTTTAGTCTGAATTTGGCAGTAAGGAGTTCATGAATTGAGCCACAGTCAGCTCCCGGTCTTGATTTTACTAACTATACAGAGCCTCTCCATCTTTGGCTGTAAAGAATATAATCAATCTGATTTCGGTGTTGACCATCTGGTGATGTCCATGTGTAGAGTCTTCTCTTGTGTTGTTGGAAGAGGGTGTTTGCTATGGCCAGTGTGTTCTCTTGGCAAAACTCAGCCTTTGCCCTGCTTCATTCCGTGCTCCAAGGCGATTTTAAGATTGCACCCAAGTACTGCATTTCAGAGTCTTTTGTTGACCATGATGGCTACTCCATTTCTTCTAAGGGATTCCTGCCCACAGTAGTAGAGATAATGGTCATCTGAGTTAAATTCACCCATTCCAGTCCATCTTAGTTTGCTGATTCCTAGAATGTCGGTGTTCACTCTTGCCATCTCCTGGTTGACCACTTCCAATTTGCCTTAATTCATGGACCTAACATTCCAGATTCCTATGCAATATTCCTCTTTACAGCATAGGACCTTGCTTCTATCACCAGACACATCCACAACTGGGTATTGTTTTTGCTTTGGCTCCATCCCTTCATTCTTTCTGGATTTATTTCTCCGCTGATCTCCAGTAGCATACTGGGTCATGCTCAAAATTCTCCAAGCCAAGCTTTAGCAATACGTGAACTGTGAACTTCCAGATGTTCAAGCTGGTTTTAGAAAAGGCAGAGGAACCAAATATCAAATTGCCAACATCCGCTGGATCACTGAAAAAGCAAAAGAGTTCCAGAAAAACATCTATTTCTGCTTTTGACTATGCCAAAGCCTTTGACAGTGTGGATCACAATAAACTGTGGAACATTCTGAAAGAGATGGGAATACCAGACCACCCGACCTGCCTCTTTAGAAACCTGTATGCAGGTCAGGAAACAACAGTCAGAACTGTACATGGAACAACAGACTGGTTCCAAATAGGAAAAGGAGTACGTCAAGGCTGTATATTGTCACCCTGCTTATTTAACTTCTATGCAGAGTACATCATGAGGAACGCTGGGCTGGAAGAAGCACTAGCTGGAATCAAGATTGCTGGGAGAAATACCAATAACCTCAGATATGCAGATGACACCACCCTTATGGCAGAAAGTGAAAAGGGACTAAAAAGCCTCTTGATGAAAGTGAAAGAGGAGAGTGAAAAAGTTGGCTTGAAGCTCAACATTCAGAAAACTAAGATCATGGCATTTGGTCCCATCACTTCACGGAAATAGATGGGGAAACAGTGTCAGACTTTATTTTGGGGGCTCCAAAATCACTGCGGATGCTGGTTGAAGCCAAGAAATTAAAAGGCGCTTACTCCTTGGAAGGAAAGTTATGACCAACCTAGATAGCATATTAAAAAGCAGAGACATTACTTTGCCAACAAAGGTCCGTCTGGTCAAGGCTATGGTTTTTCCAGTGGTAATGTATGGATGTTAGAGGTGGACTGTGAAGAAAGCTGATTGCAGAAGAATTGATGCTTTTGAACTGTGGTGTTGGAGAAGACTCTTGAGAGTCCCTTGGACTGCAAGGAGATCCAACCAGTCCATTCTAAAGGAGATCAGTCCTGGGTGTTCTTTGGAAGGACTGATGCTAAAGCTGAAACTCCAATACTTTGGCCACCTCATGTGACGAGTTGACTCTCTTGAAAAGACTCTGATGCTGGGAGGGATTGGGGGTAGAAGGAGAAGGGGATGACAGAGAATGAGATGGCTGGATGGCATCACTGACCTAATGGACATGAATCTGAGTGAACTCTGGGAGTTGGTGATGGCCTGGAGTGCTATGATTCATGGGGTTGCAAAGAGTCGGACACAACTGAGTGACTGAATTGAACTGTACTGAACTGAAGGGAATACCTTAAAATTTTCATCACAAGAAAAAATGGTGACTGTGAAATCATGTATGTTATCTAAACTTATTTGTGATAATCAGTTCACAATACATATATAAATAATGAGGGGAGTGGGTGCACCAACTCACCATGAAGTCAAAAATCTGCTGACTGCTTTGATTCAAAAACAAAAGAATTCATTAATGACTCACCCAAGAGCAGGAAGCTGAAGCAGTTTGGTTAGAATTGGGACTCAAACCCTAATCATTTTCATTTCACAATTTGTGATCTCTAATAAACATAAACTGTTCCCCCACAGTTAATTCATTTAAAGATTTGCAAAATGAAAATACAGGTACCCAAATTTATAGAAAAAAATTTGCATGTAAGTGGATCCATGCAGTTCAAATCCATGTTGTTCAAGACTCAACTGTATATCAAATCACTATGTTGTGTACTTTAAACATATATAGTATTATATGTAAATAATATATCAATAAAACTGAAAAAAATAAAGAATAATACTGTCTCCCATAATCAAGATTTAGTTTTTGTTTATACACAAGCTTTTCAGTTAGTTCATAGCACCTTTAAACGATATATTAGAAAATGTTCTGTTTTACCTCATTGAAGCTTGAAGCCAAAACCTAAAACATATTCTGATTTTTTTCAAAGCTAGCATCTGAGGTGTGCATGACAAAATACATTTAAAATCTTTTCACCTACAATACTTTTGATACAGTTATTTTTATCTTTTTAGTAGTAACTGTTAACAGCTATCTCCTATTTTTTAGCTTAAAATATTTTAGATAACTTGAGAAATGTCTATTTGTCTAGGTTGCTTTTTTTCTAAGTAAGAATCTCTCTGCTTTTGCTGGTCTGCAAGTTTATAAGGGGTCATTTTAAGTGACAGTGGGAAACTGTTAAGCTGTTGGAAAAAAAGTTGGCAACATTTTTAATGCATTGTGCTTGTAAGCCAAAATACATTAGAGCTTTTTATGAACAAAATGTGTTAAGACATAGAGTGAAATCTATTTACAGGGAAAACAGAAAGATCTTGATCTCCTTCCTGTTTTTAGTATCTAATGTTGACATGCCTATATTTACAGTTGACTGAAATTGCCCCTGGTTGGCAATTACCATGCCTGTCTCTGAAAGTATGAAAAGATCAAATTAACAGTAAAATGAATTTCTGACCCTCAAAAGTTACAGTAATAGCTAAAGTGGTGTGTAAGTTTTTGATAATTAAAATGAGAGTTGCTGTTTTACATTTAAATGTACAAAAAAATATTCAGTTGAGTTGGATGGTTTTTCCATATTCAAAGAATGGGTTACTATGTTTTTCTCTATTTAAATAATAAGAAAGATCATCCTCTGGTATCATTCCTAAAGTAGACATTACATATTTTGCTGATCTTTTTATACCAGTGATCTTTTCATAGCTGCCTAAAATTCCAACTCAATTATAATTTATTAACTATTTCCTTTTAGACAAACTAATTTTTGCTATCACACACTCTGCTGCTAACTATATTTTCAACTCACATATTTTTCACATTGAAATTTCTATAAGGCAGAAATCCAGAAGAGGAGTTTTACAGGGGCAAAAGCTATATACATTTCAAAAGAATCATGGTAGACACTGCTTTTTCTCTCCAAAAATCTACACAAATTTATATTTCCACTAAAAAGTTAGTGGGAGTGTATACCTTTACATTCTCTTACAGAATATTTTAGTAGCTTATCTATTAGTACCTATAAGATATATATTTTCACTATTGTTATAAATTTTATGTCTTTATTATTTAGGATGAAGATTCTTCTATACACTTATTAAACTTCTCTATGATTTTTTCAGAGATTCTCATGACATGTTTTGTCTTTGGCTTTATTTGCTTTAAAAACATTTTAGAAGTGAATTCTGGTATTATTAGTAAATTATAAAGGATAGAAAATATGTAATGTTTTCACATTGTCATGTTTAAACAGAAATTTAGAAACAATTCTAATTGTTTATGCTTTCTAAATATTGAAATTATTTTGTTAGGTTGCCTAAAGTAACAAGAATATTGACCTGCTTGATGGAATGTAAGTTTACATTTGTTGTTGTTGTTGTTTAGTCGCTAAGTCACGCCCAACTCTCTTCAACACCATGGACTATAGCCCACCAGGTTTCTCTGTTCAAGGGATTTCCCAGGCAAAAATACTGAAGTGGATTGCCATTTCCTTCACTAAGGGATCTTCTGATCCATGGTGCAAACCCATGTCTCCTGCATTGGCAGGCAAATTCTTTACCACTGAGCCACCATGGAAACCCCAACTTTTACATTCATTGCAACTAAGTTTTAAAATAGAATAATTACTCTCACCACTCCTTTTCATCTCATACTGGAAGTACTAGATAGTGCAATAAGAAAAGGCAAGACATGTATAGATTAGAAAGGGAGAATTAAAAATGTGTTTCTTTGTAGATGACATGATTATCTATGTACAAAATTCCAAAGAACTGACAAATAAACTCCTGAAATTAGCAAACCATATAGCAAATTTGCAGGATTTTTGTTGTTCAGTCACTAAGTCATGTCCAACTCTTTGTGACCCCATGAATGGCAGCACATCGGGCTTCCCTGTTCTTCACTATCTCCCAGTTTACTCATGCCCATTGAGTCAGTGATGCTAGCCAGTCGTCTCATCCTCTGTTGCCCCTTTCTCCTCTTGCCCTAAATCTTTTCCAGCATCAGGGTCTTTTCTAATGAATCAGTTCTTGGCATCAGGTGGCCAAAGTATTGGAGCTTCAGCTTCAGCATCAGTTCTTCCAATGAGTAGTCAAGGTTGATTTCCTTGAGGATTGACTGGCTTGATCTCCATGCCATCCAAGGGACTCTCAAGAGTCTTTTCCAGTATCACAGTTCAAAAGCATCAATTCTTCAGCCCTCTTTATGGTCCAACTCGCACATTCGTACATGACTACTGGAAAAACCATAGCTTTGACTTGACAGACCTTTGTTGTCAAAGTGATGTTTCTGCTTTTTAATATGCTGTCTGGGCTTGTTATAACCTCTCTTCCAAGGAACAAGTGTCTTTTACTTTTTACTTGATGGACTTTTGCAGTCACCATCCACAGTGATTTTGGAGCCCAAGAAAATAAATTAATTAGTTTCTACTTTTTTTCTCCATCTGTCACTATTTCCACTTTTCCCCCATTTATTTGCCATGAAATGCAAATCCGTCAGTTTCCTCTTTTTCCCCGTCAGTTTGCCATGAAGTGATGGGGTCAGATGCCATGATCTTAGTTTTTTAATGTTGAATTTCAAACCAGCTTTTTCACTCTCCTCTTTCATCTTCATCAAGAGGCTCTTTAGTTACTCTTCACTTTCAGCCATTAAAAAGGTATCATACAAAGTCAATATATAAAAGCCAATAACTTTTTTATATACCAAAAACCAGTAGGCAAAATTTTAAATTGAAATCACAACACCAATTATACAACACCCAAAACCAATATACATAGATATAAATCTAACAAAATCTTTATAAGATCTAAATAAATAAATAAATAACTCTGATGAATGAAATCAAAGTAAATAAATGGAGGGACAGTGTATGTTCATGGATAGGAGGATTATATTGTCAAGATGTCAGTTCTGTCCAACTATATTGATAGATTTGAAGATTTGAAGGAATCACAGTTGAAATCCCAGAAAGTTATTTTGTGGACTAGACAAACTGATTCTAAAATGTATTTGAAGAAGATTCAGAGTATCCAACACTGAATTGAGAAAGAAGAACTATATTTAAGAATTGAACTACCTAACAATTTTACTATATTGAGCACTAGTTTAGCTTAAGGAAATCCAAGATATATTCATAGAGCATCTACTATGCTTGTGACTAGCACTTCTTAGACATCATAATAGTTATAAGAGACTAAAAAATAAAACAGTCAATGTACTATGTGTATTTAATTCATTCATGCCTGGAATAGCTCTCAGGATTTTATCTGTAGTATATAAATTATACTTCTTGACACCACCACTGAAGGGTAAATATTATTATTATGCACATTTTAGACATGAGAAAATTAAGACTCAGAAAGTTAAGTAACTTACTTGAACTAATGATGTGAAAATGGAGCTATATTCAGTAGGCTCTTATGGTCTAGATAAGGATCACAGAAATTATAAACGTGAAATATTTGTTAAAAGACTATATTTTAAATATCTATGAAAACTCTAAATCCTATAACAATTCAGTGGGCACAAAGTATGACTGGGGTGTTTTTAGAAATGTTTTAAATTTAGGCCTGGAGGCATAAGTTGATTTAGCAGATTTTAGGAAAAGATGAAGATTTTCTAGTAGAGAGGTTTATGGACAAAATGATGAAAATAGGAATAATCATAAAGGACTCTTGTAACTTATGGGGATTGGCCTGGAAAGGTAAATTTCAAGTACTGCCAGAGAGTAGCCATTTGCTGGATTTACTTGTCCGGCACCCAATTTCCTCTTCTACAGATAAAACATCTCATTTTTCATCCAAGTATCCATACTTGATCAGTTCATACATTTCATAATTTGATTCCACTAGCAGAGTTAATCACTGTGTCGTGTCTGACTCTTTGCAAACCCAAGAACTGTAGCCTACCAAGCTCCTCTGTCCATGGAAGTCTCCAGGCAAGAATACTGTAGTGGGTTGCCATTCCCTTCTAAAAGGGAATCTTCCCAACCAAGGAATCAAACCCATGTCTCCTGCATTGAAGGCAGATTTTTCCTTCTGAACCACCAGGGAAATCCGTTGTGACTCACCCTAAATCGGTATTGTCTGCATTGCTATGTTAGATGCTGTTCATCTGAACTCTTTCTATCCGTAATAATCTTTTCAAACACAGTCATTCATATATATATATGTGTGCAAAATAAACCCAGAACCCATTATAAGTAGAGTATCCTTCTAAGATGAGTGCAATTCAAGCAGGTTTTAGAAAAGGCAGAGGCACCAGAGATCAAATTGCAGACATCTGCTGGATCATGGAGAAAACAAGAGAGTTCCAGAAAAACATCTATTTCTGCTTCATTGACTATGCCAAAGCCTTTGACTGTGTGGATCACAAAAAACTGTGGGACATTCTGAAAGAGATGGGAATCCCAGACCACCTGACCTGCCTCTTGAGAAACCTGTATGCAGGTCAGGAAGCAACAGTTAGAACTGGACATGGAACAACAGACTGGTTCCAAATAGGAAAAGGAGTCCATCAAGGTTGTATATTGTCACCCTGCTTATTTAACTTCTATGCAGAGTACATCATGAGGAACGCTGGGCTGGAAGAAGCACAAGCTGGAATCAAGATTGCCGGGGGAAATATCAATAACCTCAGAGATGCAGATGACACCACCGTTATGGCAGAAAGTGAAGAGGAACAAAAAAGCCTCTTGATGAAAGTGAAAGAGGAGAATGAAGAGGTTGGCTTGAAGCTCAACATTCAGAAAATGAAGATCATGGCATCTGGTCCCATCACTTCATAGGAAATAGATGGGGAAACAGAAAAAACAGTGTCAGACTTTGTTTTTGGGGGGCTCCAAAATCACTGCGGATGCTGATTGCAGCCATGAAATTAAAAGACGCTTACTCCTTGGAAGAAAAGTTATGACCAACCTAGATAGTATATTAAAAGGCAGAGACATTACTTTGCCAACAAAGGTCCACCTAGTCAAGGCTATGGTTTTTCCCGTGGTCATGTACGGATGTGAGAGTTGGACTGTGAAGAAAACTGATCGCCGAAGAATTGATGCTTTTGAACTATGGTGCTGGAGAAGACTCTTGAGAGTCCCTTGGACTGCAAGGAGATCCAACCAGTCCATTCTAAAGGAGATCAATCCTAGGTGTTCATTGGAAGGACTGATGCTAAAGCTGAAACTCCAATACTTTGGCCACATCAATCAATGAGTTGACTCACTGGAAAAGACTCTGATGCTAGGAGGGATTGGGGGCAGGAGGAGAAGAGAATGAGAATGGCTGGATGGCATCACCGACTCGATGGACATGAGTTTGAGTGAACTCCGGGAGTTAGTGTTGGACAGAGAGGCCTGGGGTGCTGTGATTCCTGGGGTTGCAAAGAGTTGGACACGACTGAGTGACTGAACAGAACTGAACTGAACTGATCCTTCTAAGAATGGAGGCAACAATGAAGAATGGAAGCTGTGTAACAGAGAATAAGAAATGAGAGCCTGGACATCATGAATATCTTACAGGTACAGCTTAGAGACCATGCTTTTGTTACAAAAATTACATTTTTTTAAACTTGGTTTGATTATAGGTTTACATTATAATTGAAAGCATACTGATGAAAACAGATAGTAACATGTGAAGCAGGTAACAGAAAAAGCATAAATGTAAAACAAACACTTTGCATATCAAATTATGATTCCCCCATTCTCTAAATGAGTAATATTTTCAAGATATTTAATTTCTCTCTGACCTTCATTTGACTCATTGGAAAAGAGAAATAACTAAATTATAGATCATTTAGAACATTCAAAATTGACAGAATGGTATTAGATGCTGGTAGAGATCAGTGGAGAAATAACTCCAGAAAGAATGAAGGGATAGAGCCAAAGCAAAACAAAAACCCAGTTGTGGATGTGACTGGTGATAGAAGCAAGGTCCAATGCTGTAAAGAGGAATATTGCATAGGAACCTGGAATATTAGGTCCATGAATCAAGGCAAATTGGAAGTGGTCAAACAGGAGATGGCAAGAGTGATCGTAGACATTCTAGGAATCAGCGAACTAAGATGGACTGGAATGGGTGAATTTAACTCAGATGACCATTATCTCTACTACTGTGGGCAGGAATCCTTTAGAATAAATGGAGTAGTCATCATGGTCAACAAAAGAGTCCAAATGCAGTACTTGGATGCAATCTTAAAAACAACAGAATGATTTCTGTTCATTTCCAAGGCAAACCATTCAATATTACAGTAATCCAAGCCTATGCCCCAACCAGTAACGCTAAAGAAGCTGAAGTTGAACGGTTCTGTGAAGACCCACAAGACCTTTTAGAACGAACACCCACCCAAAAAAGATGTCCTTTTCATTATAGGGGACTGGAATGCAAAAGGAGGAAGTCAAGAAACACCTGGAGTAACAGGCAAATTTGGCCTTGGAGCACGGAATGAAGCAGGGCAAAGGCTAATAGAGTTTTGCCAAGAGAACGCACTGGTCATAGCAAACACCCTCTTCCAACAACACAAGAGAAGACTCCATATGGACATCACCAAATGGTCAACACCGAAATCAGATTGATTATATTCTTTGCAGCCAAAGATGGAGGAGCTCTATACAGTTAGCAAAAACAAGACCAGGAACTGACTGTGTCTCAGATCATGAACTCCTTGTTGCAAAATTCAGACTTAAATTGAAGAAAGTAGGGAAAACCACTAGACCATTCAGATATGACCTAAATCAAATCCCCTTATGATTATACTGTGGAAGTGAGAAATAGATTTAAGGGACTAGATCTGATAGATAGAGTGCCTGATGAACTATGCTGGAGAAGACTCTTGAGAGTCCCTTGGACTGCAAAGAGATCCAACCAGTCCATTCTAAAGGAGATCAATCCTGGGTGTTCATTGAAAGGACTGATGCTAAAGCTGAAACTCCAATACTTTGGCCACCTCACGTGACGTGTTGACTCACTTGAAAAGACTCTGATGCTGGGAGGGATTAGGGGCTAGAGGAGAAGGGGACGACAGAGAATGAGGTGGGTGGATGGCATCACTGACTGATGGACATGGGTTTGAGTGTACTCCGGGAATTGGTGATGGACAGGGAGGCCTGGCGTGCTGTGATTCATGGGGTCGCAAAGAGTCGAACACAACTGAGCGACTGAACTGAACTGAAGAATCAGTGTATACTTGAGGAACTCAAATTTGATAGTTTTTACAACAGCCTTAAAAATTTTGGCTCAAAGGAAAGACCTCACTGGAGGCTGACATGACTGTACTGTGAGCACATTTATTTGAACACTACTTTGCTTAAAGAACTTCAGGATAATTGCTAGAAAACACCCAACAGTAATTAAGTGTGGAGATTAGGTCTGTGTTAAGGTGTTGAGCACAGAAACAGGAATGAATAAAAACTGGTATGAACAATATTTCAAAAACCAGAAAAAGAAATTGATCCTCTACTTCAATAGAATGACAAAATATATTGGCTTCAGTTCAGTTCAGTTTAGTTCAGTCGCTCAGTTGTGTCCAACTCTCCGCGACCCCATGAATCACAGCATGCCAGGCCTCCCTGTCCATCACCAACTCCCGGAGTTCACCCAAACTCATGTCCATCGAGTCGGTGATGCCATCCAGCCATTTCATTCTCTGTTGTCCCCTTCTCCTCCCACCCCCAACCTTTCCTAGCATGAGTCTTTTCCAGTGAGTCAACTCGTCGCATGAGGTGGCCAAAGTATGCAGTTTCAGCTTTAGCATCAGTCCTTCCAATGAACATCCAGGACTGATCTCCTTTAGAATGGACTGGTTGGATCTCCTTGCAGTCCAAGGGACTCTCAAGAGTCTTCTCCAACACCACAGTTCAAAAACATCAATTCTTCGGCGATCAGCTGTCTTCACAGTCCAACTCTCACATCGGAAAATAACAACAGTTCAGCAAAAATTAATGTTATACTTG
The DNA here is from genome assembly GCF_049115385.1 of Moschus berezovskii. Classification (NCBI taxonomy): domain Eukaryota; kingdom Metazoa; phylum Chordata; class Mammalia; order Artiodactyla; family Moschidae; genus Moschus; species Moschus berezovskii. The sequence goes on along the minus strand of NC_142464.1, from coordinate 71,445,434 downwards.
GTTTTGGAGTTTTATAAATCTGCACTTTTCCACCTGGTTTGTAGTTTATAGTTCAATAAAGACCCTACTTAAAAATATGATGCTATGCTGTACACCCAAGAGAGCTACAGAATTAAATAATACATTAAAGGAAAATATTAGACTTGTATTTGATAGAACTGTACAATAGAAATGTAGAGAAGTTGCGATCAAGCCAAGAGTAAAATAAATTAGCATGAATTTGAAAGAAACACTAACCTAAAAATAGTTGTAGGCTTTGTCAGGTGTATTTGCTGGAAAAAAAAAAATTACTTCAGAGTGTATAAATTTTTTCCAAATCAGGAACTATATATACAAATATAAAGAAACCTGAAGAGCTGGAAAATGATTAATATGTAGTATAGAGTAAGACCATGAGTTTCTTTGAAAAAAATGAGTAAAGAAAATGACTGAATTATCTAGAATTATAATTTTTGTATAATATTGAGTTGTTTATTTTCAGTGGGTTCTTGTTCAAGTTTCCATTCTTCTAAAAATGGCTCAAATTTGTGGTAGAATGTGGATGGAACACTAAGTGCAATCCTGTTTCAGTGAAATACAAATTTCTGGCCCTGGCATTCCTGTCATGATTGCAAACTGTTTTCGGGTTTTTTTCCATTTTGCTTTATTCCCTCTACAAACAAGGGGAAAAAAAGATAATATTCCTAACATGATTTACAGGTTTGTTTTTCAGCAGAAACTAATAAAACCTAGGTTGTAAAGCATTTGGAAGATATAAAATTTGGGGTTAATGCATAATCACATGTGCCGAAGATACCAGGAGACAAAGGACAACTCAAATGTTCCAGGTGTTCAAAACTAAAAAAGCTAATGACACCAGAGCAGCTATAATTCATGAAAAAGACAAAGATCTATTATAAGTTTTGCAAAAGCCAGAGAAGGATGAAGTAAATACTGTGGGACTTTATTCATTATTAAAATATGCAAAATTGAATAGCTGGGGCCTCAAGGTAAGAACACTATGGCACTATAAAACGAATTGCAAATTAGTTGTTTAGCTTATGCTAGGCTATCAGAAAAATATAGCTATAACTTATGCTAAAGGAGTTTTCATTTTAATTTTTCAGGAGGATCTGTGAGAGCCAAATTCTCAAACCAAGAAACAAGATCACTGTCAGTCTGAGTGTGTTCTACTATCTCTGGTCCTTCTTTTTTCAGCATTTTACATTTGCTTCATTGATATAACCCCCTCAGAGCCTTGCACTGACCCAGTTCCTGCGCCAATTCCGATTAAGCCAAGAAATATAGCAGTGCAACCATCAGGGAGCATATAAAATCAAGTCAGCTTCTCACTTTACAGTTTTATGCAGTTGCCTTGTTTAATATCTTACACAGTCCCTTCCTTGATGCAGAATCTGCTTTAGAAAATTTACTTTACTGAGCACTTATTTCATGCTAAACTGTCCTATAAGCTTTTTAAGCTTCAAATATATATATATATATTTGACTCAGTTCATGGTACTTAGTCATCACTGGTCATTGTAAGACTCCTTGTTAATCTTTTTTTATCCCCTTTATCAATCACTATCTCCTTTCTATACATCATCCCAAACTATTAAAAGAAAAATGGCTGCTCCTACTCAGAGCAAGGAAGGAGGAGTATATAAAACACACAAGTCTTGCAGAGGCACCTCTTTATACCACTCTATACTGTGATGACAATTAATGGAAAACTACCATTCAAATAGGCAGGATTGTTAATGGTACAGATCCTAAAGGAACAAAGTTTGGTGTTACCATACTAGTCAAGAGACCACAGTCAGCTGAGGTGCTTTCTGAGACCAAAGGAAATATGGAATTGATAGTATAAAATGGAATTCATTAATACAAGCTACAACAACATAATCATTTGAAGCAAGGAGGATTAGTAGTTCTAGTTATTTCTTTCTTGTCTGTGTCTCTCTGTGTGTATGTATGAATGAAAGCATTTGTGTATATGTGTATATGACAAATGTTATTCTTTTAATTTTTCTGCTCCTATGCCTTTATCACTAAGAAGAAGTTGTATTAATAATGGCAAAATAAAGCAAAAGCTGGAATCAAGATTGCTGGGAGAAATAGTAATAACCTCAGATATGCAGATGACACCACCTTAAGGTGAAAGTGAAGAAGAACTAAAGAGCCTCTTGATGAAAGTGAAAGAGGAGAGTGAAAAAGTCGGCTTGAAACTCAACATTCAAAAAACTAAGATCATGGCGTACGGTCCCATCACCTCATGGAAAATAGACAGGGAAACAACTGAAACAGTAAAAGATTTTATTTTGGCGGGAAGAGGGGGGCTCCAAATTCACTGCAGATGGTAACAGCATCCATGAAATTAAAAAACACTTGCTCCTTGGAAGAAAAGCTATGATCAACCTAGACAGCATATTGAAAAACAGAGATGTTACTTTGCCAACAAAGGTCCATTCAGTCAAAGGTATGGTTTTTCCAGATATTCATGTATGGATGTGAGAGTTGGTCTATAAAGAAAGCTGAGTGCCAAAGAATTGATGCCTTTGAACTGTGGTGCTGGAGACAACTCTTGATAGTCCCTTGGACTGCAAGGAGTCCAACCAGTCAATCCTAAAGGAAATCAGTCCTGAATATTCATTGGAAAGTCTGATGCTGAAGCTGAAGCTCCAATACTTTGGCCACCTGGTGACAAGGACTGACTCATTGGAAAAGACCCCAATGCTGGGAAAGATTGAAGGCAGGAGGAGAAGGGGAAGACAGAGGATGAGATGGTTGGATGGCAACATCGACTTGATGGACATGAGTTTGAGCCAGCTCCTGGAGTTGGTGATGGATAGGGTAACCTGGAGTGCTGTAGTCCATGGGGTTGCAAAGAATCGGACACAACTGAGTGACTGAAGTGAACTGAACTTGATATTTCAATATATGACTTAGAAGATATCAAAGGGAAAGTGTGACTCAGAAAAATGCACTTTGCATATTCTCCTTGGGAGAGTGGATAGCATATTTGGGGTTTAATGAGGGACCGTTGCATCTTATTAGATTGAAACTTATCATGTTTAGATGGAAACTTATGACCAAAAGAATGTGCTTGGATATAAAACTGTCTAAGTGTAGATGACAGTAGACTCTTTTCTGTGAATTGGTTATTCTGGAAAACAATTTTTAAGAACCCACTTTCCTGTATGATTGCAAAGTCAAAATGGCAAAAAGTGAAATTAATGGTAGGTTTTGAATGCCTAGCAGCAGTACTGGCCATAAGCCTTTGAATATATTTGTCAGATTCAGATGTGATGACTAACAGGTTCAGAAATGTGTGATGGATCCTCATGTATCATCACTATGCTCTCTCCTTTATGCCTGCCCTTCTTCCTAAATGTTGACCCTGCTGAACACCAGTGACCCTGGGCTCCCCACCACATACTTGGTTGTGAGATCACAGAATCAAAGATTTCTATGTAATTCCCCGTGAACTCCCCAATTATGGTCTTGCTTTAGCAGCTAGGTGGGTTGGACTTCTCACATGAACTGGTTGGTGACGTTCTGCCAAGACTCCTCTCCATAAACTTCAGATTCTTATACCTAACTGTGGGCTAGAGGTTTCTGTTTGATGTCCACTATATATCACAACTTCAAACTGGAAAATGTTCAATGATTGCTCAAAGATTGACTCTATCACATAATGCTTGTCCTCCTCAAATCTTCACTATCTCACTAAATGGTAACTTCAGTCCATCTAACGCACTGATGTGATTCTTGGTTCTCTCCTTTCAGTCTTAATTCACTACCATATTTTATTGGTTATCCCCTCAAAATACCTATAGAATTAGACCATATCCACTTAACTCCTTGGTTTAAACTGACATTATTTGCACCTGAATTATTTTCAACAACTTTTTCATTAGTCCTCTTACTTCTTCCCTTAATACCTAGTGTCTATTTTCAACCTCGGTAAACATTATCAGCTTGTAAGATTCCTTTGCTCAAAATCCTCTAGTAGCTCCCTGTTTCAGCATAAAAGATAATATCCTTAGGATTTTCTGCAATGCCTTACGTTAATGGCTTCCAGTGAAAACAATTCCATACTCTAGACAGCATTAACAAATATTTAAGAATATTTTGTATTTCATAAATTTGATGGGCAATTATTGGGAAGGATCCAGTGATACTTGATATCTTGAAATTCTTGGAGTATCCTGTACCATAAAACGTTAGCCCTTATTTATAAAACTTGAATCCCTATTCTACATTACTCTGGGTTTAAAAATCTCATTATAATTATCTAAAACTAGAATCCATTTCAATGTGATTGCAAAGAATTTTGTGTGACTTTAAATATTCCAGTATTACAGGAATAAAACCACCATGTTAGTCAACAGAAAATTACACTATGTTACTTTCAAGTTTTGCAAAAATAAATTACTTATTCTGAAAGTGTTGGAGAAGACTCTTGAGAGTCCCTTGTACTACAAGGAGATCCAACCAGTCCATTCTAGAGGAGATCAATCCTGGGTGTTCATTGGAAGGACTGATGCTAAAGCTGAAACTGCAATACTTTGGCCACCTCATGCGACCTGTTGACTCACTGGAAAAGACTCTGATGCTGGGAAAGGTTTGGGGCGGGAGGAGAAGGGGACAACAGAGAATGAGATGGCTGGATGACATCACCGACTCTGTGGACATGAGTTTGAGTGAACTCCGGGAGTTGGTGATGGACAGGGAGGCCTGGCGTGCTGTGATTCATGGGGTCGCGAAGAGTCAGACACAACTGAGCAACTGAACTGAACTGAACTTTCAAGTTTTGCAAAAATAAATTACTTATTCTGAAAGTCACAACCTCTATAGAAACAGGATTCTTAATACTTAAATCACATATGCAGGGCAGTTGCATAAAAAGCTATTATAGCACACCATGATGATCCATATGATTCTATTTAATCCAAGCATTTAACTTTATCATTATATCTTCATGCATAATTATGTCTAAGCTATTTAATATCAAAGTACATATTGTTTTATTATAAATAAATTATATTTTGATTCCTTTTATATTAAAATTGGTTATTTTATTGATTTTTTAAAAATTGTGAGTATTGTTATATTCAATTCATTACCATTTATTAAGAGTAGTAGTATAAAATTCTCATTACAAAGGGGATATTGAGCCTAACACGGTTTCCTGGTTTACATTAAAGACTGGATTCTATGAAATATCCTTGTGTTCATCTAGTAAATTCTAACTCCTCAGTCTGTGTCAGCTGTGATTTCCTTTTTCCTCAAAGTGCTTGAATTGGCTTCTGTTACCTTTAACCAGAAACCACTAACAAATATCCATTACATTTAAAATACTTTTCAATTCAGGAATATCTCAACTAATTCAAGGAAATCTCTAATGAACAAAATAAGGCCACTCTTGCTTTCACTTTTCCCTTTTTGATTCTTCATTTCCAAGTTCTTATTTTTCCTCCTGTCCTGTGATTCTGGAACCTTTAATAGACCTTCTCCCTCCTTTTCCCATCTTCCTAGCTAAAAAGAAGATGAGAAGAGAAATAAAATCTGAAACTCAAACCATGTGGTTTTAGACTTGCTGAAGTGTGAAAGTGAATGTGTTAGTCATTCAGTTGTGTCTGACTCTTTGCCACCCCATGGAGTGTAGCTGCCAGGCTCCCTGTCCATGGAATTTTCCAGGCAGGAATACTGGAGTGGGTTGCCATTCCCTTCTCCAGGGGATCTTCCCAACCCAGGGATGGAATCTGGGTCTCCTGAATTGTGGGCAGATTCTTTACCATCTGAGCCACCAGGGAAGCTCAAAGTGCCAGTAAATGAAAGACAATTATATTTAATGACAAAAATGAAGTACATAGCCTGTTCCTAAGCCTGGGGGCAAGTAAAGCACAATTTTATTTCTCAGCAAGATAATCCAAGCTACACTCCAGAGAGAAAGCGTTGGATTTCACATCAAGTGACAGATCACCGACTTCTCTTCAGCAAGGTAATTAGCTCTTTGCTATTCAAACAGTTTTATTCTGCAATGATTTCTGAGAACCTGCTTTGTGCAGGGTTTCTCATCATTGGAGACAGAAAAGTGAACAAAATAGACAAAGTCCTTGTATTAACAGAGCTGATTTCTCATGAATGAAGACAAACAGAAAGTAAACAAGCAAGTATCTAAGAAGGGAACAACCAATTAAGAAGTTAACAAAGCAAGGAAGGGGTACAGAGTATGATACGGTGTCATTTTAGATAAATGTCAGAAAATACCTCATTTAATTGGGTCTTATTCACTGACGGAAGAGTGATAAAGAGATTAATTGTCCGCATATATTGGTAAAGACCTTTCTAGGATGAGGGAAAAGCATGTGTGAAGGTTATGAGGGGGAAAAAAAGGATGACAAGGTTAAGAAACAGGGAGATTATTGTTCTTAGAATAGAACCAGTAAGAGGAAAGGAAAATTAATAAGAGATGAGGTAACAGAGGAGGCAGGAAAAAGGAAACTGATTAAACACAAAAATTTAAAATGAAGGTAAATCATCCCAATGGAGTATCACAAAACTGAGGGAAAAAAAAAGATCACTGTATACTACAATGTGTGATCTTCTTTATAATACAACTTAAAGTAAATTAATCAGGTTATCAAAAAATATCTATAGAATTATGTTTTTAATTTTTTTAAGGTACATATGTGTGTGTGCAATTTTATTTTAGAAAATAAAAAAACTATTATATAAATTTTAAAATTATGAAAAAAGTTTCCTTTCATAAGTTTCAAGAAGTTGTGAGAGGAAAACACAGAGAGAAGACAGAGGTGGAAGTTAGTCTCCTCTAAAAGTACCTTGTTTTGTCAATATCATCTTAAAGTTATGCAAATATTTTATGAAATTGTAAAAGATAATTAAATCAAAATATTAAAAGTAATCCCTACAAATCAAAAGCAGTGTGAATGTAATTATCTTTTTTAAAATACTCAGTGATAAAATTATTTAAAATGTCTCTTTTATCTCAGTGTTATAAATCTTGGGGGATTAGATGGAACAGAAGGCAGAAGAGCATTAGTTTCTTTTTAAAAAAAGCAATGACCTACATAACCTTTGCCTGGCAGTCATTATCTGGGGACACTGAGACAAAAGGCAGTGTCCTCTTGTCAAAAAACTTGCATTTCAGTGGCAAAAATGGACACAAACACTACAACATGGCACACAAATTAAAACTGCATGAAATGATAAATAGTATTTGACACCTCTCTGCCCCAAAATAGATGTTGCATTTTTTCTCCTTCTACTACTTTTCTGTGTCTAGTTTCTTTCTTTTTATCACAGTTACAATTATTACCTAGGTGGTTTCCCATGATCTGTATTCTCTACTATATTTTCCAATATCTCCTCTGAGGATGCTCAGGTGAGTAGGGTAGAAAAGAATACCTATTTTTATACAGGTTTTTTTTTTTTTTTTGCAAAAGAATACTTAACATATCAGAATGCACTTCAAATATATTCATGCAAGAAAAGAATGACTCCAATAAAAGATATTTCCATTTATGTAGGAAAACATTCTCTTTCAGTTATCTGTTGCTGCTGCTGCTGCTGCTAAGTCACTTCAGTCGTGTCCAACTCTGTGTGACCCCATAGACGGAAGCCCACCAGGCTCCCCCATCCCTGGGATTCTCCAGGCAAGAACACTGGAGTGGGTTGCCATTTCCTTCTCCAACGTGTGAAAGTGAAAAGTGAAAGTGAAGTCCCTCAGTCGTGTCCCACCCTTAGCGACCGCATGGACTGCAGCCTACCAGGCTCCTCCATCCATGGGATTTTCTAGGCAACAGTTATCTGTTACCGTGCAATAAATCTAAAAGCTCCTCTCTACTGCACAGAATGCCAGTTTTCATGCAAACCAGACAAGAGGATGCATTTCCAAAATGGTTTACCCAGTGGCTGGCAAACTACTAGAACTCTCCATCGGACTGCTTAAGCTTCATCATAGGATAGTGGCTGATTTCCAAGACTGAGTGTTCTGAGAGTCCTTAAGGATTTGGCCTGGAAATTGGTACATCACTTTCACCATATCCTATTGGTCAAGAAGACAAGATCTAACCAAACTCAAAGAGAAGGAACATAAATTCCACCTCTCTATGGAATAAATATCAAAGTATTTGCAGTTATTTTTAATCACCACAAAATTACCCAGACACGTAAGAAGATCATTTACTTACAAAAATACATAAATAAATTTTTAAAAATCTGCGCACACACACACACACACCAAAAAGAAAACAAAAGCAAATCTCAGTGTATTAGCCCACTAAACTGGATTTCACGCACTGTCAGTACAATGCCATTAGTGAGAATGAGAGAGAGGAGCTTTGCTCCAAATATAAACATAGATTCCTTCTACCAGGTAACTGTGACATATTGCTGGGCTTTGTCTTCTTCTACCATCAGAAAGTATACAGGGAAAGGGAGAGACTAAGCATGTAGGATGGTGAGAGAAGTTTTTTAAAACTGCCGGTTTAGGGTGGAAAGCAGGAGGGCAGTTCAAGTGGGAGGGGACATATGCATACCTATTGTAAAACAATTACCCTCCAATTAAAAATAAATAACATTTAAAAAGAAAAGACAAAAAAAACCCCACCAGTCTAAAAGTTGACAAAAATCACATCTCATTGACTAAAACTCATTGGCTAACTGAAAGGGAGGATAGAGTGTTTGAACTAGCTGTATGCTCAAGACAAAATAAAAACAGGTTCAGTGAGCATCTAGTCAATCCCTGATGCACCTTTCAAATTACAGTTATACAGATGCCTGTATACAGCTGCAAATTTCATGAACAACGAACTTTACTAAATAAACAAAACAGGAGATGAGTTTTAAATACTGCTACTCCAATTATCTGAAATCTGATTAACATGCTTCATGAAAGAGCCTTTGGTTCTAGCCTAATGAATGTGTAATTCAGTTTCTAAGCTGGGCTGAGACTCTGAGAGTTTCAAACCCCTGAACTGTTCAATAACCCAAGTCCTGGAAAATTTTGTCTTCCCTCATAGTTTGCCCTATTCCATTGGATGTTCCTTATCTCCTGGCTTCTGACCTTGTTTTCTATCTCTCGCCACACACTATATATAACACCAATGACCCTGAGCAACTATTAGCTCATGTTGAGCCGAACTCTTTTTTAAATTAATTTTTATTGGAGTGCAGTGAATTTACAGTTTTGTATTAGTTTCTGCCATACAGAAAAGTAAATCAGTTATATATATAGCCACTCTGTTTTAGATTCTATTCCCATATAGGTCATATAGAATAATTAGTAGAGTTCCCTGTGCTATATGGTAGGCTCTTATTACCTATTTTATATATAGCATAGTGTATAAGTCAATTTCAACCTCTTAATTTATACCTCCCCACCTGCACCACCCTTGTGTGTTTGTTTTATACATCTGAGACTCTATTTTTGTTTTGTAAATAAGTTTATTTGCACCATTTTTAAAATTTTCCATATAAGCAATATCTTATATTTGTCTTTATCTGTCTTACTTCACTCAGTATGATAATGTCTAGGTCCATTCATGTTATTGCAAATGGCATTATTTCATTCTTTTTGTGGCCAAATAGTATTCCATTTATATATGTACCTCATCTTCTTTATCCATTCTTCTTTTGATGGATATTTAGTTTGCTTCCATGTCCTGGCTATTGTAAGTAGTACTGCAATGAACACCAGGGTACACATACATTTTGAATTATGGTTTTCTGTAGATATAAGGAGTATGATCATTGGATCATATGGTAGCTCTATTATTAGCTTTTTAAGAAACTTCCATATTGGTCCCCATAGTGCCTGTATCACTTTACATTCCCATCAATAGTGTAGGAGGGTTTCCTTTTCTCTACACCCTCTGTAGTATTTGTTGTTTGTAGATTTTTTTGATGTTGGCTGTTCTGACAGATGAGAAGTGATACCTCATTGTAATTTTGATTTGTGTTTCTCCAGGAGTGATACTGGGCATCTTTTCATGTGCCTCTTGATCATGTCTTCTTTGGAGAAATGTCTATTTAGATTTTTTTACCCAGTTTTTCATTGGGTTGTTAGTGTTTTTGATATTGAGCTGCATGAGCTGTTTTTAAATTTTTATTTTAATATTTTGTCAGTAACTTTATTTGCAATATTCTTTTCCCATTAAATGAATATACTATCCAGAGTAATATGCAGACTTAACGCAATCCCTATCAAATTACCAATAGCATTTTTCACAGAAGTAGAATGAAGATTTTTAAAATTTGTGAGGTAACACAAAAGACCCAGAATAGCCAAAGCAATCTTGAGAAAGAAAGAACTCTTTCCTTCCTGAGAAAGAAAGACAGAGTTGGGAAAAATCAGGCTCCCTGACTTCAAACTATACTACAAAGCTAGTCATCAAAACGGTATGGTACTGGCACAAAAATAGAAATATAGATCAATAGAATAGGATAGTATTCTACATACACCTATGACCATACACCTATGGTCACCTAATCCATGATAAAGGAGGCAAGAATATACAATGGAGAAAAGACAGCCTCTTCAATACTCAGTGATGGGAAAACTGGACAGCTCCACACAAAAGAATGAAATTAGAACACATTCTAACACCATGAAGTGAAGTCGCTCAATCGTGTCCGACTCTTTGCGACCCCGTGGACTGTAGCCTATCAGGCTTCTCTGTCCATGGGATTCTCCAGGCAAGAATACTGGAGTAGGTTACCATTTCCTTCTCCAGGGGATCTTCCTGACCCAGGGATCAAACCCGGGTCTCCCTCATTGGAGGCATACGCTTTAATCTCTGAGCCACCAGGGAAGCCCATTCTAACACCATACACAAAAATAAACTCAAAATGGACTAAAGACCTAATTCTAAAACTGAATGCTATAAAAATTTTAGAGGAAACATAGAACACTCTGACTAATATCACAGAAGGCTCTTTTTTGATCCATCTCCTAGAGTAATAAAAATTAAAAAATTAAAATAAATAAATGGGACCTAATGAAACTTAAAAGTTTTGCACAGCAAAGGAAACCATAAGTAAAAATGAACTTCTCTCTTTTAACTGTAGAAAAGAATATTCAGATCTCCAAGCGTGTTTCCCAGATTGACAGGAACAGCATTGCCTGGGGATTTGTTAGAAAGGTAAATACAAGTATCCAGTCCCAGACCTACTAAATGAGAAACTCTGTGAATGGAGCCCAGCAATCTGAACTTTAACAACCCCTTCAGGTGACTGATATCATTAGGTTTTAGAACAACTGAATGAGAGTATGCCATTTCCTCCCCTTCTATGTTCATAACCAGTCCATCTACCTAATTCCTAACCTCCTGTTTCTTATTAGTCTATGTTCCTGTGGTTTGCTCAGAAAGAAGTCACTGTATAAGCTTAATCTATTTGCTTAATTAGACTAGTTTTATTAAGAAATAAATAAGGAATTTGTTGCCGCTTACTTAATACCTAGAATACCTAGAATAAATTCTGAGATTAGCTACTGCTTATGTCCTTAATTATATTGTTACAATGACAAAAGCTGCCTACTTTGTCTCTCACATTTTTCCCTGTGAGCTTAATATCTTGTTCTTTATTACTCAGCTAAATAAATAATTTCTTGTCATCTTAGAAACTTTTCTTGGATGGTTATATAGAGTTTTCATATGCTGTTGATTTGTATGTTTCTTTAATTATATGTTGATGAACATAATATGATAATCATTTGTTTATAAAGATATTTAATGCTGTTTATGTCTAAAATCACACTTATTAGAGGTAAAAGTACAAACAAAAATGTTTAGCACTATTAAATTCTCAAATTACTCTTGTAATATGAGTATTTTTATCTTAAAATGTATTTATTAAAGTAAGTAAATACTGGGATACCAGCACAATATTTGACATGCGATGATTAAATACATTGCTCTATTTCCCTCACATTTCTTAGAGAGGAATTTAGCAGTGTTACGGAAGACATATAATGTGCTTTTGTGGTTGCACAATGGGGGATCCATTTTAAGCTTGAAACCAAGCAGAAAATGGCTCATTTTATCAAAGAGATTTAAAACGCCTTTCCTATCACCCAGCAGCAGGGCTGCTGCTTACAGCAGAAAACACACACACAAAAACACACACACACACTTTTCTGGTTAGAGAAAACAAGAACTTCAGTAACACACAGCCACTTTGTTTCAAATGTAAAACAAGTAGCTAGTTTTAAGCAGCGTATTTTAAAAATATATGAGTTTTTCTGCAAAATTTATAAAAGCTCAGTATTTACAGGAACCAGACATTGATAAAGGACTTGAGTAGTCAGTAATGAATTCCTTGAAGCAAGAGGTATATGTCGCCACATACATGTCTTTGGCAAATAGAACAATGGCAAATGATTTAGAAGTGGATCCTGGCTCCACTTGAAAAACTCCAGTCCAATTGTTTAGGGGTTCTCATTAGCACTTTAGAAAAAGTGTATCTGTTCAGTTTTATTACAGAAACCTTAGCACATTGTTTAATTTGTTATATATTATATAAGAACTCAAAATCTACGTTTTATTATCAGAAATTGTGTGTCACTTTTTAGCACATTATTTTATGGTCTCCTTAAAGATCCAGAGTATAAAATCTCACCAAATGTTATTATAGTTATGTGAATAGGGTGGACTCTACTGGACAGATTATTTTTTTTTAAACTTCCTAGGGGCACCTTTTGGAGAAGGAAATGGCAATCCACTCCAGTATTCTTGCCTGGAGAATCCTGTGGGCAGAGGAGCCTGGTGGGCTGCTGTCCATGGGGTTGCACAGAGTCAGACACAACTGAAGCGACTTAACAGCAGCAGCAGCAGCAGGGGCACCTTTTGGGCTTCCCTAGTAGCTCAGCTGGTAAAGGCTCCTGGGCCAGGAAAATCCCCTAGAGAAGGGATAGGCTACCCACTCCAGTATTCTTGGGCTTCCCTAGCAGCTCAGTTGGTAAAGAATCTGCTTGTAATTCAGGAGACTTGGTTTCCATCCCTGGGTTGGGAAGATCCCCTGGAGGAGGGCATGGCAGCCCACTCCAGTGTTCTTGCCTAGAGAATCCCCATGGACAGAGGTGCCTGGTGGGTTACAGTCCATGGGGTCCCAAAGAGCTGGACATGACTGAGTGACTAAGCACACACACACACACACACACACACGCATGCAACAGATTAAGGATTCAGTTATGTAAAGGTAGAAGAATTTTTTAAAGAAAACTAAGATTCTTTTACAGAGTCTTATATTAAGAAATATGTTTGAAATGTGAGAGAATTGGAATGATCTTATAGGAAGACCAGTGTGCCTGATATGTAAGTGAAGATAAAGTAGAAGATGTGACCTTGAGTAGAGAGGTGACCTTGAACAGAGAGGACCTATATCTTACAGGCCCTTTAGGATGAAGTAAGAGTTTGGATTTTAAGTGGAATAAGACAGTGAGAGGTTTCAGCCAGAGAAGTTCAGTTCAGTTCAGTCGCTCAGTCGTGTCCGACTCTCCGTGACCCCATGAATCACAGCACGCCAGGCCTCCCTGTTCATCACCACCTCCCGGAGTTCACTCAAACTCATGTCCACAGAGTCGGTGATGCCATCCAGCCATCTCATTCTCTGTCATCCCCTCTTCCTCCTGCCCCCAACCTTTCCCAGCATCAGAGTCTTTTCCAGTGAGTCAACTCTTCGCATGAGGTGGCCAAAGTACTGGAGTTTCAGCTTTAGCATCAGTCCTTCCAATGAACACCCAGGATTGATCTCCTTTAGAATGGACTGGTTGGATCTCCTTGCAGTCCAAGGGACTCTCAAGAGTCTTCTCCAACACCACAGTTCAAAAGCATCAATTCTTCGGCAATCAGCTTTCTTCACAGTCCAACTCTCACATTCATACATGACCAAGGGAAAAACCATAAGTTACATGGCTCTATTTATATTTCAGCAGATACTTTGGATGATACATTTTTTAAAAAAGATGAAACTAGATTATGAACACTAGTTGCAAAGGACTGAGGCAATAATCCAGACAAGAATAGTTTAAACATCAAGTTGTACTCTTCAAATACACAAGACTTTTATGTATCAACATACCTCAATTTAAAAAACAAACAAAAAAAAAACCAATGTAAAGCCCAAGTGTGAACAGTGACAGTGGAAATGAAACTGAGTGGAGACATCTGAGATTGAATCAACAAGTCAGTTGATGAGTTCTGTCTGAAGGATGTTTGAGAATGAGAAAACAAAGATGATTCAAAGATGAGTAGCAATGTTACTGACTGTAACAGGCTGAGAGGATAGCTCTAAAATGGGATTGGGTAATAACGAAGACTGATGCTAAAGCTGAAGCTCCAATACTTATAGCCACCTCACGCGACGAGTTGACTCACTGGAAAAGAGTCTGATGCTGGGAGGGATAGGGGGTGGGAGGAGACAGGGACGACAGAGGATGAGATGGCTGGATGGCACTACCGACTTGATGGACATGAGTTTGAGTGAACTCCAGGAGTTGGTGATGGACAGGGAGGCCTGGCGTGCTGTGATTCACAGGGTCACAAAGAGTCGGACACGACTGAGCAAATGAACTGAACTGAGCTGAACTGAACTGGTGACTTTATTTATTAAGCTGTGACATCTGTGAGACATCTGGTTGAAACTATCTGTTGTGAGGCTAAAAATTTAAATATGGTGCAGAGGTGAAAGTCTGGGCAAAAAGTCCACATAAGGAGGTCATTGTTGTGTATTACTGAAAGACGCGCAGTAGGTAAATTTGTCTAGTGAGAGAAATGAAGTGGACAAAAAATGGAATCCTAATGGATATATACCTTCAGTAAGGCATTGAATATGGAAGCATTTGGAGTAAAGAGGATTACAAAGGAGTAGTTACTAGGGTAGATTGAAAATCAGAAGAGAATGGCATCATGAAAACTAACAAAAGAGAAAACGTCAAGAAGAGGGAATATTCAACAATATCACCTTCTACGAAGAATTTTCGGTAAGATGAGTATATTGGTAGCGTGCACAGAGCTATTTACTATGATAAAACAGATTTAGTGGGTAAATGAGGAAGTCAGAGAAAGGATTGAGTACAGAATAGGAGGGAGAAAGTGGAGGCACATATGTAGACTTGTTGACAAATGGGAAAGAGAAACATAATAGACTTGCCTGATAGTATTAAGTACCAGTTTGCGGTCTACTTTTATAAATATTATTAATATTATTTAATTATAAATTACTTAATTTGACTCTATGAATTTTTTAGGGACTTCCCTGGTGGCTCAGACTGTAAAGCATCTGTCTACAATGCAGGAGACCTGGGTTCGATCCCTGGGTAGGGAAGATCCCCTGGAAAAGGAAATGGCAATCCACTCCAGTACTATTGCCTGGAAAATCCCATGGACAGAGGAGCCTGGTAGGCTACAGTCCATGGGGTAGCAAAGAGTCGGACACGACTGAGTGACTTCACTATCACTATGATTTTTTTCAGTAATGTCTTGCTATTTTTGTCTAGACATTGACAATGCAGCTATTAGACTCTATTTGTTCTGGAATTTTGAAAGCAAGTTCAACAAGAGAGAGTCCAAGGAAAGGGTGATATTTGATGTAAAGGAAATTACTATACTGATAATAATTCATCATTAAATTGAGTAAAATGAATAAACAGATCATTAAATCTGGTAAAGGGAAACTAGGTGAGAAAGTGGTGGGATTGAATGTTTGAGGGTTTGGATAAAATCTAAGACGTGTAGTAATAGTAGTAATTCAGGAGTCAAGCTATAAGTAAGAAGTAAGGGTTTGAAAAGTGGAATTTTACAGTGGCTGGTTTTGGGGAGTGGTAATGAACTGAACTGAATGTCACTGGTAATGACAAGGTCCTTCATTGTCATGGATCAGAATGAGGTAAGGTTAAAAAAGAAAAAGCACTGGAGATGAGGAAGTCGGTGAACTCAGGATCAGGATGTAACATGGATCATTACTTCAGATGATGTTACCAAGAGTGCTGCCTGATTTTGGAACTGTGGGGAGGAGAGTAAGCCAAGAGGAATGACCAGATAGCTCTGAGAGTAAAATAATAGGATAGATGCTTTGTGTGTGTGTGTTTTGTTTTGTTTTTTCGTCTGCTAAGATGTTATTTTTTAGAGAAGTTTTAGGTTCACAAAATAATTGACAGGATGGTAAAAAGATTTCTGGTACATTCCTTGCCCTCACCCATTCCTGGTTTTCTCACTATCAAAAACTCCCACCTGAGTTGTACATTTGCTACAATTGATGAACCTTCATTAACTCTTCACAATCACCCCAAATCCAGAGTATAAAATAGGGTTCTTTCATGATGTTGTGAATTCTGTGGGCCCAGACAACAATATAATGACATATATCCGTCATTATGGTATCATACACAGTATTTTCACTGTCCTGAAACTCTGCATTCAATCTATTCATATTTCTTCCTAGGTCAACCCCTGGCAACCATTGATCTTTTCACTGTCTGTATGTTTTGTCTTACCCAGAATGTCATGCAGGTGGAATCATACAGCATGTGGGCTTCTCAGGTTGGCGTCTTTCATTCAGTAATAGGCATTTAAATTTCTTTTGTGTCTTTTCACTGCTTGATAGTTCACTTCTTTTTCAGTTCAGTTCAGTCGCTCAGTCGGAGAAGGCAATGGCAAGCCACTCCAGTATTCTTGCCTAGAAAATCCCATGGATGGAGGAGCCTGGTAGGCTGCAGTCCGTGGGGTCGCTAAGGGTCGGACAGTACTGAGCGACTTCACTTTCACTTTTCACTTTCACACATTGGAGAAGGAAATGGCAACCCACTCCAGTGTTCTTGCCTGGAGAATCCCAGGGATGGGGGAGCCTGGTGGGCTTCCGTCTATGGGGTCACACAGAGTCGGACACGACTGACATGACTTAGCAGCAGCAGTCACTCAGTCGTGTCCAACTCTCTGCGACCCCATGAATCACAGCACGCCAGGCCTCCCTATCACCAACTCCCGGAGTTCACTCAAACTCATGTCCACAGAGTCGGTGATGCCATCCAGCCATCTCATTCTCTGCCGTCCCCTTCTCCTCCTGCCCCCAACCTTTCCCAGCATCAGAGTCTTTTCCAGTGAGTCAACTCGTCGCATAAGGTGGCCAAAATATTACAGTTTCAGTTTCAGCATCAGTCACTTCTTTTTAGCACTGAATAATTTCCTTTCTAATTGTGGTGCTGGAGATGACTCTTGAGAGTCCCTTGGGCTGCAAAAAGATCAAACCAGTCAATCCTAAAGGATCTCAACCCTGTATAGTCTTTAGAAGGACTGAACCTAAAGCTGAAGCTCCAATACTTTGAACGAACCATTAGAAAAGTCAGTGATTCTTGGGAAATTGAAGGCAGGAGGAGAAGGAGATGACAGAGGATGAAATGGTTAGATGGCATCACCGACTCAGTGGACATGAATTTGAGCAAACTCTGGGTGTTAATGAAGGACAGGGAAGCCTGGTGTGCCATAGTCCATGGGGTCCCAAAGTGTTAGACATGACTTAGCAATTGAACAATTGCATCATCTAGAAATACCATAGCTTATTCATTCATGGACTAAAGGACATCTTGGTTGCTTCTACATTTTGGTAATTATGAATAAGACTGCTCTACACATCTATATGAAGGTTTCTGTGTGCATGTGTTTTCAAATCCTTTGGTTAAATACCAAGGAAAGTCTAGATCAAATGATGAGTGTGTTTGCTGCTGCTGCTAAGTCACTTCAGTCATGTCTGACTCTGTGTGAACCCATAGACGGCAGCCCACCAGGCTGCCCCATCCCTGGGATTCTCCAGGCAAGAGTACTGGAGTGGGGTGCCATTGCCTTCTCTGATGAGTGTGTTTAGATATGTGATAAACTGTCTTCTAAAGGAGCTGATCCATTTTACATTTTACACCAGCGATGAATGAGTGTTTCTGTTGCTCAACATCTTAGCAATGTCTGCTACTAGCAGTGTTCCAAATTTTGGCTAATCTAATTGGTATTTAGTGGTTTAGCTTTTGATTCCAGCTTTCAGATGGTAAAGAACGTGCCTGTAATGCAGATATCTGAGTTCGATCCCTGGGTCAGAAAGATACCCTGGAGAAGGAAATGGCAACCCACTCCAGTACTCTTGCCTGGAGAGTTCCATGAACAGAGGAGTCTGGCGGGCTACAATCCATGGCGTCACAAAGAGTCAGACGTGACTAAACAACTATCACTTTCATTTTCTTTCTAAAAGTTTTAGCAGACATATTAGAAGGTTTGTGGGAAGGAGAAGAGCAAATTTTACAGAGAAATTAGGGGATGTCCACCTATCCTACACAGTAGTGCACACATTTTTCTACCATATCTCATGGCTCAGTTTTATCCATAAATAGAACCTATTTGATGATACGTTACCTTGAGTAGATGAATCAAGGTAAACTGGAAGTGGTCAAACAGGAGATGGCAAGAGTGAACATCGACATTTTAGGAATTGGTGAACTAAAATGGACTAGAATGGGAGAATTTAATTCAGATGACCATTATATCTATTACTACGGGTCAGAATCCCTTAGAAGAAATGTAGTAGCCCTCATAGTCAACAAAGAATCCAAAAAGCAGTACTTGGGTGCAATCTAAAAAGTGACAGAATGATCTGTGTTCATTTCCAAAGTAAACTATGCAATATTACAGTAACCGAGGTCTATGCTCCAATCACTAGTGCCAAAGAAATGAAGTTGAACAGTTTTATGAAGATCTATAAGACCTTCTAGAACAAACACCAAAAAAAAAAAAGATGTCCCTTTCATCATAGGGGACTGGAATGCAAAAGTAGGAACTCAGGAGATACTTGGAGTAACAGGCAAATTTGGCCTTGAAGTACAAAATGAAGCAGGGCAAAGGCTAACAGAGTTTTGCCAAGACAATGCACTGGTCATAGCAAACACCCTTTTCCAAAAACACAAGAGAAGGCTTTACACATGGACATCACCAGACAGTCAACTCTGAAATCAGATTAATTATATTCTTTGCAACTGAAGATGGAGAAGCTCTCCAGTCAGCAAAAACAAGACCAGGAGCTGACTGTGGCTCAGATCATGAACTCCTTATTGCCAAATTCAGACTTAAATTGAAGAAAGTTGGATAATCCACTAGATCATTCACGTATGACCTAAATCAAATCCCTTACGATTATACGGTGGAAGTGACAATTAGATTCAAGGGATTAGATTTGATAGACAGAGTGCCTGAAGAACTATGAATGGAGATTCATGACATTTTACAGGAGACAGGAATCAAGACCATCCCCAAGAAAAAGAAACACAAAAGAGCAAAATGACTGTCTGAGGAGGCCTTATAAATAGCTGTGAAAAGAAGAGAAGTGAAAGACAAAGGGGAAAAGGAAAGATATACCCATCTGAATACAGAGTTCCGAAGAATAGCAAGGAGAGATAAGAAAGCCTTCCTAAGTGATCAGTGCAAAGAGATAGAGGAAAATTATAGAATGGGAAAGACTAGAGATCTCTTAAAGAAAATTAGAGATACCAAGGGAACATTTCATGCAAAGATATGCACAATAAAGGACAGAAATGGTATGGATTTAACAGAAGCAGAAGATATTAAGAAGTCATCTTAGTCGTTCATCGTGGCTGACTCTTTGCTACCCCATGGACTCTAGCCTGTCAGGCTCCTCTGTCCAAGTGATTTTCCAGGCAAGAATACTGGAGTGGGTTGCCATTTCCTTCTCCAGGGTTCCTCCAGACCCAGGGATCAAACCCAGGTCTCCTGCATTGCAGGCAGACTCTGTACTGTCTGAGCCACCAGGGCCTGATACTAAGAAGAGGTGGCAAGAATACACAGGTGAACTATAGAAAAAGATCTTCATGGCCCAGGTAACCATGATGGTGTGATCACTCACCTAGATATAGACATTCTGGAGTGTGAAGTCAAGTGGGCCTTAGGAAGCATCACTATGAACAAAGCTAGTGGAGGTGATGGAATTCCAGCTGAGCTATTTCAAATCCTAAAAAAATAATGCAGTGAAGTGTGCCACTCAATATGCCAGCAAATTTGGAAAACTCAGCAG
Source organism: Moschus berezovskii (assembly GCF_049115385.1). Taxonomy (NCBI): domain Eukaryota; kingdom Metazoa; phylum Chordata; class Mammalia; order Artiodactyla; family Moschidae; genus Moschus; species Moschus berezovskii. Next base: position 71,425,364 of record NC_142464.1, on the reverse strand, counting down.
TGGCCACAGGACTGGAAAAGGTCAGTTTTCATTCCAATCGTAAAGTAAGGCAATGCCAGAGAATGCTCAAACTACTACACAATTGCACTCATCTCAAATGCTAGCAAAGTAATGCTCACCAAAGCCTTTGACTGTGTGGATCACAACAAATGGTGGAACATTCTTAAAGAGATGGGAACACCAGACCATCTGACCTGCCTCTTGAGAAATCTGTATGCAGGTCAAGAAGCAACAGTTAGAACCAGATATGGAAAACAAACTGGTTCCAAATTGGGAAAGGAGTACATCAAGGCTGAATATTGTCACCATGCTTATTTAACTTATTTGCAGAGTACATGCAAAATGCTGGGCTGGATGAAACACAAGTTGGAATCAAGATTGCCAGGAGAAATATCAATAGCCTCAGATATGCAGATGATATCACCCTTATGACAGAAAGTGAGGAGGAACTAAAGAGCCTCTTGGTGAAAGTGAAAGAAGAAGAGTGAATAAACTGTTAAAGATCAACATTCATAAAATGAAGATCATGGTATCTGGTCTACCACTTCATGGCAAATAAATGGGGAAACATGGAAACAGTGACAGACTTTATTTTGGGGGGCTCCAAAATCAATGCAGATGGTGACAGCAGCCATGAAATTAAAAGACACTTGCTTCTTGGAAGAAAAGTTATGACCAACTTAGACAGCATATTAAAAAGCAGTGATGTTATTTTACAAACAAAGGTCCATCTAGTCAAAGCTATAGTTTTTCCAATAGTCCTGTATGGATGTGAGAGTTGGACCATAAAGAAAGCTGAGCATTGAAGAATTGATGCTTTTGAACTGTGATGTTGTAGAAGACTCTTGAGAGTCCCTTGAACTGCAAGGAGATCAAACCAATCAATCCTAAAGGAAATCAGTCCTGAATATTCATTGGGAGGACTGATGCTAAAACTGAAGCTCCAATACTTTGGCCACCTGATGCAGAGAACTGACTCATTGGAAAAGACCCTGATGCTTGGAAAGATTGAAGGCAGGAGAAGGGGACAACAGAGGATGAGATTTTTGGATGGTTGGATGAGATGGATGCCCGACTCTATGAACATGAGTTTGGGCAAGCTCTGGGAGTTGGTGATGGACAGGGAAGCCTGGCGTGTTGCAGTCCACGGGGTCGCAAAGAATCAGACCCAATGGAGCGACTGCACTGAACTAAGTTTAGAAAATTTTTATGTTATAATCAATATACTCATTTAAATATACAACCTGAAATATGAGGTTCTTACATAAGGAGACAGGAATAATGAATTTTTTGGGTGGGGGAGTAGTGGTAGTGTTTGGTAATCTTTGCCTTAAAGAATATTTACCTACAAAATCTAAGAAATCAAAATAAAGTCAGCATGTTCAGTTTAAAGGAGTTTTTGTTTGTTTTTAGCTATGACCATTTTATGAAAGTGCATGACTATTCTATCATAGGGACAAGAAATAATATTCTCCATACATTCTCATTAAGACATGCCTATGACGCGTTATAAAATTGTTCTTAACCATTACTGCATTGATTTTACACAACAATCTTAATGTCCTTCAATAGAAACTAACTGAATAATCCAATAAAAATTACTCTGTGGAAAGATTGAAGGCAGGAGGAGAAGGGGAAGACAGAAGATGAGATGGTTGGATGGCATCAGCGACTTGATGGCCATGAACTTGAGTAAACTCTGGGAGTTGGTGATGGACAGGGAGGCCTCGCATGCTGCAGTCCATGGGGTTGCAAAGAGTCAGACACGACTGAGTGACTGACTGAACTGAACTGAAAAGAATAAAGCAGATAACAGATAAGTCCGGTTTTTAAGTGCTTTGAATGGATGAGTAAATACAGTATCTGCCCTAATAGAAAGATAGAATTCTTCCTGAGCACACACAGTGGTTCTGTTCTTCAGTAATGGCTATGAAAGTTTGTAAACAATAATCTACATTCTATTAAACCACCTTGAAGTTTAATGGCACATATGTAGCTTCCCCTAACTGAAAATTTCTTTGATCACCTAAGTTTGTAAGACATGTACACATGTATTTTTATTATAGTTTTATTATGCTATATAATTAATACATATGATTTTTAGCATATTTTCAGTTAATAATAATTATTAAATAAATATTTAACATAAATGGCAGTCTATTTGACAATCATTTTAATGCATGTGCTTCTGCTCATCCTCTGATAACCCTCTCAAGTCTAATTTAGGATATACATTTTCTTACTTATATTTCAATCACTAGCATATTCAGTTCAGTTCAGTTCAGTTCAGTCGCTCAGTCGTGCTTAATTGCTGTTTGTTAATTTTGCAAGCAATTATATAGCACTGTGGTAAAAATTTAAGTTATCTGTGTTAATTATATAATGCTAGTTGGTATAAAAAATACACACTATCTTTCCAGTGGCTTACCAAACTGGAAATTCATTTTTTTATGTAAGCATCCAACAAAGATGTTCTAGGTTGGCTGTGAGTGTCTTTCGCCTATGTGGTGATTCAAGGGCCCACATCATTTCCAACAGTATTCACCCTGAAAGCCTGAAGGCTTTCACAATGGGAGAGGGGATTCTCAGACAGCTAAGCCCTAATGTCCTAAAGCATCCATTTTATATAATAAATTGACTTCTTGGCTACTCATCTAACATGGAAATAGTTATGTGAATCCTTGGGAGATCTTTGATCAGTCAATAAAATGAGGAAGCATGTGCCTGCATGTATGTGTGTGTTTTGTGTGTCTGGGTATGCAATTACAAAAAATGGAATAAACCCATTCATATTATTATGGAATTTTCTACCTCATAAAACAGCAAAACAGAATATCTTAAGCTTTACCATGTTATGACACACATAATTCTATATGTACATAAAAATAAATGCAATAATTTTATTATTAATGGACATTTAAGTAGCTTCTATTTTTCTGTTAAGGCAATGTATGAATTTGTATACAATAATATATTGTTAAGTGTTTCCATACTCTGCTCTGTATATAATTCTTTATTATATATATATGAAAGTTTAAGAAATAATTCCCCTACTGATCGATAATTAGGTTGTTTCTATTTTTCTATAATGACAATGCTATAATGAGTATACTTGTAAATATATTAATTAAATGCACACCCATTTGTGTTTGACTGGATTTTACAAGTGGATTTTCTGAGTCAAGGTATATGCACAATTTAAACCTAGAAATTTGATTACATTACCCTCCAAAAAATACTATATCCATTCTTTGCAACATCATTTATTCCATTTCCACGTTGCCTCTACTCAATATTTTTTATCTTCTTAATCAAAATCTTCTTGACCTAGTTAGGAAAAATGATATTTTTTTGTTTTAATTTGCATTCATTTCATTGCTTGTGGGCTTCCTTGGTGGCTCAGAAGGTAATGAATTTGTCTGCAGTGTTGGAGGCCTTGGTTCAATTCCTGGGTCTGGAAGATCCCTTGTAGAAGGGAATGGTAATCCATTCTAGCATTCTTGCCTGGAGAATTCCATGGACAGAGGAGTCTGGCAGGCAGTCCATGGGGTCACAAAAAGTCAGACATGACTGAGCGACTAACACTTCCACTTCATTACTTATGAGGCTGAATACATATGCATTTGTTATTTAAAATCTATTTTGAAAATTGACCATACATTTTGACATTTTTCATTGGATTACAGTGTACTTGTTTTCAGTTTTGTTTAAAGGAATAAATAGCTGCCATTTTGAATATGTTGTTAATATTTTTCTGTTTATCCACACTTTCACTTGCATAGTTTATTTCATAAAAATTTAACTTTTTTGGCTTTACATCTGTCAGTATTTTCTTCTCATGTTTCTGGATTCTGTTAAGCTTAAGAAAGCTTTCCACATTTCAAGGTTGTAAAAGGTGGTGTTCCAATGTCTTCTAATACATTTTTTTTTTTGCTTAAATTGTTGTAGGTAGTCCCTTTGATTGATCTAAAAATTAATTTCTATATAAGATATAATTTGTTCGTACTTATATAAAAGATATCTTTATTTTTATTCATATGGGCTTTGCTTATTATAAGACTCTCCTTTCCTTCCTCATTTGAAAACCATATTCTTAACTGTATTTTGTTCAAATATCTACTTGTCTATATCTCTCAGAAATACACTGATCTAAAAGGTCTTAAATTATGTTGTCATTACACAAGATGTATGCAAGACACAGCATTATTGGCATTCTTTTTAAAAAATGATTTAGACATGTTCATGCATACATTCTTCATACATATTTTATAATAATTTTTGAAATTGTAAAATGGTGTTGTGCTTGTTATTGAAAGGAATTTTTAGACTATCTTGATGAGAAGTATCATATGACTAATATACATCTTTTATTCAAGTTTATTCAAGTTTTCTTTTGTAGTCTATGGAAAAGTTACCTAGTTTTATTCATATATGTTTCAAACTCTTGTTCAGTAAACATGTTAAAATCTTCTACCACACTTTCTCATAAAATAATTATGGTATATAAGACAATAATAACATTTGGACCATTGATATCTACTTGTGAGTATATGAATTTGTATTTACTGACCTCCTATTATCTGCCCTAACCACGTCATGCACTTTGCTTGCATTCTCTTACTTAATCTTTAAAAAGAAACCTGCAATATTATCATTCTTATTCTAGAGAATGGCAAATTGAAGCTGAAGTGATTACCCTCTGACAACGAATAGTGAAGGAAAACACAAATCAGATCCAAGTTTCCATAATCTTAACTCTTAACATTAAGCTGTTGTCTAAGTTCTAGTATTTTTCTATTTGGGGCTTGTAATTTGTAAGTAATCATTTCTTTTAAAAACAGTTGTGATATTTATTTACCTTTCTAACTCTTCCATTGTTTTTTTTTTTTTTCTTTTCTTTCTGCATATGTTGACATTTATGTTGGGTTTATTTTCAATTGGAAGTTTCAATCAACTTTCCCCGATATTCCAATAGTTCAGAAAGGGTGTATTTATTTGTGAACATGCTCAGAATTTCTTATAAATAAAGAATTACTTAGAAGTGATCTAAAAATTGCAATTGTTATGAGAAAAAATAAAATTTACTGACAGCATCATCTTTCAGAGTTTGCAACTTGATTTTGAAGATTTATCTCAAAGAACAAATCCACCACCCCCATTAGAATCATATATTTTAGTCAATTATTAATATCTTACATTTCTTGGTGATTTAAATAGTCCCCTTTAAACATCAAAGATGCTTCCTGTTTATTTCCCTCTTTGTCTTCAGGTAGCAAATGTGATTTCATGTACAGAAGCACAGATTTATTTGTTTGCAAGTATACTTAGATAACATTGCTGAGTGACTTAGGTGGCAGGTTGGACAAATCTAGTTTCACATATTGATACTGATGCTTACCCAGTAAATTAGGGTAAATTGCCTAACTTCTCTGTGCCAGAGTCTCTTCAATGGTTAAATGGGAATAATAATATTTATATCAGAGTGGTGTTGGAATGATAACATAAGAGAGGCTGTGATCAGGGCCAGGATACAATATCTGGAACAGTATATTTATCAGTAAGATAATATGTTTTTAACATATCCACTCAAAAAGTGATTAGAAATATTTACTGATGTTTTAGATCTTTTTTGAAATATGTCTCTATTTAACAATATTTTTGTGGTGACTTATTTTACTTAACACAATAGCCAAAATTATAAAAGAAAAGAATCAAAAATCAAGAGTATTTCAAAATCAGAATTGTGGGAATAAAACAATGGCAAATTCTGGAATTTATGGGGATTTCCCATTAACAACACATTGAAGTTTTATTTTATACTACCTAGACATCTAATACATTTAGTATTGGTTAGAAATATCCCAAACCACAAAACTTTAGCAAATGGAATCAACAAGTCATTTTTTATCCTTCAGTGCTTAATGGCTCAGTTTTTGAATATACATATAGTCCAAATTTCATTTAGTTTTAAGTATCTTTCTCCAAAAAACCTTTCTATTACAGCTATTCACTTATGCATATTTCATGTCATTTAACTAGAAAATTAAGAGATACATTTTAATAAATTATTCAGATATAAATTGCTGCTGTATTGAAGCATAAAAATATGATTGATCAGATACTGACAGAATGTTACATAGGGTATAAAAATTAAATAAATAGAATTTATAATTGGTGAATCTCATAAAAATTAATTATCTAGGTAAATTAAATATATTTAATTCTAAAAATTACCATCTGAAATCAATGTCATTAAATAAATTATTGTCTTATGTTTGTCAAACTCACAAAGTTTTCTAGTCAATATTTTATAAGTGAATGGTTTTTAAAAATTCCTTGATGTTTTATTTTTAAGCTTCAAGATTCATGTTTATCAAACTTTCTCTTATGTGCACTGTGTTCTGACATTTGTATTGGAATAAAGTATTCATGGGAACACAAATCAGAAAAAATAAGTAGAATGTGAAAGACACAGATATAAGTCACTTGATTCATCAGTTGCAAAGAATGTGAGTCAGCTAGAAACTTGCAGCTGCCAGTTCTGTCAAGTCCATCTCAACTTTCAAGGTCATGCTGTTCTTGAGTCAATACCCAGACAGAGCTTGTACATGGCAGTGGTTTAAGAGTTTCGTGGTGTCCACACAAGGTGGGGCTCTTCTACTGAGCACTCTTTGCCCTAGAATTTTGTTGTGCTGAAATACACTTGTTCGGTTGCCTCTCTGTCAGTTGGCTCCCTCTGCCCAACCATATTTTTTCTCCTTTTCTGTCACAGACAGCACTCCTCTATACATCTTCTGTATTGCTATTAATATTTCTTACTTCCCTCTCCCAGAGAATTCAATCAGCTCAAGAACTGAACCACAATGATTTGCCAATCACATTATCACACCTGATAAGTGAAGTAATAGTTCCCTAAAACAATGCGTTTACCATCCAACCTAGAAACTTAAATATATTTGATTCTAAGAAATACCATCTGAAGTGTAAGTCCTAGTTCTTACCATCCGAACCTAGTGATTAGCATCTGAAATATATGCCCTAGTATTCAAGTTGTACTACTTGAGTACAACTTTTGATTTTGTCCCCCCAACACCAGTGGAACACCAGCTCTGTCATTTTTTTGATTATTATTGATCACCAATCACTTCCCACTACTGAGCTTGTATTAGTTATAAACTTTACATGGTAAAACATGGTCCTCCAGGACAACAATCTAGCCCAACTCAAACAATCAGAGTGACCTGCCAGATGTTCCCATTAACATTCTCTTTCAGTGAAAGTCAGGGCTTGCCTGGTGGTTCAGTGGTAAAGAATCTTCCTTCAGTGCAGGAGATATGGGTTAGATCCCGTGTCAGGAAGATCCCCTGGAGAAGGAAATGGTAACCCACTCCAGTATTCTTATCTGGAATACATATCTGGAAAAATCCCACAGATAGAAAGCCTGGTGGGCTACAGATCATGGGGTTGCAAAGAGTGGGACACGACAGAGCAACTGAGCATACAAATGGATGCAGTGAAAGTCACAGCTTGTTCCTCAGCTGTTCATCTCTCTTCTCATCATTCTTTGTGTTTTTTGTTTCTTCAGTTCTCTCGAAAGAAAGCCAATTATTTTTATCTGATAAGTTTGGTACTCCCAGTTTGAAGTTCATCCTCATTCTAAGGTAGCCACCTCCTTCCCTTCTTTGTAGGAAAAGCTTGGTATTTGCATAGGAAAAGTTTGATATTTACATTCAGAATAGTTGGAATACAAGTCCTAGTGATAGCCACAAAGCCAGAAAGGTTTCAGGAACAGAATGTGGTGGTCACAAGGACATGCATTTCATCGCATATCCCTTGAGATGGAGGGAACCTATGATTACCATTTGAGTTAAAATAAAACTAAATACTCCAGACTAGGTCTGGTTCAATAACAGTTCCATAATGGTGAGATGGTCCTGACAAAGAACTGGATTGCACTGAAAAGGAAATTGATATAAATAACCTGGAAACGTGTCTTCTTTTAATTTTCCAACATATAGGCATGCACTTATCTATTTACAAAGTATTTCTGGATGCTTATTATATGGAGTAGTTAATGTTGACCCCAAACCCCTCTAAAATTTTTTAAAAATGCTACTCATTATAGATCAAGTTGGAGTTAAGTATATGGTTGTACAATAATAAAATAAACAGTTTCTTCCTTCATGATATGGCCAAGATTTTAAGCAAAAAAAGAAAAAAAGGATAAATGCATGTAGTGAAGTCAGTGATAATGAACAGGAGGTACAGGATGCTGGGGGAACACATATGCTGCTGCTGCTACTGCTGCTAAGTTGCTTCAGTCGTGTCCAACTCTGAGCAACCCCATAGATGGCAGCCCACCAGGCTACTCTGTCCCTGGGATTCTCCAGGCAAGAACACTGGAGTGGGTTTCCAGTTCCTTCTCCAACGCATGCATGCGTGCTAAGTCGTTTCAGTTGTGTCCAACTCTGTGCAACCCCATGGACAGCAGCCCACCAGGCTCCTCTGTCCACGGGATTCTCTAGACAAGAATACTGGAGTGGGTTGCCATTTCCTTCTCCGGGTGAACACATATAACATTCCCTAATGCAGGTTAGGGGAATCTCAGCCAAGGATGATTGGTTACAGGAAATAAAAACCAAACTAAGAACTGAAGGATGTGAATGCAGGAGTAGGGCCGGTGTGTTGTGTGGGAAAAGGAATAAACCACTTCAAGCAGAAGGACTGTATATTAAGGACCACAGGTCAGAAAGAATTTGTTTGTCTCCTCTCTTTTCCTGTATTGGAGATTTCCCTAAAAGTCTTGTGGGATAAAAGGGAAGAAACGTTATGCACATTTAGATCAAAAACAGTCTATTTCTTTGTTGAGCTGGCCCTTATTCTGCATTGCTCTATAGAATTATTATATAGTCTTCTGTATCTCCTTTGCTGGAAAATGCCTCCCCAGCTTTGAAGCTCTAACTCCTGTAACCTCCTCTATGAAGACTTTTCTGAAGTCCCCACTCAAGTTTAATCATTTCATCCACTGTATTTGGAAAGATGATACTGTAGCATGAAAAGACTGAACAGTTGTATCCATGAACTCTTGCTAGAGTGCAGTTTTTAATGATGATATAAAGGAAGAAGCATTGGTTACACAAAGGATGGAACAGTGTCATCTGAGGTTCTCATCAAAACGTGATTCTTTCATCAAAGAAAGTGATTCTTTCATCATTTTAAAGCAAGTGAAAGGTCACTGGTCCCTCAGAACCAGACATAGAATGCTCACATTAGAGAGGAAGAAGCAATAGCAGCAGCTAAACATCATTAATATGAGCCAAATAAAGAGCTAGCCAACATCAAGCAGCACTTACTGGAGAGAAATATATCCATTCTTAGAAGTTATTATATGAAGATTATTATTTGCATAAACAAGGAAAAGTTATTCTGTGATCTGTCAAAAGGGTTCCAGAAACAGAAGTAGTATCAATGCAAAAACATGTGGGTACTACAGATGAAAATATATTTTGGGTGAAGGCATTTTTTTATCCATTTGTTTTTTTTTTTTTTTCTAAAAAAGAATTTTATTAAAAAAGCACAAATGCAAAGAAATGAACAGAGGAAAATTTATGCGTCGAACCTGGACTGGTCACTTATGATAATATACATGCTACAATTCCATTCTCCCCAATCATTCCACCTTCACCCTCTCCCACAGAGTCCCAAAGACTGTTCTGAATGCCTATGTCTCTTTTGCAGTCTCTTATACAGGGTTCAGGTTACCATTATCCATTTGTTAAGGATTCACAACTGCTTCAATAAGTGGGCAACTGGTGATTTCATGGTTTGTTATTTACTATTTGTTCTATGTAAAACTGTAAAATAATTTATGTATATGTATAGGTTTTTTTTTTTCTAATTAGTTTGTATCAAGGACATGTGTATTCAGAGCAGATGTCCTTCTTTTTTTCTTTCCTCAAAACTTCCTATCCAGAGAACAGCATTGTTCATGTCATTCCATAGTATCCTTTCAGATGCAAAATTCTGTTCCTTATTTTGGGTAATATCTTATAAATTGCCAGTATATAAAATTCTAAGTTAGGTAGGCCTACTCTGTCTCTGTTTCTTCAGTATATATATATAATTTTTTTGTTCGTATCTTTATCTCAGCATATTCTCCTATGTCTGTCTCCATATACATACATTTATATGCACATAAGCATTCACAATTACATAGGTATGTGAATAGATATGTGTATATATTGTGTACATACACAATCCCTCATAGGACTGTAAGATTGTGAGATTCTCAATACAGGGATTTCGTTTTGTATGATTACATAGATCTAGTATATTTCTCTCATACTATACTAGATGAATGAACAATTGAGTGGATAAATTCATGACCAAAAATTATATAGCACGATAACATAGTTGGGCTTTAATGTGCAATCTTAAAATACTACCATGAAACTGTATTTGGAGATATTTAACTTGAATTAAAGGAAGCTATATCAGTTCAGTTCAGTCGTGCCTGACTCTTTGCAACCCCATGAACTGCAGCACGCCAGGCCAAAGCTATATGTTCATAGGTAATAAATAAGAAATCAAGCTTTGCAGATGAACCCAGGGGAATCTCTGACGGTTATACAGAATGACAGCTGACAGAGCCTATCATGTTAGTAACCCTTTCACATGATAGAGTATAAAAGACTGCTTTGTCTTGCCATATTTCTATCCCTGAGGTGTGTTATATGACTTTTTTGGCAGTAAAATAGAAAGCAGAGACTAAAGCAGTCCTATAAAAAAGACTTTAGTAAAGATCCCAGAGTAATTCAAAAATATTAGCACATTATTTATCCAATAAATAAATCTCTTAGATATCTATAAGTGTGTTTTTCAATGGAATACTTTCATAATTGGATAATTTTATGAAGCTATTAAAGAGTTGACAAGATGATTAACTTTTGTGAATTCCTTGGAAAGTGAATAATCAACTCAATTTACTACCTATGTATTGACTTTTCTAAACAGAAGAAAATCATGTACATTCAAATGTCTTCTGCATCACATATTATGCATACTTTATAAAAAGACGATATGCACCAAAATTAAAACACTGAGGTGAAAGTCAACCTCAGATTGCTTGAACAGAAGGAAATAACTCTGCTTGTAGTAAAAAAAAAAAAAAAAAATACAAAAAAACTTATAACAGTGTTTATACACATAAACAACACAAAATGTAGAACAAAAAAATGTAATAATTTGCATAACTTTCCTGTAAAGAGATCAAACTGCTTTCTAGTGCATTATCTCATTTAACCTTAACTTCCTCCCTACTCAGAAAGCAACAGAATGTATTACCTGTAAATATTATGAATTCCCACTTCCCTCTGAATAGACATAGCTCAGTCAGTAAAGAATCTTCCTGCAATGCAAAATACCCAGGTTCTTTCTATTCCCGGGTAGAAAAGATCCCCCGGAGAAGGAAATGGCAACCCACTCCAGTATTCTTGCCTGGAGAATTCCATGGGCAGAGGAGCCTGGAGGGCTACAGTCCATGGGGTTGCAAGAATCGGACATGCCTTTCTATACATCCTGGCATAGAAAAAGCTCAAATTATACAAAAACTTTACAAGCAAGATTAAAAGCTGAATCTAGGCTATGATGTTATTATCACCACAAGATATGAAAGCACTTATTTTAAGACAAGAGCTCCTACAATCTAAATGTAGTCCAGTTAGGATTACAAACAGTTGAAGGAAACCATGAATGTCTTAATTAAGACAACACACCATATAATCAGGCTACAAGACAGAGGTTAAAACCATCGGTGGTAATTCAGTGGGCCATACATTAGCACAGGTTTACAAGATAATGGCTCTTTTGTCACTAATCTCTTAGTGTAAGAAATCAGTCTTATTCTCCTGAATTATTGCCCTTTCCTCCTTCTTGGTCTTCCAATTGTTGTTTTAATTTTCACAGCCTCCATCCAGCAACCAGTCATCCAGGTGCACCAGGGACTGTATTTTGATATCTGTTTTTCCATACTGCTCCATAAATATTTTTTCAATCTTTGACTTTCTACCTATTTATATTCTACTAAGTCCCTTTAAAATTTGATCAATACAAAGCACAATTATATATTTCAAATAAATGCTTTCCAAAAATGTTACATTTGCTTTGTAACACTTAAATGAGTTGTTTAACAAATATATGATACTGCATTATTTTTCTCAGACTAATTTATTGAAGTAAATTTATACGCATGTATTCTAATTTAAAAAAATTTTCTTTACATAAATTTTCCTTAATTTAAGGTACTGCATTTTCATTTCTAAAATGTATTTATTTATTTATTTTGAATTTGCATCCATTATTCTTCACTAGCCCTAAAGAAAAGGAGAATTTTCATGTTTATGTTTTTCTTTACAATATACTAGCAAAAACCTTCATATACCCATTTGAATGAAGAGTTCCAAAGAACAGCAAGGAGAGATAAGAATGCCTTCCTAAGTGAACAGTGCAAAGAAACAGAGGAAAACAATAGAATGAGAAACACTAGAGATCTCTTCAGGAAAATTAGAGATAGCAAGGGAACATTTCATGCAAAGATGGGCACAATAAAGGACAGAAATAGTATGGATCTAACAGAAGCAGAAGATATTAAGAAGAGGTGGCAAGAATACACAGAAGTATACAATAAAGCTCCTCATGACCCAGATAACCACGATGGTGTGATTACTCACCTAGAGCCAGACACCCTGGAGTGTGAAGTGGGCCTTAGATGGCATTACTATGAACAAAGCTAGTGGAGGCTATGGAAGTCCAGCTGAGCTATTTCAAATCCTGAAAGATGATGCTGTGAAAGTGCTGCACTCAATATGCCAGGAAATTTGGAAAACTCAACAGTGGCCACAGGACTGGAAAAGATCAGTTGTCATTCCTATAACAAAAAAAGTGAGTGAAAGTCACTCAGTCATGTCAGACTCTTTGTGACCCCATGGACTATACAGTCCATGGAATTCTCCAGGCCAGAATACGAAAGTGGGTAGCCATTCTTTTCTCCAGGGAATCTTCCCAATCCAGGGATCAAACCCAGGTCTCCCGCAATGCAGGTGGATTCTTTAACAGCTGAGCCAGTGGGGAAGCCCAATAGCAAAAATGGACAATGCCAAAGAATGTTCAAACTACTGCACAGTTGTACTCATTTCACATGTTAGCAAGATAATATTCAAAATCTCTCAAGCTAAGCTTTAACTGTACATAAATCGAGAACTTCCAGATGTACAAGCTGGATTTAGAAAAGGCAGGGGAACCAGAGATCAAATTGCCAACATCCATTGGATCACAGAAAAAGCAAGAGAATTCCAGAAAAGCATCTACTTCTGCTTCGTTGACTATGCTAAATCCTCTGACTGTATGGATCACAACAAACCATGGAAAAAATTTTAAAGATGTGGGAATACCAGATCACCTCACCTGCCTCCTTAGAAACCTGTATTCAGGTCAAGAAGCAACAGTTAGATCTGGATATGGAACAACAGGCTGGTTCAAAATTGGGAAAGGAGTACATCAATGCTGTCTATTGCACCCTGCTTATTTAATATAATTCAGAGTACATCATGTGAAGTGTAAGGCTGTATGAATCATAAGTGGAATCAAAATTGTTGGGAGAAATATCAATAACCTCAGATATGCAGATGACACCACCCTTATGGCAGAAAGCAAAGACAAACTAAAGAGTCTTTTGATGAAGGTGAAAGAGGAGAGTGAAAAATTTGGCTTAAAACTCAACATTCAAAAAATGAAAATCATGACATCTGATCCCATCACTTCATGGAAAATAAATGGGGAAACAAAGGAAATAGTGAAAGATTATTTTTTACTGGACTCCGAAATCATTGCAGACAGTGACTGCAGTCATGAAATTAAAAGATACTTGCCTCTTGGGAGAAAAGCTATGACAAACTTAGATAGCATATTAAAAAGCAGAGATATTACTTTGCAAACAAAGGTCCATATAGTCAAGGCTACCATTTTTCCAATAGTCCTGTATGGATGTGAGAGCTGTACCATAAAGAAGGTTGAGTACCAAAGAATTGATGCTTTTAAAACTACGATTTGGAGAAGGCTCTTGAGAGTCCTTTGGACTGCAAGGAGACCAAACCAGCCAATTCTAAAGGAAATCAACCATGAATATTCATAGGAAGGACTGATACTGAAGATGAAGCTACAATACTTTGGCCACCTGATATGAAGAGCTGACTCATTAGAAGACTGATGTTTGCAAAGACAGAAGGCAGGGGAAGAAGGGGATGACAGAGGATTAGACAGTTGGATGGCATCACTGACTCAATAGACATGAGTTTGAACAAGCTCTGGGAGATGGTGATGGACAGAGAAGCCTGGCATGCTGCAGTCCATGGGGTCACAGAGTCAGACATAACTGAGAAACAAAACAACAATAAACACTTCTGCTTCTCAGCTAGAAGGTTAGTGTACAACTAATTACGCCTTAGAAATCAAACTGAAGGCTAACTGCTTTGAGAGGCTCTCAAATAAATAAATTAGCTAAATAAATAACACTCAGTAATTTCCTGAATGATACAATAAATATTAAAATAATTGAACTTGAACAAAATCTGTATTTTGAAGTACTTTTTCTAAATTTTAGACTAAGTGTATATAAATCTTTTCTGACTAGATTTTAAAAACATCATGATCAACTTTTTAAATAATTATACATACAATTACATTTGATAGGATTTCCTGGGTGGTGCTAGTGGTAAAGAACCCACTTGCTAATACAGGAGATGTAAGAGACACATGTTTGATTCCTGGGTTGAGAAGATCCCCTGGAGGTCACAGCAACCCACTCCAGTATGTTTTCCTGGAGAATCCCATGGACAGAGGAGCATGGCAGGCTACAATTCACAGGGTAGCAAAGAGTCAGACACAACTGGAACAACTTAGCATGCACATATATTTGGTAAATTATTATTTCATCTGCCTTCTAATGTCAGTTCTATTATTATTCAGAAATATTTTCTCAGTGCTTGACAACATTAAGATTAAACTAATTTCCATAAAGTTTTAAATATATATTAAACAAATCTTGGAGGCTCCAAAATCACTGCAGATAGTGACTGCAGTCATGAAATTAAAAGGCGCTTACTCCTTGGAAGAAAGGTTATGACCAACCTAGACAAGATATTAAAAAGTAGAGACATTATTTTTCCAACAAAGGTCTGTCTAGTTAAGGCTATGGTTTTTCCAGTAGTAATGTGTGGATGTGAGAGTTGGTCTATAAAGAAAGCTGAGCACCGAAGAATTGATGCTTTTGAACTGTGGTGCTGGAGACAACTCTTGAGAGTCCCTTGGACTGCAAGGAGATCCAACCAGTCAATCCTAAAGGAAATCAGTCCTGAATATTCATTGGAAGGAATGATGTTGAAGCTGAAACCAATATTTTGGCCACCTGATATGAAGAACTGACTCATTTGAAAAGACCCTGATGCTGGGAAAGATTGAAGGCAGGAGGAGAAGGGGACAACAGAGGATGAGATGGTTGGATGTCATCACTGTCTCAATGGACATGAGTTTGAGTAAACTCCAGGAGTTGGTGATAGACAGGGAGGCCTGGCATGCTGCAGTCCATGGGGTCACAAAGAGTCGGGCATGACTGAGGGACTGAAGTGAACTGAACTGAACTGATTAAGCAAGTTATTTCAAAATAATGATGAAATAATGCACTTCAAATGATCCACATCATTCACAGTATATTCAGTGCTTTCAACAGGGAAACATCATGTAGTCTCTAACTTGTATCCTCTAGAAAGGAAACCTTCTTAGGTGATAGGCTAATATCTTGGATAACAGGGCTCACAGGTCTGTGCTAAACTTCCTTCTGATAAAAAGTCCTACTTCCCCACGCACACAAGTGGGAAATGTTCCAAACTAGGCCAATCATCTTCCCTTTGACCTCTGATTAATGGGTTGGAAGTATCTGAGCAGAAGGCATTAAGACTACCCATTTGTATTAGTAGAAAATGAAGCTAACAGAAAGAGAAACAGAAACTCAGGCAATCCTAATAACATTTCATTTCTCTATTTCTTAGTCTTCCTTAACACCATCAGCTATATATCTGTCCTAACCAAAGTTTGTAAATACAATCAATAAATATCTCATTTGATTATACCAGGATAGAGAAGTTAAGATTCTCTGATTAATATAAGACTGAAGCCCTATAGTGCCTCCTATTATGACTCCCCTCCCCTTCCTAAGATGGCTCCCCAAGTCCCCGACCCCACATTTCAGCTCCTTTCTCCTAGTGCACAGAATAACAATTTCAAAATCTCTATTGAATCTAAATCAGGTCTCTTCTAGCGATTATTTAGAACCTTTCATCCAAGATTGAATCTAAATCAGGTTTACTTCAGTAATTATTTAGAACAATTCAGCCATTTTTCTCCTTCAATGACAAATTCATTTATCAAATTACTAAAAGGGAGAGGTGTAAGAGATATATTGAGGTGTAAGAATTTTGTGTATTAAAAAAAATTTTTTTTCTTACATTCATAAAAGAAACCCTGCATGGTAAATTTTTGGATATGTGTGCCAGTGTTAGTCTTCAGTCATTAACAGATAGAACAAGAATCTCTCCGGTTGTTCATTTCTTCCTGGAAAGTGAAAGCATCAGTCGCTCAGTAGTGTCTGGCTCTTTGTGACTCCATGGGCTGCAGCCCGCCAGGCTCCTCTTTCCATGGAATTTTCCAGGCAAGAATACTAGAATGGATAGCCATTCCCTTCTCCAGAGGATCTTCCCAACCAAGGAATCAAACCCAGGTCTACTGCATTAAAAGCAGATTCTTTAATGTCTGAGCCATTAGGAAGGCCCCTGATCCACTAGGTTGCTACCTAAAACTTGTGAAAGAAAGTGAAAGTGAAGTCGCTCAGTCATGTCCAATTCTTTGCGACCCCATGGACTGTAGCCTACAAGGTTCCTCCATCCATGGGATTTTCCAGGCAAGAATACTGGAGTGGGTTGCCATTTCTTTCTCCAGGAGATCTTCCCGATCCAGGGATTGAACTCGGGTCTCCCGCATTGTAGGCAGATGCTTTATCATCATCTGCTGCTGCTAAGTCTCTTCAGTCGTGTCCGACTCTGTGCGACCCCATAGATGGCAGCCGACCAGGCTCCGCCGTCCCTGGGATTCTCCAGGCAAGAACACTGGAGCGGGTTGCCATTCCCTTCTCCAATGTGTGAAAGTGAAAAGTGAAAGTGAAGTCGCTTAGTCCTTTCCGACTAGTAGCGACCCCATGGACTGCAGCGCACCAGGCTCCTCCGTCCATGCGATTTTCTAGGCAAGAGTACTGGAGTGGCTTGCCATTGCCTTCTCCGCTTTACCATCTGAGCCACCCTAAAACTTATCAGACAACAACTTGTATCATTTGTGTTAAGCAAACTAATAAATAGCCACTATGATATCTCTATAACGTGATCACTGACTTAGAGCCAGACATCTTGGAATGTGAAGTCAAGTGGGCCTTAGAGAGCATCACTACAAACAAAGCTAGTGGAGGTGATGGAATTCCAGTTGAGCTCTTTCAAATCTTGAAAGATGATGCTGTGAAAGTGCTGCACTCAATATGCCTGCAAATTTGGAAAACTCAGCAGTGGCCACAGGACTGGAAAAGGTCAGTCTTCATTCCAATCCCAAAGAAAGGCAATGCCAAAGAATGCTCAAACTACCTCACAGTTGCACTCATCTCACACGCTAGTAAAGTCATGCTCAAAATTCTCCAAGCCAGGCTTCAGCAATATGTGAACCATGAACTCCCAGAAGTTCAAGCAGGTTTTAGAAAAGGCAGAGGCACCAGAGATCAAATTGCCAACCTCCGCTGGATCATGGAGAAAGCAAGAGAGTTCCAGAAAAACATCTATTTCTGCTTCATTGACTATGCCAAAGCCTTTGACTGTGTGGATCACAATAAACTGTGGAACATTCTGAAAGAGATGGGAATCCCAGACCACCTGACCTGCCTCTTGAGAAACCTGTATGCAGGTCAGGAAGCAACAGTCAGAACTGGACATGGAACAACAGACTGGATCCAAATAGGAAAAGGAGTACGTCAAGGGTGTATATTGTCACCTTGCTTATTTAACTTATATGCAGAGTACATCATGAGGAACGCTGGGCTGGAAGAAGCACAAGCTGGAATCAAGATTGCTGGGAGAAATATCGATAACCTCAGATATGCAGATGACACCACCCTTATGGCAGAAAGTGAAGAGGAACTCAAAGGCCTTTTGATGAAAGTGAAAGAGGAGAGTGAAAAGGTTGGCGTGAAGCTCAACATTCAGAAAACAAAGATCATGGGATCTGGTCCCATCACTTCATGGGAAATGGAAAAACAGCGGAAACAGTGTCAGACTTAATTTTTTTGGGCTCCAAAATCACTGCGGATGCTGATTGCAGCCATGAAATTCAAAGATGCTTACTCCTTGGAAGGAAAGTTATGACCAACCTAGATAGCATATTAAAAAGCAGAGACATTACTTTGCCAACAAAGGTCCGTCTAGTCAAGGCTATGGTTTTTCCCATGGTCATGTATGGATGTGAGAGTTGGACTGTGAAGAAAGCTGATCGCCGAAGAATTGATGCTTTTGAACTGTGGTGTTGGAGAAGACTCCTGAGAGTCCTTTGGACTGCAAGGAGATCCAACCAGTCCATTCTAAAGATCAATCCTGGGTGTTCATTGGAAGGACTGATGCTAAAGCTGAAGCTCCAATACTTTGGCCACCTCATGCAAAGAGTTGACTCACTGGAAAAGACTCTGATGCTGGGAAAGGTTGGGGGCAGGAGGAGAAGGGGACGACAGAGAATGAGATGGCTGGATGGCATCGCTGACTCTGTGGACATGAGTTTGAGTGAATTCTGGGAGTTGGTGATGGACAGGGAGGCCTGGCGTGCTTTGATTCATGGAGTCGCGGAGAGTCGGACACAACTGAGCGACTGAACTGAACTGAACTGATGATATCTCTTTTCTAGAGGAAAATGTCAAAAATTATCCCCCTAATTTTTGTTAACTGAAAAAGAAAGAGCTAAAGGAACAACAAAAGAGGTCCCTTATAAGAGTAGAATGAATTGTCTGCACTTTAAAAATGGTTCACTGTGCATTAACTTTTTAAGTAAATGGGGTTTTACAAATAACTTCTGTTTTCATTCATTATCTTAACTTTTGCTTATTCTGAAAGATAATGCTCCTAATAATATATAAGGATAGTTGCCTATCCTATAGGAATAGGGATTAAAATGAAGTCGCTCAGTCGTGTCTGACTCTTTGCGACCCCATGGACAGTAGCCTACTATAGGGCGCCTTACAGGTGCTCACAACAAGATGGCGCCTGACAGATGTCAGGAGGGTGCGGCCCCAGATAACCACAAAAGATTCTGATTGGCTCCTGAACACCTCTCTTTGCATGCTTTAATGTGATTGGAAAGCCTTTTTCAAAAACCCCCGCGCTTGCCCCAGCTTGCCTATATATACTAGGAGCTTACACCAATAAAACGGAACTGCCTTGACAGAACCCCCGCTGCATCTGAGTGTCTCTCTCCGGGCGAGGGAGGCTGTGGGGCGGGCGGTCCGCTCACCTCTTCTTTGGGGCTTGCTCCTTCAGACCTAGACCCCCAGAGGGGCTAATCTCGGGTGGCTCTCTTGCCGAGTCCGAGGCTCCCCTCAATCTCTGGCTTCCATCTTGGAGCACTACAGGGCGGGAGAAGGGAAAGGAAGAGAGGGGACTCCACGTTTGGCGCTGGAAGGACCCACAGCCTACCAGGCTCCTCCGTCCGTGGGATTCTGCAGGCAAGAGTACTGGAGTGGGTTGCCGTTTCCTTCTCCAAGGGATAGGGATAGATGCCTTTAAAATTATCAAAATGTTCTAAACAGCTCCTCTCTTCCATGGCAGGATTAAAGCCATGAAATTTTCTCCATAGTATCATCGCAACCTGCATGTATATTAATACTAGTTCAAACTAGTTTGCTATACATCAAAATTAAAACATTTCACCATAATTAATTTTTGATGAGCTAGAGCCATGATGATATGATCCCCATAATGACTAATTGTCATTTGCATCGCTGCTTCTTATTCCTGTGGGGTAAAAGGACGTGGAACAATGGACAGAGTCCTTAAAAGTGAACACACTCTGTATCTGTTCAGCCTCAGCTCACACAGAGGAACTTTTTTGGGGAATTAAATGGTTGTGCTGAATATGAATTATGAAGGAGCTTTACTTCCTTAAATAAATAATTTTGGTTTCATCAAAATATGAATGCTTCCAAAGTACTTATCATGCATATAAATGTCATCTATTATGAGTGACTTTTCATTAAGGAAAAAAGAGGCTGAGAATCAGCTGATTAGAATGTCACTTTTATTTACTCACTAAATCTTTACTGGGTTCCTGATAGGTGAAACTCACTAGAAAAAATCTGTTAGCTCTATTTAGTGACAGAAATATCAATCATAAATGATACATTTATCACTAATATCAGAGCAAGAATTACCATTGAGTTCATT
Organism: Moschus berezovskii; assembly: GCF_049115385.1. NCBI lineage: Eukaryota > Metazoa > Chordata > Mammalia > Artiodactyla > Moschidae > Moschus > Moschus berezovskii. The sequence continues at coordinate 71,404,797 of NC_142464.1, read as the reverse complement.
TCCTAGTACTTAGATCTATCTCACTACTGGACAAATAGTTTTAAAAGACTTCCAGATCTCTTGTCTCTGAAGATTTGTCTCTATAAGCTTGCATTAAGGAAGAAAACCTGATATTAACAAAAATAGTAACATAATGATATTTTGAAATGCAACACATAATTTAAGAGTAGGCCTTCAATTTGAGCCTGTTAGATTAAACAAGATTTATTTTAGCTTCATTTATTTAGGCTCCTTATGCCAATCAATTGTAAAATTCAGTCTGATTAATGTTAAGCCCACGGATGCCCAAAAGCAAAGAGAAGTTACTGTGGAGCTTCTATTAGGGATTTTTAAAGCACAGTGGCTCAGAAATAATTATATCCCTAACACCAAAGTTTATATTATTTCGTTTCTATTCACTGTACATGTATGCACATATGTTCATGTGTAATATATAGGTATATATTATTTAATATACATATCTACTATATAAATATTATAAATGTATGTTCTTTAAGAGAAATTTGCATTTCATTTATTTCTTCATATAAATTCATTTTAAAGGCAATCTTAAAAAAAAAATTTTGTCTAAAAACGATCCTCAGTTCAGGCAAAATCTTTTTTAAAGTACATCTCTGATTTTTCATGGTAAAATTTCTCATCTGGGGGGGGGGGGTGTAGAGCAATTTCAAATATCCTTCTTTAAATGGGTTTTTGATAGTTTAAGGAAAATCTATCCTAATTATTAAAGATACCTTCTCAACTATCAAAATTGAATATAGATATCCTTATATAGTAGAAATCAATAACAAATATTCTTAGCATATGAAACTATACAGTAGTTTAAAAAAAGACTCTTTTTTCAGAATGAAATTTAAAGGTTTGTTTTCCTAAGAACAGAACTACTACAGGAAAGACAAAAATGTCAAATAGCTACAATTTGCATAATCAACGAAATTCAAAAAGTCACTATATTCTAACACAGGAACAATTTAAGATATCAAATATTGTTTTCAAATGGAAAACTTAGTTTCCAAAATGTATACTTCAATTAATGGGCTTCCCAGGTGGTGAAGAACCTACCTGCCAATGCAAGAGATGTGGGTTCAAACCCTGGGTTAGGAAGATCCCCTGGAGGAGGGCATGGCAACTCATTCCAGTATTCTTGCCTGGAGAAACCCATGGATAGAGAAGCCTTGGCAGGCTATGGTCCAGAGGGTCGTAAAGAGTCAGACACTACTGAAGTGACTTAGCACACACATATACAGTTCAATTAATACAAGAAAAAGTTTAGATATGACTAAAATTGGTCAATTATCTTTTAAAATACCTTAACACACTTTCCCTGCTCTAAAGCAAAAACTACTGGTAAACAAAAATAAAGGAGGTAGTAAAAAAAACATCTACAAGTTGGAAGTTTTTCTGGATTTTTTGGATAAGTTAAAGCTTTAGTGTGTGTTTATGGGGATGTGTGTGTATATGAAGACTATAGAGTTTTTTATGTTGAAAAATAAATTTTCATTGAACATTTCTGAACCACAAAAATATAAGAAAATAAAGAGACATGTGTCCTGAATTCCAAGCACAAATACTACAAACCTCAAATTGTATGCAAAATTATATGAATTTAAAAAATTAAATTATCTGATATTCAATAACTCAGAAAATATATCGAATTCTAAAAAATAGGATGCTCAGAGAATTATTCCAGAATACAATGCAAGGTTACTTGTTTCATTATTTATTACTTGTTTCCAATAAAAGAAAAATTTATTTCTTCAATTTTTTCCTATCATGGTAAAATCTGTTTTCCCTGGAGAAATATCTCAAATGATGAAAAACAGAGGGGAAGGGAATATAACTAAACACACATGCGCTCTATAGAAAGCTACTCCACCTAATAGTGCCTGTACAAATTGCCTGTGGCTTCTCTGAACCCTACAATAAGTGAATGGTCCTCTTATGTAGGACTCTACCATTGAGAAGAGAAGCAGTCCTTCAAATCCCAGGTTACTAAGGAAAGCCCTCACCCCCACACACCCTAGACCTACCTCAGCACATCCCAAAGCAAAATTCACTCCCTAACACATGCTTAGTAACGCTACTCATCCCAGCCTTAGCTTTCCTTATATTGCTTTTTGCTACAGAGATCCTGGTGGGACCATGACAGGAACTGTTGATGACCCCAAAATGTGCACCTAGATTTTACCCTTGGTGTGGAAGAGCAAAAAAATCTAGAACATATCCATCAGCACTAAAGAAACTGGAGAAATTAATCATCTTCAGCCCCACTGCCAATGCACTATTCATATAGCATTGTGGACACTGAGCTGCCCAAGGTACTCCTTTAAGGAAGGACTTGCCCCAGCTACAAGGTATGCTATTGGCAGGTGCCTATTAGATCTCAGCCCCTTAGGAAGTTGCCTCAGTTGCAGAGAGCCACTCTCACGAAGGCCAAGACCCTTTCTCATTTAGCCCACTGGGTTCTCAAAACCCAGTTTTGGCCAATGTCAGACAAGCCTGATGGACCCTTTTACCTTCAGAACCCCCTGTACTGTTGGCTGAAACTTGTTAGAGCTGCATCACAGTTCAGGATCTGCTGCTGCTGCTGCTGCTAAGTCACTTCAGTCGTGTCCGACTCTGTGTGACCCCATAGACGGAAGCCCACCAGCCTCCCCCATCCCTGGGATTCTCCAGGCAAGAACACTGGAGTGGGTTGCCATTTCCTTCTCCAGTATTTCTCCCCTATTCTCCTTCCTTCCTCTGCTTTCCACAGATGTTGATCTCAAGGACTCTTCCTAAAATAAATCTGAATATTAAACACAGCATCATAGCCTACTTGTGGAAGAATTTCATCTACAACATCCAGTAAATGAGAATAGGATTTAGAGATAAAACAAATTTGCCAACAGTGTGACAAGAGTTCATGTTTGAGCTGGACATCAAATTAGGTCTTTTAACTAGCTCTCATAGACTTATATCTGAATAAAATCATCAATTAAAAAAAATGACTATCAACTAAGACCCAACTCAAAGTTAAATGTGGATTCTCATGAAGAAAATGAATCCATTTCTAGGAATAGAAATGGGTTAATTAGCCTATAGTGAATACTTCAACATTTCAGATTGATAAAAATGAGAAGCAGAGGGTTTATATATTGGGGCTTACCTGGTGGCTCAGATGGTAAAAAGTCTGCCTGCAGTTCAGGAACCTTTCACTTAAAAAACAATTAATTTATAACATGCCTTCATCTTTGGTTAATTTGAAATCACTTTATAAAACTTCCAGTTCATCCTAATATATCTGTGCTTTCAGGTCCTGCTTCAAGATACAAAGATAAAATAATCTGCATCTTTTACATTATCATTCCATATCTACATTGTACACACACACACACAATACACACAACTTTCAAGGAGGTTGAATGACTTTAAAATCTAGCCAGCTAAGGACAAATGCTAAAAGAAAAGGAATTACACGATGTTGAAAAAATGATAGGATAACAAGTTTGATAAGGAAAAGAAAGAACTAGTGACTATTCTAGGGCACAATGGGCTAATAATTTTGATTATTTTGAGTTATATGACTCTGTGGCTTGATATTAGCCTTAGCTCACCAACAATATAATCCACTTTAGCCAAATTTAAGCATAAAATAATTTCCAAGGGAATCACATAGTTAAGCTTGCACATAGTCGAGTTGCTGTGGGGGGACCCAAATCCTCTGTCTAGGTGCAGATGTTGCAGTTTCCCACACTGAGACAGGACAGACACCAGAGCCTCACTTCTCCCTCTCCAGGAAGACAGACACTTCTTCTTGTATTTTCAGTTGATAGTTGAAGGCTAAATGACATGATGAGGAAGGAGACTGGGAAAGTGAGTTTCTGGACTTCTAACTTCAGAGGGCAAAGTTCACACTATGGGAAATTCCATGAGCATTGACTATTTACTCCAAAATTGGCCATTAATTGTGACAAATATCCATATGGATGTTCCCAAGTTTTCTGCTGGTCTATGTCTGGAGGAAAAAAAAAATACTTGCTTAAATAAGATTTAGTTTTTTCTGTTTAAACTACAATGTCTTTAACATGTAAAATCATATTGTGTGAAGCGCGTGGAAGGACTGGCTTTTCACAGCAGAGGTGGTATGTTGGGGATTTGGGAAGGTCAGCCATGCTTCACAAAGAAGGTACAATATAGAATTAAGTTGGAAAGTGGGTGGGTTTGGGGCAACCTGGAAAAGTAGCATGATGTGTGTATTTGCTTATGAGTATGATATGAGGCTGTTGAGAAATGAGAACAAAGAGCAGGAAAAAAATCTGTTGAGAGTAAAGTGTAGTGCTTGGTAATGGGAAGTTAGTGTGCTTGTAAATAGGAAACATGATCCAGTCAGACAGAGAAAGGCTGAGCTACTGTACAAAAGTTAAAGCCCTTATGATAACAGATTGTCTGTTCAGAATACAACCCTTTCCATCTGAGGTTTTCAGGATTGATAAAAATTATACTTCCTTTTACACTAACTTGATATACTGTAGTAAAAACTTTGATTTTCTTTTACAGAAAAGTCATGACTGACCATTTAGCTATATAACCACTTTGCTGCTGCTGCTGCTAAGTCACTTCAGTCATGTCCGACTCTGTGCGACCCCATAGACAGAAGCCCACCAGGCTCCCCCATCCCTGGGATTCTCCAGGCAAGAACACTGGAGTGGGTTGCCATTTCCTTCTCCAATGTGTGAAAGTGAAAAGTGAAAGTGAAGCCGCTCAGTCTTTACCACTTAGCTATGCCCCAGTGCCAAATTTACTCCCAAGGATGACAATATAGGAGGCTCAGGAAGAGCCTAAAGAAGGAAAAGAATGTCAACTGGTAAGGACTATTCCTATCTGCTGAAGTAAGTGGGAAGAGAGGGGGATATGGAAACTTTGAAGAATGAAAAGATTGTGACTGATAGAGAGCAACATGTAAGAAACTGTTGTTTGAAGAAAAGGACTAGATAGAAACATTGAGGGAGAGAATGAGGTCATGACACAATCACTGGTGAACAATTTAGACTCTCAATTGAGTGAAACTACCAGGTTAATAACTTCTGAACACCCTGAGTATTTACAGTTAGTTTCAAAGACTTTCATGAAAATGGATTTCTTTTTCTCCCAGAGTTGGAATGAAAGCCCTACTACCAAGAACTAAGACACTGACCTTAGACACAAGTCAGTGAACAAAATCATCAAATTCTATGAGAAATAGTGACAGTGGAAAAAACAGTTTAACTTTTTAGAAGAAATGGACACCTTTGGAAGTGAATATGAAAATAGCCTGAAAGAAAGAAGAGTCAGATTAGAGATTTGAGGGCTCTACATACAAAATGGGAAAACACGATAAAGTCAGCAGCAAGAAAAGCAGGGCAAAATGAAAGTTATTTCTGTCCAAACTTCAGAACAACACCCCAGTTAAATAGAAGTACTCAAGATGACAATGTTATAGAAATACTGCCGATAATAACATATATATATATATATATATATAAGAAATACTTGAGATTTGAAGATAATAGACTAAGACTCCAAATTCCATTTATGAGCTTCCAAATGCAAATATACTTCATTCTTGCTATCTTATATTTAGAATAGAAAATACTATTGTTGAAATTGCACCCATAACTTTAAAATCTTTGCCACTACTGTGTCTTAACAGAACCATGTTCTAAAATGTGCAGTAGGCATGATAATTTTATCTGACCGACATATAATTATTAGACTTCCCTTGTAGCTCAGCTGGTAAAGAATCTGCTGGCAATGTGGGAGACCTGGGATTGACCCCTGGGTTGGGAAGATCCCCTGGAGAAGGGAAAGGGCTATCCACTCCTGTATTCTGACCTAGAGAATTCCATGAACTGTATAGTCCATGGGGTTGCAAAGAGTCAGACACAACTGAGCAACTTTCACTTTCACATATAATTAGCAATCGTAAAAACCTTAAAAGAGGTTCCAGGACAAACTCTCCTTATATGGAATTTTATATGATGATGAATATCAATACTTAACAATATAGCTTGTTTGAGCTTTAATCAGTCCCCAACTATCCTATTTTAGGTTTCTATGAGAATAAGTTTAGTTTCCTTGCCAGATGTTTATATTTTAATTTTACCTAATAATGAAACATCTATTATTTGGTACAATAATATATTTGGTACAGTAATGTATAGGAAAGGCTAAGGTAGTCTGTGTCCTTCAAGCTCTCTGTCCCTCTCTGCAGTACACAGGAGCAGAGAAAGCTGTCATTCATTTGTCCATGAACTATTTCGTGAATACTTATTATGTGTCAGATGCTGTATTATCTTGCCTGATAATAAGATTTTTAAAGTCTATGCCGTGAAATGGGATCAGTATTAACAAGAGAGACACTTGTTTGTCTCATATATTCTAACATGGCTAGGGGAAAAAAATGTGAAAATCCAGGACAAATAGGACTTGGTAAACAGAAATGAGAGAGCAGAAATGATAAATAGAAACATAGCCAACCAGACCCTGGGGGAAGGATAGCAAAGGAAAGCAGATGAGACAAGAAGAGAAATGACACTTTCAAGCAATTATGAAAAAGAGATTCAGCACAAACTAAAAACACGTAAAATGTAAATGTGTACATATGCCTGTGCATGTGTGGACAGAAAATACCTATGCTTGTTTTTTCTGTTGGGTTCTCATTGGTTATAACACAGATGGGATGCTTTCTTGTAATAGCCTGAGATTATATACATCCACAGCAATTGAACAGATAAGCAGAAACACAGAAAAAGATACTACTCATTGAGAAGAAGAACCTGGAAAAGTATTCAGCACCTGAAATCTTTGTGATTCCTTTCTCTTGGCGCTTGCCCATATGCTAGCTCATCTCCTTAAACACCTAGGAATGTAGCTCTTTTGTTTCTCTTTATGAGGGTATCCATGGAGAAGGAAATGGCAACCCACTCCAGTACTCTTGCCTGGAAAATCCCATGGACAGAGAAGCATGGTAGGCTACAGTCTATGGGGTCACAAAGAGTCGGACACGACTGAGTGACTTCACTCACTTACTATGAGGGTATCCAACAACTTCAATCCTTAGAAACATTAAGGCATGGACCGTAACCTCTTTGTCCCAAGTTTGAGATGGCAGTGACCAGTACATTTGCAATTGATTTGAGGCACAAACCCTTTTCCAAGGAGCAGGCACACAACTTCCTTGGCTATGTACACTCTGGCTGTTTTAAACACCTGGATTGTGCTAGCTCTTCCTAAGGCACCTACAAGCACCTAAGGAGAACAGGTAGGTTCTTTGGGTTCCTCTGCCACCTGTCAGGATCCTGGAGGGCTGGAATTGGGCCATTTTTTCTCATTCTATTTTCCTCTCGTTCTTATTTAACAGAATATCAATTTGGGTGAGTCTTTTACTCTCTCTTAGCTTTAGTTTGTTCCTACAAAAATAGAGATAGTACATGCTCACAGCAGAGCAAAACTGATAAGTAAAGCATTTGAAAATGTGCCTGGTTCTATTAAGTGCTCAATAAATATTAGATATTATCATCACCACCACCTTGTTGACTGACTTGTTATTGCCCCAGATATTTCTGTGTCTACTCTTTAGAGAAGAAATATCACAGCATACCCCTGCAGGTTCTAACTTTACCCCTCAATGCATAAAGTGACCTGAATATGCTGGGACTCTTCTGCAAAATACAATCTTAATTTATTCATTCCTTCCTTCACTTAGCCATTCAACACCCAGTAAACAGCATACTGAGTGTTCCGCACGAAGAGAAAAGCTGAATGTGGAAGGCAAAAGTAAAAACGTTGTTTCCAGTTTCCTGAATAGCTGCTAACTTCCTTTAACTCTTTTTTTTTTTTTTTAATTTTTAGCTTTACTTACAAAAGACTGTTTTGAAAGATAAGATGGTCACTATTCAAATCAGTTTCCCTGTGGTATACGTTTGTTCCCTAGTACACTGCGTCGGTAACTTGCCGAGTAATCCTTATTAATGCAGAAGGATACTCTGGTAACCTGCGCCTTATGAGCCTCCTGCCAAGTCTCCCCAGATGACGTCAGACTGTGTGCCGCTTGGCCATTGGCTGAAAGGGACACCCGGCTGGTGGCACCACTTCCCATGCCAGCGCCACCTGTGCTCCTGGCCTCTGCCCACCTTTTACCCCCGGCACTGCCTGAATGCCCCAGTGACTCATCCCGGACCCCAGTGGCCTCTCCTCCCTCGGTCCCAGCTCTAACTTGTCTCCTTCGCGGGCTGCTCCTGTTATGTGGGGTGCCTAGGCCTGGCCGTGTCCCGCAGGAACTCAATGACTGGGACCAGGCTGCTCTCAGTAAGCTTTGAAAACAAACAAATAAATGTACCTAGCCCTGGGGTTGGGGGCGGGGGAGGAATTCAAGAGGTTCCTGACTACAGGAATTTTGAAATAACAAATGATTTAAGTACTTAATGGAGTAATTGCAGCCTTTTATTGAATACTGTGCCTAGTTTTTTTTCCCTAAAATCTTCATGTATGTTATCTCATTAAAGCTTTCTCATAACATTGTGAATTAGATATTATCATCTTCTTTTTAGAGATAAAATTTAGGGAAGTTAATTAATTTTCCTAAGTTTATACACATGCTAACTAGCAAAGTTTGATTGAAACTCATCTGACTTTAAAGCCCATGGTAGTGATCTGTATCTCATTGCCCAGTCTCAATAATACATATAAGTCAGTTTACTTTACTATAATAATTTATTCATGCATTGGCTTATATCTGTAATACTTTCATCTAGACTTTCTAACTTTCCTTCTCAGAAAATCTCTAAAGCATAATAAACAATATATTCCTCTACCAAAAAGGAAATTCAGACTATGGGATTTAGATGAGATGGTGCCATATCTTCTAGTTAGCAAGGGGGAGAGCCAAGACACAAGCTTCTGACCCTGAATCTCATTCAAGAATTAAAAGCCTATAGATTTAAGCTTTAAGCAGTGGTAAAATATGGTCTACCAGAGATTAGAAGCTATTTAAGGTATTTTGTTTTAAAATACACTTTCTAATAGGGGCAGAAATTGAGGCTAAAACATCATTCCAGAGTAAAAGTAAAAAGCTCAAGTATTTAGTATAGAACGAGTCCAAAAACACAAAACAAAATTATCATCTAAGATTATGACCAAATGAAATAATCTTCCAGATTATAAGAGAAACATGCTTAGTTACCTCAGTCAATGAAGATTTAATGTAAGAATCAAATGGAGAAGAAGAAAAATGTTAAGTCTGATTCCTGGTTTTATATCTGCCAAGGATTCCAATAAAGATCAGAATCCTTAAAGTGGTTTACAAACCTTCCAGTACAGAACCTATGACTTTATCTACAACCTCATTTCTAGACATACACGCTGCACATCTAAAGTTATTTCAGGGGCCATGATCTCTTGTCTCAAAGCTTTTAAAATATGTTCCATGTTTTGAATTCAAAGAGAAAATGGGAGGATCTGAGTGACCTAGCTGTGGCCAGCTGGTACTATCCTGAAGCTCTGCTCATAGACAATAAGAAAGCAGGTAGAGAGTGATCTTTCATATAGGGCCATTCTTTTCACTGTAACCCCAGATGATGTGTGGTTACAAAAATACTCGCAGTCAGTCAGTTTCTTCAAAACTAGTTTATGGAAGTGGAATACCCATTCCACGATGAAAAGTCACAGCAGAAGATCTGGCCAGAATGCACAGTAAACAAGCAAAATCATTAGTTAGCACCCCAAGGATACAGTCACACTCCATCACATAAGGCCTTAAGACAGAGTCAATGAATTGTTAATTATTTCATATAGGTTAGTAGCTACAAAGATGCTAAACAATGAATTTGGCTTAATGCCCTAAATAAGCAACAGTCATTAGCAAAGTCATTAATTAGGGTTATGTTTACCCTTTTATCATCAACTCTAATTATTTGTTTGAACTCAGATCCTGTTATTACCAGGCAACATCGAAGGCAGTAAGGAAAATATGCATGCATCTCTGAAGTATAGACTGCAGAATTTTGCCAAGCTGAGCTCGAGTCTGACTTACTATTTTAATAACAAGGCTGCTAAGAAAAGGTTTTTCTTTACAACAGATGTGGGAACCTCATTAGTGAATTTGCTAATTAGTCTAGTTTTAATAGATAAACACATTGAAGTAGGTAGATAGACTAATCAGTTTCGCTAAAGGAGCTGGTTACTTTCCATTTCAAAAACCCTTGGGCTTATAATGAGATATATTATTTCTAGTGAATAATCTTTGGAAAATGAATTATAACATTACTTCTATATTTTAAAATTTCATATTACTGTAACCACATTAAAACCTGACCACTGGATTGATGATCACAACAGATATTACGATAGTCTCTTTCGAAATAATTATTAAGTATATTGAAATATACATTTGCATATAGTACTATTTTATTGTGCTAAATAAAACTGACAACACTCATTAAACCAGTTTGTGTTATGGCTTAGAAATACATATAGATCATATATTTTACAGTTTGATGTGAACAAATCTGACTTGTCAATCAACTTGTCAATCAACAACAATACATTTTGTGTATTTTTGTACACTTTTAAATATTTTACATTACATAAATTAAGTGATATATTTAATTGATTTTACCACTCTTACTGTTGTATTATTTTTGCTTTCTTATTTATTAGTGGCATAAGCCAAGGTACCATCAGGAAACACAAATGCTTCAATGAGCAGACAAATAACAAATTCCCAGATAATATTAGTCCCCTACTCCTGGGCAGGGAGTAGGGGAGTAATAAGGAATGGTAATACACCCATAGCAGTAATGCAAAGCCATTACCATTCTTGAGGCTGAAAAGACAAGACCATTACCAGAGCTCACTGAGTAGTAGTGCTATGGAGGAGTGGTCATCTGGTATGCCAAGATCACAATGGTCTCAATCCTTTATTTGATTAAACCTGCACTGCTAGGTTGGCTGCTTCCCAGATGTCTCAGTGGTAAAGGATCCGTCTGCCAATGTAGATGATGCAGGTTCGATCCCTGAGTCCAGAAAATCCCCTGGAAAAGGAAATAGCAAAGCCACACCAGTATTCTTGCCCGGAAAAATCCTAAAGATTGAGCAGCCTGGCAGGGTACAGCCCATGGGGTAACAAAGAATCAGACATGACTGAACATGCATATGATAAACCAGGTTAGCTAGTGATTTTAGCTAGCCACCATTACATTAACAAACACACATCTCTGAAGAAAGACAATAGAATAGAAAGCACTTCAGTTTATCTCTGTAGATCTATGTGCACTATTTGGTACTAAGTCAGAAATAACCAGGCACACTAATTGGTAAAAGTGGAAATGATCACAAATACAAAATAATTAAGGAATGAAAGAGCCAGATCATGCAGTTCTTTATTTCATTCATCAAACACCTTTCATAGCATGTCATGTGTGCTGGACCATACTCTTCAGTGCTAAAAATAATACCAAAGACAAAAAAGCTAAACTTATTTAATCCTTATACCAACCCTAGGAAGTAGGCATCATTACACCCTCGTTTTACAGACAAGGGACTGTGATGGACACAACACCCTAAAAGGTGTTTACATTTTAACACCTGAAATCTGTAAATATATGCCTTATATGGTGAAAGGGATTTTACAGTTTTTTTAAGTTAAGGATATTGAGTTGGGGAGATTATCCTGGATGATGCCAGTGTGACTGATCACAGAGTTCCTTTCAAGAGGGAGGCAGGAGGGTAAAGACTCAGAAAAGATGTGATGAAAAAGCAGAGTCTGGAGCCGTAAGAAGGCATCATAGGCAAAGAACACAGGTGGCTTCTTAAAGCTGGAAAAAAATCAAGGCAATGGATTATACCCTAGCCTCCAGGAGGAACAACCCTGCCGACCCAGTGATTTTAGGACTCCTGACCTCCAGAACTGCACAACAATACATGTGTGTTGTGCTGTACCACTATGTTTCCAATGATCTGTTGCAGCCCGTCTCCCTCCTCTCTCTCAATTTCCCTTTCTGTCTCTTTCCAAAGACCCAAATGGAGAGAACCTGAAGCCTCCTGCTGTAAGAGTGGTGAGTGACCTTGGAAGAAGAACCTACTACTCAGTCAGTTCTTCAGAGACGCAGTCACAGCCAATAGGCCAACAGTTTGACCGCAGACTTTCAATGGGCCATATGGGAGATAATCCAGCTAATATATTTGGAGTTAATTTGTTACACAGTATGTATTAAAAAAACACTTGCTCCTTGGAAGGAAAGCTATGACCAATCTAGATAGTCTATTAAAAAGCAGAGACATCACTTTAGTTTTTCCAGTAGTCCTGTACGATGTGAGAGTTGGACCATAAGAAGGCTGAGCACCAAAGAATTGATGCTTTCAAACTGTGGTACTGGAGGAGACTCTAGAGAGTCAATCCTAAAGGGAATCAACCCTGAATATTCCTTGGAAGGACTGATGCTGAACCTGAAGCTCCAATACTTTGGCCACCTAATGTGAAGAATTGACTCATTGGAAAAGACCCTGATGCTGGGAAAGATTGAAGGCAAAAGGAGAAAAGGGCATGCAGAGAATTAGATGGTTAGATAGCATCACGCACTCAGTGGACATGGATTTGAGCAAACGAGACAGTGAAGGACAGGGAAGCCTGGCATGCTGCAGTTCATGGGGTCACAGAGTCAGACACAACCTAGCAAGTGAGCACACACATGATCAGGCACCCCAAGATGGCTGTCTGCTTGCTCTCTGTACATCCCCTTCTAGACCACGGCCTGCTTCACCTACACCCTACTCACCTGACTGACCTTCCTACATACTTGCTCCCACCCCAGCTAGTGATTGTTCAATTTCAGATTTTTTCATGTCATAGATATATTAAATTATGTCTTATATGCAGTATTTGATTTTAAAGTATGAAGTAAGTAAGCATTCCATCTAGTGGTTATTACCCTTGTCTCTCAAGCATGTCTGTTTATTTCCTTGTGTGTTGGGGATTTTGGCTGCTACCTCATATTTTCTTTACAATAAGAATTTTAGAAATCTGAATTGGGGAACTTTTACTCCAAGAAAGATTTTGCTTATGACGGAATTCAATGGTAGTGCCTATCTGGGGTCAATTTAGCCTCCATTGAAATAATTAAGGAATTTAATTATGGATTAATTCTTCTCGTGTAAGATTTAATTTGCCCATGTGGCAGATAGTCCTGTTGTCTTCTGAGATACCACCACATAGTTTATGTTCGATTGCATGAGGAGGGGTGATTTTGCTTATTTAACATAGAAAAACATTCTATAGCTGAACACAAGATTTTTTTTTTCCTTTTTGCTCAGATGATAATACTGTGATTCACACTTTTTTTTTTTTTTTTTTGCTATCTCTGATTATTCCCTTGGGATCAGTTCAGTTCAGTTAAGTCACTCCATTGTGTCCAACTCTTTGTGACCCCATGAATTGCAGCACACCAGGCCTCCGTGTCCATCTCCAATTCCCAGAGTTCACCCAAACTCATGTCCATCGAGTCAGTGATGCCATCCAGCCATCTCATCCTCTGTCGTCCCCTTCTCCTTCTGCCCCCAATTCCTCCCAAAATCAGAGTCATTTCAAATGAGTCAGTTCTTCACATTAGGTGGCCAAAGTATTGGAGTTTCAGCCTCAGGATCAGTCCTTCCAATGAACACCCAGGACTGGTCTAGAGCTCTACAAAATGTAATTACTGGATGAAAATTTACATAATATTTGAAGGTTTGAAAGTATATTGCCAGATTGTATTTCAGAAAGTATCTACCAATTTGTACCCTCATCAACAGTGTATATATTTAATTTTACTGTGATTGATTTATTCAAATTATTTTCCTGTAGCATGTGAGTACTGCTACATTTGTACATGCTAAGTCACTTCAGTCATGTCTGACCCTTTGAGACCCTATGGACTGTAGCCTGCCAGGCTCCTCTGTCCATGGGATTCTTCAGGCAAGAATACTAGAGTGGGGTGCCACGCCCTCCTCCAGGGGATCTTCCCAACCCAGGGATTGAGCCCGCGTCTCCTGTGGCTCCTGCATTGCAGGGGGTTTCTTTACTGCTGAGCTACCAGGGGACCCCTGAGTGCTACTACACAGAATTAATTAACTACATTGGTGAATATGGCAGAGAGAAGTTAGGCAGCGTCCTGAACTACTTAAACTCTTCAAGGATACCCTTTGTTTGACAGTTGAAGAGGATCATTAGTTCAGTTCAGTCGCTCAGTTGTGTCTGACTCTTTGCGACCCCATGAATCACAGCACACCAGGCCTCCCTGTCCATCACCAACTCCCGGAGTTCACTCAGAGAGTGAACCACATCTATTTTGAAGATTTGCTGAGAGCTGATCCAGTTTACAAGATAAGAAATCTTAAATTAAACATCCTTTAGATCACACACATTTTTTCAAAAGAGTAATTTCCCCAAGGGGGAAGAATTTGTACAGGAGTTTGTTTCTATTAACTAAGGTAAAAAGGAGGAAAATGGATGCATTAAGAAAACCACTTTTACTTGCATTACTGCTGACAAGGACAAAACCAGAAAAACAAATATGCTAGATTTCAGCTGGCTAAATGATTAACTTGGTAAAAGTAAAAGCTGCTGACACACTAATAAGAAAAGGTTTATTTGCAAAAGATCTGTCATTGCCTCTGCAGAAGATTATGTAACTGCATGCTATATATTTTTTCCTAAAAAAATCCATTAACTCTGAAATATCTCCAGAAGATTGGAAACTCTTTAAAAAAAAAAAAAAAACCTGAGGGTTATACAAGACAAATATATAAGATAATATTTTTATCTTCTTTCCAATTGCTTTTCCTTGAAATACTACAATGAGATGGTATTCACTTGAAAATTTTTATAAATATAAGCATGGTGTGCTCTTCATTCCAAATCAGTTTTGACCCATGGGTGTGTATAAAATGTGGCCTAAACAAATGTTCAGTATTCTAGAGTGTCTTTCTGATTCCCCTAACTTATTCATGTGATGAGAGCCTTCCTTCTTTTTATGCTTTTACAATCTTTGAATTCAAAGAACTCTAATATTATGAAATAAGTCATAAAGTCATGGCTGCCTAGCAAAGAATTTAGATGTTTACTTTGCCCTCATATTTTATGATTTTAAAAAAGTAACCGAGGATTACGTGCCTCTGGAAGCAAAGTAAGGTAGATAAATGGTTAACCCATACTTGTGAAAGTGTCACACATTCCTGCTTTGAAGAAGAATTTTGTTTTCATATTTTCCTGACTGCTTCAGCCACTTAAAGTGGTTCTCCTCAATGGTCATTTGTCTTACATGGCCAAGACACATTTTAATTTTCTCTCCTTTGTAACAGCACTTAAAAAAAAAGTTTATTATTTCAAAATAATGAAACAAAGTTAGCTGAAAGATCTTAATCAACAAGACCAACTCATATTATGAATCACATGAACTATATTTGACAGTATTATTTTAAACAATGAGTCTTTCTTAATCTGGGATATTAAAGGTGATCTCACTGCTCAGCAGGTAAAGAACCTATTCCAGTACTCTTGCCTAAAAAAATCCCATGGAAAGAGAAGCCTGCTGGGCAGCAGTCCAAAGGGCCACAAAGAGTCAGACACAACTGAGCAACTAAGCAGCCGCAGCCTCAACAAAGCTATGTTCTCTACATTAAGAGAGGAAGAAGAGAAAAGACACAATAAAATATAGTTGTAAACTTATTGTGCTGACAAACAAAGCACTGTTCACAATGCTCCTTCCTACCACTTTCTTATTTTAAAATATGGTAAACGTTTTTTTTTTTTTTTAAGGCATGTCCTTTGTCACCCACAGTTGGTGTGGAATGTGTTGGAATTAGTTGAAATTGAAAGTCAGAGTACAAACCATAACGGAAATTGTTTTATATACATTTCAAAAATACACTGGCTTGAAAGATTTTCTTAGTACTGTTTAAAAATATTTGTCCCTTGAATGAAGAAGAGGATCTTCAGAGATTAATTTTGATATTTTAAACAATACACTCAGTTTAGAATGGTCTAACCAACAATTCTTCTAGTCAGATAATTGACTAGCAATGTATAGAAAAATTAGTTTTTACTGCATTTCAGTATGGGATAGATAAAACAACAGAAGCATGTGTGATTAAAACATCACAGAGGTAGTAGTATCTCTTCATTATGTGTCTTGGATATATTCCCAGTCTCTCTTCAAATAAAGCTCTGTAGTCCTTTGGGCTTGAAAATGTTGCTTCCTATCTCTACCATGGGTCTTAATTAAAATGCCTCATTTTGTGTGTGTTTATTCACTAAGTTGCATAAAGAACTATTTTCCATGAGATTCCATGGTTGACATCCAGTCCTAATTTGTGCATATTCCTCCCCCCACCCCCCGCCCCGCCACTGGGCTCATCTCATCCAACTACATTAGAACAAATATCCTGGAAATTTACTTCTAACAGGTGTGGTATATTGCATAGTTTTATTTTGCTGTTGTTGTTATTGTTTACAAAAAAAAAAAAAAAAACAGTCTTCAGCCTTAAAAAATTTTTTAAACTTAGTGCTTTTGTATAAATACACACAGTCTGTTAGAGATAGGAGTCATTCTTCCATTATTAGATATGTGGAAAGAAGAGAAACATTTGGTTTTCTTTTTTTTCAGTTGCTATATTTTCTACCAAGGGTCATCAATGGAAAACAGCATATTTACCATCAAAAAAGAAATTTCTCTTTCAAGCTAAACATTATTTTGTGATTAAAATTGTTCAAGCTTCAGAGAATGTCCATTTTATCTATGGGATTTGATCTTATGAACAAAGTCTACACCCCACCTTCTATCGTTAATAATGATGCAGATTCTTATCATTTTCTTTGTTTTTATTTTCCAAGATAGATAGATACTAATCCTTTATATTATGGTCATAATGCAGCCTTCCTGATTCCAAATTACTTTGACTATTTTACTACCCTTATGGTTTTTCAGGCTCCCAAGTCATCCTCTGAATTGTTAAAAAAATTCCATTTGTAAACACACAATGATATATGCAAAAATCACTTAATGATTACTCTTTTCCCTGAATAGTACTTTCCTTTTGATGGTCTAAGTTATTCTATCTACACAGAAGCACAAAGCACCAACAGCCAAAGAGACGGTCAAATGCTCTCTTAAACATGTATTTCTCTGAGTATTAATTATGTAGATTCCATCATCCTCTAAATATATTTTGGATTATTTTCTCTTAATATTAATTTTCACTTTCACATGTTGTAGCCTCATGCTTTCTTGTGCTTATGAACAAAATGACGTATTTCTTATTTTTGTTGGTAGTACACAGATCTAGCCTACTTCTCCTGATACAAGTCTCCCCTACCTTGCTAGGTGATCATTGTATTAGATGGGGAAAAAAATTAAAATTGTGAAACTGACCAAGAAAGATTAGAAGACAGAATTAAGCAATGCTTCTTTTTATGTTTTTTCTTTTAATTGGAATATAATTGTTTTACAAGTTGTGTTAGTTTCTGCTGTACAACAATGTGAATCAGCCATTTGTGTGCATATATTCCCTCTCTCTTGAGCCTCCATCTCACCTTCCCATTCCACCTGTCTAGGTCATCCCAGAGCACCAAGCTGAGCTCCCTGTGTTATACAGCAGCTCCCTACTAGCTATCTATTTTACACATGGTAGCACATATATGTCAGTGCTACTCTGTCAGTTCATTCCCCCTTTGTCTTCACCCACTGTGTCCACAAGTCTGCTCTCTATGTCTTTGCATCTATTCCTTCCCTGCAAATAGGTTCATCAGTACCTTTTTTCTAGATTTTATTACTATGCATCAGTATATTTTTTTCTCTAAGAGCAGCCTTGCTTATCACTTTGACATTTCCCCATAATACTTTGATTTCAGAGGTGCCAGTGCCCCATTACTGTAGGTCTGACTGTATTAGTCAGCTAGAATTGCCATAACAAAATACCATATACTGGGTAGCTTAAACAATGGAAATTATATTTTCACAGTTTTGGATGCTGGAAGTCTAAAATCAAGGTGGGGGCAGGTTTGGTTACTCTTGGGGCCTCTCTCTTTGCCTTCAGGATGGCCACCTTCTTCTTGTGTCCTCACATGGCCTTTCTCTATGGCCATGCATCCCTAATATGTCTTCCTCCTCTTATAAGGACATCAGTTCTATCAGATTAGGGTCCCATTCTTATTACTCATTGAACTTAATTTTCTCCTTAAAGTTCTTATCTTCAAGTGCAGTTGCATTAAGGGCTAGGGCTTCAAAGTGTGAATTTAGGAGATACAAAGTTCAGTCCATAACAATAGGCTTTATCTTCTTTTCTGAAAAAGAAAATAAAGAATCACAAAGGCCACAGCTATGAAAAAATTTTGGCTCCAAGAACAAGGGCAAAACTGCCTCATGTTCCCAAGGCATATCATTATGTATAAAACAGATTTATTTCTGTTATATCCCTTTAGAAGAGAATTTCCTCATTTTGAATACACCAGAAATTAATGTATAAAAGAAGAGAGTACTTGGTATTATTCTTCTGGAACAATTTTTGTCTTTGCAATTGAATACCTTATTAGAGCCAGACGGCAGAAGAGGTGTCCACATTGACCAGGGCATGCATTATATAATCGGTTTGCTAAGTCACACATGTCAATGTGTGATACTGAAAAACAAACAAAAAATAAACAGAAAGGCACCATTATATCCTTGAGCCCAAAGCTGATGTTTCTCCTTAAATATCTCACATGTTTCTTAAGAGTCATTCAATGTGCAGTTGTCCCTCGCTATCCCTGAGGAATTGATTCTAGGACCTTCCACAAATAGCAAAATCTGCTGATGCTCAAGTTCCTTACACAAAATGGAATAATATTTGCACATAACCTAACCTGGCAACACACTCCAGTGTTCTTGCCTAGAGAATCCCAGGGACGGGGGAGCCTGGTGGGCTGCCGTCTATGGGGTCGCACAGAGTCGGACACGACTGAAGCGACTTAGCAGCAGCAGCAACCCTTACATATATGTTAAACCATCTCTAGATTACTTATGATGCCTAATACAGTGTAACTACTATGTAAATAGATCTCAATACAGCAAATTCAAGGTTTGCTTTCTAGGATCTTATGGAATTTTTCTTTAAATATTTTCTGATCTGCATTTAGTTGAATCTGCAGATGTGGAACCCATAGATTCAGAGATCTGACTGTTTAAGGAATAGAAACCCACCTTAAAACTTAATTCAGTTGACATTGACCTATCTAAGGAAAAGTCCCCAGAATCTCAAATTAAAATACATTATTGATAAAAAATATTTGTATGTGGCTTTGGTGTAGTGAGGCCTTATGTCTTCAGATCTTTAGGAACAAGGCAAAGCATATGAAACACAGGACAGCTTTATAATATGCTTTTCTCAGGTACCTAGCCTCCTATAGCATTTCAGACTTCATACATGATATAATTTAATCTGCAAAACTTAACATGGAAATGCAAGCCTGTACAGAAGAAATGTGTCACTCCAAGTTTTATGTAGGTTATCAGGGATATAATTAGGATAAGCAAATTTTGTGTGTGTGCATGTTGTTGACCTATGCCATCTCAGATGTTGTTAGTCAACAAATGATTTGGAGAAAATTAAGTGAACCTCTTCTTTCAATATAAGTTCATTTTTCTAATCATTGATTGTTTCAGAGATGCAAAAACTCCCTTCCAGCCTACCAAATTGTTATCTTCTCACCTTTCTTCTCCTCTTCCTTCTCTCTCTCCTCTTTCCTCTGCTTTTATTTTTATGTGAGTATATTTTAGCTATTACTAAAACGATCAGTTGGAGAGAAAGTGATCAAATTTTCACCATGGAAAAGAGGTTTGCTGGGTCAGCAAAGCATAGGGGGCATGCCTGAGCTATATGAATTAGAAAAGAGTGAGCAGTTTATCTTCAAAATGAAAAAGAAAAGACATGTGGACTTCCAAATGATTTTGTTAAAGGAAACTAATTCAAGTCCCTAACCTATAAGCTTTTGATAATAAAGAAAAAAGTCTTCTTAATAAAAGTGTTCTCTGTTAGACTATAAATAATTAAGTAATCAATATTTGCTGTGCAGTGGCAAATAATATAGTTGAGTCAGGGATAGAAGAAAAAGCATTATGTTCAAAACATATTCTGAATATTTCAACAGGAGAAAGTTCAAATTCCTTTCAGAAATACCTTTAGTAGGAAAGATTGAAGCTGATGAATAGGGGAAATATGAAACAGGGCTCTGTAACCTCCTTTTAATAGTGATACATTAATTTTTTCCTCTAAATAAAGATGGTCAATGATCCTTCTGTTGAGCCATGGGAAGAAGGCAAAGCAAGAAGCCATACACCCTTGAGAAATATGAGATAGAAATAAAGCATCACAGAAGCTAAAAAGATTCAAGCTTCCTTGTGGCTCAGATGGTAAAGAATATGCCTGCAATGCAGGAGACCAGGATTCAATCCCTGAGTTGGGAAGATCCCCTGGAGGAGGGCATGACAACCCACTCCAGAATTCTTGCCTGGAGAATCCCATGGACAGAGGAGCCTGGTGGTTACAGTCATGGAGTCCCAAAGAGGTGGACACAATGGAATAACTAACACTTTCACTTATTTTTTTCACTTCACAAAGTCTGACTTCTTGACAGGTATTTATAATGGAATAGCTTAGTTAACTCCGTGAAAGAGAAGTGACCAGGAAGAATCTGCACACTCACTTTGAAAATACAAGAAACTTCTTATCAGTTGTCTCAAGGTTTTCTGTTGATTAGAGGGTTCCTTGAGAGGGTAAGGAGATCCAATCAGTCCATTCTAATGGAGATCAATCCTGGGTGTTCATTGGAAGGACTGATGCTAAAGCTGAAACTGCAATACTTTGGCCACCTCATGTGACGAGTTGACTCACTGGAAAAGACTCTGATGCTTGGAAGGGTTGGGGGCGGGAGGAGAAGGGGACGACAGAGAATGAGATGGATGGATGGCATCACTGACTCTGTGGACATGAGTTTGAGTGAACTCCGGGAGTTGGTGATGAACAGGGAGGCCTGGCGTGCTGTGATTCATGGGGTCGCGGAGAGTCGGACACGACAGAGTGACTGAACTGAACTGAACTGAAGTCATTCCAACTCTTTTGCAAACCTTGGACTGCAGCTCACTAGGCTCCTCTGCCCATAGAGTTCCCAGGCAAGACTATGGGAGAGGGTTGCCATTTCCTTTTCCAGGGGATCTTCCCAACCAGGTATAAAACCCACTTCTCCTGCATCTCCAGCATTGGCAGCCAGATTCTTTAGCAATGAGCCACCAGGGAAGCCCAAATGGACTTTATATCAGGCATATTATGGCACGTTTATGTCTGTAATGTTCTCATGGAGTGAACTTAAGCCTCTGATGGAAGTGAAAGAGGAGAGTGAAAAGCTGGCTTAAAATTCAACATTCAAAAAACTGAGCTCATGGCATCCAGTCCCATCACTTTGGGCTTAAAAATTACTGCAGATGGTGACAGCAGTCATGAAATTAAAAGATGCTTTTTCCTTGGAAGAAAAGCTATGACCAACCTAGATAGCATATTAAAAAGCAGATACATTACTTTGCCAACAAAGATCCATCTAGTCAAAGCTATGGTTTTTCCAGTAGTCATGTTTGGATGTGAGAGTTGGACCATAAAGAAAGCTGAGTGCCGAAAAATTGATGCTTTTTAGCTGCGGAGTTGGAAATGACTCTTGAGAGTCCCTTGGACTGCAAGGAGATCCAACCAGTCCATCCTAAAGGAGTAAGTTCTGAATATTCATTGGAAGGACTGATGCTGAAGCTTAAACTCCAATTTTTCAGCCACCTGATACGAAGAACTGACTCATTGTAAAAGACCCTGATGCTGGCAAAGATTGAAGGCAGGAGGAGAAGGAGACGATGGACATGAGTTTGAGGAAGCTCCAGGACTTGGTGATGCACAGGGAAGCCTGATGTGCTGCATTCCGTGGGTCGCAAAGTGTTGGACACCACTGAGTGACTGAACTGACTGAACTGAAAACTTAATCCGCATTTCTCTACATTTTGTTAACTGTCTAATTTTTAAGTACTTATTAAATGTTTGATCACAACCAAAAATGTTTGGGAGGAAAATGATCTTTTCATCATTTACTTGATCAAAAATGCTTAATGCATTCACTTGTATTTACAGTATGAAGTCATTCTCTGTAATATGATGTTCCACTATTTCTATTGCATATCATTAATTTCACTCATAACATATCTCCTGGGATTATAGTCTCGATCCCCAAGTGCTAAGGGCTCAACCGTGCCCCCAAAAATTGGTATATTGAAGTCTTCCCAGGGGTGATTGTTAAAATAGAGTCATTAAGGTTCATTCTAATCCAATATGACTAGTGTCCTTAAAAGAGGAGGAAATTAGAGCACAAACAACATACTCAAAAGGAAACCATGTGGGACGCAGTGGGAAGTCAGCCATCTGAAAGAAAAGGAGAGAACCTTCAGAAGAAACCACTCCTGCAAATAACTTGATCTTGGACCTCTAATCTCCAGAATTGTGAAAAAAAATAAGCTTCTATTGTTTACCACCTAGTCTGTGATATTTTTTTATGGAAGCCCTAGCAAGTAATATATCCAATTTTAGTCAAAACTGATTAAAATCTTTCTCCAAAATGTATTCTTTATTGAGTATTTACTAAATATTTCCCATGTCAAACATATGTATTACTTTCTTAAAAAAAAAACCCTGAAAGTGTTTCATATACACACATAAAAGCAAAACCAGATGAAAGAGGAGGCGGAGGAGATGGAGGATGAGAAAGTAACAATTTGTTAGGCTGGAAGATTTTTTGCTGCTCTGAAACAATGAATAATTGGAAAAACAAATTTATATTAAAGGAAGAGGCCCAATTATATTAAAGGAAGAGACTCATTTATACTAAAGGAAGAAGCTGTTTAATATCTCATTTTAAAGATATTATTACTTCACCACAAATTGTGTTTTTTGTTAACACTAGTTGCACAGTTTAAATTGTGCTCTTATATATCATAATATTCTGGGTCTTCCCAACTGGCTCTAGTTGTAAAGAACCCACCTACCAATGCAAGACACATAAGAGATGCAGGATCAATCCCTAGGTCAGGAAGATACCCTGGAGACAGGCATGGCAACCCACTCCAGTATTCTTGCCTGGAGAATCCCATGGACAGAGGAGCCTGGTGGGCAAAAGTCCATAGGGTCACAAAGAGTTGGCACAACTGAAACAACTTAGCATGCATGGTCACTTCATAACATTCTATCATCCTAGTATGAACTCTTTACAATCCTACCCACTTGAGATTAATTTCTTTTTTGGAGCCCCGGTTGTTGGACTCCTGAGTCAAGAGTTTGCTTACTATACCAAATATTCTATATCTGACATCCCCAATGTTTAATATCAAGTTTATTATAGTGGAAAGAGAACAAGCCTTAATATGAACCTTGAAAGTGTAAGTCGCTCAGCCATGTCTTACTCTTTGAGACCCCATGTACTATACAGCCCATGGAATTCTCCAGGACAGAATACTGGTGGGTAGCTGTTCCCTCCTCCAAGGGATCTTCCCAACCCAGGGATGAACCCAGGTCTCCCACATTGCAGGTGGAATCTTTACCATCTGAGCCACTAGGGAAGCCCAAGAATGCTGGAGTGGGTAGCCTATCCCTTCTCCAGCAGATTTTGCCAACCCAGGAATCAAATCAGGATCTCCTGCATCGCAGGCAGATTCTTTACTGGCTTAGTTACCAGGGAATGCCATGAACCTTGAAACTATCAGTCGACCCTTGTCTGACATGAAGTTGCCTAACCTCTGTGGACCTTACGTCTTCATCTGAGGAATGGAGTTACATAAAGTCTGATATAAGGGCTAACATAAGGGCTCTTCTGCAGTTTGATGTAGTCTGTACACAGTGCCTGGTTTATAACAGATTCTTATGCATTAATCAGATCATAAATAGCCTTTAACATAAAATTATAGCTCTATCATAAAATTTTTCATATTGTGTCATTCTGTATAAGTAGAACTTCAAGACAAAAAAAATACATCTAATATTGTTAAATCTTGACCATTGAAAATTTGTTATTTGCACAATAGCATTAACTATAGCAAAACAGATATTCTTTGGATCAATATTCTCCCAGCTAAGAATTGCTTTCTCATTAGGTGCTGCTAAACAGATAATCAGTCATGAAATTATTGAAAGCAAGAGTTGTTACTAACTTGAGTTGACAGGTGACATAAGTGAAAATAAAGTATTATTAAGAAAAAAGTCTACCTTCATTATTACTTCATTTGTTGATTCATTCACTCAATAAGTAGCTAATGAATGACTAATGTTTGCAAAGCACTGAAATGATACAGAATTTACAAGGATAAATCAAGAAAGACAGTGTTAATAAAAATAAATATGATGAATACAGGATAAAATGTGGAAATTTCCATAGAAAGTGCATAGAAAAGTCTCAAGAGAGTCTCGAGGCTGAAGACATCTTTTTTGAAACTGACTTGATTAAAGCAGACAGTATAGAAGTTGTAAAGTTTAAACTGGATTGCAAAAGGTGAGCAATATTTAGTCCTTAAAAAAAGGTGTGTGGAAGGAACAAAATATATTTTTAATGGAGGTAAGGGAGTGCTACACATATGTACAGTAACTCAGTGGTTCCATCTAGCTATAATGCAGTTTTTATGCTGGAAAATAACTGAAAATAAGTTATGGAAATCATGAGTGTCCTGAGTACCAAAATTAAGGAGTTTGATTTATTAGACTAAAATAGAGATTGATTACAGATTTGTGAGCAAGGGACCATTGCTCAATTAAAGCAGTGACATTTCTTGAAGTACCCCTGGAAGTCTCCAGTCCATGCCAATAAGGGGCAGGACTAACCTTATATTTGAGTTACAAATCAATATAGCTCTGATCTTGCACCCAATTTTGGTAAAAGTAGACGCTTTAAAATTCCTCTGGATAAGGAGCTTTAATCTTTACTTATGAATGGTCTTTAGGAGTTCAGTTAACTGGACATGGCCCAGAAAATACATCACATACAATCTCATACATACATCAATTTCTTCGATTATTTTTCTGTCATGTTGAGAAATGTCTACTTGTACATGAAAAAAAAGTTACATCAATGCTTTTATGTCTTTGCTGTAAATAGCATAAAATGCCACTGTGCATACATATGTAAGTATAGTCATTACTCACACCATACTTTATTTAGAATAGTTTCTGGTTGATATAAATTAATTAAAACACATTTTTTGCCATTGTTTATATTGGGCATAACTTAAGCTGGAAACCATCAAAGTAAAGAAAGTTAAACACAATTGAAATTGCTTTTGGTTTTCATTTCATTGAAGAACATCCGTTCCGTTCCGTCGCTCAGTCGTGTCCGACTCTTTGCGACCCCATGGACTGAGCCTACCAAGCTTCTCTGTCCATGGGATTCTCCAGGCAAGAATACTGGAGTGGGTTACCGTTTCCTTCTCCAGGGGATCTTCCAGACCCAGGGATCGAACCCGGGTCTCCCGCATTGGAGGCAGACGCTTTAACCTCTGAGCCACCAGGGAAGCCCAATAATTGGCCATAAAACCACAGTATTTATAGAGAGACAAACTTTTCTGCCCATGGTAACCTAAAGCCTTTGAAGCTGAAAAACCTATTTAGTTGTGTCCAGCCTGAGAGTATGTCAGAGCACTGGTATCTCTCATGAGAAGATGATTTTGTTCAAAGTGCCTGGGAATTCAAGCTATCCTGCCATATTGCATATTCCATTTCCAGTTGTCAAACAGAACTCCTCACAGTTGGAAGGGCCTTGATACAGCCTTATTTCCTGGCAGTAAGCCAGTTTGCAGCTTATTCAGGAAGAAAAGTGAAACAGTACCTGTGACAAATGATACCACCCAATCTAGAACATTTGTCTCCTAATGTTAGAGAAGGTTACGAGGAATTAGGGATGCTTTTCATGTAGCATGCAGCTCCATGAAACTACTAAAATCTCTTTGTGCAACAACTCCTTTTGTTTTTTTTTCATCTTATATGTACTTGGATGACATCAAAAATAAATTTCTATTTGATGTGTTCCACTTAAAATATTCAAAATCCCCAAATTTCCTGTTATTAAAATCTTTAACTGAATGTAAATACTTGATCCTTTGTTTAAAATGGAGTATCTGCAATGGTTAATAATACTATGCTTGCTGTTTGGGCAAAGAAAAATATGTAAACAAGTAGTGATTCATAAAATTGTCAAATTGCAGCTGAAGATTCTGGGAGAAAGCTTGGATTTTTGCTGTGAGTCATTTAACTTCAACCAACCTACTGATCCCCACTCTTTTAAATACTTTGGAGAAGAATGAAAATCAGAAGATTGAGGTTGCTTTCCTGTAGCAGACAATTTTTCACCTCTTGATAATTCTGAAAATGTTTGAATGAACTTTAGACAGATGTTTAATTAATTTTTGAAAGACAAGAAAGCCTATGTCAAAATAATTGGACAGAAAACCATTCAGGCTATCTTTGTTTGTTGAAAGTTTTTAATATACAATCAAATGTATTTTTGACTGCTTTATCTCAATGTTTCTGAGAGCATGTAAAATTTCCAATTACAATTCCTGATTTACATTTACCTTGTGGTTCTGTGCGAAGTTATCAATGTATATTTGAAATTGTTTATATTCATGTTTATGATGAATATAACTTCAATTATTGTACCTTTTATAAGATCTAATAAATTTGACCCATTTTCATTCTTTTACCTTAAATTTTATTTTGACAATTATTAAGGTTGTTACCTCCATCTGTATAGTGGTCTGTATTTTACTGATATTCTGTTTTAAACATCTTATTTTTAACCTTTGGTATACTTTTAAGAAAATATCTTGAAAAGATTTTTTTTTTTTCAGTCGCTCAGTAGTGTCTGACTCTTTGCAACCCCATGAATCACAGCACGCCAGGCCTCCCTGTCCATCACCAACTCCCAGAGTTCACTCAAACCCATGTCCATCGAGTCGGCGATGCCATGCATCCATCCCACTCTCTGTCGTCCCCGTCTCCTCCCGCCCCCAATCCCTCCCAGCATCAGAGTCTTTTCCAGTGAGTCAACTCGTCACATGAGGTGGCCAAAGTATTGGAGTTTCAGTTTTAGCATCAGTCCTTCCAATGAACACCCAGGATTGCCCTCCTCTAGAATGGACTGGTTGGATCTCCTTGCAGTCCAAGGGACTCTCAAGAGTCTTCTCCAGTACCACAGTTCAAAAGCATCAGTTCTTTGGCGATCAGCTTTCTTCACAGTCCAACTCTCACATCCATACATGACCACGGGAAAAACCACAGCCTTAACTAGACGGACCTTGGTTGGCAAAGTAATGTCTCTGCTTTTTAATATGCTATCTAGGTTGGTCATAACTTTCCTTCCAAGGAGTAAGCTGGACCTTATTTTAATTCAACCTAAAAGTGTTTTTATAATTCATACATTAAGCCAAAAGACACATCTTTGAAAGTACTGTTTTGTTAGAACTCACGTTTGTTTTTACATTAATTATGCTTTCTGTTCATTTTTACTCCATTTATGAATCCATTGGATAGACTGACTTGTCTTCTAGTTGTTTCAAAGTTATACGTGTCCCACACTTTTCAGAAACACTGTTTATTGTTTTTCATTCTTTATTCTTTTTGTTCTTTAGATTGAATAATCTCTATTCATCTCTCTTTACCGTTTTCATTGATTTTCCTTTTGATAGCAGCTAAAATTTACTGTTGAGTGTCTCTAGTGAGTTTTCAAATATAAGTTGTTCTTTTCAATGTATTTCATGACATGTTTTCATCATATCCTCCTTGGATTTTTTAAGCTTGATTTTCCAGCCCTAGGTTGGGATCCACTGGGAAAGGCAGCCCAGTATTCTTGATTCTCCTTGCCCAGAGAAGAGCGCTGGGTTAGTTTCCATAACATAGAGATGTAGGAGAGGATTGTTCAGTCACTCAGTAGTGTCTGACTCTTTGTGACCCCATGAACTGCAGAATGCCAGGCTTCTGTGTCCTTCACTATCTCCCAGAACTGGCTCAAACTCATGTCCATTGAGTTGGTGTTGCCATCCAACAATCTCTTCCTCTCTGATTGCCTTCTCCTCCTGCCTTCAATCTTTCCCAGCATCAGGGTCTTTTCAATGAGTCAGTTCTTTGAATCAGGTGGCCAAAGTATTGGGACTTCAACTTCAGCATCAAGCCTTCCAATGAATATTTGAGATTGTTTTCCTTTAGCGTTGACTGGTTTCTTCTCCTTACAGTTCAAGGGACTCTCTAGAGTCTTCTCCAACACCACAGTTCAAAAGCATCAGTTCTTTGGCTGTCACCCTTCTTTATGGTCCAACTCTCACATCCATACATGACTACTGGGAAAAACCATAGCTTTGACTAGGTGAACCTATGTTTGCAAAGTAATATCTCTGCCTTTTAATATGCTGTCTAGGTTGGTAATAGCTTTTATTCCAAGAAGCAAGCATCTTTTAATTTCATGGCTACAGTCACCATCTGCAGTGATTTTGGAGCCCAAGAAAATAAAGTCTGTCACTGTTGTCATTGTTTCCCCATCTATTTGCCACAAAGGGATGGGACTGGATGCTGTGATATCAGTTTTTTGAATGTTGAGTTTTAAGCCAGCTTTTTCACTCTCCTTTTTCCCATTCATCAAGAGGCTCTTTAGTATCTCTTTGCTTTCTGCCATAGGGTGGTGTCATCTGCATATCTGAGGTTATTGATATTCCTCCCTGCAATCTTGATTCCAGCTTGTGTTTCATCCAATCTGGCATTTTGCATGGTGTACTCTGCATGTAAGTTAAATAAGCCATGAAATTAAAAGATGCTTGCTCCTTGGAAGAAAAGTTATGACCAACCTAGACAGCATATTAAAAAGCAAAGACATTACTTTGCAAACAAATGTCCATCCAGTCAAAGCTATGGTTTTTCCAGTGGTCATGTATGGATGTGAGAGTTGGACTATAAAGAAAGCTGAGTGCCAAAGAACTGATGCTTTTGAACTGTGGTGTTGGAGAAGACTCTTGAGACTCCCTTAGACTGCAAGGAGATCAAACCAGTCATTCATAAAGGAAAACAGTCCTGAATATTCCTTGGAAGGACTGACACTGAAGCTGAAACTCCAATACTTTGGCCACCTGATGTGAAGAACAGACTCACTGGAAAAGAACCTGATGCTAGGAAAGATTGAAGGCAGGGGGAGAAGGGGACAACAGAGGATGAGATGGCTGGATGGATGGCATCACCAATTTGATGAGCATGAGTTTGAGCAAGCTCAGGGAGTTCGTGATGGACAAGGAAGCCTGGCATACTGCAGTCATGGGGTTGCAAAGAGTCGGACACACCTGAGCAACTGAACTGAAAACAGGGTGACAATGTACAGCCTTTATGTACTCCTTTCCCAATTTGGAACCAGTTCATTGTTCCATGTCCGGTTCTAACTGGTGCTTATCGACTTGCATACAGGTTTCTCAGGAGACAGATAAGGTGGTCTGGTATTCCGAACTCTTTAATAATTTCCCAGAGTTTGCTGTGATCTTCAAAGACAAAAGTTTTAGCACAGTCAATGAAGCAGAAGTAGATGTTTATCTGGAAATCTCTTGCTTTTTCTATGATCCAACATATGTTGGCAGTTTGATCTCTGGTTCCTCAGCGTTTTCTAAATCCAGCTTAAACATCTGAAGTTTTCAGTTCACATATTGTTGAAGCCTAGAATGAAGGATTTTGAGCATTATTTTGCTAACGTGTGAAATGAGTGCAGTTCTGCTGTAGTTTTACCTTCTTTAGAATTGCCTTTCTTTGGGATTGGAATGAAAACTGACCTTTTCCAATCCTGTAACCATTGCTGAGTTTTCCAAATTTGCTGGCATATTGGATGTAGCCCTTTCACAGCATCATCTTTTAGGATTTGAAATAGCTCAGCTGGAATTCCCTCACTTCCACTAGCTTTGTTCGTACTGATGTTTCCTAAGGCCCACATGACTCCGCATTCCAGGATGTCTGGCTCTAGGTAAGTGATCACACCATCGTGGTTATCTGGGTCGTGAAGATCTTTTTTGTATAGTTCTTCTGTGTTCTTGCTACCTCTTCTTAATATTTTCTACCTCTGTCCATACCATTTTGTCCTTTATTGAGCCCATCTTTGCATGAAATGTTTCCTTGGTATCTCTAATTTTCTTGAAGAGATCTCAAATCTTTCCCCTTCTATTGTTTTCCTCTATTTCTTTGCACTGATCACTGAGGAAGGCTTTATCTCTCCTTGCTATTCTTGGAACTCTGTATTCAAATGGGCATATCTTTCCTTTTCTCCTTTGTCTTTAGCTTCTCTTCTTTTCGCAACTATTTGTAAGGCTTCCTTAGACAACCATTTTGCCTTTTTGTATTTCTCTTTCTTGGGGATGGTCTTGATCACTGACCATTGTACAATGTCGTAAACCTCCATTCATACTTCTTCAGGCACTCTATCAGATCTAATGCCTTGAATCTATTTGTCACTTCCAACTGTATAATCATAAGGAACTTGATTTAGGTCAAACCTGAATGGTCTGGTGGTTTAACATACTTTCTTCAACTTAAGTCTGAATTTGGCAATAAGGAGTTCATGATTCAGCTCCCAGTCTTGTTTTTGCTGACTGTACAGAGCTTCTCCATCTTTGGCTGCAAATAATATAATCAATCTGATTTTAATTGATTGACCACGTGGTGACATCCATGTGTAGAGTCTTTTCTTGTGTTGTTGGAAGAGGGTGTTTGCTATGACCAGTGCATTCTCTTGGCAAAACTCTGTTAGCCTTTGCCCTGCTTCATTTTGTACTCCAATGCCAAATTTTCCTGTTACTCCAGGTGTTTCCTGAATTCCTACTTTTGCATTCCAGTCCCCTATGATTAAAAGGGCATTTTTTTCGTGAGAGACGCCGCCTCGGCACAACCGACCACACACAGAAGCACGGCGGAGAGGAGCTACATCACGCCCAAGGTCAGGGCGGTGGCTGAGAGGAGCTACCCCATGTCCAAGAGGCGGTGGCTGCGCAGGCACAGGAGGGCCGAGAGGAGCTACTCCACATTCACGGTCAGGAGGGGCGGCCTTGAGGAGATACCCCTTGTCCAAGGTAAGGTACAGCGGCTGCACTTTCTTGGAGCAGCTGTGAAGAGATACTCCACCACCAAGGTAAGTGAAACCCAAATAAGACGGTAGGTATTGGGAGGGGGTATTAGAGGGCAGACACACTGAAATCATAATCACAAAAAACTAGTTGATCTGATCATATGGACCACAGCCCTGTCTAACACAATGAAACTAAGCCATGCCATGTGGAGCCACCCAACACGGACGGGTCATGGTGGAGAGGTCTGACAGAATGTGGTCCACTGGAGAAGGGAATGGCAAACCACTTCAGTATACTTGCCTTGAGAATCCCATGAACAGTATCAAAAGGCAAAATGATAGGATACTGAATGAGGAATTCCCTAGGTCGGTAGTTGCCCAGTATGAAGGGATGGAGCCAAAGCGAAACAAATACCCAGTTGTGGATGTGACTGGTGATAGAAGCAAGGTCCAATGCTGTAAAGAGCAATATTGCATAGGAACCTGGAATGTTAGGTCCATGAATCAAGGCAAACTGGAAGTGGTCAAACAGGAGATGGCAAGAGTGAACGTCGACATTCTAGGAATCAGTGAACCAAAATGGACTGGAATGGGTGAATTTAACTCAGATGACCATTATCTCTACTACTGTGGGCAGAAATCCCTTAGAAGAAATGGAGTAGCCATCAATCATGGTCAACAAAAGAGTCAGAAATGCAGTACTTGGATTCAATCTTAAAAACGACAGAATGATTTCTGTTTGTTTCCAAGGCAAACCATTCAATGTTACAGTAATCCAAGTTTCTGCCCCAACCAGTAATGCTGAAGAAGCCAAACTTGAACAGTTCTATTAAGACCTACAAGACCTTTTAGAACTAACACCCAAAAAAGATGTCTTTTTCATCATAGGGGACTGGAATGCAAAAGTAGGAAGTCAAGAAACACCTGGAGTAACAGGCGAATTTACCCTTGGAGCACGGAATGAAGCAGGGCAAAGGCTAATAGAGTTTTGCCAAGAAAACTCACTGATCATAGCAAACACCCTCTTCCAACAACACAAGAGAAGACTCTACACATGGACATCACCAGATGGTCAACACCGAAATCAGATTGATTATATTCTTTGCAGCCAAAGATGGAGAAGCTCTATACAGTTAGTAAAAACAAGACCAGAAGCTGACTATAGCTCAGATCATGAACTACTTATTGCCAAATTCAGACTTAAATTGAAGAAAGCTGGGCTGGAAGAAGCACAAGCTGGAATCAAGATTGCTGGGAGAAATAGCAATAACCTCAGATATGCAGAGATACCACCCTTAAGGCAGAAAGTGAAGAGGAACTCAAAGGCCTCTTGATGAAAGTGAAAGAGGAGAGTGAAAAGGTTGGCTTGAAGCTCAACATTCAGAAAACGAAGATCATGGCATCTGGTCCCATCACTTCTTGGGAAATAGATGGGGAAACAGTGGAAACCGTGTCAGACTTTATTATTTGGGGTTCCAAAATCACTGCAGATGCTGATTGCAGCCGTGAAATTAAAAGACGCTTACTCCTTGGAAGGAAAGTTATGACCAGCCTAGATAGCATATTAAAAAGCAGAGACATTACTTTGCCAACCAAGGTCCGTCTAGTCAAGGCTATGGTTTTTCCCGTGGTCATGTATGGATGTGAGAGTTGGACTGTGAAGAAAGCTGATTGCCAAAGAATTGATGCTTTTGAACTGTGGTGCTGGAGAAGACTCTTGAGAGTCCCTTGGACTGCAAGGAGATCCAACCAGTCCATTCTAGAGGAAATCAATCCTGGGTGTTCATTGGAAGGACTGATGCTAAAGCTGAAACTGCAATACTTTGGCCACCTCATGTGACGAGTTGACTCACTGGAAAAGACTCTGATGCTGGGAGCGATTGGGGGTAGGAGGAGATGGGGACGACAGAGAATGAGGTGCCTGGATGGCATCACTGACTCGATGGACAGGAGTTTGAGTGAACTCCGGGAGTTGGTGATGGACAGGGAGGCCTTTCGTGTTGTGGTTCATGGGGTCGCTAAGAGTTGGACACGACTGAGCGACTGAACTGAACTTAACTGAGGGAAAACCATTAGACCATTCAGATATGACCTAAATCAAATCCCTTATGATTATACAGTGGAAGTAAGAAATAGATTTAAGGGTCTAGATCTGATAGATAGAGTGCCTGATGAACTCTGGGTGGAGGTTCATGACATTGTACAGGAGACAGGGACCAAGACCATCCCCATGGAAAAGAAATGCAATAAAGCAAAATGGCTGTCTAAGGAGGCCTTACAAATAGCTGTGAAAAGAAGAGAAGCGAAAAGCAAAGGAGGAAAGGAAAGATATAAGCATCTGAATGCAGAGTTCCAAAGACTAGCAAGGAGAGATAAGAAAGACTTCCTCAGCAATCAATGCAAAGAAATAGAGGAAAACAACAGAATAGGAAAAAGAAGAGATCTTTTCAAGAAAATTAAAGATATCAAGGGAACATTTCATGCAAAGATGGGCTCGATAAAGGACAGGAATGGTATGGACCTAACAGAAGCAGACGATATTAAGAAGAGGTGGCAAGAATACACAGAAGAACTGTACAAAAAAGATCTTCACGACGAAGATAATCACCATGGTGTGATCACTCACCTGGAACCAGACATCTTAGAATGTGAAGTCAAGTGGGCCTTAGAGAGCATCACTACGAACAAAGCTAGTGGAGGTGATGGAATTCCAGTTGAGCTATTTCAAATCCTGAAAGATGATGCTGTGAAAATGCTGCACTCAATATGCCAGCAAATTTGGAAAACTCAGCAATGGCCACAGGACTGGAAAAGGTCAGTCTTCATTCCAATCCCAAAGAAAGGCAATGCCGAAGAATCCTCAAACTACCGCACAATTGCACTCTTCTCACACGCTAGTAAAGTCATTCTCAAAATTCTTCAAACTAGGCTTCAGCAATATGTGAATCGTGAACTTCCAGATGTTCAAGCAGGTTTTAGAAAAGGCAGAGGCACCAGAGATCAAATTGCCAACATCCACTGGATCATGGAGAAAGCAAGAGAGTTCCAGAAAAACATCTATTTCTGCTTCATTGACTATGCCAAAGCCTTTGACTGTGTGGATCACAATAAACTGTGGAACATTCTGAAAGAGATGGGAATCCCAGACCACCTGACCTGCCTCTTGAGACACCTGTATGCAGGTCAGGAAGCAACAGTTAGAACTGGACATGGAACAACAGACTGGTTCCAAATAGGAAAAGGAGCACGTCAGGTTGTATATTGTCACCCTGCTTATTTAACTTATATGCAGAGTACATCATGAGGAACTCTGGGCTGAAAGAAGCACAAGCTGGAATCAAGATTGCTGGGAGAAATATCAATAACCTCAGATATGCAGATGACACCACCCTTATGGCAGAAAGTGAAGAGCAACTCAAAGGCCTCTTGATGAAAGTGAAAGAGGAGAGTGAAAAGGTTGGCTTGAAGCTCAACATTCAGAAAACAAAGATCATGGCATCTGGTCCCATCTCTTCATGGGAAATAGATGGGGAAACAGTGGAAACACTGTCAGACTTTATTTTTTTTTTTATTCCAAAATCACTGCGGATGCTGAGTGCAGCCATGAAATTAAAAGACGCTTACTCCTTGGAAGGAAAGTTATGACCAGCCTAGATAGCATATTAAAAAGCAGAGACATTACTTTGCCAACCAAGTTCCGTCTAGTCAAGGCTATGGTTTTTCCCATGGTCATGTATGGATGTGAGAGTTGGACTGTGAAGAAAGCTGAGCACCGAAGAATTGATGGTTTTGAACTGTGGTGCTGGAGAAGACTCTTGAGAGTCCCTTGGACTGCAAGGAGATCCAACCAGTCCATTCTAAAGGAGATCAATCCTGGGTGTTCATTTCAAGGACTTGTGATAAAGCTGACAACTCCAATACTTTGGCCACCTCATGCGACGAGTTGACTCACTGGAAAAGAGTCTGATGGTAGGAGGGATTGGGGGTAGGAGGAGATGGGGATGGCAGAGAATGAGATGGCTGGATGACATCACCGACTCTGTGGACATGAGTTTGAGTGAACTCCGGGAGTTGGTGATGGACAGGGAGGCCTGGCGTGCTGTGGATCATGGGGTTGCAAAGAGTCAGACACGACTGAGTGACTGAACTGAACTGAATAGGTCATCATAGAACTGTTCAACTTCCACTTCTTTGGCATTAGTGGTTGGCGTATAGACTTGGATTACTGTGATATTGCATGGTTTGCCTTGGAAATGTACAATCATTCTGTCATTTTAGAGATGGAACCCAAGTACTGCATTTCAGACTCTTGTTGACTATGAGTGCTACTCCATTTCTTCTAAGGGATTCTTGCCCACAGTAGTAGATATAATGGACCTCTGAATTAAATCCACCCATTCTGGTCCATTTTAGTTCACTAATTCCTAAAATGTCAGTGTTCACTCT
Source organism: Moschus berezovskii (assembly GCF_049115385.1). Lineage (NCBI taxonomy): Eukaryota > Metazoa > Chordata > Mammalia > Artiodactyla > Moschidae > Moschus > Moschus berezovskii. The sequence goes on along the minus strand of NC_142464.1, from coordinate 71,369,177 downwards.
TGCCATCTCCTGTTGACTACTTCCAATTCACGTTAATTCATGGACCTAACATTCCAGGTTCCTATGCAATACTGTTCTTTACAGCATCAGACTTTACTTCCATTACCAGTCATATCCACAACTGAGCATTGTTTCTGCTTTGTTCAGCCTCTTCATTCCTTCTGTAGCTAGTTCTTCATTGAAGAGAAGTCTGGTAGCATATTGGGCACCTACCAACCTGGTGAGTTCATCTTTCAGTGTCATCTTTTTGTCTTTTCATACCATTCATGGGGTTCTCAAGGAAAGATTACTGAAATGTTTTGCCACCCCCTTTTCCAGTGGACTACATTTTGTCAGAACTCTACACCATGACCTGTCCATCTGTGTGGCCCTACATGGTATGGCTCATGGTTTCATTGAGTTATACAAGGCTGTAATCCATGTGATCAGTTTGATTAATTTTCTGTAGTTGTGGTTTTCACTCTGTCTGCCCTCTTGGATAAGGATAAGAGGCTTGCAGAATCTTCCTGATCACAGGGACTGGCTGTGGGGCAAACTGAGTCTTGCTCTGATGGGCTTCCTTGGTGGCTCAGATGGTAAAGTGTCTGTCTGCAGTGAGGGAGACCTGGGTTCGATCCCTGGGTCGGGAAGATTCCCTGGAGAAGGAAATGGCAGCCCATTCCAGTACTCTTGCCAGGAAAATTTCATGGACGGAGGAGTGACATGAGGAAGACCTGACTGAGTGACTTCACTTTTACTTTCTTTCTGATGGGTGGGGCCATGTTCATTGAGTTTTTAATCTGATTTTCTGCTAATGGGTGGGGCTGTGTTCCCTCCTTGTAGTTTGGCCTGAGGTCAAACTATAGTAGGGATAATGGTGGTAAGGGTGACCTCCTTCAAAACGACAAATGCTACCATGCTTGGCTCCCAGGACTGAGCACACATGTGGTTTTATCCTCATTTATTAAAGCAATCCTGGGAATCTCCATGTGTCGCCACTCCCAGAGCAGGTGTATATCAAGGGTCCCAACCTTGAGGACTGAATTACACTGTGGAATATTGGGTCACAAGGCAAAATTCTTGATGCTAAGAAGATGCTGTGGGCTGTAAGCCACAAATTCAGCCTGTTTGGTCTGGAAATGCCTTCTGCGAGTGAGTCAGGCCTGAGGGTAGAAGAGGGAGGGCCTCCCTAGCTGTTGAAGCCCAGAGTCCAGTCTATAGGGAACACTATGACTGTGCTGGCACCCAGCAGTCAGTATCAGGTAGGCAGCTGAAATTCCGTTATAGTTCCTGCAGGCTGTTTGGAGGCATCCTCCTAGTGCATGGCCACAAGGCCATGACTTCCTCATATCCTACCTGCACTGGGAGCATGGGGGACCGGGAGACAATAGGAGAGGATGTAAGGGAGCAATTCAAAGCCCGCAAGTCACTGACACAATCTTACCAAAATTTAGAAAGTTTTCTTAATATTTCTCTGTTCCCCATGTTTCCTGTATCTTGTATATCCATATCATGTATCCATTCTGGCCATTAGGACCATTCTCAGAGACTTTAAATGAGTTAGTTTTATAATTTTCACCAGTTAAATTGCTATTTTGCTAGGAAAATGTTCCATCAAGCTTTTCACTCTGCCATTCTGAAGCAATGCCCTATCCTAAGCTTTCACGTGAATATTTCGTATTTGCATCGCAAGCTTAGGAAAGCGAACAGTGTTGAGACTTTTGCTGTGGTTTGTATGCAGGGGGCACGAGGAGGCATTGATAAAAGATCCATTGGTGCTACATGATAGAACTCATACCTGGGATTTAGACTTGATCTTATGAATAAGAGAAAGCCATTCAAAAAGTTTAAATGAAACAGTGATGCAATCAAATATGTGTGGTGTTGGGAACTACCCTGAAAAACAAAATTCTTGCCAACCCAAAACTGCTCCAAAAAATAAAGAAAACATTTTTATTATTGAATAAGTATTAAACCAAAATGTGATAAATTTCACAGGTGATCTGCTCAAGGGACTGCAAAGATTAAAAAACAAACAAACAAACTGAATCACCCTTTTATATAGCCAAGCAGATACAACCTGCTAGATTCTTATTCTCAAGATAAATAACTAGCCCTCAATAACATGATGGCATTCTTAGTCACACGAAGTTTATCCTCACACTTGGCAATTAACATGGCCATATATGTTAACTAATTGACTTTATCCAAAGGAGAAGATAAATTTCTCATACTTTTTTGACAAAGGGTTTGTATCTTGAAGCCAAGTTCCAGTTAAATTTATGGTCCTACCTCCCTACAAGAACTGGGAAATAGGAAGTCAAGGGGCTATCTCCCTTGATTCTCTTTCAAGGAGATGACTCCCAGGTCTTTGAGAAAGGCATTTAAGGTTTAAAAACTGGCAAAACCTCTTATTTAGTTTTTTAAAAAATTTACATATGTCTCAAAGAGTAAGAGAAATAAATGACAATTTTCTAAAGAAAAAAGCTCCAAGAGAAAGGAAGGGAAAAAAATATCTCTTTATTTATATCAGGGAAAATTCTCCTTAAAATATTCTTCCATGTGTATTTTCCTTTACAACATCATTTAGTTCAAAATGTAAAGGTTTGTGACATTTGCTTATGATTCATTGATCTCAGAAAAATCAATTATACAAATCTTTCTGCATAAAAATAACTGAAACAAAATGATACTTCACTTGTCTAACAGCTTGTTTTATTTGCATTATTGCTGACCTGATCTTACCAAAGACTCAGCAGGACATATGGGAAAATTGAATATGTGAAGAAAATCTGTTTTCTTTGACATTTTATGGAAGCAAGAGTCACTATCTCCCACAAAACTGTGGGAGCAGTTTTTATTCAAATTGAAGGGAAGCAGAATTTGCCATCCCCAAACATGCCTCTTTGGCATAGGATTATTTTAAGTTGGTTATTTTTAAGAAATTGCAGACACAGGAGAAGCTCTGAAAACCTAGGGAAACTTACCCTTTCTATAAGAAATGTTTACATTTATAAGGGAGAATTCTCTTTGTAAGGGTGAATTCCTCTCAATGCCAAGAAGTAGAGGATGAAAAATAAAAACCAAACATATATCTAGAAGTGCTTATCAGTGGTGAAGGCAGCAACTTAAATCTATATAATAAGCATAACTTTGTATACTGTGCTTTTTCCTGGTAATCTCCATAACTGGGCTTTCCTAACCAACTTTATTTTTCTTTAGCTGGAGATTGTATTTAAGGTGGTGCCTTATCGGAGTTTTTTACTTTTTCTGGGTCTCTTCCTTGTATACAGTAAGTATGTGTGCACACGTGTTTGTTCAACCATGTCCAACTTTTGAAGACCCCATGGGCTGTAGCCCACCAGGCTCCTCCGTCCATGGGATTTTCCAAGCAAGAATGCTGGAGTGGGTTACCATTTCCTACTCCAGGGGATGGAACCTGCATGACTCCTGTGTTTCCTGCTTTAGCAGGTGGATTCTTCACCACTGTGCCACCTGGGAAGCTCATATAGGAAGTATACATGTATTGAAAATTCTGTTTGCTTTTCTCCTAATCAATCTGCCCTTTATTATAGGGGAGTCTCAGCCCACAGTTTCACTCTCAGAGGGCTGTCATGTCTCTCCTTTTCATTTCTCTGTGAATGGAACACCCGCTTCCAACTCAGAGACATATCCCCATCAAAGTTGGCTAGAACTAAATAGATTGTATTATCAATGTAAATAATCACAGAAAAGACAATTCTGAACTGAGAAAAAAAATCCCTTACAGATTAGACATCAAAATAAAAATATTCTATCCAGTTACTAATGAATTAATAAACATAAATTTGCGTAGTCCAGTTTTTCACTTGTAGTAGGTATTCAGTATATCTTACTTTTCTTTTTAGTTAAGGTCTCACTTATAGTGCTGATGTCAACATTATAAAAGTAGGACTTTATTAAAAGTAATAGGCATTCCTGTCAAGGTTGTAAGAGTATCAGACACAGGGTAGAAAAAATAAAAAATTCTCTCCAAAAGGCAATGGATGCTTGAGGAATTGTCCAACAAGACAAATAAAGAGAAGTTAAATCCCAGAGTAAGTCAATTACAGATCAGAGGTTACATTTAGATCCTAATAAAATGTCTTCTCCTACTTATTGCAAAGGTTTTCTTCATTTTAAAAACATTTTACTGGAATAAAGTTAATTTAAAATATTGCATTTGTTTCTGTATATAGCAAAGTGAAACAGTTATACATATATTCATTCTTTCTAAATTTCTAAAATTCTTTTCCCATATAGAGCATTGCAAAGTATTGAGAAGAGTATTCTGTGTTATACAGTAGGTTCTTATTAGTTATATTTAGTATATGTCAATCTGAATCTCCCAATTTTTCCCTCTCCTCCTTTCCTCCCTGGTAATCATGTTTGTTTTCTACATCTGTGACTTTATTTCTCTTTTGTAAATCTGTAGTACAAATTTATGCTACATTTTTGTAATACATTTATACTACTTTTTTAGATTCCACATATAAGGTATATCATTTTTATAGTATAATTTATGTGGAAATGTAAGATAATAGAGCCCAAAATTATACTGGAGGCTCCATTCTATCACCTCAATTTATTTAACAAAGAAACTCCATTCAAAAAACTATCATGGAGATGAAAATTCCACTAAGGGGCTAACTCATTTCAGTGAGTTATTATCCTTATCCAAATAAGATTCATCTGATAGTTAGGGAATCAAGAATGCTGATGAGTTGATGATGAATATATTATATAGAATATCAATAAGATGATAATATGATAGAATCCACCTAATTGGAACACCCTGGTGGAAACAAAAATATGCTAATTTAACAAGGTTTCTTACTTCAGAGCTTTTGCGGTTGCCTTGTGCTGCAAAATATGCTCTTTTAATTAAGGCATTGCTTGAAAAAATAACTGGAGATAGTTTTTAAAATGCAAAAGTTAAGATTTCCCAAGCACTTATAGCACATGTTACAGAGAAATTGTCTAGAAAGTAACATATAAATCCTTTCTAGGAGTATGCCTCAATAACTTTCTTGCAAAGAACATATTTATAAAAATAAATTCATGAGCAAAAACATGTCCTGCAATTTAATGTTGACTGGTGTGTGCATCTTATACAAGCAAAACTATTCAAAAGCTAATCAAACATGGGTTTATATCTAGATAATACATTACCACAACTGACATCGATAACCTTACATTCAACCTGAGCTGAACATTATATCATCACTCAACTAACAGGAAAATAACTAATAAATATGTGACATGAATTTTTACTTTTTTGTCTATTCTTTTTCTGTGCCATTTTTTTTTCTGCCAAAGTAATTAAGTTCAGTGTCCAGTTGTCTGTATACATTCTGCAGTTAGAGCTTCTCAAATGCTGATTAAAATATGATTGAAGACAACTCAAGCAGACAGCTCTCATAGTAGTTGATTGATTCTGCAGTGTAATTTTGATCCTTTTGCAAGTGTATTCTATAGCATATAGATAGGACTTGATGAAGAACAAATATAAACTTATTTCAGGGCTTAAATAATTACAGCCTGGGAGACGATATTATTTAGTGAATATAGTAAATAGAAAATTTTATCAATACCAATGATTGGGTTTACAGACCAATGGATAGTTTTAAAAATGGATGAGCTATGTCAATACACTGTGGCATCTGACTATACCCAGCCACATGGTCTTGTATAAAGTTATTTACCACTCTAAGTTTGAATTTGGCAGAAAGTGAAGAGGAACTAAAAAGCCTCTTGATGAAAGTGAAAGAGGAGAGTGAAAAGGTTGATTTGAAGCTCAACATTCAGAAAACGAAGATCATGGCATCTGGTCCCATCACTTCTTGGGAAATAGATGGAAAAACAGTGGAAACAGTGTCAGACTTTATTTTTTGGGGCTCCAAAATCACTGTGGATGCTGATTGCAGCCAGGAAATTAAAAGATGCTTACTCCTTGGAAGAAAAGTTATGACCAACCTAGATAGCATATTAAAAAGCAGAGACATTACTTTGCCAACCGAGGTCCATCTAGTTAAGGCTATGGTTTTTCCCGTGGTCATGTATGGATGTGAGAGTTGGACTGTGAAGAAAGCTGAGCACCGAAGAATTGATGCTTTTGAACTGTGGTGCTGGAGAAGACTCTTGAGAGTCCCTTGAACTGCAAGGAGACCCAACCTGTCCATTCTAGAGGAGAGCAATCCTGGGTGTTCACTGGAAGGACTGATGCTAAAGCTGAAACTGCAATACTTTGGCCACCTCATGTGACAAGTTGACTCACTGGAAAAGACTCTGATGCTGGGAGGGATTGGGGGCTGGAGGAGACAGGGACGACAGAGAATGAGATGGCTGGATGGCATCACCAACTCGATGAACATGAGTTTGAGTGAACTCCAGGAGTTGGTGATGGACAGGGAGGCCTGGCGTGCTGTGATTCATGGGGTCGCAAAGAGTCGGACACGACTGAGCGACTGAAATGAACTGAACTGAACCTCTAAAATAGAGATAATATTATTATCAATCTCAGATGAAAGGTGAACAATGAAATTATCTATGCAAAGTACTTGAAGTGTTAGTCATTCAGTTGTATCTGATTCTTTGCGACCCTGTAGTCTGTAGCCCACCAGACTCCTCTGTCGATGGAGTTATCCAAGCAAGAATACTGTAGTGGGTAGCCATTCCAAGGATTGAACTTGGGTCTCCTACACTGCAGGCAGATTCTTTACCATCTGAGCACCAGAGAAGCCCCAAAGTGTTTGGCAGGAGTATTATTCAATAACCTTAGTATTAATAATCCCTTGCTTTTGATTTAAATATAGTCCTTTGTTAATAATGCAAAGAATGGATATGGTAAGGTATAACTGGATGATTTCTTTCTTCAGCTCCTTCAGGGAGTCAGCTTTGTTTTCTGTTGTGTTACCTTCATTAGAGCAATTGTTATCATCCAATTGTTATCTTTTTCCATTCATTAATGGATATTCAACCTGCTTAACTGAAAATCTTGGTTTAACAAGTGAAAATGAACATCGCTCAGTTGTGTCTGACCCTTTGCAACCCCATGGACCATACAGTCCATGGAATTTGCTAGCACAGAATACTGGAGCGGGTAGCCTTTCCCTTCTCTAGGGGATCTTCCTGACCTAGAAATTGAACCAGGGTCTCCTTCATTGCAGGCGGATTCTTTACCAACTGAGCTATCAGGGAAGCCCTAACTTCACAAAGGACCTCCAATAGTAAAAACAGCATCCATAAAATATTGTTCATACAAATTTTATTTTGTTGTGATAGAACTGACATGACATGGTATAACTTTCAGTTGTAAAATTAATTGTAAAATGTATTGATTTAATATATTTATATATTGCAATACGATTTCCACTATAGCATTAGCTATCACCTCTATCACATCTCATCATTTCTTGTTTTGTGAAGAAATTTTATTTCTTAAGCAGTTTTGAAGCTTATAATAAAGTATTGTCTGTAATTATTATACTGTATGTTATATCTTCAGGACTTTTTTATTTACTAGTTGCAAGTTTGTATATTTAAACAACATCTTCACAGTTCTCTTCACACTCCAGACTCTAGTAACCACCATTCTACTCTCTGTTATGAGATTTGGCTTTCTTTTTTGATTACATATCTAATTGATATCATTACAGTGCTTATCTTTGTCTAACTTATCTTACTTAACATAATGCTCTCAAATTCATCCATGTTGTCTCAAACTTCCTCTTCTCTGCTGGCTAAGTAATATATATACCACATCTTCTTTATCTGTTCTTTCATCAACAGGTACTTAGGTTGTTTCTAATCTTGCCTTTGTGAATAATTTTGCAGGAAACATGGGAGTGCAGATATCTCTTAAGATTTTGTTTGCATATTCTTTGGATATATATACCCAGAAGTGGAATTTCTGGACCATATGGTACTTCTATTTTTAATTTTTTGAGGAATTTCCATACTATTTTTCACAGTGGTTGAACCAACTTATATTCCCATCAACAATATAAGAGTTCCCTTTTCTCTAAGTCAGCATTTCAATAGAAATAGTTTTGTTTCTAAAGGATTTTTTAGAATAATGTCAGACTAAACAAGACTTTCCTGGATATTTCTGAAAGAGTGAGTTATAAAGTATGAAACAAAATGAATCACAGAACAATAGATACTTAACACCAAAATGTACATGCAGAATCCTTTGTCAAGGTTTCCAATTCAAATACTAACAATGGGCAGGCAGTTTATGCAGTTGAGTCCATCAGGTAACAGGGAAGATAAAAGCTAAGGCAGATGAGAAAAATCACAACCATTCTAAAAGAAGCAGCTTTGATCAACTTTATCCAGTTATCACCATAGGATGTATTAGACCCAGGGTTGTCATAGGTCCACATTTTTTCAAGATAGATAAGACACTTGTTTATTTATGTGTAGCCTCTCATATTTTTTAATAATGTCAACTCATACAGAAATTTTAAGAGTACATGCATGCTCAGTTGCATGCAAATCTTTGTGATCCTATGGACTGTAGCCCACCAGGCTCCTCAGTCCATGGGATTCCGTAGGCAAGAATACTGGAATGCATTGCTATGCCCTTCTCCATGGGATCTTCCGGACCCATGGATCGAACCTGCATCTCCTGTTTTCCAGGCAGATTCTTTACGAGGGAAGCAACCAGGGAAGCCCTCTAAGAGTATGACTTTGACAAGTAATATTCCACAAGACATCTAGTTTGTGAATTTTGAGCTATGTATCTAACTATTCTCTTCACAAATGAGAAAACAGATACTAAGAGTATCACTGCACAGTAAATTTTAATATGTATACGTAAAAATATATGTGCAGAGATAAGCTTAATTTAATAGTTGAGAGAGGGGTAAATTCTCTTATTCTACATTAAAATAAGAACGTGACTTTGTTTTAGTCTTCTACAAAAATCGATCTTATGTCAAACCCAACTTTGGCAGTCTTTTTTATCCACCTTATCAATCATTCTGGTCTGCATTGCCGTTTCTCATACTATTCAAGTTCCTTCACCTAGAATCTGCTACTAATATTTCTGCATTTTAAAATACTAATTATTCTTCAAGGTCACACACAATGTAAGTTTTCTGAGAGCAAAGACTACAAATCTCTTATCCACCTCTCTATCCTTTGCACTTTTCGCAGTGCCTGAGGCAGTAAATGTATTCAATAAATATTTACAGGAAAAAAACAAGTCTATGAGTGAATTAATGAATAAATGATCACCCCAGTCAAAACAGATGGTTTTATTCTCTAGAAACCTATAGAATTTTGAACGTTTGTAATGCACTTGTATTAACCTGCCTGGTTGTACTCCTTTTTAGTACATTCTAGAAAAGATGTCATATTTCATGTCAACTTTAAAGACAGCAAGTCTCTTTTAATGTAGGGTACTTAGCACTACTCTCCTTAGAAGTTTGGGCCTCAGGAATGAATTGTGGAGCATCAGAAAAAGTCTCATTCAAAAATATGTTTTTGTTTCTTCTTTACCTTCCCTGTGAGATTTCAAAGCCTTTGCAAGGGTCCACTATGTTTGATTTTGTCCTTTCACTCTCACGTTTAATCCAAAGACTTCCACATAATAAGCTCTGCATATGGTGAAGTGAATCAAACTTGATAAGGAAATTTTCACTTTAAATGCACATTTTTCCCTTTATTTTTCAGTGATATCGTTCATTTTCATCCATTCTTCATCTATATGCAAAACAGTGAGAGGAATAGAGTATGCTTTGAAAATAAAAATGTCTAATTTTTAGTAAATTAAATTCAAATCTGAATTGCTGTTTTCTGATCTAGGTACTGAGGATACAAAAAAAGAAAAAAAACACACACACACAAGTAAACAAAATGAACCTCAGCTCAGTGATCCACTCAACAGCAGGAGGATGTCCCAGGGATGGTGGGAGGGAAGAAAAGCGATTAATTCTATCTGACATGATATATGAAGTGCTGTTTTACTAAACAGCTTTGTTGCTATGTATCCCCTACACTAAAGTGAAAGTCGCTCAGTCATGTCTGCCTTTGTGACCCCATGGACTACACAGTGCATGGAATTCTCCAGGCCAGAGTGGGTAGCCTTTCCCTTCTCCAGGGGATCTTCCCAACCCAGGGACTGAACTGAGGTCTCCCGCATTACAGGCAGATTCTTTATTAGTTGAACCACAAGGGAAGCCCCACATTAAAAATAAAATGATATAAAACAAAATAAGGTATTAATAATAATATAAAATTAAATTTAAGAGTTAAGTAAAATAATAAAATCTCTCCTGACTTGTAAAGCATCTTTATTATCTCCTTACCTAGGACAGAGAAATAAACAGAGATGTGTAAGACAACTTTCAAATCATTTCCTTCCACATTTTCACTGTTGAATTTTCCTTATTTGTTCATATTCATCAGGAAGGAAGGTCACTTTTAATCATCAGACTTTAAAATTTCATTTCATATTTAGACATGAAGTCAGAATGACTGGCCATTCTTCTCATTATATGTGCTTTCTTGCTTTCTGAGGTGTCTGCACTCTAGGTAGGAAGGTTATTGTCTTACTTATCTATTGCTGTGTAAGAAATCCCCTCCTACATGGCAGTTTAAGACAAACATTTCATAAAATTCCTGTGGGTCAGGAACCTCAGAGTGGCTTCTCTGTATGGTTCTGACTGTCTCTGACCAGGTACAGTCAGGCTGTTGGCTGCTTTCATCGGAGCTGTGGCAAACCCAAGAGAGCTGACTTCCAAGCTCACTTGTGTGGCTGTTGACAGGCTTCCATTTCTCCCTGGCCACTGGCTTAAGACTTTAGTCCCTCATTGTTTGGACTTTTCCACTGGACTATCACAACATAGGTAAAACACTAAGGCAAAAACTCCAAAAGAAAGGCCAAGAAAATGGGCACTAAAAGCAAGGTCCAGGATTTTGAGGCTGATCAAGGAAAAAATCAAGATCAAATATCATTGTGAAATATTAATATTTCACAACAAGCTTCACAGTGTGGCACCTGGATTGGGTTGCATGAAAGGGGAGGAGACCTTCCAGAGATAGCAGGAGGCCACCACCCAGAAGAAGAAAAGAGCAAGGGAACTCCTGGGAGAGAGGAGTGTGTGGGGTGTGGGTGGTTTACCTGTCTGGGTGGTATCATTCAGTCGAGGTGGGAGTCTCTGGATCAGTGAGCGCTAAAATGCAGCAGTAATTTGAGGTTTCTTATAGCTGTAGGGTTTGCTTTATATCTATGTCTGGTTGAATGTGTCTTCATGGGGTGTGCAAAGCAAGAAGTCTCAAAATATCTAAAAATATACTTATTTGCATTGTATTTAAAGAAATTGGAGAGGCGAGCATTTGAGTTTGGCACCAGTGGGGTTTAAGTTAATGAACCTATTCTTCTGAGAAGAAAAAAATAACAGGGGCCGACATGCAATGACATCTTTGGCCCATTTATGTAATAGCACCCAAAATAGAAGCTAAGGTCTTTTATAATATAGTCTCAGAATTGATATATCATTGCTTGGGCAAGGCAATAGAAAATGCATACAGACAAACTCTGGTACAAAACAAGAGGAGGCTCCATAAAAATGAGAAATCCAGGAAGTAGAGGTCACTGAAATCCATTTTGGAGGCTGGCTTCTACATCCATAAAGAATCAAGCCTTTTTCGAAAAGAGGTGTGAGCCACATTTAATGGCAACTTTCTGGTGCCAGAGCCTTGCCACAAGTCAATCTCAGGGTGTCTGAATATTTAATTTCTGATATTTTTGCTCTCTAGTCTCTTAATCTATATTTCTTACCTTTGTCTTAGCTAATTTCCTAAATTCAACTGTTTACTTCTTTGAACCTAAAGTAACCCCTGGCTCTTATTTTCTTTAGCTACTCTTCTGCATTTCAACTGTATACATCCTAACTCAGTGTACCTTTCCATCTATAATGTGGAACTCACCTTTTTTCTTAGTTCCTGCACACCTTCATTGGTTTGTTACCACAAAATTTCAACATGAGGCCAAACCCTTGAGCACAGGCACAAAAGCTGTCCATCAACTTCATATGAAGACAATTAATTAACACCATATTGTCATAAACAATAATAGCAAATGCTACCCAGATTTCCTCAAAGGATTTTCATCCCTCTCATTTTTGCATAAGTCACAAATATATTGACCATATTGCCCTGTTTTATTTTGATATAAAAATTATTTAAGTTGTATTTCATGGTTTGCTCATCCAATATCCAAATATATTGCAATTTTTAATGTTATTAAGCATGCAGTGAATGAGTTGCACAAGTAAGTGTGTCAGTGAGAAATATCTTCTTGCATCTTAGAATATTAGGAATAATGAGAATCAGACACATTCTTCCAATGATAAAAGTTATGTGTGTTTGTGTTTGTCTGTCTGTCTGACTGTGATGATATTTTAGAACTGAGGGAATATTCCTATCACTTGGCATATCATGAATTCTTATTTGTTGATATCACAACCTTAAGAAACTGAAGTGTCCTGAGACATGAGCGTTTCTGGGAAACTATCCCGATGTGACCTGTACCAGTGTCTCTGTCCTTAATGAGATCATTGGAACTGGGAAACTGTCCCTCCAAACTGCAGAAGGCAATTTGGTGACTGGGTAATGGTCCCTCTTTCCTTCTTTGTTGATAATGTATTTTTAAACCACCTCATATTAAAAAGAAAACCTTAATTTTATCAGTCTACATGGCTAAGTTAGGGAAGACTGGAGTAAATCATTCTAACCTGGCCTTAATTCCTCTTGTTCTGTGAGCAGACATGCAGAACAATCCCTGTCTAGACAGAGTTTATGCTTTTTACTGTCATTCAAGGGTCATCTTTGAGTCATAGCTTCCTGGAGGGAAAGAGATAAACAAATGTTTTGATTGAAATTAAAGATGCCTCTTTATTGGTTACCTCAGTGTCACACTTAATAGGGTTCATTATGGTTCAAATCTGTTTTTGCATAAGAAAAATGCAACTAAAATTACTCAATGCTTACTGGTATGTGTTAGGCTCTGTGTTTAGAAAGAAAGTAAACAAACAAGGAAACAAAAAAAGATATGACCCATCAAGTAGCTTAAAGTCCAACTAAAGAAAAAGGCACCAACAAAATAAACATGTGATAGTATAATTGTGATAAGTCCTGTGATAAACACAGAACAGAGTCTGACCTTCTCCAGTAGGTAAGGAGCTGTTTTTGTTTGTCTGTTTTTAGAAACTGATTCTTGAGCTAAAATTTGAAGATGTAAAGAGCTTAACATTTTAATTAAGAGGAAGGATGATGAGGAAGGGATATGGAGAAAGAGTAATATAGGGGTCTTGGGAATAAAAAGTAAGTATGAATTAAGCACGCAGAGAGAGGGCACGAGTAGAGTAAGTTGAGAGTGAAGACGTGGTTGCAGACCACATAATGCAGTTCCTGAATATGGTAATCATAAAACTTACACTTCTGAGAGTAAAATGTGGGGCTATTAATTTTTCCAGGACCCCAGGCACAAATCAGGATTTTCAAAGGCAAATAATAATTTGTAATATTTCTTCATATAGGCCATGTTAAGGATTTTGGTCTTTATCATAAGAGCAATGGGCTAATTGGAAGCTAAAAAGCAAAGAAAGGACATGATCGTATTGTTCTTTAGAAAAGCCTTTCCAGGTTGACATAAAAATGAAAGACCAGAGGGTTGTCAAAAAAGGCTATAGAATTTATTTAATAGATGCTGCTAACTTAGACAAAGATTGCCACAGTGAATGTATAATTATTCAATGACAGATTAGAAATGAAATAATTCATTTGAAGGTGAATTATATAGGCTCTTGTCTGTTCAAATTAAATAAAAGGCAGTAGGGCCTGTCTGAGGTTGATCATGCTAAGGGAATTTTTTATTATAATCTAACCTTATAACTGGAAATGGCAACCCACTCCAGTGTTCTTGCCTGGAGAATTCCAGGGACGGGGGAGCCTGGTAGGCTGCCGTCTATGGGGTTGCACAGAGTCGGACACGACTGAAGTGACTTAGCAGCAGCAACCTTATAACTGTAGACCCCCCAAAATACACCTGTAGTTGAATAAAGTTAGGTTCATTGACTTATTGCAATAAAGAGCGCATACCTTGGATAACTACACTGCATCTCAGTAAGAGGAAGGACCTGTTAATATATTCAAGCATGTGTGAAGTGATTTGGGGGCAATGAAAGGAAGCAGAGGTTTACGCCGAGTTGGATGCTATTAGTCAGAGGGGCAGTTCTATAAAGAAACCTGAGGCATTGGGAGCCTGAGAAACATTCCTAAAGTCACAAAAAGACAAAGCTGATATTTTAACAAAGGATCTGGGCTCCAGATTTTTTTTTTTTCTTATTGGTGTATAGTTGCCTTACAATGTTGTGCTAGTTTCTGCTATACAATGAAGCGAATCAGCCATACCCCTTCCACTTGGACTTCCTCTCCTGCAACCCTCCCATTTCACTATCTAGGTCACCACAGAGCACTGAGCTGAGCTCCTTATGCTATATAGCAGCTTCCCACTAGCTATCTATTTTATACAGGGTGGCGTACATATGTCAATCCCAGTCTCCCAATTCATCCCACACTCTCCTCCTCCTTCCTGTGCTCACATGTCCTTTCACTACATCTGAATTTCCATTCCTGCCCTGCAAATAGGTTCATCGTACTATTTTTCTAGATTCCACATATATGCATTGTTATTCGATCTCTAAGTCCTGCCCGACTCTTTGCGACCCCATGGACTGCAACTCCCCATGCTTCCCAATCCTTCACTATCTCTTGTTGGAGTTTTCTCAAACTCATGCTCCTTGAATTGGTGATTCGATCCAACTATCTCATCCTTTGCTGTCCCCTTCTCCAATTGCTCTCAGTCTTTTCCAGCATCAGAATCTTTTCCATTGAGTCAGCTCTTTGCATCAGGTGGGCAAAGTATTGATAGCTTATGGTGAACAGTGTCAGATTTGTGATCTCTGAAGAAGATTTAGCTTTGGGACCAGGGACCAGGCTTGATCACTCAGAGCTTTTGTGTAGCAGAGGCTTTATCACAATGATAAAGGAGATAGGAAGCTTCTGACATAGACATCAGAAGGAGGAATGAGAGCGCCCCACTCCATGGTCTTATCAAGGCCTTACATACTTTTAGCAGACCCACTCCCACAACATACCTCTTAAATTAACAAGATTAGAACTAACAATAGAAAGGTCTTACCAGACCCACTCCCACAACACACAGTCTTAAAATAATAAGATTAGTCACAAGGTGCTTGTTAAGAAGGAGAAACATGTCCTGAGCAAGATACATTGTTATTATATAATCATCAGTGCAGAGCTTAAGGAAAAGCAAGATAACTGGAGTAAGATAAGTTATTTTGTTGTGTAATCATTAGCTCTGGGTTTAAAGAAGGGAAAGGACATGTGAACACAGGGAAGAGGAAAAGAGTGTGGGATGAATTGGGAGACTGGGACTGTCATATATACACTACCCTGTATAAAATAGATAGCTAGTGGGAAGCTGCTATATAGCACAAAGAGCTCTTATGTGACTAAGATGAAGGAATATAGAAAAAAATGTTTGCCCCTTTCTCCTCCTCGACGGACCTGGACCCCTTCCTCTTTGAGGGCCCTGGACTCCTTATCAACCTACCTAAGACTTAGCTCCAATGAATACCCAGGACTGATCTCCTTTAGAGTGGACTGGTTGGACCTCCTTGCAGTCCAAGGGACTCTCAAGAGTCTTCTCCAACATCACAGTTCAAAAGCATCAATTCTTCGGTGATCAGCTTTCTTCACAGTCCAACTCTCTACATAGTCTTAACTAGATGGACCTTTGTTGGCACAGTATTGTCTGTGCTTTTTAACATGCTATCTAGGTTGGTCATAACTTTCCTTCCAAGGAGTAAGCGTCTTTTAATTTCATGGCTGCAATCAGCATCTGCAGTGATTTTGGAGCCCCCCAAAATAAAGTCAGACACTGTTTCCACTGTTTCCCCATCTACTTCCCTAGAAGTGATGGGACCAGATGCCATGATCATCTTTCATTGGAAGTCCTTTCATTGGAAGGACTGATGCTAAAGCTG
Organism: Moschus berezovskii; assembly: GCF_049115385.1. Classification (NCBI taxonomy): domain Eukaryota; kingdom Metazoa; phylum Chordata; class Mammalia; order Artiodactyla; family Moschidae; genus Moschus; species Moschus berezovskii. The sequence continues at coordinate 71,353,098 of NC_142464.1, read as the reverse complement.
AAACTCCAATACTTTGGCCACCTCATGCGAAGAGTTGACTCATTGGAAAACTCTGATGCTGGGAGGGATTGGGGGCAGGAGGAGAGGGGATGACGGAGATTGAAATGGCTGGATGGCATCATTGACTCGATGGACATGAGGTTTAGTGAACTCCGGGAGTTGGTGATGGACAGGGAGGCCTGGCGTGCTGTGATTCATGGGGTCGCAAAGAGTCAGACACTACTGAGCGACTGAACTGAACTGAATTCTTAGCTCTCTCAGTATTAGAGCTTCAGCTTTGGCATCAGTCCTTCCAATGATTAACATTTGATATTTGTTCTTTCTCTTTACTCTTAATTGTAACTCCATGGTATGATTTTTACACATGACAGAAATTATTTATTTATTACATATATGTAACATTAGTCATTAAAAAAGAATTTAAAGATAAAAAAGAAGTTAGTCCTGTCTCACACTTACCAATTACATAAACCTAAAAATATTACTTTACTTGTACAAATTTCATTTATTTCCCCTAAACATAGTACAGCATAACCTAAAAGACTATGGGCATTAAAATGCTGACTGGATATGAACATTCCTAGCATTGTCTTACAACTAGTATATGGTAATTATATTTAGATTAAAAGATTTTGACATGATTTGGTGCAAAATTTGTTCTGAAGTTAAGATATAACAAATAAAATTGGAATACCCAAGGCTGAAATAAATATATCTGTAAAGGGGTTCCATTTTCAATGTCTTATAAAGGCTACATAACCTGTCTAAGACAAAAATGTCAAGGGCATGAGAACAATAAATGTAAAGAAATATTGTATCATGATTAAAAATAGTCATATCTATGAACTAACATTTAATACATCTAAAATGTCTCTGAAAAAAGGAAAGACAAATGGCATAGTGATATGTACTTATATGACCACAAATTCTATAAGTCTTCTGAGTTTGTTAGTTAAATAAAGTTATCTTTTCAAAATATTGTTAACTGTCAAAACATAAATTTCCTGTGGTTGTTACGGCATTTTTTTCTTTTGCCTTTCATGGCAAGTACACTTGAATAAGTGATTAAGTTCCCATGTTTCAGGAGATTCGTGATGGCTTGTGATTTAGCATTTATTAAGGAAATATCTTCCTAGGCGCTTCATAAAATAGCATGTTGGGGAAAGGAAAAGATATCTGTTGGACCTGATTTTCTATTTGGATTCTGGTCTCAGTCACGGTAATGGCCTTCAGTGATGTCTTCAGCTAACTGACAGAGAAATAGGCATCTTTCAAGAGCTGAGAAATGCCTTTCATTGGCTGTCAGGACCATTCCCACAAATAGCATCAGCTAAATTGCTAGAAGGGATTGTCCGGAACCTGTGATTCTAATGTTTCATCAAACCCACTCAACACTCAGAAAATATTATACCTTGAAGCTATTAAAATATTTAAATCATTGAATTGTCAAGATGAAATTGAAAAAGGTAAGGCTGTTTTCTAAAAGACCATAGATTTAATTTAACCCAGACCTGTTTGAAAAACTCAAGGCAATGTCCTATAACCCTACTTGCTGTGTGATGGAGTGTGTATCAATTCTTTGCATTTAAGTCATTTTTTATGTCACCTTTTCATTAATATGGAGAAAGTCAAGCACATCTCTGCTTATCACCAGGAACCATAATGTTGTCAGCCATTTTTCTGAGGTTATTCTTCCTTATGAAAAAATAAAGATATAAAAGAATATATCTAAAACTTACATAGGAAGATACCAAATTGACCTAGTTGTTTATATACAAACCACATTATCTACAATATCCTAGAATTATATTTAAATATAAAAAGCATCATGGAAGATAGCTGCTAGGAATTTCTTGTGGGATTTGGGGTAGATAGTTCAGATTGCTTGCATATATTAGTCTGTGATTAACAATGGAGCATATATAACATTTGATTTGTAACATCTCTTGTAATTTTATGTTTTGCAAGTTATCTTCTATGTATAATGTAAGTTTTCTGAGCACAGAAAATTGTTTTATAATGAAAATTTTCCATGAGATATCCAGAGGAATTTTTTGAGTATAGTATATATAGGAAAGAGTAGAAACATAGGGATAAAAATCCTAGCTTGAAATTCCAGTTTTGTTATTGTATGGTCTTGGGTAGGTTGTATTAGGTTGGGCAAGCAGCTCATTTAAACTAACTGAATTTAGTTTTCTCATACACAGAATAGATATCTAACTTGTAGGATGCTGTGACAATCACCATGAGTATGCCAAAAAGCGTATTCACTTTCAAAATTTGCTTCATAAGCATCAGTTGCATTTGTTTTGGAGACTGGCTTAGAATATAATACCTCCCTAATACGCCCAGATTTTAAAAAGAGATTTCTAAGACAGGAACAGACTGTAACTCTCCTTTTTTGTTTTTTAATAATCTCTTATGTTCATCTTAAATTCCAAAACTCAGAGTATATATCATTCTCATACAGTATTTTTTTTTTTAATTTTTACTTTTTCCTTTATTGGCAACTTTGGATGCATTTTTAGGTTTCGGTTCCCAGAGAGCATTTTTCACAAATCTTGAAGCCGCACCCCTGTCCAGCTTGCCAGCCTTTTTCTTGTCTGTTATTTCCTTGACTCTGTTCATGTATACTCTGATTCTCTCCAATTCCTGCTTTACTGGATGTTCCTTGGGATTGACTCCTTGAGTTGCCAAATAAACCCAAAACATTGAATTTAATGTGTAAGCAGAAACTAAATCCACTTTTGCCTGTTCAAGTGGGTCCAACTTCTGCAACAACTCATTTCTAGAAACAGACATCATGGTCTTCAGCATTTCATCCACAGCACCAATGGAATTCTCAAATGTTGATAAATATTCATGAATTTCTACTGGATAGTCTTCATTAATTCCTTCATGGAGGCTGGAAGTCCAAGATCAGGGTGTCAGTATGGTCAGATGAGGATTATCTTCCAGTTGAGGACTTCCAACTTCTTGTATGAATATCATCACTTGGGGAAGCTCATTCTCATACAGTATTTTAAAAGACCACTTCACAATCTAAATCTCTTTGTATTGATGCTATTTTTTTTTAAATATTTTGGGGTAAGTAAACAAAAGTCCAAGACCAAAGTCCAGGAATTGAGTCCGACTGCTGAAAGTAGATGAAAATCTTTCCAAAATACAGAAAAATCTCTTTCTACACCCTAGGAATCTGATGGCTCACTTGTGATTTGTAAAAGGGGAGAATTCAACACGTTTTTAACCTGTGCTGGTAACTCAGATGTCATGAAGGACTATTCCTTGACTTCTAGGTAAAAGTAAGCACTGCATAAAGCATGCAGCCTGGCAAATCCTTCCATTCAGTGGAAAGTTCCATTCCAGGTACCAGTGCTGACGAAGAGAAGCCTTAAAATGAGCAAGCCCACTGTCCAGCTCACATTCAGTGAAAAGGCAACTTTTTCAAAATGGCAGAAGTGGAAATACTGTGAAGTTATGGAAGCTTATGCTTTTGTGCTTTGCTTAGAACAAGTCTATTTCAAGACCATGGAAGAGCTTCCAGATGTGTGTTCACATGAGCAGGTGCTTTACTAATATGCAAAGTAAGACATTTTAACCACAAGCAGCTTTTCCTCTGCTGCCCTCTGAACTATGTTTTCCTTCATGTCCTGTGCATTGGAATGAATGTCTTTTCATCTGGGGATTCTGGTGAGAAGTTTAACTGGGAATACAGTCAATAGGATTACATTTACTTGATTTCCCGTTACTTTGGTCTATAGTTCAGTTGGTGCTCGCTTCTGGGAGTATCTCCTCATATCTAGCTATGTGTTACCATGTTACCATGACATGAAGGTGCAAAACCAGAGATTCTTTAACATAAGAATATGCCTTATGAGATCTAGCAAGGAAAATAAATGAAGTAAAAAATCAAGTTCTGGAGACCAGATTCTGCAGAAAATTTGTCCAATCATCACGTATAAAATAAAATTTAAGCAGAAGATTTGGTTTTTATCAATGCCTAGCTAAAATGGGAATTCTTTCCAGTCATAAGTATACCTGACAAAACAATATATATAATCATAACTGTTCCATAATTTTCTCCTTTTTTGATATAATCATGCTAAGCTAAATAGAATTTATAGGGAACAAATTTGGACCTAGGGCTACACATACCAATAACTTCAAAGTCACATGTTCAATACATTTCAACATATAGGATCATTTTAGCACATCTAATGCATCAGGTCCTAATGAATTGGGGCAAATGCAGAGGAAAATATATGACTAAGGAAGAAGGATCAGAGAGATGCAACGCTGCTAGCTTTGAAGATAGAAGGCAGAAGTCATGAACCAAGGTATGTACGTGGCTTCTAGAAACTATTAAAGGTGAAGAATTATATTCTTCTCTGCTGCTGCTGCTGCTAAGTCACTTCAGTCGTGTCCGACTCTGTGTGACCCCATAGACGGAAGCCCACCAGGCTCCCCCGTCCCTGGGATTCTCCAGGCAAGAACACTGGAGTGGGTTGCCATTTCCTTCTCCAACGTGTGAAAGTGAAGTCGCTCAGTCGTGTCCGACCTTTAGCGACCCCACGGACTGCAGCCTACCAGGCTCCTCCATCCATGGGATTTTCTAGGCAAGAGTACTGGAGTGGCTTGCCATTGCCTTCTAGATTTTCCAAAAAGGAATGCAGGCTTGCTGACACCCTGCCAAACTTGTGAAGCACAGCACTGCAAGATAATAAGTTTGTGGGTTTTGTCACCAAGTTGATGGTAATTTCTTATAGGAACAATAGAAACCTAGTGTGTAGTGCCAGTAAAATCATATTAATGAATATGGTGAATTAGAGAAATATTTGATTAGCTATCACACTAGAAAATTTGGTATGTCCTTATGTATTAAAGGTCACGTCTCCCCTTGTGGCTCAGAAGGTAAAGAATCTGCCTGCAATGCTGGAGACCTGGGTTTGATCCCTGGGTCAGGAAGATGCCCTGGAGAAGGGAATGGCAACTCACTCTGGTATTCTTTCCTGGAGAATTCCATGGACAGAGGAGCCTGGTGGGCCCCAGTCCATGGGGTGGCAAAGAGTCAGACAGGACTGGGCAAATAACCTGGTTATGTAGTAAAGGTCAGACATCAAAGTAATTTAGCTTGGCCATATTTCAAAGTTATTTAAGGTATTCCTGTCTTCTAGTGCAGTTCCAGTAGTAACTAGTAAAAGCATTCTTTTTACTCTCAAAGTTTGACTAATAAATTATACTGTCAGATGTTCCAGATTTAATAATAATTTCTACATTTACAGAATATTGCAAATAAGAAAGCTGAAAGAAAATTTTCTAAACCAGGAGTCATCCAACTGCAGCCATGGATCAAATCTGGTCCACTGCCTCCATTTGTATTGTTTCCCATGAGCTAGGAATAATTTTCACATTTTATACACATGTATTTTAGATGGTTACACAAGCACCTATGTGGTATCATCAGTTTTTCCTTTTGGCCCACAAAGGATAAAATCTCTACTACTTGGCCTTTTAAGAGAAATCTTCCCTGCCACTGTTTTAAATTATCAATAATAAAAAACTTTGGAATTCTTTCTAAAAATTGATTATACAAAATTTTTATCCTGTGTGGAGATGATTAAAGAATATGCAACTGCTCCCCCGCCACCCCATGTTCCTAGCAACATTATTTATAAGAGCCAAGACATGGAAATAACCTAACTGACCACTGATGGATGAATGGTTAAAGAAGTTGTACATATATATACAATAAAATGCTATTCAGCCATAAAAAAAATCCTATCACTTTTGACATGAATGGATCTTAAAGGCATTATGCTAAGTGAAATAAATCAGACAGAGAAAAACAAACACCATGATACCACTTATCAGTTCAGTTCAGTTCAGTCGCTCAGTCGTGTCCAACTCTGCGACAGAGTCTAAAAAATAGAAACAAAATACACTATATAGAAAAAGAGATTAGATTTGTGATTATCAAAGGAGAGAGTAAGGGGAGGGAGAATAAAAAAGAAAAAGACTATATAACCAGAAAATGTAAAGTATTACAAATAAGTAAGCATTCACTTCCAAATTTAGTTTCATATTTGCAATTGTGTATTCCTTTTCTTATGGAGGACTGTCTTAACCAAGAGATGCCTCTACAAATTCAGCAAGATGCTCAAAGCCAATGCCTTTTCCATGGGTCTTGAGATGCCCCCAGGTGTTCCGTCAGTGCAGATACTTATGTGCAGTGCCTTCACAGACGGGAAGGTTCTGGCCTCTGGGAAAAGGTCCATTCTGGGCCTGAACTACTGCATGTGTATGGGACAGCTTAAGAACCCTGGATGCTGCTGAGGTACATCTGGTTATAAGCTTAGCCTACAAGGAAGAGCTGATAGCCTGTGGGTCAAAGCTGCTCAGAAGGTGGTATCAGGGAGACTAAGCTGTCTTTGAAGGCAAAGCTTCCTTTTTCTTCAGTTTCCCAGCTGACCATAAAGAATCTCTTCGAAATGCATTTTGAATGAGGGGTAACACTCTGGCTTTTGCTGAGCTGAAAGTACAAAAGCAGGTTGGAGACCAAATCTGCAGTTTTTAGTTCCCATGCACAACACTTCTTAGAACTGAGTCCCTACAGGAGGGTCAGGTCTGAACCTGAGGTTACGTCCTCTGAAAGCAACTCCATGCTCACTTCTGAACACAGTGTCCCAGCAAGCTCAATGCCCTGTTTCAGTCTATTCCCATGTAAAATTGTTTAAGAGACCCTCACAAAAGCCCCATCGCAGCAAAATGTTCTGTTGTTTTCCCAGCATGCCATGCACTCCCTATTCCATATGATACTTGTTTTCTTTCCACCCGAGGCTCCCTTTGCCTTGCTCAAGTGCCACCTCCTCAGAAAGGCATTTCCTGACAACCCCACCTAAAAGAGTGCTGCTATTACTCTCTGCAACCTTAATCCAGTTCATTATTCTTCATGGCACTTCACACAACCTGATACTTTAATCACATATCTGGATGATTTTTTTCCTCTTTCTCTCTAGTAAATTATACTGCTTGGCTTAAATGATAAAGAATCCGCCTGCAATGCAGAGATCTGGGTTTGATTCTTTGGTCAAGAAGACACCCTGGAGAAGGGAATGGCTGTCCACTCCAGTATTCTTGCCTAGAGAATTCCATGGATTGGTGAGCAAATTCCATGGGGTCGCAAAGAGTTGGACATGACTGAGTGACTAACACTTTACTTTTCACAAGGATTTTGTCTATTGTGGCCCCTGTTGTATTCCCAAAGCCTAAAACAGTGTTAAACTCATGAGGTGACTCAAAAATTCTTTACTAAATGAACGAATGAATGATTTATGTTTTTTCCACTGGTTAGGGAGCTATCTCTCACACATTTATATAATTTGCAATACCCTCCTAAAAATTGCTTCAAGGTGATCTTGAATCTGTACAAGACAGCATCTGACATTTTCTTTTACTGGAGAAGAAAATAATACAACTGACTTTGACAGGCTACTCAACAAAATTTTATCTTGGATAATTTTTCACTTTACGTTTTCCTAGAAAAAGCAGACTATTAGAAGATGTATATTTCTAAACAATATCTCAGTTTTGAGGAATCATAAGTATTATATTTGCATTTCAGCATTAATTATGCTTATTAAAATGAAGAGAAAAATCATATCTTTTGACTAAAATTGGAGTGGTAATACCAGAGTTTTAAAAAAAGTGAGTTTTGATTTGTTTGTTTACTAGTTTGCTTTTTTTGTGTTTCATTTTGTAGTCCAATGATAACATTCTCAACCAATAATGTATTTCTGGAAATAAAAAAATGAAAGTACAAAGTTTTGATGGATATGTAAATTTTATGAATACTACAAAAGAAATGCAATCCATGATTTATTTTTCCTGTGACTTGTCAGGAGTCTCCAATCTTTTGGCAACTAAAATTGGATAGTGGAATAGAAGCAATCATAAGAGATGAATTGTTCTTTCCAACGGTTTCTTTGCAGGTTCAAAAAGCGGCTACTTTACAGAATCTCAGCTGAGTAACACCTATGCTGCTGCTGCTGCTGCTGCTGCTAAGTCGCTTCAGTCGTGTCCGACTCTGTGCGACCCCATAGACGGCAGCCAACCAGGCTCCACTGTCCCTGGGATTCTCCAGGCAAGAACACTGGAGTGGGTTGCCATTTCCTTCTCCAATGTGTGAAAGTGAAAAGTGAAAGTGAAGTCGCTCAGTCGTGTCTGACTAGTAGCGACCCCATGGACTGCAGCCCACCAGGTTCCTCTGTCCATGCGATTTTCTAGGCAAGAGTACTGGAGTGGCTTGCCATTGCCTTCTCCGGAGTAACACCTATAGGAGAAACCAATGGGTCAATATGGTATTTGATAGCCCTAACATTCTTGATAAAGTGGGGTAGCGTTTAACTAGCCCTCATCATAAATATCATTTAACTTCAGGAAAGCTGGCTTAAAACTTAACATTCAAAAACTAAGATCATTATATCCAGTCTCACCACTTCATGGTAAACAGATGTGGTGAAATTGGAAACAGTGGCAGATTTTCTTTTCATGAGCTCCAAAATCACTGCAGTGACTGCAGCCATAAAACTAAAAGACGCTTGCTCGTAGGAAGAAACACTGTGACAAACCTCAGTTCAGTTGTGTTCAGTCCCTCAGTCGTGTCCGACTCTTTGCGACCCCATAAATCACAGCACGCCAGGCCTCCCTGTCCATCACCAGCTCCTGGAGTTCACTCAAACTCATGTCCATAAGTCAGTGATGCCATCCAGTCATCTCATTCTCTGTCGTCCCTTTCGCCTGCCCCCAATCGCTCCCAGCATCAGAGTCTTTTCCAGTGAGTCAACTCTTCCCATGAGGTGGCCAAAGTATTGGAGTGTCAACTTTAGCATCAGTCCTTCCAGTGAACACCCAGGACTGAGCTCCTTTAGAATGGACTGGTTGGATCTCCTTCAGTCCAACGGACTCTCAAGAGTCTTCTCCAACACCACAGTTCAAAAGCATCAATTCTTTTGTAATCAGCTTTCTTCACAGTCCAACTCTCACATCCATACATGACCACGGGAAAAACCATAGCCTTGACTAGACGGATCTTTGTTAGCAAAGTAATGTCTCTACTTTTTAATATACTATCTAGGTTGGTCATAAATTTCCTTCCAAGGAGTAAGCATCTTTTAATTTCATGGCTGCAATCAGCATCTGCAGTGATTTTGGAGCCCAAAAAACAAAGTCTGACAGTGTTTCCACTGTTTCCCCATCTATTTCCCATGAAGTGATGGGACCAGATGCCATTATCTTTGTTTTCTGAATGTTGAGCTTCATGCCAGTTTTTTCACTCTCCTCCTTCACTTTCATCAAGAGGCTTTTTAGTTCCTCTTCACTTTCTGCCATAAGGGTAGTGTCATCTGCATATCTGAGGTTATTGATATTTCTCCCAGCAATCTTGATTCCAGCTTGTGCTTCTTCCAGCCCAGCCTTCCTCATGATGTACTCTGCATAGAAGTTAAACAAGCAGGGTGACAATATACAACCTTGACGTACTCCTTTTCTTATTTGGAATCAGTCTGTTGTTCCATGTCCAGTTCTAACTGTTGCTTCCTGACCTGTATACAGGTTTCTCAAGAGGCAGGTCAGGTGATCTGGTATTCCCATCTCTCAGAATTTTCCAGTTTGTTGTGATCCACACAGTCAAAGGCTTTGGCATAGTCAATAAAGCAGAAATAGATGTTTTTCTGGAACTCTCTTGCTTTCTCCATGATCCAGCGGATGTTGGCAATTTGATCTCCGGTGCCTCTGCCTTTTCTAAAATCTGCTTGAACATCTGGAAGTTCACGGTACACATATTGCTGAAGCCTGGCTTGGAGAATTTTGAGCATGACTTAACTAGCGTGTGAAATGAGTGCATTTGTGCGGTAGTTTGAGCATTCTTTGGCATTGCCTTTCTTTTTTTTTTTTTTATTTTAGGTAATTAATTTATTTTTTTATTGGAGGCAAATTATTTTACAATATTATATTGGTTGGTTTTGCCATACATTGATATGAATTTGCCCCAGGTTTACATAAGTTCCCCCTCCTGAACCCTCCTCCCACCTCCCTCCTCCCTTTATCCTCCCTCTGGGTCATCCCCGCATGCCAGCCCTGAGCATCCTATAACATGCATTGACCCTGAACTAGTGATTCGTCTCACATATCACAACATACATGTTTCAATGCCATTCTCCCAAATCATCCCACCCTCACCCTCTCCCATAGAGTCCCAAAGACTGTTCTGTACATCTGTGTCTCTTTTGCTGTCTCGTATACAGGGTTATCATTTGCATCTTTCTAAATTCCATATATATGTGTTAGTATACTGTATTGGTGTTTTTCTTTCTGGCTTACTTCACTCTGTATAATAGGCTCCAGTTTCATCCACTTCATTAGAACTGATTCAAATGTATTCTTTTTAATGGCTGAATAATACTCCATTGTGTATATGTACCAAAGCTTTCTTATCCATTCGTCTGCAGATGGACATCTAGGTTGCTTCCATGTCCTGGCTATTATAAACAGTGCTGCAATGAACATTGGAATACACGTGTCTCTTTCAATTCTGGTTTCCTCAGTGTGTATGCCCAGGAGTGCGACTGCTGGATCATATGGCAGTTCTATTTCCAATTTTTTGAGGAATCTCCACACTGTTCTCCATAGTGGCTGTACTAGTTTGCATTCCCACCAACAGTGTAAGAGGGTTCCTTTCTCTCCACATCCTCTCCAGCATTTATTGCATGTAGACTTTTGGATAGCAGCCATTCTGACTGGTGTGAAATGGTATCTCATTGTGGTTTTGATTAGCATTTCTCTGATTATGAGGGATGTTGAGCATTTTTTCATGTGTTTGTTAGCCATCTTTATGTCTTCTTTGGAGAAATGTCTGTTTAGTTCTTTGGCTCATTTTTTGATTGGGTCATTTATTTTTTTGGAATTGAGCTGCAGGAGCTGCTTGTATAATTTGGAGATTAATCCTTTATCAGTTGCTTCATTTGCTAATATTTTCTCCCATTCTGAAGGCTGTCTTTTCACCTTACTTATAGTTTCCTTTGCTGTGCAGAAGCTTTTGATTTTAATTAGGTCCCATTTGTTTATTTTTGCTTTTATTTCCAATATTCTGGGAGGTGGGTCATGGAGGATCCTGCTGTGATTTATGTCGGAGAGTGTTTTGCCTACGTTCTCCTCTAGGAGTTTTATAGTTTCTGGTCTTACATTTAGCTCTCTAATCCATTTTGAGTTTATTTTGGTGTATGGTGTTAGGAAGTGTTCTAGTTTCATTCTTTTACAAGTGGCTGACCAGTTTTCCCAGCACCACTTGTTAAAGAGACTGTCTTTTCTCCATTTTATATTCTTGCCTCCTTTGTCAAAGATGAGGTGTCCATAGATGCGTGGATTTATCTCTGGGCTTTCTATTTTGTTCCATTGATCTATATTTCTGTCTTTATGCCAGTACCATACTGTCTTGATGATTGTGGCTTTGTAGTAGAGCCTGAAGTCCGGCAGGTTAATTCCACCAGTTCCAGTTTTCTTCTTCAAGATTGCTTTGGCTATTCGAGGTTTTTTGTATTTCCATACAAATTGTGAGATTATTTGTTCTAGTTCTGTGAAAAATATCTTTGGTAGCTTGATAGGGATTGCATTGAATGTATAAATTACTTTGGGTAGTATACTCATTTTTACAATATTTATTCTTCCAATCCATGAACATGGTATATTTCTCCATCTATTAGTGTCCTCTTTGATTGCTTTCAGTAGTGTTTTATAGTTTTCTATGTACAAGTCTTTTGTTTCCTTAGGTAGATATATTCCTAAGTATTTAATTCTTTTCGTTGCAACAGTGAATGGAATAGTTTCCTTAATTTCTCTTTCTATTTTCTCATTATTAGTGTATAGGAATGCAAGGGATTTCTGTGTGTTGATTTTATATCCTGCAACGTTACTGTAATCATTGATCAGCTCTAGTAGTTTTCTGGTAGAGTCTCTAGGGTTTTCTGTGTAGAGGATCATGTCATCAGCGAACAGTGAAAGTTTTACTTCTTCTTTTCCAATTTGTATTCCTTTTATGTCTTTTTCTGCTCTGATTGCTGTAGCCAAAACTTCCAGAACTATGTTGAATAGTAGTGGTGAGAGTGGGCACCCTTGTCTTGTTCCTGACTTTAGGGGAAATGCTTTCAGTTTTTCACCATTGAGGATAATGTTTGCTGTGGGTTTGTCATATATAGCTTTTATTATGTTGAGGTATGTCCCTTCTATTCCCACTTTCTGGAGGGTTTTTATCATAAATGGATGTTGAATTTTGTCGAAGGCTTTCTCTGCATCTATTGAGATAATCATATGATTTTTATTTGTCAGTTTGTTAATGTGGTGTATTATGTTGACTGATTTGCAGATATTGAAGAATCCTTGCATTCCTGGGATAAAGCCCACTTGGTCATGATCTTTGGGATTGGAATGAAGACTGACCTTTTCCAGTCCTGTGGCCACTGCTGAGTTTTCCAAATTTGAGTGCAGCACTTTCACAGCATCATCTTTCAGGATTTGAAATAGTTCAATTGTAATTCCATCACCTCCACTAGCTTTGTTCATAGTGATGCTATTTAAGGCCCACTTGACTTCACATTCCAAGATGTCTGGCTCCAGGTGAGTGATCATGCCATTGTGATTATCTTGGTTGTGAAGATCTTTTTTGGACAGTTTTTCTGTGTATTCTTGCCTCCTCTTCTTAATATCGTCTGCTTCTGTTAGGTCCATACCATTCCTGTCCTTTATCGAGCCCATCTTTGCATGAAATGTTCCCTTGGTTTCTCTAATTTTCTTGAAAAGATCTCTTGTTTTTCCTATTCTGTTGTTTTCCTCTATTTCTTTGCATTGATCGCTGAGGAAGGCTTTCTTATCTCTCCTTGCTATTCTTTGGAACTCTGCATTCAGATGCTTATATCTTTCCTTTCCTCCTTTGCTTCTCGCTTCTCTTCTTTTCACAGCTATTTGTAAGTCCTCCTCAGACAGCCATTTTGCTTTTTTGCATTTCTTTTCCATGGGGATGGTCTTGGTCCCTATCTCCTGTACAATGTCACGAACCTCCGTCCAGAGTTCATCAGGCACTCTATCTATCAGATCTAGTCCCTTAAATCTATTTCCCACTTCCACTGTATAATCATAAGGGATTTGATTTAGGTCATATCTGAATGGTCTAGTGGTTTTCCCACTTTCTTCAATTTAAGTCTGAATTTGGCAATAAGGAGTTCATGATCTGAGCCACAGTCAGCTCCTGGTCTTGTTTTTGCTAACTGTATAGAGCTTCTCCATCTTTGGCTGCAAAGAATGTAATCAATCTGATTTTGGTGTGGACCATCTAGACAACATATTAAAAAGCAGAGACATCACTTTGCTGACAAAGGGCCATACAGTCCAAGCTATGTTTTTTTTTTTTTTTCCAGTAGTCATGTATGGATGTGAATGTTGGACCATAAAGAAGGTTGAATGCTGAAGAAGTGATGCGTTTGAGTTGTGGTGCTGGAGAAGACTCTTGAGAGTCCCTTGGACTGCAAAAAGATCAATCCAAAAGGAAATCAATCCTGAATATTCATTGGAAGGACTGATGCTGAAGCTGAAGCTCCAATACTTTGGCCACCTGATGCGAAGAGCCAACTCATTAGAAAAGACCTTGATGTGGGGGGAAATTGAGGGCAAGAGGAGAAGGGGGTGACAGAGGATGAGATGGTTGAATGGTATCACTGACTCAGTGGACACTGAGTTTGAGAAAACTCCAGGAGATAGTGAAGGACAAGGAAGCCTGGTGTGCTGCAGTTTACGGGTCCACAGTCAGATGTGACTGAGCGACTGAGCAACAACAGATTCACATTCCAGGATGATACAGGGTTTACCAGTCAAAGGTATCAGAAGGTCTCCATAGACTCCCAGTTTACATTTCAATAAACTAGACCTAAGAACTCAAAAGCCTCTTGATGAAAGTGAAAGAGGAGAGAGAAAAGGTTGGCTTGAAGCTCAACATTCAGAAAACAAAGATCATGGAATCTGGTCCCATCACTTCATGGGAAATAGATGGAAAAACAGTGGAAACAGTGTCAGTTTATTTTTTGGGCTCCAAAATCACTGCAGATGCTGATTGAAGCCATGAAATTAAAAGACGCTTACTCCTTGGAAGGAAAGTTATGACCAACCTAGATAGCATATTAAAAAGCAGAGACATTACTTTGCCAACTGAGGTCCGTCTAGTCAAGGCTATGGTTTTTCCCGTGGTCATGTATGGATGTGAGAGTTGGACTGTGAAGAAAGCTGATCACCGAAGAATTGATGCTTTTGAACTGTGGTGTTGGAGAAGACTCTTGAGAGTCCCTTGTACAGCAAGGAGATCCAACCAGTCCATTCTAAGGGAGATCGATCCTGGGTGTTCACTGGAAGGACTGATGCTAAAGCTGAAACTGCAATACTTTGGCCACCTCATGTGACGAGTTGACTCACTGGAAAAGACTCTGATGCTGGGAAGGGTTGGGGGTGGGAGGAGAAGGGGACGACCGAGGATGAGATGGCTCGATGGCATCACCGACTCTGTGGACATGAGTCTGAGTGAACTCCGGGAGTTGGTGATGGACAGGGAGGCCTGGAGTGCTGTGATTCATGAGGTTGCGGAGAGTCGGACACGACTGAGCGACTGAACTGAACTGAACTGAAGCAATCTGGGCTAGAGTCTCGCTGTTCATAACCTCCTATGTGATCCTCATCCACCGTTTTGAGCAGCACTGAGATGCTGTGAGGAGACACCCGATGTCCAAGGTAAGAGAAACCCAAGTAAGATGGTAGGCACTGAGAGAGGGCATCAGAGGGCAGAGAGACTGAAACCACAATCACAGACAACAGGCCAATCTGATCACATGGACCACAACCTTGTCTAACAATTAATCTAAGCCATGCCTTGTGGGGCCTCCCAAGATGGACGGGTCATGGTGAAGAGGTCTGACAGAATGTGGTCCACTGGAAAAAGGAATGCAAACCACTTCAGTATTCTTGCATTGAGAACCCCATGAACAGTATGAAAAGGCAAAAAGATAGGACACTGAAAAATGAACTCCCCAGGTCAGTAGGTGCCCAATATGCTACTGGAGATCAGCGGAGAAATAACTCCAGAAAGAATGAAGGATGGAGCCAAAGCAAAAACAACACCCAGAGGAGGATGGGACTGGTGATAGAAGCAAGGTCTGATGCTATAAAGAGCAATATTGCATAGGAAACTGGAATGTTAGGTCCATGAATCAAGGCAAATTGGAAGTGGTCAAACAGGAGATGGCAAGAGTGAACACCGACATTCTAGGAATCAGTGAACTAAGATGGAGTGGAATGGGTGAATTTAACTCAGATGACCATTATATCTACTACTGTGGGCAAGAATACGTTCGAAGTAATGGAGTAGACGTCATAGTCAACAAAAGAGTCAGAAATGCAGTACTTGGATGCAATCTAAAAGTTGACAAAATGATCTCTGTTCGTTTCCAAGGCAAACCATTCAATATCATGGTAATCCAAGTCTGTGCCCCGACCAGTACTCTGAAGAAGCTGAAGTTGAACAAATCTATGAAGACCTACAAGACCTTCTAGAACTAACACCCAAAAAAGATGTCCTTTTCATTATAGGAGACTGGAATGCAAAAGTAGGAAGTCAAGAAACACCTGGAATAACAGGCAAATTTGGCCTTGGAGTACAGAATGAAGCAGGGCAAAGGTTAATAGAGTTTTGCCAAGAGAACGCACTGGTCATAGCAAACACCCTCTTCCAACAACACAAGAGAAGACTCTACATATGGACATCACCAGATGGTCAACACCAAAATCAGATTGATTATATTCTTTGCAACCAAAGATGGAGAAGTGCTATATAGTCAACAAAAACAAGACCAGTAGTTGACTGTGACTCAGATCATGAACTTCTTATTGCCAAATTCAGAGTTAAATTGAAGAAAGTGGGGAAAACCACTAGACCATTCAGGGGTGACCTAAATCAAATCCTTTTTGATTATACAGTGGAAGTGAGAAATAGATTTAAGGAACCAGATCAGATAGACAGAATGCTTGATGAAAAATGGATGGAGGTTCGTGACATTGTACAGGAGACAGGAATCAAGACCATCCCCAAGAAAAAGAAATACAAAAAAGCAAAATGGTTGTCTGAGAAGGGCTTACAAATAGCTGTGAAAGAAGAGAAGTGAAAAACAAAGGAGAAAAGGCAAGATATACCTATTTGAAGTAGAGTGCCAAAGAATAGCAAGGAGAGATAAGAAAGCCTTCCTCAGCAATCAATGCAAAGAAATAGAGGAAAACAATAGAATGGGAAAGACTAGAGATCTCTTCAAGAAAATTAGAGGCGCCAAGGGAACATTTCATGCAAAGATGGGCTCAATAAAGGACAAAAATTGTATGGACCTAACAGAAGCAGAAGATATTAAGATAGAGGTGGCAAAAGTACACAGAAGAACTGTACAAAATAGATCTTCATGACCCATTTAATCATGATGGTGTGATCACTCACACTCACCTAGAGCCAGACATCCTGGAATGTGAAGTCAAATGGGCCTTAGGAAGCATCACTACAAACAAAGCTAGTGGAGGTGGTGGAATTTCAGTTGAGCTATTTCAAATCCTGAAAGATGATGCTGTGAAAGTGCTGCACTCAATATGCCAGCAAATTTGGAAAACTCAGTAATGGCCACAGGACTGGAAAAGGTTCGTTTTCATTCCATTCTCAAAGAAAGGCAATGCCAAAGAATGCTCAAACTACGGCACAATTGCACTCATCTCACATGCTAGTAAATTCATGCTCAAAATTCTCCAAGCCAGGCTTCAGCAATACATGAACCGTGAACTTCCAGATGTTCAAGCTGGTTTTAGAAAAGGCAGAGGCACCGCTGGATTGCCAACATCTGCTGGATCATGGAAAAAGCAAGAGAATTTCAGAAAAACATCTACTTTTGCTTTATTGACTATGCCAAAGCCTTTGACTGTGTGGATCACAATAAACTGTGGAAAATTCTGAAAGAGATGGGAATATCAGACCACCTGACCTGCCTCTTGAGAAACCTGTGTGCAGGTCAGGAAGCAACAGTCAGAACTCTACATGGAACCACAGACTGGTTCCAAATAGGAAAAGGAGTACGTCAAGGCTGTATATTGTCACCCTGATTATTTTACTTATATGCAGTGTACATCATGAGAAACGCTGGACTGGAGGAAGCACAAGCTGGAATCAAGATTTCTGGGAGAAATATCAATAACCTCAGATATGCAGAAGACACCACCCTTATGGTAGCAAGTGAAGAAGAACTAAAGAGCCTCTTGATGAAAGTGTAAGACTAAAGTGAAAAAGTTGACTTAAAACTCAACATTCAATTAACTAAGATCATGGCATCCGGTTCCAGCACTTCATGGCAAACAGATGGGGAAATAGTAGAAACAGTGGCTGACTTTATTTGGGGGGGTTCTAAAATCACTGCAGATGGTGACTGCAGCCATGAAATTAAAAGACGCTTCCTCCTTGGAAGGAAAGTTATGACCAACCTAAACCACATGTGAAGAAGCAGAGACATTATTTTGTCCACAAAGGTCCACCTAGTCAAGGCTATGGTTTCTCCAGTAGTCTTGTACGGATGTAAGAGTTGGACTATAAAGAAAGCTGAGTGCTGATGAATTGATACTTTTGAACTGTGGTGTTGGGGAAGAAAATTGAGAGGCCCTTGGACTGCAAGGAGATCCAGCCAGTCCATCCTAAAGGAGATCAGTTGGAAGATCATTGGAAGGACTGATGTTGAAGCTGAAATTCCAATACTTTGGCCACCTGATGAGAAGAGCTGACTCATTTGAAAAGACTTTGATGCTGGGAAAGATTGAGGGCAGGAGGAGAAGAGGATGGCAGAGGATGAGATGGCTGGATGTCATCACCGAGTCAATGGACATGGGTTTGGGTAGACTCCGGCAGTTGGTGATGGACAGGGAGGCCTGGCCTGTGTGGTTCATGGGGTCACAAAGAGTCTGACATGACTGAGTGACTGAAATGAACTGAACTGAACTGAGATGTACATTAATCACAGAATTAATCGATCAACAAATACTCTTTAGTACTAATCATTTATATAGTGTGCTGGGCAAGATGGGGAAGATGAAGGAGTCTGAGAGTTCTTACATCTTCATCTTCAAGAAGCCAAAAATTAGAAGACACTTACAAAAACAGACACACTGCATAATTTAAGTGATAAATTCATGGTACTGAAGCTTAAAGCTATAGATTCCCTGCTGAAATTGGACATCAAGAAAGACAGACTTTGAAGAGTTGTACGTCTTTTGATAAAGAGGAAAAAGGAAAACAAGCCATTCTGACACTACTGAATATCACTCAGTGAAGAGGAACTCAACCAATTTGACAGAAAAGAGGGTACACATTGAGAAGTAGTAAAGATAGAAAAGGAAATTTTGGAAGGCTGAAAAGACAAGAAAAATAATTTGCCATTTATTTGAGCAGATTCTCACCAAGGTTAAGTACATAACTATTTTTACAGTAAATATTTGTGATAACAAATTTATTAATCTACTGAAATAGAAATATTTCAAAAGCATAAACATAATATCTTGACTAATAATATAAAGGAAAATATATGTGAAAAGTAATTTTTGATGAAATAATATGTATTTTTGAATCTGCAGATGCCTTAACATGACTACAGTAGAACACATAGCAAAGTTCAGTGGCATTTGTATTCAGAATTCTCATGAATGAATGTTTTAAGAGAGTACCAAGGTTAGTGTTGATTATTTGTGTCTGAAAAACCACAAATATAATGGATTTTAGGGACTTAACTTCCAGAAATACTAAGAACTTTTCATCAAGTTATAAAAAATTCTTCCATCTAAATGATAGCATCTTATAGAATTCATTGTACATGAAAATATAAAAAATATTTTATATTCTTATAAAAATATGATAGTTCCTAGGTTCATTTAATTTTAAGTGTATTTTTCCCTACACATTTAGAATCATGCAAGATGTCAGGAAAGTTTTTTGCATGAGATTGTCCCACATTTGCAATCTAATAAGCCTGGGTCCAGTACCCTAGTTTATGCTAGAATTCCCTCAATTAAAGCGATAAACCAATCATTGCCATGAAATTTAAAAACTCTCCCTAGGGATCAGTATAGACCCCTCACTAAACAACACTGGCATTTTATGGAATCTTTAAAACGTTCACAAAAGGAAAGAAGGTTGTAAACCTGGTGATAATGAATTAAGGGCATGTATAACTGAACTGAACTGACCTTGGTAGTGGGCTTTGCAGGTGGCACAGTGGTAAAGAATCTGCCTGCCAATGAAAGGAGATGCAAGAGATGTGGGTTCAGTCACTGCATTGGGAAGATCCACTGGAGTAGGAAATGGCAACCGGCTCCAGTATTCTTACATAAAAAATTCCGTGGACAGAAGAGCCTGACAGGTTACAGTCCATGGGATTGTAAAGAGTCGGACACGACTGAGCACACACATGTACACACACTCCTGGTAGTAGGTAGTAGAAAGTAAATTTAATGCAATAGTCCTGATGAAATGGACCATAGACTTGAATAAAGAAGATGACAGAATATGAAAGAGAAGACAAAAGTGCAGTAAAACATACAGGGATAATCAACAGAAAGCAATGGCTGATTGGCTGTGAAGAATGAAGACGGGAGGAAGTCAAAGAAGTTTTGTGTATTTTTGGTTTTGTTTCATTTTCCTTCTCATTCTTTTGAAGTAGCAAATCACTATTGCTTTATTTTGATGGCTGCCAATTTTAGAATATCAACTACATTTTTAGGTATTTTTCAAATTTATTATTGGATTTATCCCCTTTAAACACTGTGCCTATAATTAAAGTAATGAAGTGAACGTAGGTGATAGAGGGGATTAGCTAGTGTCATGTTGGGTGATAATAAAAGCTAATAGATGCTCACTCCCCACACTGATGCCACCCTATCAGTCAAATCATCCCAATTTAGTGATGGACAGCCACTGCCTACCATCTGCTGCACCTGAGATACCACAGCATGGTGTATGAATAATTGCGTCCTAAAGGCATCCGACAGACCAGAGCAATTTTCTGCTTAAATATAACCACAACCAACTCTTTTCCATTATGATTAGCATTCAGCAGTTGCAGTGGGGAAAATGCTGAAGAGTAAGTAATCAAAACACATCAAAAATGTCATGTAACTTTTGGAAAATAAGTGAATTATTGATTGAAACAGAAAAGCTATAGTGGGATGGATAACTGGTATCGACAGTTAAAGGGAGAGATGAATATCATAAATGATGGTTTTTAAGGTGATGATTTATTTTAAAATAACTTTATAAATAAATCATAAAATCGTCTTTCAAAATTCGTCTCTCAGGGAACTGATGAAACCCTATATACACAGGAAGGGATTTTTTGTTTTATTCGCCAAAAACTTTTTTCTATATTTGGTAATTATATTAGTTTCTGGTATTTCTATAGAAATATGTGCTGCTCCTGAGTGGAAGGCACATCATTTGATTCTTTTGTAAGTCAATGTAATGTCTATGGTTAGTTAGCACCTTGGATGGGATCTGTGATCATTAATACCCTTTGTCCATTATTTTTGATTCTCCTCTCTTCTGAGCATGTAGTAGAATAACATTAGGATGCCATTTAATTGGGTCAGGACATGTCAACTTATTTTAGCCAATAAGCTTTAAATGCAAGTGTCAGATGTATCTCCTCGATGGAACCTAAATTGGTCATGAGAAATACCCCACACCTCACATTTTCTTCTCAGATATCAATCCAGAAGTGTCTGTTGTGGAGGCTGATCCTTCAGCCTGAAATCCTAAATGAAAATAATAAGCAGAATCTCTTTCCAATTGAGTGTATCAGTTCAGTCACTCAGTCGTGTCTGGCTCTTTGTGACCCCATGGACTGCAGCATGCCAGGCCTCCTTGTCCTTCACCAAATCCCAGAGTTTACTCAAACTCACGTCTATTGAGTCAGCGATGCCATCCAACCATCTCATCCTCTGTCATCCCCTTCTCCTCCCACCTTTAATCTTTCCCAGCATCAGGATTTTTCAAATGAGTCAGCTCTTTGCATCAGGTGGCCAAAGTATTGGAGTTTCAGCTTCAACATCAGTCCTTCCAATGAATATTCAGGACTGATTTCCTTTAGAATGGACTGGTTGGATCTCCCTGCAGTCCAAGGGACTCTCAAGAATCGTCTCCAACACCACAGTTCAAAAGCATCAATTCTTTGGCATTCAGCTTTCTTTATAGTCCAATTCTGACATCTAAACATGACTGCTGGAAAAACTATAGCCTTGACTAGATGTACCCCTGCTGGCAAAGTAATGTCTCTGCTTTTTAATATGCTGTCTAGGTTGGTCATAACTTTCCTTCCAAGGAGTAAGTGTCTTTTAATTTCATGGCTGTAGTCAGCATCCGCAGTGACTTTGGAGCCCAGAAAAATAAAGATGTCACTGTTTCCAGTGTTTCCACATCTGTTTGCCATGAAGTGATGGGATCAGGTGCCATAATCTTAGTTTTCTGAATGTTGAGCTTTAAGCCAACATTTTTACTCTCCTATTTCACTTTCATCAAGAGGCTCTTTAGTTCTTCTTCCCTTTCTGCTATAAGGGTGGTGTCATCTGCATACCTGAGGTTATTGATGTTTCTCTGGGCAATCTTGATTCCAGCTTGTGCTTAGGAATTTGTTGTTTCAGGCCAATGCAACTTTATTGTGGTTTGTTACTACAGTGGACTTCCCAGGTGATCCTAGTGGCAAAGAACCACCTTCCAGTTCAGGAGATGTAAGAGACATGAGTTTGATCCTTGGGTCAGGAAAATCCTGGGAGGAGGGCATGGCAACCCAATCCAGCATTCTTGCCTGGAGAATTCCATGGACAGAGGAGTCTGGCAGGCCATGGTCCATGGGATTTCAAAGAATTGGACATGACTAAAGTGACTGAGCACCAGCACCACATTATTGCAGTATAATCTGGTCTGTCTTGCCTCAGGGTTGATGAGTGAGCATCCTGAAATCTCTTGGAATTATATGTGAAAATTGTACATGAAATTATATGTCCATCATATTCAAAGACTTTGGACGTAAGCTATTTTTATTTGTGTCCTGACTTCAAGACTTAATAGCTGTATGACCTCAGACCAATTACATAGGATCTCTGTGTTTTGGTTTTTTTTTTTTTCTGTATAAGATGGGCAGAACTGTTGGCTCAAACAGTAAAGAATCTGTCTGCTATACAGGAGACCATGGTTCAATCCCTCAGGTCAGGAAGATTCCCTGGAGTGGGAAATGGCCACCCACTCCAGTATTCTTGCCTGGAGAATTACATGCTCAGAGGAGCTTGGCGGGCTACAGCCCATGGGATCACAAAGAGTTGGACAAAACTGAGTGACTAATACTCTCTGTGTTTTCTTTTTCTGTATAAGATGGACAAAAAATTGACTCTGTATATAGTATTCTTAATGATGTTTGCAAACACTCCAGTTCCCTCTTCTTCCTAACACATTGCAGGACTGAATTCCACCTCCCATTTGAAGTTAGGAGAGTTCCTATGACCTGAACTGGCCAAAGAAATGTGAGTAGAATTAACATGTATCATTCTTGGGCAGAAGTTGTAAGTGCCCCTGCTTGCTTCATCACTTTCTTTCTATCTGCTGTGATAATGAGAAATTTTAAATAGTCAGATGCTCCTTTAACCCAGATCTCGGATTAAAAATGAAGCAGTACAGAAGCCCCCAGGCAACTTTGAAGGGGCACATATCAGATATCAGGCCTGGAATGATTAGCTCAGCACAGCCTAGTCATCAAGGTGGTTTCTTTCTGGAGACTCTGAGAGAGTGTCTGCTCCATGCCTGTGTCCCAGCTGTTAGCAGTTGCCAGAAATTCTTGGTGTTCTTGTGATTGTATCTGCATCACTTCAATCTGTTTCCATCCTCACATCTGCTTGTGTGTAGCTCTATGTGTTTTCCTCTCTTACAAAGGGCATCTAGTCATTTGACTTAAGGCTCATTCTAATTCTATATTATCTCACCTTTGTGCTTACATTTGAAATGATCCTAATTTCAAATAAAGTCATATTCATGGGTACTGGGCTTCCCAGTTGGTGCTAGTGGTAAAGAGCCAGCCTGCCAAAGCAGGAGATGTGAGAGACACTGGTTTGATCGCTGGGTTGGGAAGATTCCTTGGAGGAGAAAATGGCAACCTGCTCCAGTATTCTTGCCTGGAGAATCCCATGGACAGAGGAGCCAGGAAGGTTGCAGTCCATATGGTCTCAAAGAATCAGACACGGCTGAAGCAAGTCAGCACGCATGGGTACTGGAGGTTAGAACTCAAACATAGCTTTTGGGGAAACAAAATTCAACCCACTATATTTCATATAATGTTAATACTCTTTGATGAAAATTATATGAATGGAAATTAGAACACAATGACTATCTCATATTCTCCATCATCTAAAAACGCTTTGATTATATTTATTTTTCTCCATTAAAAATAAGAGAAAAGCAGATTACTGCTTTCAGCACTGCATATCAAAACAATCAGGCTCTAGTTAAAATATTGACTTACTAGGAGTTTCAGTAAGTAATTAGGATACTGCAGAAGTAGAAATTATAAAGAACACAGATCTCAGACAGTATTCAATAATGTATGTAAACTGGAATTTTCTTTTTTTTTTTTTAAATGAGTTTGTGATAAAGCTTAACTGCCGAGGAAAGTAGTCTGGGTGTCGTAAATGGAAAATGTGAAATCTTAGTCTCCACTCCAGAACTACTGATTCAAAATCTGCATTGTAATGAGATCTCCAGGTGGTTTATATGCCATATTCCCCTTAAAGATGAAAAGCACTGATCCAAAATAAATCATTATTTAGGACAATACAGTAGACTATACTGCAAAAGAAGAAGAAAGCCAACAGAGCTTTCTACAGCCCTCTTCACATTGATTTAATAAGATTTATGCCAACCAAATCTATAATGTTAATGGGAGATTTTTTCATGCACAGAAAAAATGAGGTCACAGTCATTTCCCCCCCCCCTTATTTTAGTGTTCTCCAATAACTATTTCTGTGCCTACAAAATATTTTTCCTTAATTAAATTGATTATTATTTTGAGAATTTATATCAATTTTCCTGCTTATATAAAATGGGCAAATTGCAACTACAACATTTTTAAGCCCATAGTGTTGCTGGTAGAATTAAACAAGATTATGCAATAAAGAATATGGTATAGTGTCATGTACATAATGAATGACCAAAAACCAGCATCTCTCCCTTTCCAAAGTTTACATTTTCTTTTTATTTAACAATGTTTTCCATTTGAACTTAATATTTTCCAATCGAATTTACCAGTATTTTCCACTGGACATAATATTTCCAATATTTGTTCACTATATTTCTGGTACCATTTCAGCCTACCCTGTATATTGCCTTTATATTTTCAAATTGGAGGACATCTGCATAATTCAAATGTCATTTTACAGATGAGAAAACTTATAGCATAAAATGGCAAGGAATTGTTTCAATCATTCAGAAGATGAGCACTGGCATTAGAACCAGAACTTCAACACTCTTACTGCCAATTCAGTGCTTCTTTGTTTCTTTGTCATAATAGGCTGTGTGGGCAGTAAATGCATGTTGCTACCACCGCTCAGCAAGCGTGTACTCAAATTGCCAAAGGAAAGCACCTGGTTATCTAATGTTTTCATTTCTAATCCCCCAAATATATACCCAATAAAGGTGTACCCATTTAAGACCCTATTGCTTGGGGGTCAACATTTTATAAACTCTACTCTAGCTTTCTTAGAGGACAATGAGTGAACTGAGTTTTTACTAAGGTCTGGAGTGGTGATAATGGCCACTTCTTGTCAATCCACAAGTATAGGCTAATAAGAGGAATTTTAGAACCAAGCTGATTCTTCCATGAATGTGATGTGTCAGGCCCTGGCGTGCATGGATGCGCTGAACATTGCAGAACCTAGCTTTTCCTATTTTTCTTAATCGTGGAGACAAACGGGAAAATTTTGCTTGTTGGCAACACTAAAAGGAATTGGAGTTTTTCAGTAAACCCCCCTTTATCTTTGATTAAGTGGAAATAAACAGACTTTAGTACTCACTAATACATTTGTTTGGCATATGTTCTTAAAGCTATTTTTCTTAGGTATTAATTCAATGTAAGCATTCATTTTCCTCAAGGGATTTATAAAATGTACATTTGTAACTTAATACATTAAAATTACAGGCACTACCTAATTATCCTGATGTTCATTTAATTGCTTCTTTTAGATCATCCATACTACTGAACATTTGTTCATTTCCTAAGAATGACTGCTTAGATATGGAATACCACATATATGACAGCAATTTAATGCAAAGAAATCTCATGGTAAAATCTGTCTAATCTTATATATTGGTTTTGGTTAATGAAATTAGTTTTTTAAATACTTAAAATTTTAAATAGGAGATTGCCAGCAGGATCCTCCAGGACCCACCTCCCAGAATATTGGAAATAAAAGCAAAAATAAACAAATGGGACCTAATTAAAATCAAAAGCTTCTGCACAGCAAAGGAAACTATAAGCAAGGTGAAAAGACAGCCTTCAAAATGGGAGAAAATAATAGCAAATGAAGCAACTGATAAAGGATTAATCTCCAAAATATACAAGCAGCACCTGCAGCTCAATTCCAGAAAAATAAGTGATCCAATCAAAAAATGGGCCAAAGAACTAAACAGACATTTCTCCAAAGAAGACATAAAGATGGCTAACAAACACATGAAGAAATGCTCAACATCCCTCATAATCAGAGAAATGCTAATCAAAACCACAATGAGATACCATTTCACACCAGTCAGAATGGCTGCTATCCAAAAGTCTACAAGCAATAAATGCTGGAGAGGGTGTGGAGAAAAGGGAACCCTCTTACACTGTTGGTGGGAATGCAAACTAGTACAACCACTATGGAGAACAGTGTGGAGATTCCTCAAAAAACTGGAAATAGAGCTGCCATATGATCCAGCAATCGCACTCCTGGGCATACACACTGAGGAAACCAGAATTGAAAGAGACACATGTACTCCAGTATTCATGGCAGCACTGTTTATAATAGCCAGGACATGGAAGCAACCTAGATGTCCATCTGCAGATGAATGAATAAGAAAGCTTTGGTACATATACACAATGGAGTATTTTTCAGCCATCAAAAAGAATGCATTTGAATCAGTTCTAATGAGGTGGATGAAATTGGAGCCTATCGGAGAAGGCAATGGCAAGCCACTCCAGTACTATTGCCTAGAAAATCCCATGGATGGAGGAGCCTGGTAGGCTGCAGTCCGTGGGGTCGCTAAGGGTCGGACACGACTGGGCGACTTCACTTTCACTTTTCATTTTCACACATTGGAGAAGGAAATGGCAACCCACTCCAGTGTTCTTGCCTGGAGAATCCCAGGGACGGGGGAGCCTGGTGGGCTTCCTGGTGGGAGCCTGGTAGGCTGCAGTCTGTGGGGTCACACAGAGTCGGACACGACTGAAGTGACTTAGCAGCAGCAGCATACAGAGTGAAGTAAGCCAGAAAGAAAAACATCAATACAGTATACTAACGCATATATATGGAATTTAGAAAGATGGTAACCTTAACCCTGTATACGAGATTGCAAAAGAGACACAGGTATATAGAACAGTCTTTGGGACTCTGTGGGAGAGGGTGAAGGTGGGATGATTGGGGAGAACGGCATTGTAGTATGTATATTATCATATGTGAAATGAATCACCAGTCCAGGTTCGACACATGATACAGGATGCTTGGGGCTGGTGCACGGGGATGACCTGGAGGGAGTATATGGGAAAGAGGGAGGTGGGAGAGGGGTTCAATAAAGGGAACACATGTATACCCTGGGTGGATTTGTGTCAATGTATGGCAAAACCAACCAATATATTAATGTAAGGTAATTTGCCTCCAATAAAATAAATTAAAAAATAAATCAATAAATAAGAAATTGCCTGCAGCTATTTTTAAGAATCAGTGCATTGAAGTAAATTCAATAACAGAATGTTATTTTTATATATAATTTATAAAATCACAACTTTTTGTACAGTATAAGTTACAGCAATGTTTTTTTAACATGACAGAAACATTCAAATAGTTCTCCTAAAGGTTTAAACAGAAGATGTCTTATGCTTCACCAACTTACTGCTTTGGCATTGATTGTCACAAAGTAGCTGGTACAGAAAAGATAGGAAGTCTGACTTTGCAGTATATATCATATTGTTACCTAGTTTTATGAACTATAGAGTTTAGGAAGCAGCCTTGCTTTCACCTTTTCTCTGTAAGCTACAGTTAATGCTTAATAAAATTTGTAATAAAGGTGGCCCATTGTTTTCTTGCACAGAGATTTTATGGGGAACATGGGACATTTATCAGTTCTACCTTGGTTTTAATTTTAACTTCCCACCTGAGATGAAATGTAACATTCACTACTACTTTGGGTTTGCCATATACAAAAAGAATCACTATTGTATCACCAAGGGCAGTGCACTGTACTATTTTATTTTAGCAATTCACTGTACTGTTGATGGGATTTAAAGTGGTAGCTCTGCATGCACATATTATATAGCTCTTTGATATCAAATAGAGAGTATGCAAAGAGATGGATTTGCCAAAGCAGAGCACAAGACTGGAGTACATGAGCGTGTGTGCATGTGAGCATCTGTGCATATGAGCGTGGGTGTGTGCGTGATGTGGTGGACAAGAACATTTTTTTAAGCACTAAAAGAAAAAAGGATAAAAAGCAACAGAATTATGTAAGTGATGTGGCTGCCCAAATACTTTCCTGTGGGAGGAAGAAGGAATAGAGAATGAAGACAGAGCTTGGCTGGCTTGCCTGTTCTGATTTGGGCCTTTGGAATAAAGCTAAACTTCCTTAACACACAAAATGCACTTAACTCTATGGTCCTAACCAGCTCTAATCTCCATGAGCCATGGTGCCCGTGGCTTTCCTTTTTGGGTATAAGCACATTTTAATCTCTGCAGGTGAACTGAATGTTGAGTCTGATAACCTAAGTCTGTTTTTGTGGGATTAATCTTTTAATACTACACAACGTGACTTGATTCTGCCCTAGATGAGTCCTGGATCCTAATATACCACCTGTTCTCCTTGCAGCACAAGAGACAAAATCACACTCAGAAGTTTTGCAAGTTTACCTACAATGTACACACACACACAGGAGTTGCATTTTCACACAACTTGCTACCTTCTTTGGGGGCAGGGGATCCATCTGACATGAAAACTAGTTTTTCTGGCTCTGAGCTATAAACTCTGCTTTCTCCTAAACCATGTTCCACTCACATAAAAATCTCAATATCCTTTGGAAATTTACTCAGACTTTCCAGTTTGCTTTCCCCAGCAATCCTAGAATTTTATGAGTAATGCTTCCTTCATATTATACCTTCTCCCAATATACCTCCTGCCTGTCTTTATGCAAGAATTCCATCGTATGCAAGAGTGTCTTATGAGCCCTAAGCAAGTTGGGTCCTCTCACTTTCTTTCAATTCAATTCAGTTCAGTCGCTCAGTCCTGTCCAACTCTGTGACCCCATGAATCGCAGCATGCCAGGCCTCCCTGTCCAACACCAACTCCCGGAGTTCACTCAAATTCATGTCCATCGAGTCAGTGATGCCATCCAGTCATCTCATCCTCTGTTGTCCCCTTCTCTTCCTGACCCCAATCCCTCCCAGCATCAGGGTCTTTTCCAATGAGTCAGCTCTTCACATGAGGTGGCCAAAGTATTGGAGTTTCAGCTTCAACATCAGTCCTTCCAATGAACACCCAGGACTGGCATTCTTTAGGATGGACTGGTTGGATATCTTTGCAGTCCAAGGGACTCTCAGGAGGCTTCTCCAGCACCACAGTTCAAAAGCATCAATTCTTCAGTGCTCAGTTTTCTTCACAGTCCAACTTTCTCATCCATACATGACCACTGGAAAAACCATAACCTTGACTAGACGGACTTTAGTTGGCAAAATAATGTCTCTGCTTTTTAATGTGCTATCTAGGTTGGTCATAACTTTCCTTCCAAAGAGTAAGCATCTTTTAATTTCATGGCTGCAATCACCACCTGCAGTGATTTTGGAGCCTGAAAAAATAAAGTCTGACACTGTTTCCACTGTTTCCCCATCTATTTCCCATGAAGTGATGGGACCGGATGCCATGATCTTCATTTTCTGAATGTTGAGCTTTAAGCTAACTTTTTCACTCTCCTCTTTCACTTTCATCAAGAGGCTTTTTAGTTCTTCTTCACTTTCTGCCATAAGGATGGTGTCATCTGCATATCTGAGGTTATTGATATTTCTCCCAGCAATCTTGATTCCAGCTTGTGCTTCTTCCAGCCCAGCATTCCTCATGATGTACTCTGCATAGAAGTTAAATAAGCAGGGTGACAATATACAGCCTTGACGTACTCCTTTTCCTATTTGGAACCAGTGTTGTTCCATGTCCAGTTCTAACTGTTGCTTCCTGACCTGCATACAGGTTTCTCAAGAGGCAGGTCAGGTAGTCTGGGATTCCCATCTCTTTAAGAATTTTCCACAGTTTATTGTGATCCACACAGTCAAAGGCTTTGACATAGTCAATGAAGCAGAAATAGATGTTTTTTCTGGAACTCTCTTGCTTTTTTGATGATCCAGCTTAGTTCAATTTATTTTTTTAGGAAGGAAGGAAAGAAATTTATATCCTCTCACCACTAGACACAGAAAGATATAACACACTCACACACACACACACACACACACACACACACACACACACACAAACATACCCCTGCTGTTCTCCATCAGGCAAAATCCTATTCAAATCACAAAACATGGTAAAAATTTTGCCTCATAAATGGATTCTCCACACCTATGCTATCCCTGAACATCCTAAGAGAATCACTTCCCTTTTTCCCTATGTTCTTCTAGTGTTATGTCTCTGCTATTAATATGATACTTATTAAATACTTATCCATCTTGGTGTTTCTAGATCCTTTATTATAAAGAATTTCATAAATGTTTGATTTGCCTTTTCCATCACCCTGAAGTTCAGCAAATTTTGAACTTCAACCCCTATTTCTACATGTAAATAATTTCCACATTTTTGAGGTACTGCTTTAGACCAAATTTTAACGTTAAGAAAGCCTGAATTGTGATTTTATAGTGATCAATATTAGCTCCTATTAATTTGATTCTGTTTCTTTTTAGAACTTCAAAGAGAAAAGTACAGGGACTCTTCTTTTAACTACTTGATTTCTAATAGCTTTGAAATCCTTGCATCTGTATATTTCTCTCCTGAGTTCCAGGTAAAGTTCTAACTGTGATGACTCATCTCCTCTTACATAAGTACCGTAATGACTATTTCACGGCTGTTCTCTCTTAGCTGTCAACAAAAGTACTGGGTCAAGTAAGGGAAGATAAATAATTTTTTCTTTTCTTAATAACCAGATTTTTAACCTTGAATTTTCTATTATGTGATTTCATTTTTTTGTTTGCTTGTTTTATTTTGGATTAATTTAGCCTGAGCCACCCCTTTCTTGCAGGAATTTTTGCACAATTTTTATCACCTTAGATTATCCTTGATATTCTGTTCTATTCATTATGCATTCTCCAATTGGTAGACTCATTTTGCTTTTTTTTAAATACATATATTTCTCTATCTTTCTATGGATCTAACTATCTATCTATATGAGTTACCTGCTTGATATTATGATATTAACTACCCTTTTTCCAGAGGTCAATGTATTGTGCATTATCTAAGTTTGCTTGGCTCCCTGGGGTAACTTCTTTTGACAGCATTCTGCCATGAGCAATATTATTATCCAATTCCTAATCTCCCAGTTCACTAGAATTAGCTACTTCTTCTGCATGAACAAAACAGAAAAATAATAAGCAAATTATGCTATTGTACTACACTCATCAAAGAGTGTTTAGAACATCTCCTTTCTCCATTTTCCTTTCATGCCACAAATCCAAAGGAGTTTGTTTTCTAACAGACTTTGATTTTCACCACACTTTCCTAACCTGAAACTACTTATCTCCAACCATAAACCCGTGAACCCCTGTCCTAGAGCAAGTTACTTCTGTTTTTGCCTAAAATATTTATCTTTCAGAATGTTGTGATGAACAGGATGATGTAAATTTGATGAAGCTTTGCTGAGCACTACATATGGGACAAAATTCAACTCAAAATTTAGCATGTTTAATCAGAAATTCACCGATTTTAAAAAATTCCAGTTATCTGTAACTCCAAACCCTGATTTATATGTGAAAGCATCAATACCTTCTGAATGCATTTCAATTGATTTAGGAAACTATTACGAAGGGCAATTCTAAAATGAATATACAAATCTCCTCTAAGAAATCCTCTTCTAATGGGAAAGGGAACACCAAGCTGGATCATCCCCTGGTATGTTGTGATGATGTCAAGTATAGCACAATGGGCCAGGTGTCTGCTGAGGCGCTTGTGCTTCCAGGGATGTACTGCCTCTGTGCCACTCCCCTGTGCATAGCTCACGGGGTGCTGTATCTAACAGAAAATGCTTTTCTCTTTTCTTATGTAAATTCCTCCCCTGACACTCAAACTCAAACATAATATAATGTTGCTGCAATGCTGTCCCAGTAACACGAGCATGTTCTGAACTTGACAAGTTTGCTCCTCTGAGATCTGTGGCTGATGTGACATTACAGTGTGGCCTGAATGTCCTGGACTCGTTTCCCTGAAGT
Source organism: Moschus berezovskii (assembly GCF_049115385.1). NCBI lineage: Eukaryota > Metazoa > Chordata > Mammalia > Artiodactyla > Moschidae > Moschus > Moschus berezovskii. Next base: position 71,321,262 of record NC_142464.1, on the reverse strand, counting down.
CTTAGAAATGACATTAAAGCATGGGAATAACAGGCACCGAACTAATCTTGTAATTTTTTTTCTGACATTGGTCCAAATTTTTCCTTCGCCTCATTTACCAGACACACATCTTTCAGAGCCTCCAGGATTGTTATTAGGGCACCTTGTCATTTGGAGGACGTTTGGTTTCTGTGTTTTAATACCTGAGCAAATGTTCAATGTGAACCGATGCTTTTATTTCCCTTAGGGAAGTTCTATCCTTTAAAGTGTTTCATTTTAGAATATCAAAACAATTTTCATTATATAATTCTTCTTGAAAATGAACAAGATAATGTAAAGTTTAGACCCAGATTTATCCTTGAAGTTCCATAAAAATATTAACCTGTATTTCTACCATGACAAAGAAGAAAATATTTAACTTCCTCTTCCCCAGAACAGAGGCAAACTACATGCTTATTTTCTGCTGCATTCGTGTAAAGTGATGTTTTTATCTGTTCTTAAACAAAATTATTCTAGGTCAATTCTGAGAAGAGTGTTTAGGGCCAGGTTTACAATTTATATAAAATTTAATAAAAAATTAAAATTGTTCAGGTATGCATTAGTTTTTATAATTTTGCTTATCTAACCAGTGTTAAATACACATTCCAGAAACACAACAGAATGCAATTTTGGAAGCAAATAGATAATAGGTTTGATATTTACTCAAATTTGAATTAAGTCAAAGTTTAATGAATTTATTGAGAAGTTCTCCATTTGTGTTTTATTTAGCTTGCAGACAGATTCTGATAATGAATAATTCTTTTCTTAGAGTCAGTTTGTAATTAACCAACTTCTTTTTTCACACTAAGATCTCACCTTGCTAAAAAACTGTTTTATTTAAGAGGTTTGCATAAGAATACATTGTTTACTCTCCTGGTTCTAAAATGCACCTCAAATACCCTACTTAATTTTGCCTAAGAAAGGAGTTTGAGTTTAAAAGTAATTGTTTTTTTAAATTTTGGTAGTATGCAAACACCACGTTCAGTCACCACAATCTATCACCACGTTCTAGTCCATCTCATTCAAAAGAGATAAAGAAACATCATGTGAGTTCTTTTAGAATTACAGTATATGAGAGGTAAAGTAAAGGCTTACACACACACTTAAGCCTTTTTATCACTGTTATATGGAGACATAGACCACAAGAGACAAAATGATGTAATTTTTAAGAACATATGTGCATTGAATCCAGAGTCTCTGAGTTATAATGAACACAGCTCCATAGCTGATAGCTTTGCAATCTTAGCTAAATCACTTGGCCATTGGTATCATGATTTTCTTATCTGTAAAGTTAGAATGTTAATATGGCTACCTGACACACAGTAAGCACTCAGTAAGACTTCTATTAACTTTACCATCATCAGTATTGTAATTCAAGCAATTTTTTCACAATCAAAGTAGAAGAAATACTTTATGAGGCAGAAGATGCAAATGTAATATGAAATGTTTATTGGCAATAAAGATATGCGAGCAATTTTAATTACACAAATTTGAGAGTATAATTTGGACAAAATGGGCTATTGTAAAAAAATAAAATAATCTATCACCCAAAGAAGTCCATAATAACTCAAAAGGTAAATAATGATTAATTAGAGTTTTAAAATAAATTCTACTGTAGATATTGCCAATCACATAAGCATCTTTATAAGATAGAGAATACAAATATTTCAATTTTTCAGGAAAAAAAGCTCAATGCTCTTAGTATTTTAGTATATCAAATATTTGGCTTCCCTTGTGTCTCAGCTGGTAAAGAATCCACCAGCAATGCAGGTGACCTGGATTCGATCCCTGGGTTGGGAAGATCCCCTGGAGAAAGGAACAGCTACTCACTCCAGTATTCTGGCCTGGAGAATTCCATGAACTGTATAGTCCATGGGCTCACAAATAGTCGGACACAACCGAGTGACTTTTGCTTTCACTTCACTTTCATATCAAATATTGGGCTTCCCTGATGGCTCAGCATGTTAAGAATCAGCCTGCAGTGGAAGAGACACAGGAGACCTGGGTTCAATCCCTGGACTGGGAAGATGCCATGTAGATGGAAATGGCAATCCACTCCAGCATTCTTTCCTGAAAAATCCCTTGTCTTCTTCAGTTCAGTTCAGTTTAGTCACTCAGTCATGTCCGACTGTTTGCAACCCCATTGACTGCAGCACTCCAGGCATCCCTGTCCATCACCAACTCCTGGAGTTTACTCAAACTCACATCCGTTGAGTCAGTGATGCCATCCAAATATCTCATCCTCTGTCATCCCCTTCTCCTTCCACCTTCAATCTTTCCTAGCATTAGGGTCTTTTCCAAGTCAGTTCTTCACATCAGGTGGCCAAAGTATTGGAGTTTCAGCTTTAGAATCAGTCCTTCCAATGAATATTCAGGACTGATTTCCTTTAGGATGGGCTGGTTGGATCTCCTTGCAGTCCAAGGGACTCTCAAGAGTCTTCTCCAACACCACAGTTCAACAGCATCAATTCTTCAGTGCTCAGCTTTCTTTATAGTCCAACTCTCAATCCATACATGACTACTGGAAAAACCATACCTTTGACCAGATGGACCTTTTTTGGCAAAGTAATGTCTCTGCTTTTTAACACGCTCTCAAGGTTGGCCATAACTTTTCTTCCAAGGAGTAAGAGTCTTTTAATTTCATGGCTGCAGTGACCATCTGTAGTGATTTTGGAACCCAAAAAAAGTTTTGTGCCTTCCTAGACACAGACAATTTTTAAAGGCCATCTATTAGCATTAAAGGGTTTCCCTGGTGGCTCAGATGGTAAAGAATCTGCCTGCAATGCAGGAGACTCAGGTTCCATTCCCTGGGTTGGGAAGATCCCCTGGAGAAGGGAATGGTTCCCCACTCCAGTATTCTTGCCTGTAAAATTTTATGGACAGGGAAGCCTGGTGGGCTTCCGTCCATGGAGATTCAAAGAGTTAAAAAATGTCTGAGTGACTGAGCATGCACAAATATTAGCAATAAAATTTGCTAGCTAATGTGAATGCTGTAAGATGCATCAAGTACTACTTCTCTGCTCCAGAAATTTATCGCCACATAGAAGTTGAAAAACTAGAGAAGGTACATTGGTTTTTTGCAGCTGTGAATCTGTAAAGAATAACAGGTAGCTGGTAGAATTGCCCATGCTGCAAACCTCCTTTAGATTTCTACCCCTCGGCTTCCTAACTAGGAATCCCAACCTTGGTGTTAACTTTAACTAGAGTAAGACTCAGAAAACAGGTGTTGGCCTCTGTTTTATTTTGCATTTTCATAGAGATATTTTTCATTGCACAGGTCACTTTGGTGTTAATATAATTGGAATAGTGATACATAGTCAGTGTTATATTCCTAAAATACAAATAGCATATATAACTTTGATTCAACAAGCAAAAACAACAAAAACAGAAAAATTATTTTATGAGTATCCACCTCTGTAGGGCTGGTCATCAACTTGGCATTATCACTACTTCTCTCTTCTAATATGAGGAAAAATATTTCCCAGTGTCTCCTTACATGTGAGGAAAAGTTTGTCACTGCAAAGAACTTTCATGAGATTGGAAGCTCAGCAAAGCAGAAGCCATTATCAAAGTGGCCATGGTGGGCAGATTCAGCAAGCTTCCAGATGCTTCACTGGCTCACACTTTGTGGTCAAAATGGTTCACAGAGTTTTATAACAACAAGATGGTACAGGCATTTCTAACAATCTCCAATTTTCTCATTCTGCTTCACAGCTGCTTATGGGAAAATGTCAGGGAGACTCTCAATTCTACAGACAGATTCAGATATTTACATGCCTAGCTCTTCTATTAGGTAAAAAATAAGCACCGAAATTCCTATATTAAGTGCTGTATTCGTGGACTACTTGAAGCTGCCCTGTTTTCCTCAGTCAGTCAGTCAGTTGAGTTGCTCAGTCATGTCCGACTCTTTGCGGCCCCATGAATCACAGTATGCCAGGCCTCCCTGTTCATCACCAACTCCCGGGGTTCACCCAACCGATGTCCATTGAGTCGGTGATGCCATCCAGCCATCTCATCCTCTGTCATCCCCTTCTCCTCCTGCCCCCAGTCCCTCCCAGCATCAGGACCTTTTCCAATGAGTCAACTCTTCGCATGAGGTGGCCAAATATTGGAGTTTCAGCTTTAGCATCAGTCCTTCCAATGAACACCCAGGATTGATCTCCTTTAGAATGGACTGGTTGGGTCTCCTTGCAGTCCAAGGGACTCTCAAGAGTCTTCTCCAACAATACAGTTCAAAAGCATCAATCCTTCGGCTATCAGCTTTCTTCACAGTCCAACTCTCACATCCATACCTGACCACTAGAAAAATCATAGCCTTGACTAGACGGACCTTTGTTCGCAAAGTAATGTCTCTGCTTTTTAATATGCTATCTAGGTTGGTCATAACTTTCCTTCCAAGGAGTAAGCATCTTTTAATTTCATGGCTGCAATCACCATCTGCAGTGATTTTGGAGCCCCGAAAAATAAAGTCTGACACTGTTTCCATTGTTTCCCCATCTATTTCCCATGAAGTGATGGCACCAGATGTCGTGATATTAGTTTTCTGAATGTTGAGCTTCAAGCCAACCTTTTCACTCTCCTCTTTCACTTTCCTCAAGAGGCTTTTTAGTTCCTCTTCACTTTCTGCCATAAGGGTGGTGTCATCTGCATATCTGAGGTTATTGATATTTCTCCTGGAAATCTTGATTCCAGCTTGGGCTTCTTCCAGCCCAGCGTTCCTCATGATGTACTCTGCAAAGAAGTTAAATAAGCAGAGTGACAATAAAAAACCTTGAAGTACTTCTTTACCTATTTGGAACCAGTCTGTTGTTCCATGTCCAGTTCTAACTGTTGCTTCCTGACCTGCATACAGGTTTCTCAAGAGGCAGGGCAGGAGGTCTGGTCTTCCCATGTCTTTCAGAATTTTCCACAGTATATTGTGATCCTCAAAGTCAAAGGCTTTGGCATAGTCAGTAAAGCAGAAAAAGATATTTTTCTGGAACTCTCTTGCTTTTTTGATGATTCATCAGATATTGGCAATCTGATCTCTGGTTCATCTGCCTTTTCTAAAGTGAGCTTGAACATCTGGAAGTTCACAGTTCACGTATTGTTAAAGCCTGGCTTGGATAATTTTGAGCGTTAGTTTACTAGCATGTGAGATGAGTGCAATTGTGCAGTAGTTTGAGCATTCTTTGGCATTCCCTTTCTTTGGGATTGGGATGAAAACTGACCTTTTCCAGTCCTGTGGCCACTGCTGAGTTTTCCCAATATGCTGGCATATTGAGTGCAGAACTTTCACAGCAGCATCTTTCAGGATTTGAAATAGCTCCACTGGAATTCCATCACCTCCACTTGCTTTGTTCATAGTGATTCTTTCTAAGGCCCATTTGACTTCACTTTCCAGGGTGTCTAGCTCTAGGTGAGTGATCATACCATTGTGATTATCTGGGTCATGAAGATCTTTTTTGTACAGTCTTCTGTGTATTCTTGCCACCACTTCTTAGCCAGAGACTAATATACAATCTAAATAGATTAAACATGGAATGAACAAAATAAATCTTGAGACACCAAGGAAAAAAAAGTCAATAAAACTGAAGCATGGTATTCATGCAGTATAGCAAGGAATAGCATATATTTCAATATATTAATTTTGTAAGTGAGACTATATTGCTTATTGGTATATATAAAATGTGTATTTCATATATTCTCAGCAACAAATTAATTTCACTATATATCAACAGTTGATAGACACATGATAATGACTTCTATTTTTAGTATACATTTTTACATGTGAAATAATTTCCTTTATGTGAGCATATGAATAACTTCAATTTAGACATACTGGTAACATTTTTAATGTTATATATGTTTTCCAAAGGAAATAGCCATTTCAGTCAGTTCAGTTCAGTTCAGTCGCTCAGTCATGTCTGACTCTTTGCAACCCCATGAACTGCATGCAGCACACCAGGCCTCCCTGTCCATCACCAACCCCCGGAGTTCACTCAAACCCATGTCCACTGAGCCTGTAATGCCATCCAGCCATCTCATCCTCTGTCATCTCCTTCTCCTCCTGTCCCCAATCTTTCCCAGAATCAGGGTCTTTTCAAATGAGTCAGCTCTTTGCATCAGATGGCCAAAGAAGTAAATGTTAACTTAGTATGTAAAAAACCCTTCAATAAAGTAACCAGTTTTCTTGAACTGATCATGATTTTAAAACATAAGAGTTTTAAGACATTATTCTTCACCTGTAGCTGTTATTCAGCATGCATTAAATACATTTTCATGAATAGTGATTATCAAACATCTATTCATAAGTTTATAAATTGCTTTTTTTTATAGCTTCATCATACCTTTCAGACATGAGTACAAATATACCGTACCTACTCTACAGTATTCATGGTCCAACCCAAAACTCTGTTCCACCTACTTTACTTTCTTCAATACAATTAATATTCAGTTTCAGTTCTTGTTTAAATCTTAATATTTGCAAGTTATTATCAGCCATCACAACTATACATTTAATGTTTACTTGGTAGCCAAAAGGTACTTACTGATTTTTAAGACCACTTATTCCATCATAAATTACTCAGAAATACCACTTGTGTGTAAACACTTGAACTTTTAGAAACACAGGTATTAGCAGGTCGATAATCTGTCTCACTTTATTCTGAAGATCTAAATTGCTTATATCTCTACTTTGTTGTACATATCATTAACAAAAAGAAATCATATATAACAGCTGGTAGGTTTTACTCTCAAGTGTTTTTTTGGAAGAGATTCTCCCAAAACAGGGATCGAACCTGGGTCTCCTGCATTGCAGGAGGATTCTTTACCAGCTGAGCCACAAGGGAAGCCCAATTTGAATAACTGTGATAGAACTCAGTATGCAGAGGTGCACATAAAATAATGAACTAATGGCTTTAGTTTATGATGTTGATGCCTATTTTGCTTCAGAATTACCCTAAGATACTTCATTTGATTATCTTTAGCAGTGCTGCCAAAACCATACTGATGTATCAAGAAATGTACTTAGAACCAAGTTTTGTATGTTCAGTGAGTCCAAGAATGCCAAGCCAAAAACTCTTAACTCATGATAACTGGCAGTCCATATACTGTCATTTTCTATCAGATTCTATTTACTGTAAAAGCAGTTTCAAGTCACATCCTGGCAAAACTGACCTTCAAAAATATATCATTTTTAACAATGCTGAGTTTGATCAATTTTTCTTTCTGTTACTTCCAATAAAGCTTGGCTTCTCTTTTTCAGCCTAATTTGTTTTTATCACGAAATGATAAACAGATTGATTCTGACCAAAAAATCAAGATAAGAAATTGTATTCAGTAGTCTATCTGAGTCTTGCTTGGGACTGACAGCTGCAGTTTGAGTAGAGGAGACAGAAAGCCATTTGAATTTATTTATAAATATTATCAAACTTTAAATTGATGATTTTCTTTAGAGTTCTAAATAAATATTTCTTAGTATTCATTTCATTAAAGGCATTTACAAAAATAATGCATTATGTAATTACATGGAGTAGGTGTGCCTAGCTTTCATCTCCTTTCATCTTTAAGTCAATGAGCTTAAGATCTCTGACCTTTGATGTGTTCAGTTCAGTTCAGTTGCTCAGTCAATTCCGACTCTTTGTGACCCCATGGACTGCAGTACGTCAGACCTCCCTGTCCGTCACCAACTCCCAGAGTTTACTCCAACTCATGTTCATTGGTCAGTGATGTCATCCAACCATCTCATCCTCTGTCGTCCCCTTCTGCTCCCGCCTTCAATCTTACCCAGCATCAGGGTCTTTTCAATGAGTCAGTTCTTCACATCAGGTGGCCAAAGTATTGGAGTTTCAGCTTCAGTATCCATCCTTCCAATGAATATTCAGGACTGATTTTCTTTAGGATGTACTGGTTGGATCGCCTTGCAGTCCAAGGGACTCTCAAGAGTCGTCTCCAACACCCCAGGTCAACAGCATCAATTCTTCGGCACTCAGTTTTCTTTATAGTCCAACGGTCACATCAGTACATGATTACTGGAAAAACCATAGCTTTGACTAGACAAACATTTGTCGGCAAAGTAATGTCTCTGTTTTTTAATATGCTGTCTAGGTTGGTGATAGCTTTTCTTCCAAGAAGCAAGCATCTTTTAATTTCATGGCTGCAATCACCATTTGCAGTGATTTTGGAGCCCAAGAAAATAAAGTATCTCACTTCTTCCATTGTTTCCCCATCTATTTGCCATGAAGCAATGAGACCAGATGCCATGATTTTAGTTTTCTGAATGTTGAGTTTTAAGCCAACTTTTTCACTCTCCTCTTTCACTTTCATCAAGAGGTTCTTTATTTCTTCATCCCTTTCTGCCATAAGGGTGGTTTCATTTGCATATCTGAGGTTATTGATATTTCTCCCAGCAATCTTCTTGATTCCAACTTGGGATTCATCCAGCCCGGCATTTCCCATAATATACTCTGCAGATAAGTTAAAGGTGAATATAAGCAGGGTGACAATATATAACCTTGATGTACTCCTTTCCCGATTTGTTGGTCCATGTCAAGTTCTAACTGTTGTTTCTTGATCTGCATACAGATTTCTCAGGAGACAGGTCAGGTGGCCTGGTATTCCTATATCTTTAAGAATTTCCCACAATTTTTTGTGATCCACACAGTGAAATGCTTTGGCACATTCAATAAAGCAGAAATAGGTGTTTTTTCTGGAACTCTCTTGCTTTTTCGATGATCCAGTGGATGTTAGCAATTTGATCTCTGGTTGCTCTGCTTTTGCTAAATCCAAATTAAACCTCTTGAAATTCATGGTTCACATACACTTGAAGCCTGACTTGGAGAATTTTGAGCACTACTTTACTACTGTGTGAGATGAGTGCAATTGTGTGGTAGTTTGAGCATTCTTTGGCATTGCCTTTTTTTGGGATTGGAATGAAAACTGACTTTTTTATTTCTGTGGCCACAGCTGAGTTTTCCAAATTTGTTGGTATATTGAGTGCAGCACTTTCACAGCATCATCTTTCAGGATTTGAAATATTTCAACTGGAATTCCATCACATCCACTAGCTTTGTTCATAGTGATGTTTCCTAAGGCCCACTTGACTTCACATTTCAGGATGTCTGTCTCTAGGTGAGTGCTCACACCATTGTGGTTGTGTGAGTCATGAAGATCTTTTTTGTACAGTTCTTCTGTGTATTCTTGCCACCTCTTCTTGATATCTTCTGCTTCTGTTAGGTCCATACCATTTCTGTCCTTTATTGTGTCCATCTTTGCATGAAATGTTCCCTTGGTATCTCTAATTTTCTTGACGAGATCTTTAGTTTTTCCCATTCAATTATTTTCCTCTATTTCTTTGCATTGACCACTGAGGAAGGCTTTCTTATCTCTCCTTGCTATTCTTTGGAACTCTGCATTCAAATGGGCATATCTTCCCTTTTCTCCTTTGTCTTTAGCCTCTCTGCTTTTCTCAGCTATTTGTAAGCCCTCCTCAGACAACCATTTTGCCTTTTTGCATTTTTCTTGGGGATGGTCTTGATCATTGCCTCTTGTACAATGTCATGAACCTCCATCCATAGTTCTTCAGGCACTCTGTTTATCTTATCTAATCCCTTGAGTCTATTTCAATTAGTGCTTTTTTATAAGATAAGGATTTTCACTTGCTTCTTATGTTACAGAATAAGAAATCATGATTTATAATATAAAATGAGCTCATCTTGCCTCTATTACCATAAGACTTTTCTTAAACTGAAGTCTCCACTGGTTTGAAAAAGAGTTCCATATTTTAAAAAATGACACAAGTGAACTTATCTTTAAAACAGAAATATACCCACAGACATAGAAAACAAATTTATGGTTATCAAAGGGGTAAGGAGGGTTGAGAAGGATAAATGAGATAACTGGCAAGGACTTTTTATACGGCAGAGAGAACTATACACAACGATTTATGGTAACCTCTAAGGGAAAAGAATCTGAAGAATGGATCAATATATATGTATAACTGAATCACTTTGCTAAATACCTGAAACTAACACATCATTGTAAATCAGCTATACTTCAGTAACAATTTTTAATTGAAGGGAGTCCAAGTCTGAGGGCTTAAATCATTTTTAGGCACTTTAGAAATAGATGGAGTTCTTGTTCTTCTGGTTTGAAAGTTCAATATAATGTTACTTTAATCCATTTGATTTCAATTTAAATACTCAGGTAATGATATATAAATGTCATATATATAAACGTCATAGAAGTAACAACTAAGACCTGCAAGCATTTTTTTTCCTGGAGTCTGAGTGAATGAACGTATTGGACACATGTATATTAAAATGTTAACCCAAAATAAGGTAACTTTTTCATAAAGTTTAGAAATCACCTAAGTACTCTTGTATGAATATCACTCAGTGCTTTATGTCTTTTCAGCATCTGCTTTCATAAACAGGAGAGAAACTTGAAAAAAAAAAATCCATCTCTCTTCACCTTGAAAAGTGCACAGAAGGAAATGTCAGGATGATGCCTTGTTTCTCTTTCAACATGGAAGCACAAATTCCGGTTCTAACTAACTTTCTAATAAAATACTCAGATAGAACCTAATTAGCTACATTTGAAAAACCCAAAGGAAATCACCACTGAGTGAAGAATACTATTTAGTCGAGGTGTTCATAAAATTACCAAGTAAAAAGCAATTGTTCCAAGTGGTCCTGAAAGCTTACCGAAACTGTGGTTTTCTTTGTTATGTCACTGTCTGCACAATCCCCTTCTTCTGAACTTAAGAAATAAATATATTTGCATACATGCATGCACTAGCATACACACATCATAAATATTTTAGCACATCCTAGAATCTCCTTACCACAGAAAGAGCAAAGTTATGTCAACTTTCTTCTCCTGAGGTCTCTCCAGGGTCTCTAATAAGGCCACAGCAACTGTTATTCATAGCAACCATTACTTGTTACGCACTTATAATTCTTAATTACCTAAAGCTAAACAAATGACAACTGTCTTTTGTTAATATAACAGCAGATAATCCTGTTTTCTATGGGAATATCCTTCCATAGGTCCCTTCTCAGAGAATGTCTGTGTCTACTTGACCTTCACCTGTATGGGTTACCTGTCAAATTGATCTATATCTGTGCAAACGATTAATTCAACCCCTCTTACACATCATACAAAGGGCTTCACAGATTATCCCCAAGTGATTCTACCATATTTGGTACCACCCAAATATGCTCTTTACATCCATGGCAAACAGCTCATATTTTCTAAATATAATAGACTCTTCTCTCAGATGTATTTTTACAGTCTGTTCCTCTATTCACAATGCTGAATCTGGGCATTTCTACATCCCACCTCCTGAGTAAAACTTATTCCAACTCTGAAAGCTGCTGGGGGCTTGTTTGCTATGCTGCTCCCACAAAGCCTGGAATGAGTCTCTATTACAGCATGAATTACATTGAATTGGAATAAACTGTTTGCTAATTTATCTCTTTCACTGGACCCAGAAGATTTTGAGAGAAAAGATCACTCGTGATTACACGCTTAGTGTCCAGTATACTGCTTGGCACAAAGTAGGCCTTCAATAACGCCTATAGAACTGAGAAATAAATGGCATGAGGAAGAAAACCCATGTGTTGGTAATTGAAATCTGGAGAGCTTCCTTCACTCCACTGCGCTGCCTTCGTTAATCCTTAAATTCTCTCTTTCAGTTTTTGGGTGTCTTCCCTGCACCAGCCAGTACTGTGCATGAGGCCAAGTCAACATCCCTTTAACTCAAATGGCAAGAATCCCACCCTCCCTTCACTGCAGTGAGGAAGTTTGGTTGGAATTGAAGTAGCTTCATTCATTCATTCATATATTCATTTATTCAGCACACACTTCACTTCCTACTAGCCTCATCTGAGACAGGATCAGCAGTCTCACTGGTGCTTTCTCTACCAGTTGCATTTTGTTGCTCCAAAAACATAGCTTTAGGGAGTCCCCGATTTGGCATTCCAGTTTGGCTCTTGACCATTCTTTCAACAGTTGTTTCTTGGCACATTAAGTAGTGTAGTATAACAGCCTAAAAACAGGTTGCATTTATTCCTGTGCACTTCATTTACTTAACTATCCCAAGTTCATCACTTAGATTTATTCTTGCTAATGTCAGAGGAACAAATTACTAAACAGTGGAATGTTAACTAAATAGGTAATAGCTTACAATGCTACTATAAACAAGAGTAAATATTTGCTAATCTCTATTTTAAGATAAAATCATTTAATTAAGTTTCTTTGAGGATTCTAAAGGAATAACAGTGAGCACATCTCTGCGCATTTTTAAGTAACCAGGTATATTGCAGATATGATGTCTTTCTTTCCAATATATTATTGGAACTAATTGAGAGAAAGTCAGGTTATAATACCCTCATTACAGAGAACTGAAAAAGTTTAAAGGAAATGGTAGAACAAGCCAGACAGGATTCATTACATGAAGAAATTAACAGCCAGAGCCAATTTTCTGGCAGAAACCAGAATTTAAAAAAAAAAAATCAGTGGACATATGGCTTAGAGACATATGGCACATCATTTTGACTAGACAACCTAGATAAGGGGAAGAATAATTGTTTCAACTCTCAGGTTTCAAGACAGTGTCCCTCTAATTTCAATGAAATATATACATATGGAAGTAAGAAAATTATCTTTTTAACTGCTTATGGTGAAAATAGTTTTACATGAGAAATTTTGATCAGTCTTTCTTCAGACTCTATTCATTGTACTATTTTTTACTAAACCTAGCAAATAAATGAGTAATTTGGAATATTTCTTTGAGTAAGAGACCGCGAGACCGCTGTTTCTTTGAGGCCCAGTTTTAAGGTCTTCTGATAAGCAGAGAAGATCCATTTTTATATGCTACTAATAGTTCTGTCTTACCACCTAGGATTACCCTCAAATAACATATTTTATCTGGTGTAAAGTGGCAATATTTACATTTGATAAGACATCTCAAGAGTATATTCAGACATGAGTCTAACCTAGATATGAATTTAATCACATTTTCATTGTAGAAACTGCTTCCCAAAGATCCATATGTAATAAATAAGCTAAACCAACAAACTTCACCACAATAGCAGGAATTATCACCAAACAAAAATAGCTGTGATCTTCTAATCAAACTCTCCAAGCTGTTAGGACTCTTTGTTTTTTTCTATCCAGAAATTCAGCCTGATAGAATCACTGAGAGTAAATTCATAATGATCTTGGTGAGAATAGAAATTTTATCACAGTCAAATTGGTAAAGGAATTGAAATAGGATTTTCTCTCATTGTCACTTTCCCAAAAACAATCACATTGGATACACCCTTGATTTTCTGCCTTCAACATGTTTTCTTTCTACTTAGGGCCACCTGGACTTTAAAGTAAAAGAATAGTTACATCCTTACAGTGAAACTATAACATTTCTGAGGCTGTTTCTATTTCTAAACACTCAGAGACACTTATTTTCCTTTAAATTATTCATGCTTTTCACAGACCTCTTGTTTCCCTAAATATATGTTAAGTGAAAGTGAAGTCACTCAGTCGTGTCCAACTGTGACCCCATGGACTGCAGCCCACCAGGCTCCTCTGTCCATGGGATTCTCCAGGCAAGAACGCTGGCATGGGTTGCCATTTCCTCCTCCAGGGGATCTTCCCGACCCAGGGATTGAACCTGGGTCTCCTGCACTGCAGGCAGACGCTTTACCCTCTGAGCCACCAGGGAAGCTTGTTTCCCTAAATATATGTTAAACTCTATCCTATTTTACTGTATGTATACAGTATTCAGAACAGAGTTCAGAAACAGTAGATGATTATGACCAACATTTTTCAACAATTCACTTTGAGATAGTGTTGTATGATGGTTAGGGCTTCCCAGGTGGTATAATGGTAAAGAATCCACCTGCCAATGCAGGAGGCACAGGAGATACAATTTCAATCCCTGGGTCAAAAAGATCCTTTGGAAACATGCTCAATAGTCTTACCTGGTAAATTCCAGGGACGGAGGAGTCTCGTGGCTTACAGTTCATATGACTGCAAAGAGTTAGAAATGATTGAGTACACAGCACTGCCTGATGGTTAACAACAGAGCTTAGAAATTCTGTTACTTAATTTTGAAATCTGGCACCACTATTAACTCACTGTGTAATTTTGGATAAATTACTTAATTGCCATGGACCTAGATTTATTCATCTATAAAATGGATATGATAATCATAGAGTTCTCTGAAGGTTTTTGCCAGAACAAAATGAGTTGATATATGGTGTTTAGCACAAAGCAAATATTCTCTAAGTGTCAGAAATTACTAAAGAAAGTAACAGTGTCTATATGAAGCTCTAATATGTGTCAAAAAGCATTGTGTTTTGCATGTATTGATCTGATATAATTTCCAAAAATGTATATGATGACATATATTATCAATATTTGAAGAAAAAGAAGTTGATAATCAGAAGACACAAAATAGGGGAGTAAATAATAGAATTAGAATTGAGTCAAGATGTTTGACCACAAAGCATAGACCCTTTTGTTTATATACATGATACCTATGACTACCTATTGGGAAATCAGAACATTTTATACCTATTATTTCATGTAATCTTCATAATGATACTTTCATTGTCAACAGTATTATTATTATTAAGATAGCTAATGCTTATAAAAACTAACTTGGTGGTTTAGTCACTAAGTCATGTATGACTCTTGCATCCCCATGGACTGTAGCCCACCAGGCTACTCTTCCATAGCATTTTCCAGGTAAGACTACTGCAGTGGGTTGCCATTTCCTTCTTCCCGACCCAGGGCTCCAACCTGGGTCTCCTGCATTGCAGACAGATTCTTTACCAAATGAGCTACTAAGTTCAAAAGTCAAATAACATACAGATACAAAATTGGAAATCACATCTCTCAACTTCCATGCCTGTGCTGTTTCTGCCACATGATGGGGGATGAGGGCTCTTCTCTTGGTACATTGTCCATGAATGCTATTCTACTGTTTAATGAGTGTGAGTTCCTTATGTTTTCCATGAAAACCTCAATATATTTTATCTAATCATGGAATGTTCCCAGTGAGGACTGATTTTCTTGCCTTAGATCACACAGAGCCAGGCACCACCATGTTTTGTTTCTCATGTTACAGAATTCCTTACTTAACTCTCCCTGGCAGACATCCTGTGACTGGTCTCAACTGTGACAAGTCACAGGCTTTCCTGAATCACTGAAGACGGGAAATATTTGTACAAAAATGATCATCTATTTTTTGTACTTACATACACTGCTGAGTTTGTGGACAACCATATTGTCAGAAGCTGCATTTAGATGCCAACTGTATCAAGCAAATGTGCATGCTCAGTTGCTAGATCATATCCAAGTTTTTGTGACCCAATGGACTATAGTCTACTATGCTCCTCTGTCCATGGAATTTTCCAGGCAAGAATACTGGAGTGGATTGCTATTTCATTCTCCAGGGGATCTTCCTGACCCAGGAATCAAACCCGTGTCTCTTGGGTTTCCTGCATTGGCAGGGCAATTCTTTACCACTGTGCCCCTTGGGAAGCCTGTATCAAGCATGCTTATGCCCTATTTGTAGAAATTTTAGATCTACCGATGTGAATAAGAAACAAGCACAATTATATCTTAAAAATCTGTAAGCTGTAAGCAAGAAGCACATGAAGAAATTCTTGCATTATTTAGACACTTTTAACATCAGATAAAGAAAAAAATGTATTAGTAGCTAAAAATCTAAGAAATAATCATAGATGTTAGGAATAAAGTAATTTAGAGAAATAATCCTGAAATATCATATTCATACATTATTCTTCTGACAAAAGTGATTCTGAGATGTTATTTGTTTAGCTTATTAATAACTTCTGTCTTATTTTTATTATCTTGACTACAAATAATCTTCATTACACAGAAAACTATTCATATCTCTGCCACATTTTGTATGATAATTCACCCCAAAATCATTTTGATCAGTTGATCAGTGGTCAGTGACTCATAAAAATGATACCAAATATCATCCAACTACCCATAAATATGGGAATATAACATATATATGTACTTAATATGTATAATATCAAAATATTTGATTAAGTAATGAAAAAAATAAAATTTTCTCTTATTACTATTATAATAGTTATATGTGGTGGCATGAAAAAGAAAAATGCAAACTAGAAACATGCTGTGAATGTTGATCAAGGTGTTAATGACTTAGTTTTCTTTCAATTAAATATTCATTTTGAACTCTTTTCAGAAACATATACCAGCCAGGATAACAATATCACTAGCTGTTGTTACATCCATTTCTTTAATTTTTGTGTAATACCTTTTTATGATTTTTCATTGTTTCTTTTTTCACATGTACCCAAACCAAAACAATATATAGTGAACTAATTCAAGTAGGTCTCCAGATATTATAATAATTCTCCATGTTTATATGCAGTTATAATGTCCTTCCAAAATATCCCCCTTGATACCATAGGTATTGTTTATTAAGAGATCTTGAACTTCCTAATATTTCTTGTTCCAGACCATCATCACTCAACTTACTTTCTCATCATTCATGAAAGCATGAAGACCTTTAAGTTGAAATGATAAAAGAGAATAAATACCAAACTCTTCTTATATGATTTTTGTGGCATTTCAAATTGGGCTTAAAATGCTTTCTGTAATCTCTACCAGTAGAGTTGGCTAATTGAACACCAAATACTTAAAAATCTATCTACTTGAGCCTTAGACTGGATTCCAGTATCTCTAGTTCTTCTCTTTTACAACGGGGATCATTGAAACCACTGCTTTTGAACCTGGGGTTACTTTGAGGCAAAGGCTGAAAAGTTCGAAGTAGTGCTGATGCTGCTGCTGCTGCCTATGCTTATTTTGTTCTGGGATCTATAATTGTATATACTGTCAAAGAAAACCGGAGCTAGACGGTAGTTAAACCGGTAAAAACCGGTTTTATTTAGGAATGATTGCACTAGGGGAAAGAGGCCTCAGTATAGAACTAGGCTCAATTCCAAACTGTCCAAGGACAAGTGGGGATTTATGGCAAGGATCAAGTTGAGATGGAAACATCAGTGGCTGGGAGAATTCTGACTAAACCAACTTGACAGGATTCCCACTGAAGGCAGACCAGGATGATCAGATATTAAGAGGGGAGAATTCTTCCTAAAATGACTTAGCAGCATTCTTGCTTAAATTGGGCCTGTAAAGACAAATGGACTTCCCAAGTTGCTCAGAGGTAAAGAAACCACTTGTAATGCAGGTGATGTGAGTTAGAACCCTGAATCAGGAAGATTCCCTGGAGAAGGAATAGCAAACCACTCCACTATTCTTGCTTGGAAAAACCCATGGACAGAGGAACCTGGTGGGCTATGGTCCATGTGGTAGCGAAGAGTTGGACATGACTGAGTGCACAGCAAACAGCACTTCATGGTGGTTAATGGCAGAGCTTTGAAATTCTATTACCTAATTTCAAAATCTGGCACCACTATTAACACACTGTGTGACTCTGAATAAATTACTAAATAAACCACGATGGGGTAGAAAAAGAGTTGGACATAACTTAGTGACTAAACAACAAAGACAAACATGGAAGCCCAAAGTTCAAGGTTGATGAAAGTATTCAAAGAAACCTGAGTAAAGTCTGGCCAAGGAGAGAGTCTCTGTCACCACTCCCCAAATACCACAGTTGATGTTCAGTCACTAAGTCATGTCTGACACTTTGCAGCCCCTTGGACTCCAGCACGCCAGGCTTCCCCTTCCTTCTCTATCTCTGGGAATTTGCTCCACAGAGCCTATTACTAATAGAAAGTAGGGGCCTTGTGCTAGTGAGAGGACTTCCCTTGTGACTCAGCTGGTAAAGAATCCACCTGCAATGCAGGAGACCTCAGTTTGATCCATGGGTTGGGAAGACTCCCTGGAGAAAGGAATGGCTACCCACTCCAGTATTCGGGCCTGGAGAATTCCATGAACTGTATAGTCCATGGGGTCACAAAGTGTCGGACACAACTGAGTGACTTTCACTTTATATTCGTGTGAGGACAACCTTGCTTTGGTATTTTTAATTCCCCCTTTAGGGAGTGCTGTCCTCTCATGAAACCTTGGGGATCATGCTACTTAGTAACAGAAATTCATCCCAAATATTACCAGGGATAGGTTTCCCTCAGAAGGAGGCCTCAAGATAAGGTATGAGTAAAAGCGGTTTATTGAATCTGTGATCCTGGAAGGCACCAGTAGGGCAGTGAGGAAGTGAGGGAAGGGAAGAAAAGAATGAAGAGTGCCTTGTCAAACAGGATGCCCTGTGCATGTTGGAGCCCAGTCCTAAAGGGAATGCGGGAGTGTGGGGATTTACCCACTAACTCTGTTAAGCCATTGGTTGAGGACTGTCCTAGTGGAATGGCTAGTTCTTCCACATTTGTAGATATAATAGGCTTCAATAGTCAAAGAAAACCCTGAAATGAAAGGCTTGTTATTACTTTGAATAGGAAACTATCAGTTTTAGGAGAGTATTGAGTATTCAGGGTTCTATGATGGGGCTCTGACAAAGTCATTGTTTGTGAACCTTCACTTTCCCTTCATATGCTCTGCCATGAGATCTGCTTTCTACAGTGGGAACTCAGTATTTCCTCATGGGTATTTAATGACAACTGTTCCCTGGTGGCTCAGAGGTTAAAGCGTCTGCCTCCAATGCGGGAGACCTGGGTTCGATCCCTGGGTCGGGAAGATCCCCTGGAGAAGGAAACAGAAACCCACTCCAGTATTCTTGCCTGGAGAATCCCATGGACGGAGAAGCCTGGTAGGCTACAGTCCACGGGGTCGCAAAGAGTCGGACACGACTGAGCAAGGGAACGGAACGTCAGCCTCATCTATAGTAAGCTGGTTTTGCTCTACGTTTTTATTAAGATATGTTTACTGAGACATATTTTATATACAGAAAATTGTAATATTGTAATATTATATAATATATAAAAATATTATAATATACATGTAAACCTTATTGTAATACATGCAGTTACTAAAAATTTTGGCTACCCCAAACAGTCATGTAATCACCATGCAATTTAGAGAAAGATGTCCATCACACAAAAAAGCATAATTCCTTACATTCAATTTCCTTCTTTCACATCCAGGCTCTAGAAAGCATTGATCTGATTTCTGTCTTATCCAGAATTTAATATAAAAGGGATCATACAGTATGTTGTCTTTTGAATCTTGCTCCTTGCATATAACATAGTACTTTCAAGATTCATTTGTATTTTTGCAGCATTAGTAGTCTTATTCTTTTTATTGCTGAAAATTATTCCATCATTTGGATGTATGAGAGTATGTTTAACCATTCAGCATTTGATAGATATTTAGAGTTGTTCACATTTTATTGGAGGCTGCTATTCCTTCTAATTAATGGAGAATGGAAAGGGGAGAATACTAACTTTATAGATGCATAGATGCCATTTTAACCAATTGATCAAAGTTAGCATCGTTAATGATATTGTATTTGTATCACCCACCCTCTATACCATATGATGGGAAGGGCACTTCATATCTGTGTTCTTCTTTACAAAACTTTATACCCCTAGGCTAATAATGAGAAAATACCAGACAAATCCAAATTTAAGGATATTCTACAAAATATATGAACCAGCACTCTTCAAATCTTTCAAAGTCATGAGGTATAAGGAAAGATTCAAAAGTTGTTACAGACTGAGGAAACTAATCAAACATAATATCTAAATGCTATATATTTAATCTGAAAAAAGGACACATTGGATAAACTGGTGAAATTAAGGTATGTATTTTCCTTAATTGAACAGTACTAATGTCAGTTTCTTATTTTTATCAATGTGACATGATTGCATAAAATATTAACATGCAGGAAAATCAGGGAGAACAAATCAAAGCTCCATGCTTTCTTTGCAATGCTTGTGAATCTAAAATTCTTATAAAATAAAAGGTTTTGTAATGAAAATAAAATTATTTCTTAATTGTTTTTACTTTTAAAGTAGCCTCTCAAATATCAAAAATAAAAGAGCAACAATTAAAACTAAGACAATTGGAAGAAAGAAGTGAATAAAATAAAAAGCTGAAATGGATGAATTAGAAGAGAATTGCATAGCTTATCAATTTAGCCTTATCCCTTGGAAAAAATAAAATGAATACATCTCTGGAATACTTAATACATTATAAACAGGGTTTACTGGCTCTGTTTCTCTAGTACAGATTTTGGTAGTAAGCATTGTTATAGAGGAACAGAATTTTACAAATATAGGGAGATTTATTATGAGAATTTGACTCATATAGTTATGGGAGTTGAGAAGTCCTACAATCTGTCCTCTGCACACTGGAGACCCAGGAAAGCCAGTGATATAATTCAGTTCAAAACTGAAGGCCTGAGAACCAGAAGAGATGATTGGTATAAATCCCAACCCAAGGCACACAGAAGATAAGATGATATGTCTCAATTCAACAGTGAGGCACGAAAAAGGGGACAAATTCCTCCTTCCTCTGCCTCTTGCTCTCTTCAAGCCCTTGGGATTGGCTGCCCACCCACAATGGGGAGGGCAATCTACTTTACTAACCCCACCATTTCAAATGTTGTGTGTGGTAAGTCACTTCAGTCATGTCCAACTCTTTGAGACCCTATGGACTGTACCCTGCCAGGCTGTTCTATTCAAGGGATTCTCCAGACAACAATACTGGAGTAGGTTGCTATGTCCTCCTCCAGGAGATCTTCCAGACCCAGAGATTGAACCCAGGTCTTTTAAGCCTCCTGCATTGGCAGGTGGGTTCTTTACCACTAGGGCCACCTGGGAAGCCCTTCAGATGTTAATCTCATCTGTAAACACCTTCACAGACATACCCAGAAATAATTAATCTGGGCACCCTGTGGTCCATCAAGTTGACACATAAGTTTAATTATCACACATTCAAAGACCCCAAATGCATATAGATGTGCAGAGATTCACAAGGAAAAAAAACCAAAACAAATAAAACGTGTAAACTAGAGATTTCATTACCCCTCCAGAGCAATTTTAAATTGATCCAACCTCTGTTATTTACCACATAGGAAAAAAAAATCATCTACCAAAATTTCCCTAAGTTCACAGGGAGCTGGAATTTTTATTATGACCTCTGATTTTTCTTTGTAATGTCTTTGACTTTACCAGGTATGGAATTAGTTCCCATTTTTAAACTTAATTTACATTAAATCAGACACTTACATAAAATATGTATATCTAGAAGAATTTGTTATTAAAAGTGATGAAAAATTATAGACATTTACATTGCAATAACTCAAGAAATTAAAATTTTTATGGCCATGATTTCAGGTACTAAAAGCCCCTATGACATTTCTTCAATTCAATAACCTGTGTCAATGAAAAATTAATCAGTTTATCTAAGAAAGAAATGGAAAATTTTACTTGAGCTAAATTTGAGGATTTTAATCCTGGAAGAGCATCTCAGAAAGCTCTGAGGACTGTCCTACCCATTAGAAGTCAAGGCACAGTTACATAAGTTTTTGAGACAGAGGGCTCTACATCAAATGATGTATTATTGACAGTTTACACAATCCAGATCTAAGTGCCATTTGATCTCCTTATAAGATCAAAAGGGAATGTTATCTTTCAAGGAGCTGTCTTGTTGATGCTAGGAGAATGCTGCTGTTTATGGTTGAGCAGGTATTTCTGCCAGTGGGGAGGTTTGGTTGATGCATAATGCAGATACATAATGCACAGTGGTGGGAGAGAAGGCCAGTCGAAGGACAGAGAAGAATTTTTATGTTTAAATTTTCCTTGTCTTGCCATAAAATATGAATTTATTTCACACTTGGCTTCCGCCTTGTCTGGCAATAGGTCATCCTTCTCTGGCAATAGGTCATCCTTCTCTCTACTGTTGTCTATTTTTGTCTACCCTCCATTCTACTGGGCTTCCCTGGTGGCTCAGATGGTAAAGATTTGCCTGCAATGCTGGAGACCTGGGTTTGATCCCTGAAGACTCTCCGGAGAAGGGAATGGCTATCCACTCCAGTATTTTTGCATGGAGAATTCCATGGACATAGGAGCCTGGCAAGCTACAGTCCATAAGTTTGCAAAGAGTAAGACACAATTGAGCAACTAACACTTTCACTTTTACCCCTACTAGTACCCCAGATTTCCCTTCATTTCCATTCATCCCTGAGGGAAGAGCTTAACCACATCTCCCAGTTCCCAGGTCCCTGATGATTCCATGATTCCTTGACCTTATCTTCCCACAGTGGTTCCCTTCCTCCTGGCAGGTGATCAAACACAGGCCCCTTGCTCAGAGGTACAATTAACATAAATGCTTTTATTGCTGCTGCTGCTGCTAAGTTGCATCAGTCGTGTCCGACTCTGTGTGACCCCATAGATGGCAGCCCACCAGGCTCCTCCATCCCTGGGATTCTCCAGGCAAGAACACTGGACTTTTATTGCTAGGTGTCAATAAATACTTCCTTCTCCACTATATCAATTATTTAAAAATTAAAGCATTTTGGAGCGTTAATGTTATCAGGAATAAAAGATGGTGAGGGGTTGGAAAATAAACTGAAACAAACAAAACAAGTAAGAAAGATTCAATATCAAGTGAAATTGCTAAATTGTTTATTTCGGTTTTATGGTACAAGTGCAGGAAAGATTAAGCAAAAGAAGGGGCTTCCCTGGTGGCTCAGACAGTAAAGAATTTGCTTGCAATGCAAGAGATTTGGGTTCACTCCTTGAATCAAACCAGTCAATCCTATAGGAAATCAACCCTGAATATTCATTGGAAGGACAGATGCTGAAGCTGAAGCTCCAATACTTTGGTCACCTGATGCAAAGAGCTGATTCATTAGAAAAGACCCTGATGCTGGAAAAGATTGAGGGCAGTAGGAGAAGGGCATGGCAGAGGATGAGATGGCTGGATGACATCACCAAATCAATGGACATGAGTTTGAGCAAACTCCAGGAGATGGTGAAGGTCAGGGAAGCCTGGTGTGCTGCAATCCATGAGATCACAAAGAGTCAGACACGACAGAGTGACTGAACAGCAACAAAGCAAAAGAGAAAAAAAGGAAGGAAGGGAGAAAAGAAAGAAAGAAAGAAGAGAAAATGCAGGGTAAAAGTTCATTGTAAGAACAAGATTGTTATAAAGAAACAAATGTGTGTCCATGCTGGGACTGGGGGTCCAAAGAATTCTGCTTGTTACAGAAACCTAATCTGTCTTACCTTGTTTTTACAGCAACCTGACTTCTGGACCATCCTCCAGATAGGAACATCCTAAGCTCCTGTGGCTGGGATAGACTTGTTCTGATGATTAATGGCTTTTACACCTATAACTCACACTGTATATTATGAAAGTCACTTCAACTAAATAGCATCTTAACTGAGAATAACTGCATTGAAATTATTGTGACATATAACCTTTGATCATCAAAATAAAAATTTAATACCCTGTCCAATATTCTGTGAGTAACAGGAATTGTGACTCATGATTACAATTCATTAGAATCAATTTTGGTGTTTTTCTTGAGCCAGCTTGAAAGTGACATTTTGTTTCACCTGTCTCTGAGAATTCTTTTCTAAACTAATAGAAAAAGAAACATTTGAAATAGTATTTTTTATCTTCTAAAAAGTTTAAATGTTAACTTGCAATGTGTATTCCATCTTAAACCTTTTGTCAACAACATACACAAGTCTGTCTCATGAAACAACATGTTAAACATTTATTAGCTTTTTCCTTGAAGCATGAAATTTACATTTATCTCCACGAATTTTTTAAATTGCTCAGCTTGTTTTGATGAAAAAGTTTCACCCTGTTTCCTGCACCCTTTTTGAGGAACATTGTACACTTGAATCACTTGAATTTTTCAACACAGGCATTTTAGAAAAAGTAAATTTATTTCATCTCAGTCAATTGGATACAACATGTCATCATAGTGAAGTTGTTTTTTGTTTTTTTTTTTAATCACTAGAACTGAATCCTTTGAGACTTGAAGTGCCAGGCTGAACATGAGGCTTTCATCTCAACACTTACTCAACGTAAACAGTAAGAGCAAGAGGTTTCAATAAGCATGTATTGAAACTCGCCACATCCATAAATGTCCATCTAAGACACAAGTCTCCTGTCCACTATTTCCTATTCAACACATAGTTTCATTCTTGTGCGACTCAAAAGTCACATCTTCAAATATATAAAGTGTGCTTATCTATAACATTCCTACTTGTAAACCTATATGTTTATACTATCAAGTCATTTGAATGGATTTATATTTTTGAAAGTCATTCATTATTAATTAAACAGCCACTCATATTTTAAAATACATAGCAACATTTTCTGAACATATAAATCACTTTCACAGTAACACTGTTCATCTTAAAAGACTTTCAACTAAAATAAATGATTTGAGATTGGGTTCAAATTCCTTATTTATCTTGCAAAAGTTTTTGCCATCTGGCTCCAACATAACTTTTTAAGCTTATTTCCTATAGTTCTCATTGTGTGTGAAGTCGCTCAGTCATGTCTGACTCTTGGCGACCCCCTGGACTATATAGCCCACCAGGCTCCTCTGTCCACGGGATTCTCCAGGCAAGAATACTGGAGTGGGTTGCCATTTCCTTCTCCAGGGGATCTTCCCAACCCAGGGATCGAACCTAGGTCTCCCACATTTCAGGCAGACGCTTTAACCTCTGAGCCACCAGGGAAGCCAATTTACAATTAATTCTATTTAAACTGGCCTCTTTGTATTCTCCTAAAACTTCCTGTACTTTCCCATTACAAAGCAGCCTGGATAAAAGCCTACTTTTATCCAGGCTCTACTCACCAGAGTAGTCTATTTTCCTGCTTTCTGTTTCATTCAATTTTACACATGTATTTCAAGACCTAGATCTATTCCCAATTCTTTGGGTTATCCTTTTTTTTATCTAAAGTGAAGTTTCTCAACTTTTTATGAAACCACCTTATTATTAAATCTATAAATAAAACATTGCATTTATCTGTTGATATGGTAGTCAAAATAAAATGGAAATATTAATACTAAATTCAGGTACTCTGTGATA
The DNA here is from genome assembly GCF_049115385.1 of Moschus berezovskii. Taxonomy (NCBI): domain Eukaryota; kingdom Metazoa; phylum Chordata; class Mammalia; order Artiodactyla; family Moschidae; genus Moschus; species Moschus berezovskii. The sequence goes on along the minus strand of NC_142464.1, from coordinate 71,296,219 downwards.
AGCTGCTTGTAATAAGGCTACATGCCTTACACAAAATTTAGGGCTTCACGGATACCTTCCCCAAGGAATAGGCTATAATTTTCCAGAGCAACTGAAACTGGAGTATTGATTTGCACCAGTACAGGAACATATGTGAAGTTTGGTCTAATTTATAGGCTATGTGGCATATGAAGTTAACTACAGGGAAAATAAGAAAGTAGGGGTAAGATGGAGCAAAACCTTTTGGTCCGTCCCCCTCCTATTTCCTCCACCTGCCTCTTGTCTGTAGAAAAACTTTAGCCAGAACACAAGTTTAATCAAAGAAATGAGAAAATGCAGAAGTAAAAAAAAAAAAGTCAAATAAGACAAAATAATAAGAATTGAGCAAAGTCAAGGATCATTAGTTCCTCCTCAAAGACTTTAGATAATATTCTGACCCATATCCTTTGAGTGGTCTTATAGATACCAAAATCTCCACCAGGTGGAAGAAGTTAATTACATGATGACCGGACTGTAGCCACGACATAAAGCTGCCACATTCCTGAGAGCTGGCCTCAAAGAAAGAGAAAAAATTGACCCTAGAACCAAGGATTAACTGTACTCAAAACAAGATGACCAATTTCAAGATAACTCAGCTGACTGTGCTGTTTTTGTGCATAGCCCCCTCCTTCTGCCTACTCCATCTGTAAAAGCTCTTGCCCACTGATTGTCAGGGGGAGAGTGGGCCTTTGGATGTGAGTTGCCCTGTCCCCCAGGTTTTGGTGACAGGAGTACTTTAAAGAGACGTGTAGATATGCAGTCATTCCCCTAGACAGTTGGAAAGAAAATATAAAAAGTTCTTGTCTATAGATACACTGTTAATGTTAAGTTCTTGTCTATAGATACACTGTTAATGTTAAGAAATATATAATGGTTGCAGAGGTGTTTGCAAATTTTCGGATCATAAGTCACAAATATGGATGTTCTGAATTTCAAGAAAAAAGTAGTAATTGAGCTGTTTCTCATATAGAAAGCACTGTCTAGCATTCTCCACACTAAGAAGCAGAGGGAATCATCAATATTTACTTGATTTGGGTTGAAATTGAGGAGGTCAACAAAATTAATATATTTTCAAATCACACACAAACTATAGCAAAATAGTGCTCCTATTTTATTGAATAATTAATATATACTCATTGAATTTCTGATGGCTCTCTATTTTGCTTTTCAAATACACTGCACTTTATGGAGGGGTTATATTTGGGAAACCCTCAGAGAGCAGTGATACAAACAGAACAGTTGTGTAGAATCACTGACTAGGTAAAATATTTACATTAGGAAAATACCTAGCTTGACAGAGAGTTAAATATGCATTGGTTTAGGAAGAATGCATAAAAAATCCATTTATTCACTTATTTATTCATTCATCCTACAAATACATTAAAGGCTTATCATATACCAGGCACTGCTAAGAACTGAGATAAAAATTTGTGTTTAATGATGTATCCTGACTCAGTCTCCTCATTTATAAAATGCAGATGGCTTTCACTTCATTAGTTTTCTATGGTGGCCTTAATAAATGACTACAAATTACTTAAACAACATAAATTTATCTTACAGTTCCACAGGTGAAAAGTTTAACATGGGTCTCACCAGGCTAAAACCAAGGTGTTGGCTGGACTATATTCCTCTCTGGAGGCTCTGGGGAGAATCTGCTTCCTTGCTCTTTCATGTTTCCTAGAAGAAATAGCATAAATAATTGACACCTAGGGAAGATCCCCTGGAGAAGGAAATGGCAACCCACTCCAGTACTCTTGCTTGGAAAATTCCATGGACTGAGGAGCCTGGTGGGCTACAGTCCATGGGATCGCAAAGAGTCAGACACGACTGAGTGACTTCACTTCACTTCACATGAAAAATAGGGCTTCCCAGGTGGCACTAGAGGTAAAGAATCTGCATGCCAATACAGGAGAGAGATATGAGCTTGATCCCTGGGTTGGGAAGATCCCCTGGAGAAGGGAATGGCAACCCACTCCAGTATTCCCCCGGGAAAATTCCATGGACAGAGGAGCCTGAAGGGTTACAGTCCATGGGGTTGCAAAGAGTAGGACATGACTGAGCGACTGAGCACACACACATGAAAAATAATTCAACTATATATTTCAGGGCTGGATGTATTTTAAACTAATCTATTCTACAATTTTAGATAGCAGCACAGACTCAATGGACACAAACTTTGGCAAATTCCAGGAGAGAGTGAGGGACAGGGATATCTGGCATGCTGCAGTCCTTGGGGTCACAAAGAGTTGGCCATGACTTAGTGACTGAACAACAACAACATTCTACAATTACCCACTTAAAAAGACATCCAGCTAAATATTTTATTAGTGTTTATCATACTATGTGAACTGTTTTTTCTCTCTGCCTTCCCACCACCCATGTCCCTAGCCTTAAGGAGGAAACATACCAGTGGCAAGAATTGAGAATGGGTATTTCCTGATAAAAGTTTATTACCTGATTATTTTTATTAGACTGTTAAAGTGAGCAAAAAAGGTAAAAAATCAGTAAACATGATAAAACACTTCATATAGCCCGTAGCCATGCTCTCAATATCAGAATCTGGATATAAACAAGGAATAAGAATCTGACTTAAAGTTGATAATTATGTTTAGTGTAAACATAACAAGGCTCTTTTAAAAAAAAAAACAAAAACACTCTCCCTAAAAATACAATAGAAGTTAAATGAAAATATTTTACCCTCAGTTTTGTGGAAAATATAGGGTCACTCTCATAAAGTTATACGTTTTAATGCATAGATAGCTTTCATGGAATCTCGGCTATAGTCCCAACTACTGTTAACTCCATTTTATAGGAAAATATAAATGAATAAGACACTAGAATTTTCTAACACTGATGTTAAGTCAGCGCTAACACAAATAATGAGTGGAACAATTGATATTTCTATCTCTTATCAGCTGCCTAACTTGGACAGTCTCATCCACTCAGCAAGAGACTATTAGCTTCTGCCCAAACTTGCCCATATTTATAGATTGACTGAAAAGATGAGGTGACAATTCAGTCAATAACCTTTGACACAAATTCAGACAAATCGTGTGCTCCTCACAATGACAAATTACTCTAGAAAATTAACTGTCGAAAGTGCAGCAATATGATGAAGATTGATTATTTTATTCTTGCAAGTCTGCTTTGAGTTAGAGTAACAGCCTCATTGGACACAGATGGTACCAACAGGGAAGGGCAGATCGTGTCTCTGTCTCAGCTGAAAAGCAGAAGATGAATTTTCACAGGATAACAAGGGTGATGATTCTTTTTTCAAGAGAAGGAGCTTATGTTTTGTGAGTGCCTCTTTAAGAGTATCTTTTACAGTATCAGCAAAGAAGAAGATCATATTTTTAAACATTTTGCCACTACTTCTGAATAAACTGACTAAAGGAAATTTTAGCCCCTTGCCACAACTTTTCTAAAAGAGTAGAATTTGAGAAACTTTCCTTCAACTTTATGTCTTTTATTGATTCAATAATTATATTTTAAAATAACACATAGTATATTCATAAAGGATATATATTTGATTTTAGATTTTTTCCTTCAAAGATTATAAATAATAGCCTACAGGCTAAATTCTATGAGGAACTTAGATCTCTCCTTGAAATTCAGGTATGCATATTAAAAGGGATATTAACCATTTTAAGCAAAGAGATCAGTAAAATTGATATTTCAGAGTTTTCACAGTCAATTATTTATTTGTTTTAACATCAACAGCTCTCAGAGCCAGGTGTCTTATAATAAGATATTCTTTGACAGAGGCAATATTTAAAATTATATTGCAACTCCATAAAACAGGAAGCTCAATGAAGCATCACAAAAGCAGGTTTAAACTATTTAAACTTGCAGAACTACTTAGTTCCCAAAGTTATTTGCCCCATTATAAGACCTACAAAAAATAATAAAAGGATAATAGAAAAAATGGACCCATGTTACCACAGAATGAGAAGTCTGAAAAAAATCTAGTATAATGAGGGGTTGGCTGTAAGGAAGATTCAAAATTGGGAAAAGGGCAGAGGGACACAGGGAAGATGGGTAAATAACAATTCCAGCACATACTTCCAAGAACTTTGCAGAACTGGATATGGTGGGGAAGAGTTGTCAAAAATACATACGTCAATTCACAAGAAGCAAACTCTTCAGATAAATAAGGCACTATTGTTGCCTTGTACATCTGAACTAATTAATAAAAGGAGTCAGATTTCCTCAATTTCAGTCTTTCAAAGACCAGAAGAAATTAGGCAACGATCATAAGGGGGCATAGAATCATTTTTAAATATCCAGTATCTGGACGCCAGACTACCTCTGACTAAGTTGCTTAGGCAAAAGGTGGTATTAGTAGATGCTGTGGACATTTTCCCAGTAGGGGTGGGTATACATGTTAAGCCATCTATCCTCAGTTTGCAATCACTCTGAAGAGCCATCTCAGCTCCAGAGCTCCCTTTTAGATAAGCTGAGACCTATGTTCTGTCTTGTAGTTCAACTTTAATTCTGCCCAGCTCTCTCACTTCTTCACAAGTATCCCTATGAGCATTCCTGAATAAACATCTTGAATACAAATTTCCTCCTTGAGACTATTTCCTGAAGAGCCCTACTAAAACAATCCTTATCAGAAGTGGTTGAGGAAGCAGAGTCTAAAAAGGAGATTTTGGAGTTAGATCATCACCAGCTGGCTGGCAATAAGAAGGGCATCATGGGTGGTAATTGGAATGATGATAGCAACTGGCATATTACAACAGTGAAAATTTTTAAATGTACATTGATTGTGAAGTGGGATGAGAAATCAATTAAAGAAAATGTACCAGCAGGTGCACTATCTCGGGCACTTGATAGGTTCTGAAGAGGTTGTTATTATAAGGACAACGGGATAGAATGGCAGTTGCTCATGCTATTGATGCATTGAGGAAAGAAAATGAGGTTTATATAGGCTGATGTCAGGAGCCAAAAAAACTAAATATCAGATCTAGGACTTAATTATAAGCAAAGTAGAGTTCCAGAGAAAGTTGATTTGTCAACTCTAGCAACTGTGCTATGCAAAAATCAGGACTCAGAGTAGGAAGTGAGACCCCAAAACTTTGGTGGAGACACATGAGTGAAGCAGACAAGAAACTGGGGACCTGAGTTTCCTCCAACCTCTAGGTTTTCAAAACTGGCCCATTCCTACACATTAAGGGTCAGAATGCTCCCATTTTTCAAGATGACACAGAGACCTCTGCCTTTTAGGACAATACACATTCCTGAGGATCTCCTTCCACTGATCCTCCTAGTTAGCAGACAAAAAAATTAGGGGCAACTCACAACATAATCCCCCTGGAGAAGGCATGGCAACCCACTCCAGTGTACTTGCCTGGAGAATCCCATGGACAAAGGAGCCAGGTGGGCTACAGTCTATGGGGTCACAAAGAGTCGGACATGACTGAAGCAACTTAACACTTACAACCTGATCCAGAGAGATGCTGGCCCATTAAACAAAGAAAAGCACTTGACAAAAGGAGATATAGGTTAGAGCCAATATATATTAGTAAGAACCACAACAACATACATGGTTGTAGAATCTGAAGAGCTGGATCAAGATGGATTAAGTGTAAAGTGAATACAAAGAACTTTTTGACATAGGGACACTTTCCCCGTACCTTATGAGAAACTGATATAGGAGGAGAGAGGCCAAGCTCATTTTAGAAATGGATCAGTTCTTTACATATATGGTGTTTCCCACATGACTCAGCAGTAAAGAATCTGCCTGCCAATAGAGGAGGCACAGGAGACACGAGTTCAGTCCCTGGATCAAGAAGATCCCTTGGAGAAGGCAATGTCAACCCACTCCAGTATTCTTGCCTGGGAAATCCCATGGACAGAGGGGCTTGCGGGTGGGGTCACAAGAGTCAGACACGACTTAGGGACTAAACCACCACCAGCACCAATGCCCATCAGAGAGAACCCACTATAGGAGAGGCACTGAACAACCAAGTAGACTGAATGCCTTGCTCAGTTGACATAAAGCAGCCTCTCTCTTCCAACTTACCTATCTCATAACAATGAACTCTTGACCAAAGTCGTCATGGTGGCAGCATCAAAGAATATTCATGGGCCTCATAGCACAAGGTACCACCCACCAACACTGATCTAGCTACTGCTGAAACAAAGACCAACTCTCCCATCCAACTAATAATCAGGTCCAACCCTGCTTAGCTTCCAAGATCAGACAAGATCCACCATCAGCCAGCCTCCAGGAAACCTGAACTAGGACACTCATGAAGTTATTGTTGAATGTGTTCCACGAAGCAAAAACTTAAACCAAGAATGAAAGGAACTCATAGGGTTCAATGATCGCAGGCTCCTACAAAAGAGATAAATGAAGTGAATCCCTAGAACTGATAGTTCAGGAAAATCCAAAATCATCTCTGTGCAGCCATCCTAAAGAGACATTATTCCAGAATTCTCAAAAAGAGACTTCTTACTTAAACTTTATGGGAAAAATCTGTCTTGTGTGTGTATCTGCACATAACATGTACTGTAAAAATGAATGGAACCACATTTATTAGGAAAATCTTGGCAAGCAATATATCAAAGCAAATAGTTTTCTACATAACATGCTTTTTTTCTAATTATTTTGTGAATTTATGCCTTATCTTGCTCTTAGAATTTGTTAAACAACTTACTACAAAATTTTGTATATAATTTCCAATTTTTACTCTAACTCAGCATGGTATTATTTTTGCTTGTTTCAGGATATAGTCAGCATCTCTGAGAGATTAAATAGCTTGTTCAAAGTAACCCAAGAAAATAAGTCATACTCCAAATCAGAAAAGTAGTTTTGTTAGAATGCTTATAAGTGAATTTTTTTCTACTTCTATTTCACAAACTTTCTGAAATATAGTTATGCTGATTTTATGGTTAAAATAAATTTGTAAATAAGAAAAAAAAAATGAACTCAGTAGAGGTTCAATACATTTTCATTGACTTTCCAAGTGAAATAGCTGTACAAAACAATTGTCCTTCAAGATCCTCTGGTTTAATTTTAAAGAGACGTGGTTAAATTTCATGCCAGGAAATTGTGTTCTCAGCCTAAATTGTTCATACAATTTCAAGCAAGTATGTCATTTTCACTCTTTAATAACTCTGAATCATTATGTTTAACAACTTAGCTATCTGCATTTGAGAGCTGACTGAAAAGATTTTTTATTTAAATGGAATTATGGATTTTATGGAATAAATACAGTTTTCTATAAGTAGTCAAAAACAATTTTTTCAAGTAAAACAAGGAAATATTGTAATAATAAAAAATGTCATATCCATCAGTTTCATTGGTAACTTTTTTTTTAATTAATTAATTTATTTATTTTTTATTGGAGGCTAAGGCTTCCCTGGTGGCTCAGAGGTTAAAGCGTCTGCCTCCAGTGCGGGAAACCCGGGTTCGATCCCTGGGTCAGGAAGATCCCCTGGAGAAGGAAATGGTAACCCACTCCAGTATTCTTGCCTGGAGAATCCCATGGATGGAGAAGCCTGGTAGGCTACAGTCCACGGGGTCGCAAAGAGTCAGACATGACTGAGCGACTGAACGGAACGGAAGTATTTTACAATATTATATTGGTTGGGTTTGCCATACATTGACATGAACCCAGGGCGGATTCATTGGTAACTTTTGAGTCTTCTGTCTGTATTTTATATAATGTGCTCTAAGTATTCTTCACACACAATCAAGAGAATAAAACGGATGGTTTTGCAGTCTCTGGATAAACAGCCTTCTTGATAAAAGTAACTCATCATGTTCACTGAAGAGATGAAAAAATACAAAAGCTTGGATGAATTTAGAGAATATCCTGAATTGTAAGCCTGAGTAATGCTGCCCCTTTAGTTCCTCCCCTTCAAAATTATACATGAATTTTACAAAAAAAGAGGTATTTTTCTAAAGAATATACCATGCATCACAATCGGGCTACCTTAAGAAGCTAAGGAGATCCAACCAGTCCATTCTAAAGGAGATCAATCCTGGGTGTTCATTGGAAGGACTGATGCTAAAGCTGAAACTCCAATACTTTGGCCACCTCATGCGACGAGTTGACTCACTGGAAAAGACTCTGATGCTGGGAAAGGTTGGGGGCGGGAGGAGAAGGGGACGACAGAGAATGAGATGGCTGGATGGCATCACCGACTCTGTGGACATGAGTTTGAGTGAACTCTGGGAGTTGGTGATGGACAGGGAGGCCTGGCCTGCTGTGATTCATGGGGTAGCGGAGAGTTGGACACGACTGAGCGACTGAACTGAACAGAACTGAAGAAGCTAAACTATACCTGCTTAAAGTTTAAAAAATAAAAAAAGAAGCTAAACTATACCTGTTTAAAGTTTAATGAAATAATTTTCCTCATTTTAGCCACTTAAGCTAAGAACAGCAGCTATGTACTCAACAGTCTAAATAAAACTGTTTTTGTCACCATAAATTACTTTATAAGTCATTCATTATTTTAGAAAGTAAGTGGATCAAATATCTCTTAGGTAACTTTATGTACAAAGAAGTGTGTCAGGATATAAGAGGGTCTAATAACTGTTACCTTTTCTTTCAAATCAAGTTCAGCGCTAGGAGGTATGGATTAAGTATATGAAGGTGAAGATTATCACTTTCATAACTGATAATACAAATATTGGAAAATGTGTGTTAAAATAAGTTCTAACGAAGCAAACTAGTATTTTCCCCATGATTAAAGGAATGAGTAATAGAGAAAAACTATATGTGGCTCAAATGGAAGATTGAGTCAGATGAACACATAAAGAAAGACAAAAATGGTCTCTTCCACTATATTTCCTTGACACTTATGCGTGATCAAAATTCTGTAAGATTTAATCACTTTATGAGATCTAGTGATTCAAGTGAAAAGATCAAATCATAGTTCATTAATTGACTAAAACGCTTGTTTCCTCCCCACACTGAAAATTCTCTTGTGGCTGAAATGGGCATATACATCCTCTATTCCTTTAGAAAATAATGAGTAAAAACTGAGAAGATAAGGAGAGCAAATGTTTTGAAGAAGTTAGAAGTCACTGTTTAGTGGGTCTTCAGGGCCAGTATCCCAGAGGACCGAGGGCTGAGTCAGAGTTTGAAAACAGTGGTATGTGAAGAGTTTAGAAAGAAGGGGTATGATCCTACAGGTAGGGAAAATGGTATGAGTAAAACTACCAGGTGTGCTCATAATAAACAGTATATTTTGAGAAAATGGGTAGACCTTATGGCCTGGGGGGAAAGGGTCACAGTGAGATGAAAATGTAACAGACAGAATGGAAGTCTAGAACTGGATTATCGAAGAAAATGATTTGGGGTTGGGGGAGGGGTTGTTTTGTATTATTGTACAGACAGAAGGGAGCTATAGAAGGTTTTAAAGCAAAGCTGTAATATAAAAATAGAATATCACACTTGGGATAAAGAGATAGAAAAGAACAATGACTATTTTATCCCCTGGATTCTCACTCTTATTTTTCCATCTTAGACATCTAGACCCACTGTGATAATCAGACTAAAGGTCTGTGTGTGTGTGTGTACTGCAGCCTTGTTTCAGTTGACATAGTTATGATCAGACATTAAAATTAATGGCTAAAATGTATTTAGTAGAGAAAGCCCAAAGAAATTCAGATGAAAAAGGCCCTTGACTAGTTTGCTTTTTCATTTTACTTCTCTTCTCATTCTCTTTATTTTTTAAAGTTTATGTACTGTGCTGTCCTCTGTTCATTCACTTCAGTCATGTCTGAATCTTTGTGACCCTATGAGCTGCAGCCCACCAGGCTCCCCTGTCCATGGAATTTTCCCAACAAAAATATTGGAGTGGGTTGCCATGTCCTCCTCCAGGGGATTTTTCTGACCTAGGGATCAAACCTGCATCAAAATGCATCTCCTGCATTGCAGATGGATTCTTTACCATTGAGTCACCAGGGAAGAACTTAAAGTTCATGAAAACTCATTTATTGGAAAAAGTCTAGAAAATTGACTTTCACATGTGTGACTTGGCCTTGTTCTTTACCATAATAAGAGAGTCCATCCTCTTCCATATTCCCTTATCCAGTTAGTCACCATCTTTCTCTTCTTATATTCTAAACATTTACCTTAGGGTGTGTGATCACCCTATGGAAGCAAAGTTGACCCCCACTGTTCGGTTTAGATGTCAAAGCTAGGGACACCACACACATTCCAAGTGAGCATTAAAAGTTTTATTACTTACATAATAAAGTATTTTGGAGATTTATGGGAAGCCTTTTTAAGAAAATGGCTTGAGAAAGAAAGGTAAGGATATTGGTTGAGACTTTTCTATTGTGGTTTGGATCTAAGGCCAAGATGAGTATTCCATTGTGCAGTCAGGGACTTCTGTGGTGTGCATTAGCCACCAGAGCCAAAAAAGAAAGTGTCAGAATTTCTTATCAGTTTTCTCAAACAGGGGGCATGAGGGAGAGGCAAGGGTTAAAAGCCATTATCAAATGCAAAAACTGGATTCAAGCTTCTTATTTCATTATGAAACACAGTCATCATCTTTCATTTGCACTGATACCATAGCCTCTCAAATACACCCTCTTTCTCTAATCTACACCATCTGCCAATCCATCTTTCACCATTATGTCAACCTCATCGACTTGCAAATCTGATGATGCCATAACCCTGTTCAAAATTCTTCAGTGGTTATGCATCCCTAAGTAGTAATTCTTAAATGTTTTCATTAAGAATTAGTAGCAATTCCTGCAGCTAAATTCCAGAAAAATAAACAACCCAATCAAAAAATGGGCCAAAGAACTAAACAGACATTTCTCGAAAGACATAAAGATGGCTAACAAACACATGAAAAGATGCTCAACATCACTCATAATCAGAGAAACACAGATCAAAACCACAATGAGGCACCATTTCATGCCAGTCAGAATGGCTGCTATACAAATGTCTACAAGCAATAAATGCTGGAGAAGGTGTGGAGAAAAGGGAACCCTCTTACACTGTTGGTGGGAATGCAAACTAGTACAACCACTATGGAGAACAGTGTAGAGATTCCTTAAAAAACTGGACCTAGAACTGCCATATGATCCAGCAATCGCACTCCTGGGCACACACAATGAGAAAACCCGAATTGAAAGAGACACATGTACTCCAATGTTCATCACAGCACTGTTTATAATAGCCAGGACATGGAAGCAACCTAGATGTCCATCTTCAGACGAATGGATAAGAAAGCTTTGGTACATATACACAATGGAGTATTACACAGCAATTAAAAAGAATACATTTTAATCAGTTCTAATGAGGTGGATGAAACTGGAGCCTATTATACAGAGTGAAGTAAGCCAGAAAGAAAAACACCAATACAGTATACTAATGCATATATATGGAATTTAGAAAGATGGTAACGATAACCCTGTATACAAGACAGCAAAAGAGACACAGATGTATGTCTTTTGGACTCTGTGGGAGAGGGTGAGGGTGGGATGATTTGGGAGAATGGCATTGAAACATGTATATTATCATATGTGAAACGAATTGCCAGTTAGGTTCGATGCATGATACAGGATGCTCGGGGCTGGTGCACTGGGATGACCCAGAGGGATGATATGGGAAGGGAGGTGGGAGGGGGGTTCAAGATGGGGAACACATGTACACCCAGGGCAGATTCATGTCAATGTACAGCAAAACCAATACAATATTGTAAAGTAATTAGCCTCCAGTTAAAATTAATGAATTAAAAAAAAAAGAAGCAGAAAAAAATAAATAATTAAAAAAAAAGAATTAGTGGATAAAGTCCTGGGGACAGAAGAATATTCAAAATAGTTCACTATAAGACAAATATTTTTGAAGCCTATTGTTTTATTTTAAATATCATATAGATTTTGTCTTCTACTATAAATTGTCACATGAGTTTTAATATATAAAAATACACAAAAATAATCTCCCACATAGAAATTCATACTAAAAATTTATAGTACCCTCACAGTTTCCTGGAGGAGTCACCATATTGATCCCTCAGCTTGTAGTACTTAACCAGGCATACCCTTGAAAAGTGAAAGTATTAGTCACTCAGTAGTGTCTAACTCTTTGTGACCCCATGGACTGTAGCCTGCCAGGCTCTTCTCCAGGCAAGAATACTGGAGTCGGTAGCTATTACCTTTTCAAGGGAAATCTTCCCAACCCAGGGATCCACCCAGGGTCTCTAGCATTAGACAGATTCCTTAGGAGAAGCATAACTGCCCCCAGTAGATTATAATAGCTTCTATTTAACGTAGGAGATCCTTCATTTTCTTGAACCAAATCCATCCTCAGGTTCTGTCATCTTGATCTGCCTCTCCAAACCATCACAAGCACTCTGTGTTGTAACACATGACCCCTGTGTTCCACTCCTTTATGGGACCGCATGGTATCTCTGTCTGAATCACCCTGTTCCCACTCCTCCCTAGATACAATTCCTCTTATTGGGCTTGATTCTTCAAGTTAAGAATTTTTAAGTCCCTCTTTGAGGTGTCCCCTAGGTTTCCTCTGAACATTGTACATTATAGCAAGGATCATTTTATTTTGTGATTTTTGCATATCTACCTTCCCCAAAGATTTTGTGGACAGGAACAGTGTCTTTTCAACACAGACTGGCACAGAGCCTGCTGCACAGAAAGTGCTCAATACACCTTTGAAGAAACATTGTTGTGTCATTTAGAATAATAAGTGTGGTAGTATTACCTTTTAAATACTGTGAAAGAAACATCTCCAGTAATAACATTGTTCACATTCTTAATTCACCTCATAGGAAAGGTGATTTACATATAGTTAAAATTATAAGGTGCTTTCATTTTAGAGCACTATACAAATGACCTAAAGAAAAAAATAAAGGAAAACACCTTGACAATACAACAGTCAAAAAGAAAGTGAAATAAAGAAGAAAAGTGTGAATCTGAGAATAAATAATAAAATAAAACCTCTCTCTGAAAGCTCCCAAGAATGAAAAGCAGGGACAAAGAAAATCTCTCAAGGCTGAGTGGTGTGGGAGAGGAAACAGAATTCATACAAATCATGAGGGAATGAACAGGGACAGGAGAGAGGCAAAAAAATTTAAAAGTTAAGCAAGCCCATAAAAATATAATTATATTTGCTGATAAGGGGACAGAGGGTTTCAGGTGGGCAGTGAGATAAGTTGAATACATTATTATGTGTATGTGTGATGGGAATATATATGTGAAAAATGAACTTTTTAAACCACGGGCTACAACTTAAAAGGTGCTAAATTCTTAACCAAGTTGATTGTGCAATGTGTTTCCATCTTTAGATGATTGAAATTGTGGATCTTAGGATATTTATTTTCTATATGCCGTTTTACTCACAGAGTGACTATAACAAGAAAAAAAACAATAAAGATAAATTGATAGTCACAAACATAATATTTTTGTTGCAGCCACAAATTCATTTGTGTTAGAAATATTTTTTCTCTGACATAAGGTAATTTCTGTTTTGAGCCCCATTAACTCTCAGTTGGAAGAAAATAATCTTAGTCCTCTCTCAGTTCAGTTCAGTTCAGTCGCTCAGTCCTGTCCGACTCTTTGCGACCCCATGAATCACAGCATGCCAGGCCTCCCTGTCCATCACCAACTCCTGGAGTTCACTCAAACTCACCTCCATCGAGTCGGTGATGCCATCCAGCCATCTCATTCTCTGTTGTCCCCTTCTCCTCCTGCCCCCAATCCCTCCCAGCATCAGAGTCTTTTCCAATGAGTCAACTCTTTGCATGAGGTGGCCAAAGTATTGGAGCTTCAGCTTTAGCATCAGTCCTTCCAATGAACACCCAGGACTGATCTCCCTTAGAATGGACTGGTTGGATCCCCTTGCAGTCCAAGGGACTCTCAAGAGTCTTCTCCAACACCACAGTTTAAAAGAATCTATTCTTCAGCGATCAGCTTTCTTCACAGTCCAACTCTCACATCCATACATGACCACGGGAAAAACCATAGCCTTGACTAGACAGACCTTGGTTGGCAAAGTAATGTCTGCTTTTTAATATGCTATCTAGGTTGGTCATGGAGAAGGCAATGGCACCCCGCTCCAGTACTCTTGCCTGGAAAATCCCATGGATGGAGGAGCCTGGTAGGCTGCAGTCTGTGGGGTTGCTAAGAGTCGGACACTACTGAGCGACTTCACTTTCACTTTTCACTTTCATGCATTGGAGAAGGAAATGGCAACCCACTCCAGTGTTCTTGCCTGGAGAATCCCAGGGATGGGGGAGCCTGGTGGGCTGCCATCTATGGGTTCGCACAGAGTCGGACACGACTGAAGCGACTTAGCAGCAGGAGCAGCAAGTTGGTCATAACTTTCCATCCAAGGAGCAAGCGTCTTTTAATTTCATGGCTGCAATCAGCATCTGCAGTGAATTTGGAGCCCAGAAAAATAAACTCTGACACTGTTTCCACTGTTTCCCCATCTATTTCCTACGAAGTGATGGGACCAGATGCCATGATCTTAGTTTTCTGAATGTTGAGCTTCAAGCCAACTTTTTCACTCTCCTTTTTCCCTTTCATCAAGAGGCTTTTTAGTTCCTCTTCACTTTCTGCCATAAGGGTGGTGTCATCTGCATATCTGAGGTTATTGATATTTCTCCCAGCAAACTTGATTCCAACCTGTGCTTCTTCCAGCCCAGCGTTCCTCATGATGTACTCTGCATATAAGTTAAATAAGCAGGGTGACAATATACAACCTTGATGTACTCCTTTTCCTATTTGGAACCAGTCCTTTTTAGACATCCCTTTCAATCCAACTCCACAGCTCAAGAACCTAAAGCAAGTATCAGGAGTAAATAGAGAAAAAGAGAATGATCTAGACCTCAGTAATCAGTTCCCAAGTTGGACTATGAGATGTCCACTGCCCTGCCCTTAAGGCAGGTCTCAGTCTGGCAGCTCTCAGGAACCCTCTGCTGTTAGACGTACATCTCTCTGTCCTCCTTTTCCTTCATCCTTCTGCTTCACCCTAGTGTGTCACTGACCTCCATGTACTTGTTTCTGAAATCAATGAATTTAACTCATATTATCTCTGTGTAGCGAGTTAAGAGGATCAGTGGAGTTCAACCAAGTAGAGCTCAGGGCTCAGCAAGGATTGAACTAAGAATAAACTATAGTCTGCCAGTTGTCCTTGACAATAGAGTTCTCTCTTATGAAAATGATGTTACAGTGGGAAAAGTCATATATTGATTAAATCAGTAGTAACTAGCAAGAGAGTATTTTGCAAAATGATGTAGTTCAGATAGTTTTAATGTGGGGGAGTTGGAAAGAATTTTTTAAAGAATTTTGTGAATCCACCAAAGCATGATATAAAGAAGGAAAGAATCTGAGTTATATAAAATAATTAAATTGAGTCTGTGTACTGGTAAGCTTCAATTCCAGTGAACTATTTTGCCTGCTGATGGCCCTTTTCATAGGTCATGTAAATAAACTCGATATTCCTAGGTCCATACATCTTCATTTCCTTTTCTTCCTGCATAGAAGAAAGCGCTTAAGGGCAAAGGAAGTTAGCTTAACACTTGAGAGACAGCAGAATATGCCACCCCAAAATATGACACTTTGACACAAGGATTATTTTGAACTGAAGTTGCCTGAAAAACAAAAAGTGTCAAAAAAGATTCCTCTGACTGTTCATTTTTGCATTCATATCATCAGAATGGCCACAGACCAGTTTTAATGGGTTTCTATAAGACTGACCATTGCAATGTCCCCAGACAGAGCATTCTTGGTGATCCCAGCTTCAGACCTCTCTGAGATCCTTCGATGTACATTTTATAAGTGAGAAATGCCATGTGATTTCAATGATCACATTTGCAAGTGAATTTAAGACTGTTACACCAAGTAATTACCTAAAATGGATTTTATTTCTAATTTATTAGTAAAGAAGTCCAGCTGCCAATAGGCAGGCAAGACCAAATGCCAACATGACAATTCTGTACTCATACTGAATTATTCTAGTGGTTATAAAGACAAAATTCATTCATTTGCTCAATAGAACACACATGGGCTTGGCAGAAAATAAGCTGTACATTCAAAAGGTGTACATGAATGAAAATAATTTAATGATGGGAGTATTTGCAAATGTATTTGTAGGAATAAGTGAACAAATAAGGAGTGGTGAAGTACCCTGGGACTGGAAAGAATAAGGAACTGCTTGTACACCTAAATCCAAGAGGGTAAATAGGGGAACAGAATCAAGGAAAAGCCAAAGCTAATCATCAAACTCAGACTGGCTGGCACAGAGGCATGTGGACAATAAATACCCACAACTGAATCTCCCCAGCTCCTCAGTCTTCCACCAGTGCTAAACACAAATGGAACCCAAAAAGCGAAAAGATAGAGGTGATACAGTCCATGGTGGTCATTTTTCAGGGCTCCAGATTTGGACAGAAAAGAGCAGAGAATGGATTTTGTAGGGGAAAGTAGAGCTATGTGCTTATTATTTGTCTGGTTGCTCTCAGACCCATAGCTTGTTCTTTCCTAGACCTGACATTCAGTTCAGTTCAGTTCAGTTGCTCAGTCGTGTCCGACTCTTTGCGCAGAAAAGAACAACTTTTCTGATGGATTTAGACAAGATTCCATAGACTTATTTCTTGGGAACTATTCAGTGGATGAATTAGAATCTCATAGCCCTTTAAGTGTTCCAAGAGATCTGAAATTCCTGGCTGTAAGAAACCTTTATGTTTTTTAAGTTGTTAATAGCATTGTGACTGAAGGTACAGATGGTCCAACTCCCCTTGACATAAAACATTATGGAATATAAATGCTTAGTTGCCCCAAGGAGCAGATCAGGGAGAAGAGTGAGGTAACTTTGCAATGTTGTCTTCTTTCAGACTTGA
Source organism: Moschus berezovskii (assembly GCF_049115385.1). Lineage (NCBI taxonomy): Eukaryota > Metazoa > Chordata > Mammalia > Artiodactyla > Moschidae > Moschus > Moschus berezovskii. The sequence continues at coordinate 71,279,368 of NC_142464.1, read as the reverse complement.
CTGTCTTTTGCAGATCCTTTTTTTTTGTTTTGTTAATTTTTACAACGTTGCCTTGGTTTCTCTGTACAGCAGGCCTCCCTGTCCATCACCAACTCCTGGAATTCACCCAAACTCACATCCATGGGAATTGCATTTTCCAGACTTTCTTACTATCTTTTTTCTAACCATATTTGGTCATTGAGAAGTGGTAGGAAGATGTTGGAGGACTGAAGGAAATCAAAAGTCATTCCATCTTGCCACACCGCTGTCTACCTTAGACATTATCTCCAAAGTATCTATATATTCTCGGTGATCCAATTACCACTGGAGAGTCCATTTCATCATTGTCCCAAATCGTACAGGGTAAGGCAGAACAGGGCAGGGCAGGGATATCATTTTAGTTTCAACTACAACTCAAGGCTTTTGGACTGAGCTAATACTACTTTCTCTGTTCTGGAGACGGTAGGCTCTTTGTATACTTCTAATGTTTCATGTCCCTCTGCACAAATTCGCAGGTCTTCCATCCCCCATATATCCAATTACCAGTATTAAATTTCCTCTATTTGCAATACCAAGAGTCATTACTGTTTCTGACAGAACTCAGATAATATCCTGGGTTAATTTGTAATTGAAAGACATTTTCATAGACCTAGAATTTTACTTCCAAAGTTATTTAATAAATTGAAAGTGTGATTTGACATCACAAAAAAGAATATGGTAAATAACAGTATTGCATTACTTTACCTCAAGCTAATGAGAAAGGAATAGAGACAGAATTTAATAAATGAATCAAACATTGATGTCACATGGAAATGAAATCATAGCATACTATATAAAGAAAATTTTAAACAGGCTTGAATAGATACAATGATTGGGAAATTGAGTCATTCCTTGGCATGAATGACAACTGAGGAATTAAATACCATAAACTAATCTGTGATTTAGCAGTCAGTTTCATACTCACATTTGAACAGATATATTATTTAGAGCTCATTTTTGTCATGCAAGATGTCCTTTGTTAAAGTAGGGATAGTGATAAATGATCAGTGAAGGAAAACTCTGGGCAGCAAAGAGAACTGATGACCTATTACTAGGTTAATAATTTAGTTTTTCACAGTTCCTCATAGTGGTATTTCTAAAAAAACAAATTTCCACATTGAATTTTACCTATACATAAAATACAAAGAAACTAGAGTAGAAGTAGAAATATAGATAGAAAAATGGATTGACGGATGGATAGACAGAGATAGATCGATGCTTTCCAATATATATTCATGAAAAGATCTGCGGTAGGGAAGAACTATGCCTATCAAAAATAAATCTTCACTCCCAAGACATACTTGAAGACAACAGTGCTTGCTGATATATAAGCAGAAATAATTGGATGGGACTTCCAATAAAGCTTATTTGGGGGTTTACTCACCAGGCAGCTACCTTTTGCCTTCCCCTCTCTTTCTCATTCCTTCCTGAATTGTAGATGTGATGTCTGGCTTTGTAAATACGATGGATGATGGATACCAGTGCAGCCACAATTTTGCAACCATGAGGCAATCCTAACAGGGAAGATGCTTGTTAAGAATAGCAGTGCAAATGGAAATTAGAACATTGATTATTCCATGAAGCCCAGTAGTAGTTCTGTACAACCAAGCTCCAGACTGAATTTTAAGTGATAGAACAAACCTCTATCTTATTTAAACTACTGACATTCAGGCTCTTTTTTCATGTCAGACAAATACAGTTACTAACTGATATAATCCACTTTTAACTGAAGATATTCATCACAAAAATATGATGTGAAATTATTACATTTGATCTGATTATCTTTGAAACTATTCATAAAGGCAAAAAAATTAATAAATAAGAAAACATGCTCTCTTTCTTGGTAAAAGTGAATGGATGATGGTAAGGCTTTCTATTATTTCCTTATATAAGTTATTATAATAACTTATGCAAAATCCCAGCCAAAATAGAAAATATATTTAACTTGAGAAATTATTTATAAATTTAATTTTTTAGTGAAAGGAAATAGCTAAAAAATTTAAGAACAAAAATTTCCTTCCAGTTTATTGAGATATGATTAACATACAGAGCTGTACAAATTTAAGGTGCATAGCATATGATTTGACTTTCATTCATCATGAAATAATTAGCATAAGTTAGTGAACATCCATCATCTCAAATGGTCACAGAATGAAAGGAAAAATATTTTTCTTTGTGATGAGAACTCTTCGAATTTACTCTCTTAACAACATTCATATATGACAAACAGCAATGTTAATTGTATTTATCATAGTGTACTTTACATCCTTAGTACTTACTTATCTTATCAGTCAGTTCAGTTGCTCAGTCGTGTCTGACTCTTTGCGACCCCATGAATCACAGCACGCCAGGCCTCACTGTCCATCACAAACTCCCAGAGTTCACTCAAACTCATGTCCACAGAGTCGGTGATGCCATCCAGCCATCTCATTCTCTGTCGCCCCCTTCTCCTCCTGCCCCCAATCCCTTCTAGCATCAGAGTCTTTTCCAGTGAGTCAACTCTTTGCATGAGGTGGCCAAAGTATTGGAGCTTCAGCTTCAGCATGATTCCTTCCAATGAACACCCAGGACTGATCTCCTTTAGAATGGATTGGTTGGATCTCCTTGCAGTCCAAGGGACTCTCAAGAGTCTTCTCCAGCACCACAGTTCAAAAGCATCAATTCTTCGGCAACCAGCTTTCTTCACAGTGCAACTCTCACATCCATACATGACCACTGGAAAACCCATAGCCTTGACTAGACGGACGTTGGTTGGCAAAGTATGTCTCTGCTTTTTAATATGCTATCTAGGTTGGTCATAGCTTTCCTTCCAGGGAGTAAGCGTCTTTTAATTGCATGGCTGCAATCAGCATCCGCAGTGATTTTGGAGCCTGAAAAAATAGTATCTCACTGTTTCCACAGTTTCCCCATCTATTTCCCATGAAGTGATGGGACCAGATGTTGTGATGTTAGTTTTCTGAACGTTGAGCTTTAAGCCAACTTTTTCACTCTCCTCTTTCACTTTCAAGAGGCTTTTTAGTTCCTCTTCAATTTCTGCCATAAGGATGGTGTCATCTGCATATCTGAGGTTATTGATATTTCTATAGGCAATCTTCATTCCAGCTTGTGCTTCTTCCAGTCCAGCGTTCCTCATGATGTACTCTGCAAATAAGTTAAATAAGCAAGGTGACAATACACAACCTTGACGCACTCCTTTTCCTATTTGGAACCAGTCTGTTGTTCCATGTCCAGATCTAACTGTTGCTTCCTGACCTGCATACAGGTTTCTCAAGAGGCAGGTCAGGTGGTCTGGTGTTCCCACCTCTTCCAGAATTTTCCACAGTTTATTGTGATCCACACAGTCAAAGGCTTTGGCATAATCAATGAAGCAGAAATACATGTTTTTCTGAAACTCTCTTGCTTTTTCCATGATCCAGCAGATGTTGGCAATTTGATCTCTGGTGCCTCTGCCTTTTCTAAAACCTGCTTGAACATCTGGAAGTTCACGGTTCACATATTGCTGAAGCCTGGCTTGAAGAATTTTGAGCATGACTTTACTAGCGTGTGAGATGAATGCAATTGTGCGGTAGTTTGAGCATTCTTCGGCATTCCCTTTCTTTGGGATTGGAATGAAGACTGACCTCTTCCAGTCCTGTGGTCACTGCTGAGTTTTCCAAATTTGCCTGCATATTGAGTGCAGAACTTTCACAGCATCATCTTTCAGGATTTGAAATAGCTCAACTGGAATTTCATCACCTCCACTAGCTTTGTTCATAGTGATGCTTTCTAAGGCCCACTTGACTTCATATTCCAAGATGTCTGGCTGTAGGTGAGTGATCCCACCATCGTGATTATCTTGGTCATGAATATCTCTTTTGTACAGTTCTTCTGTGTATTCTTGCCACCTCTTCTTAATATCTTCTGCTTCTGTTAGGTCCATACCATTTCTGTCCTTTATCGAGCCCATCTTTGCATGAAATGTTCCCTTGGTATCTCTAATTTTCTTGAAGAGATCTCTAGTCTTTCCCATTCTGTTGTTTTCCTCTATTTCTTTGCATTGATCACTGAGGAAGGCTTTCTTATCTCTCCTTGCTATTCTTTGGAACTCTGCATTCAGATGCTTATATCTTTCCTTTTCTCCTTTGCTTTTCATGTCTCTTCTTTTCATCTTATACTTTTATCCAATTCATCTTCCCTCCACTTCCATCTCTGATAATGACAAATCTCATCTCTTTTTCTATGAGTTTGCTTGTTTGTTTCTATTTCCACAAGCATTTTATTTTTTTTTAATTTAAAAAAGTCGAAATCTAGAAGATTCAAACTCTTGTTGGCATCCTGAGAATTGGGGAATCTAAAAAAGGGTGGATATATATATATATGGATAACTGATTCACTTTGCTACACAGCAGAAACTAAAACAACATTGTAAAGCAACTATACTCCAATGTCAATTAATAAAATAAATGAAAAAATAATAACAGAATCTTGAGACTGGATGGACACTAACCCATTGTCTTCATTAAAGATTCTAAAACTGCCACTGGAGAGGGCTGAATTCGGAAAACACATGATGGATACTAAATTGATATTGTCCTCAGCATGCCTTGTTTCTCAGGTCCTGGGAAAGAAAAATATTGGCCAGTAAGAGATAGCATTCTTATTTAACAGTATCTTGCTTTTACCGTCAGACATAATGGCCTTCAGGGATAGAACACAGCCTCAAAATTTAAGTTGACTTTAGATTAAGGACATAAAGTCTCAGTAAGTCCATATTTGATTGTTTTTGAAGTATAATTGACATATAACACTATGATGAGATGGCTGACTGCATCACCAATGCAATTAACATAACTTGGACAAACTCCAGGAGATGGTGAGGGACAGAGAGGCCTGGAGTGCTGCAGTCCATGGGGTTGCAAAGAGTTGGATACCACTTGCTAACTGAAAAACAACACTATGTTAGTTCCCAGCACACAACATAGTGATCCTTTGTTTCTATACATTTCAAAATGATCCCATGATAATCTTAGTTATAATCTGTTACCATATAAATATGTTGCTTTCTTATTGGCTATATTCCCCACACTACCCATTTTATATCCCTGACTCATTTCTTTTGTAAGTTTTTACCTCTTAATTTCCATCACCTATTTCTCTCATCTTCCTACCTCCTTCCCCTCTGTCAACCAGCTGTTTGTTCTTTGGGTCCATGACTTTGTTTCTGTTTGTCATGTTTATTCATTTTTTAAGATTCCACATATACATGCAATCACAGTATTTGACTTTGTCTGACTTATTGACTTCGAATCATACCCTGAAGATCTGATTCTGTTGCCACAAATGACAAGATTTCATTCTTTTTCATGGTTGAGTAATAGTCCAGCATGTTTGTGTGTGTGTGTGTGTGTGTGTGTGTGTTCAGTTCAGTTCAGTTCAGTTCAGTCGCTCAGTCGTGTCCGACTATCTGCGACCCCATGAATCACAGCACACCAGGCCTCCCTGTCCATCACCAACTCCCGGAGTACACTCAAACTCATGTCCACAGAGTCGGTGATGCCATCCAGCCATCTCATTCTCTGTCGTCCCCTTCTCCTCCCGCCCCCAACCTTTCCCAACATCAGAGTCTTTTCCAGTGAGTCAACTCGTCACATGAGGTGGCCAAAGTATTGCAGTTTCAGCTTTAGCATCAGTTCCTCCGATGAACATCCAGGATTGATCTCCTTTAGAATGGACTGGTTGGATCTCCTTGCAATATAAAGGACTCTCAAGAGTCTTCTCCAACACCACAGTTCAAAAGCATCGATTCTTCGGCCATCACATTTTCTTTACTGATGGGCACTTAAATATATTACACATCTTAGCTATTATAAATACTGCTTCAATGGACATAAGGGCACATATATCTTTTCAAATTAATGTTTCCATTTTCTTCAGATAAATACCAAGGAATGGAAGTGTTGGGTCATAGGTAGTTCTATTTGTAGCTTTTTTTTTTTTTTTTGAGGAATCTCCATACCGTTTGGTTCCTATCCTATTTTAAACATAATAACTGGCATGCAATATGAATCAAAAATAATTCAAACAGGGTAAAACTGATAAATAGATACATCATTGGAAAGCATAGTCTTAAAACAGACTCAGGCATATTGACTGTAATTGATCAAAAAGCATCTTGCCCATGGAGACAGGAGTAAAAACAAAATTTTGCCTATGAACTTAGAATTTTCCAAGTCTGTTTCCCCAAGAGAGACCATTTTAATGCCAACATAGTACACATATATGTATGAGGTCATCCAAGAAGAAGCTAGGGATGGCTTGGCTTGATATTGCCAACACTCCTGCTCACTCCAACCAAAATGCCAGGAATCTAGCCTTGGTGCTTCCGTATTTTTTAATTAACAGCATTGACATAGACATTGAAACCATATCACAGTCCTATAGAATGAAGTCTGGCTCTACTGACTTTCACTTATTGATATGGGAACATCTTTTATGAACAACTATTCCTAGGAAAACTCTTAACTCAAACTGGGTCAAGGAGAGTTGCCTTCATTGGAGGCTGTTTGGAAAATCGCTCTCCAAGGAGACATAATTTGAAACAGCCGACCAAATTAGGTACTAACCTATTATGATACAAATCCATTACAAAACCTACAACTCTAAGGCCAATCCATCAACTGCAGATTAAGAATGCACTGCATGCACCCAGAAAATTTCAATACTGAGGGGCATCCCTTGCCTGAATAGATTCTTATGACTATCAACAAGAATGAAGGTATCAGCATTGACTTAGGACAGAGTGCTATACTCTGTAAATGAAAAACTTCACGTAAGATATTTTTCAGAAGCTATAAAGTCAAAATATCAGGGAAATGTTCAAAACCACAATCTCACTTTAAAAAAAAAGAAAAAGGAATAGAATTAAACAGAGGCAATTACTGATGATACTATTTGTATAGATTTAAATGCTTCACCAAGGGACACAAAAGACCTCCTAATTGTTTTTCCTCTACAGAACAAGTACATAAAAGCAAAGATAATTTATTTTATACAATGAATTTTCAGAAATTACTATTGATTTTTTAAAGTGAATTATTTAGAATTTATAGTATCAATACCATCTTAAAAGAAAAGTCTTGCCTTTATCTCTAGAGCAATTTTTGCAAACTAAAATGCCTGTTATGGGCACACAGATGAATATCTAAATACCTGAGTGTTGACACTTAATGGATGCTTTTAGAAAATCCATTGGCCTAGAAGTCTCATTATCCTACTATTTTGTCACTGCTAGTTTATAGCTACTGGTGCTGATTTGTGAAAACTTTCCTCTTGAGGTTATTGTGGTTATAAACTGAGGAAAATGAATTATACTGGCATGAGATGCAGAGGAAGGAAAAGAACACCATTTAACCACTTTCATACATACTGTATTAGTTTATTAGTACCATAATAATAACTGCCCAAATAATAAAGTACCTAACCTGGGTGGCTTAAAATATAAACATTTATTGTCCCACAGTCAGAAACCTAGTAGTGAGAAGGCATGTTATCATAAGGGTCGTGGTCTTTGATCACTCTGGTAGGGAATACCTCCTGGGCTCTTGCAATATCTGCTGGAAATCTTTTGCATTTGTTGGCTTATAGATGTATCTCTCAATCACATGGTGATCTTCTCCCTGTGTCTTCACATCATTTCGCTTCCATGCATGTCTGTCTCTGTGTACAAATTGGCCTTGAAATACAAAACAAAGCAAGACAAAAGCTAACAGAGATTTCCCAAGAGAACACACTGGTCATAGCAAACACCTACTTCTAACAACACAAGAGAAGACTCTACACATGGACATCACCAGATGGTCAACACTGAAATCAGATTGATTATATTCTTTGCAGGCAAATATGGAGAAGCCCTATACAATCAGCAAAAACAAGACTAGGGGATGACTGTGACTAAGATCATGAATTCCTTATGGCCAAATTCAAATTTAAATTGAAGAAAGTAGGAAAACCACCAGACCATTCAGGTATGACATAAATCAAATCCCTTATGACTATACCCTGGAAATTACAAATAGATTCAAGGGATTAGATCTGATAGAGTGCCTGAAGAACTATGGATGGAGGTTAGTGACATTGTACAGGATGCAGTGAGCAAAACCATCCCCAAGGAAAAGAAATGCAAAAGGGTAAAATGGTTGCCTGAGGAGGGCTTACAAATAGATGAGAAAAGAAGAGACTCTAAAGCCAAAGGAGAAAAAGAAAGATATACCCATTTGAATGCACAGTTCCAAAGAATAGCAAGGAGAGATAAGAAAGCCTTCCTCAGTGATCAAAGCAAAGAAATAGAGGAAAATAATAGAATGGAAAAGACTAGAGATATCCTCAAGAAAATTAGAGATACCAAGGGAATATTTCATGCAAAGATGGGCACAATAAAGGACAGAAATGGTATGGACCTACCAGAAGCAGAAAATATTAAGAAGAGGTGGCAAGAATACACAGAAGAACTATATAAAAGAAAATCTTCATGACCCAGATAACCACAATGGTGTGATCACTCACCTACAGCCAGACATCCTGAAGTACAAAGTCAGTGGGCCTTAGGAAACATCACCATGAAAAAAGCTAGTGGAGGTGATGGAATTCTAGTTGAGCTATCTCAAATCCTAAAAGAGATAGTGTGAAAGTGCTGCACTCAATATGCCAGCAAATTTTGGAAACGCAGGAGTGACCACAGGACTGGAAAAGGTCAGTGTTGATTCCAATCCCAAAGAAAGGCAGTGCCAAAGAATGCTCAAACTACCACACAATTGCATTCATCTCACATGCTAGTAAAGAAATGTTCAAAATTCTCCAAGGCAGGCTTTAACAGTTCATGAACTGTGGACTTACAGATATTCAAGCTGGATTTAGCAAAAGCAGAAGAGTCAGAGATCAAATTGCCAACATCTGTTGGATCATCAAAAAAGCAAGAGAGTTCCAGAAAAACATCTACTTCTGCTTCACTGACTACATCAAAGCCTTTGACTGTGTGAATCACAACAAACTGCAAAAAATTCTTAAAGAGACGAAATATCAGACCTGCCTCCTGAGAAATCTGTGTGCAAGTCAAGAAGCAACAGTTAGAACTGGACATGGAACAACAGACTGGTTCCAAATAGAGAAAGGAGTACGTCAAGCCTGCATATTGTCACCCTGCTTATTTAACACGGTGCAGAATACATCATGTGAAATGCCAGGCTGGATGAAGCACAAGCTGGAATCAAGATTGCTGGGAGAAACAACAATAACCTCAGATATGCAGATGATACCTCCTTTAGGGAAGAAAGGGAAGAACTAAAGAACCTCTTGATGAAAGTGAAAAAGAAGAGTGAAAAAGTTGGCTTAAAACTCAACATTCAGAAAACTAAGATCATGGCATCTGGTCCAACCACCTCGTGGAAAATAGATTGAGAAATAATGGAAACAGTGAGAGACTTTATTTTTGAGGGGCTCCAAAATCACTGCAGATGGTGACTTAAGTCATGAAATTAAAAGACACTTGCTCCTTGGAAGAAAAGCTATCCCAGCCTAGACAACATCTTTAGAGTGATTATCCATCAATAAAAAATAATTAATTAAAAAAAAAAATCTGAGACATTACTTTGCCAACAAAGGTCCATCTAGTCAAGGCTATGGTTTTTCCAGTAGTCATGAATGGATGTGAGAATTGGACTATAAAGAAAACTGAGAGCTGAAGAATTGATGCTTTTTTTTTTTAAGTTTCTTTTTTTTAATTGGAGGCTAATTACATTACAATATTATATTGGTTGGTTTTGCCATACATTGACATGAATCTGCCCCAGGTGTACATGTGTTCCCAATCTTGAACCCCCCTCCCACCTCCCTCCCCATCCCATCCCTCTGGGTCATCCCAGTGCACCAGCCCCAAGCATCCTGTCTCATGCATCGAACCTGGACTGGCGATTCGTTTCACATATGATAATATACAAGTTTTAATGCCATTCTCCCAAATCATCCCCCCCTCGCCCTCTCCCACAGAGTCCAAAAGACTCTTCTATACACCTGTGTCTCTTTTGCTGTCTTGTATACAGGGTTATCGTTATCATCTTTCTAAATATCATATATATGCGTTAGTATACTGTATTGGTGTTTTTCTTTCTGGCTTACTTCACTCTGTATAATAGGCTCCAGTTTCATCCACCTCATTAGAACTGATACAAAAGTATTCTTTTTAATGGCTGAAAAATACTCCATTGTGTATATGTACCAAAGCTTTCTTATCCATTCATTTGCTGATGGACATCTAGGTTGCTTCCATATCCTCGCTATTATAAACAGTGCTGCAATGAACATTAGAGTACATGTGTTTCTTTCAATTCTGGTTTCTCCGGTGTGTATGCCAGGAGTGCGATTGCTGGGTCGTATGGCAGTTCTATTTCCAGTTTTTTAAGGAATCTCCACACTGTTCTCCATAGTGGCTGTACTAGTTTGCATTCCCACCAACAGTGTAAGAGGGTTCCCTTTTCTCCACACTCTCTCCAGCATTTATTGCATGTAGACTTTTGGATAGCAGCCATTCTGACTGGTGTGAAATGGTACCTCATTGTGGTTTTGATTTGCATTTCTCTGATTATGAGGGATGTTGAGCATTTTTTCATGTGTTTGTTAGCCATCTTTATGTCTTCTTTGGAGAAATGTCTGTTTAGTTCTTTGGCCCAATTTTTGATTGGGTTGTTTATTTTTCTGGAATTGAGCTGCAGGAGCTGCTTGTGTATTTTTGAGATTAATTCTTTGTCAGTTGCTTCATTTGCTATTATTTTCTCCCATTCTGAAGGCTGTCTTTTCACCTTGCCTATAGTTTCCTTTGCTGTGCAGAAGCTTTTAATTTTAATTAGGTCCCATTTGTTTATTTTTGCTTTTATTTCCAATATTCTGGGAGGTGGGTCATGGAGGATCCTGCTGTGATTTATGTCGGAGAGTGTTTTGCCTACGTTCTCCTCTAGGAGTTTTATAGAATCTGGTCTTACATTTAGCTCTCTAATCCATTTTGAGTTTATTTTGGTGTATGGTGTTAGGAAGTGTTCTAGTTTCATTATTTTACAAGTGGCTGACCAGTTTTCCCAGCACCACTTGTTAAAGAGACTGTCTTTTCTCCATTTTATATTCTTGCTTCCTTTGTCAAAGATAAGGTGTCCATAGGTGCATGGATTTATCTCTGGGCTTTCTATTTTGTTCCATTGATCTATATTCCTGTCTTTATGCCAGTACCATACTGTGTTGATGACTGTGGCTTTGTAGTAGAGCCTGAAGTCCGGCAGGCTGATTCCCCCAGTTCCATTCTTCTTCCTCAAGATTGCTTTGGTTATTCAAGGTTTTTGTATTTCCATACAAATTGTGAGATTATTTGTTCTAGCTCTGTGAATGCACCTTCTTCTCAAGAGCACACAGAACCTTTTCTAGGATAGATCACCCTGGGCCATAAATCTTGCCTTGGTAAATTCAAAAAAATTGAAATCATTCCAAACATCTTTTCTGACCACAATGCAGTAAAATTAGATCTCAATTACAGGAGAAAAACTATTAAAAATGCCAACATATGGAGGCTGAACAACACGCTGCTGAATAATGAACAAATCATAGAAGAAATCAAAAGAGAAATCAAAATATGCATAGAAATGAATGAAAATGAAAACACAACAACCCAAAACCTCTGGGACACTGTAAAAGCAGTGCTAAGGGGAAGATTCATAGCAATACAGGCACACCTCAAGAAAATAGAAAAAAGTCAACTAAATAACTTAACTCTACATCTAAGGAAACTAGAAAAGGAAGAAATGAAGAATCCCAAGGTAAATAGAAGGAAAGAAATCTTAAAAATTAGGGCAGAAATAAATGCAAAAGAAACAAAAGAGATCATAGCAAAAATCAACAAAGCCAAAAGCTGGTTCTTTGAGAAGGTAAATAAAATTGACAAACCACTAGCCAGACTCATCAAGAAACAAAGGGAGAAGAACCAAATCAATAAAATTAGAAATGAAATGGAGAGATCACAACCAACAACACAGAAATACAAAGGATTATTAGAGAATACTATCAACAACTATATGGCAATAAAATGGATAACTTGGAAGAAATGGACAAATTCTTAGAAAAATACAACTTTCCAAAACTGAACCAGGAAGAAATAGAAAATCTGAACAGACCTATCACAAGCACGGAAATAGATGATGTATTCAGAAATCTTCCAGCAAACAGAAGCCCGGGTCCAGACAGCTTCACAGCTGAATTCTACCAAAAATTTAGAGAAGAGCTAACACCTATTCTACTCAAACTCTTCCAGAAAATTGCTGAGGAAGGGAAACTTCCTAACTCATTCTATGAGGCCACCATCACCCTAATCCCAAAACCTGGTAAAGATCCCACAAAAAAAGAAAACTACAGGCCAATATCACTGATGAACACAGATGCAAAAATCCTTAACAAAATTCTAGCAATCAGAATCCAACAACACATTTAGAAGATCATACATCATGACCAAGTGGGCTTTATCCCAGGAATGCAAGGATTCTTCAATATCTGCAAATCAATCAACGTAATACACCACATTAACAAACTGAAAAATAAAAATCTTATGATTATCTCAATAGATGCAGAGAAAGCCTTCGACAAAATTCAACATCCATTTATGATAAAAACCCTCCAGAAAGTGGGAATAGAAGGGACATACCTCAACATAATAAAAGCTATATATGACAAACCCACAGCAAACATTATCCTCAATGGTGAAAAACTGAAAGCATTTCCCCTAAAGTCGGGAACAAGACAAGGGTGTCCACTCTCACCACTACTGTTCAATATAGTTCTGGAAGTTTTGGCCACAGCAATCAGAGCAGAAAAAGACATAAAAGGAATACAAATTGGAAAAGAAGTAAAACTTTCACTGTTCACTGATGACATGTTCCTATACACAGAAAACCCTAAAGACTCTACCAGAAACCTACTAGAGCTAATCAATGAATACAGTAAAGTTGCAGGATATAAAATCAATACACAGAAATCCCTTGCATTCCTATACACTAATAATGAGAAAATAGAGAAATTAAGGAAACGATACCATTCACTGTTGCAATGAAAAGAATTAAATACTTAGGAATATATCTACCTAAGGAAACAAAAGACTTGTACATAGAAAACTATAAAACACTGCTGAAAGTAATCAAAGAGGACATTGATAGATGGAGAAATATACCGTGTTCGTGGATTGGAAGAATAAATATTGTGAAAATGAGAATTGATGCTTTTGAACTGTGGTATTGGAGAAGACTCTTGAGAATCCCTTGGACTGCAAGGAGATCCAACCAGTCCATCCTAAAGGAAATCAGTACTGAATATTTGTTGGAAGAACTGATGCTGAAGCTGAAGCTTCAATACTTTGGTCACCTGATGTGAAAACCTGACTCATTAGAAAGACCCTAGTGCTGGGAAAGATTGAAGGCGGTAGGAGAAGGGGACGACAGAGGATGAGATGGTTGTATGGCATCCCCGACGCGATGAACATGAATTTGTGTAGGTTCCTGGAGTTGGTGATGTATAGAGAAGCCTGGCATGCTGAAGTCCATGGGGTCGCAAAGAGTCGGACATGACTGAGCGACTGAACTGAACTGATAAAGACACCAGTCATATTGGATGAGGGGCTTTTTTAATGACCTATTTATTGGACTCTCTCTGTAAAGATCCTGTTTTCACATAAGATAGCATTCTAAGATACTGGGAGTTGGACCTTCAGTGTATCTTTTGTGAGGGACACAATTCACAACACAAATTGCATACAAATAGCATATTTGTTTTTAACTGAAAACAAAAAATAATAAAATAACAATAAATGCTTCATACATTTGTATGTGCCAAATGGATATTTATGATTCTTTTAGCAAATTAATAGGCATGTCTTCAATATTATTGTCTAGGGTGTTTACCTCAGCTCTCTGAGCATTATTCTGAAATCAGTGTTTTAAATCTTGCAAAATGAGCTAAGATCAACACAGGGCATTTAACAACATTAAGTGAAAACTACACATAGAGCAAAAATTTACAGAAAGGTGTGAGTTGCAACACACAACTCAGTAGTAATTCATTTGAAAGAACTGAAAACTTAGGCAATAAGTTCAAGGTAAGAATAAAAGATCTAGTCAATATTATGTATTTGATACATGTACATTAACCTAATTAAATAACACTGAGGTATTAATGCTTTAGCTGAGTGTCAAGATCTACATAACTACATTTAAAAAATGAGTATCTCCTTGATGGCAAAATATTTGCTAGATACTATAGAAAGTGCAAAGCAAAGGAAAAGTTTATGTACCCTAGAAGAAATAGTATGATGGAGTATAAGGAAGTTGAATGGAGTATCAAGTACACTAATAGTAAAAATACAAAGTAGATTCAGAAGTGAGGAAAAAACATGTTGTATGCATTCAAAAGAATGTGTAGATAAGCCAACTTGAAGTATATAAAAAATTATAGGTAGGAAATATTGTATATAGAAAGTCTCTGTTTAGAACTCACTTCTTGTTGAATAGATCGATTGTGGAAGAAATGCTAGCTTGTAAAACAAAATTAAAAAGGGAAACAAAAGGAAATAGTTTGGAAGAAAGCAAATGGATAAAATTACTGAATTTTTTGACTCCTGGAATACTAGGAAAACAGAAGGGTCATAAATTATCCAAGGAGATTTTGCAAAAGAAAAATAAAGGTTTGGAATTCACGAGATTATCTAGACAGTTTTGATAGTCAAAGTTTTGTGTGTTGATAAAGTTGTTGTTCAGTCTCTCAATTGTGTCTGACTCTTTGTGACCCCATGGACGCATGCCTGGCCTCCCTGTCCCTCACCGTCTCCCAAAATTTGCCCAAGTTCATGTCCATTCTATTAGTGATGCCGTCCAGCCATCTCATCCTCTGATGCCCTCCTCTCCTTCTGCCCTCAATCTTTCCCAGCATCAGGGATTTTTCCAGTGAGTCAGCTATTCACATCAGATGACCAAAATTCAGCTTCAGCATCAGTCCTTCCATTGAGTATCCAGGGTTGAATTCCCTTAAGATTGACTGGTTTGATCTCCTTGCTGTCCAAGAAACTCTGAGGAGAGTTGCTGTCCAAGAAACTCCCCAACACTGTAGTTCAAAGGTGTCGATTCTTCGGCACGCCACCTCTTTACAGTCAAAATCGCATCCACTCACAGTCAAAATCCAGTTAAGAGCATACTCAGATAATGATCACATATAGGGGAAGGGGGAATGAAAGGAACCAATGGAGGGGAATTTATAGAGATGAGACGGGAATCAACATAATTCAATATTACAAAAGGAGAGCACAAGGAGGTTTTTCTCAAATGCGGGGTGAACTGTGGAAATTATCTGGGCTCTTTACAAATGTTCTGGGTTCTCTCCAGGTCACATAATATTATTCTTCCTATTATGCCTCACCCCTCCCCACTTATTTTAGTTATGGCCAAATGACTTACTTGGCCAATAATGTATGAATGGGAATCACCTGTATCACTTCCAGGTGAAATTTTTTCAAGATGCCATAGCAACTGTAGTCACAGGCAGCATTCCAGAAAGTTCTGCTCTACAAGTTACATTTCCAGAAGGGAGGATAACATAGATCAGATCTTTTAGCTGACCCTCACTAGACATGTAGTGTGACAATCATATTTTTGTTTTTGTAAACAAGTGAGATTTTGGGTTGTTAGTTATGCAACGTAAGCTAACTTATCCTAGGTGCTAAAAATGAAAAATGCAGACAAGGGATTAAGAAGGATAGGAGCAAAAAAATAAATAAATAAAGTTCTAGAAAGTGAAATCTGTGCCAACAATTATTAATAGCTTCCCATTAGCTATCAAAATTGGGACAAAAGTCTGTATCAAGGTCCATATTGCTCTTACTTTTCTTTGGGATTTATAGCCTTCATTGTGTTACATTACTTTTATAAGGTTGTGTAGTCTCAGATTGAAAGTGTTAGTCGCTGAGTTGTGGTATCTAATGCTTTGCAACCCCATGGACTGTAGCCTCTGTCCATGGATTCTCCAGGCAGGAATACTGGAATGGGTAGTCTTTCCTTTCTCCAGGGGATATTCCCCACCCAGGGATTGAACTTGGGTCTCCCTCATTGCAGGCAGATTCTTTACCATCTGAGCCAGCAGAAAAGTCAAATTTGATTAGATTGTAAAATACAGTTTTTGTAAAATTTCAGTTATTGCTGAAAGAGTTCATCTTTTTAACTCCTTAACATATTGTGGTTGCTGAAGTTTATTGTGGCTGAAAATGAAGTACGTGAAGACACAAAAAGGAATTTTCTCAATTTGTAAATTTCCCTATAAATGGAATTAGATTACAAGAGAATGAGTAGCTCAATGCTAAATCTGCTCAAGCTGAAGTTTGATGACATTTCATGAGGAAAAAATACTATCATTTATTGAACACCTATTATGTGCTATCCTGGATGTTCATTGGAGGGACTGGTGCTGAAGCTGAAACTGCAATACTTTGGCCACCTCATGCGACGAGTTGACTCACTGGAAAAGACTCTGATGCTGGGAAAGATTGGGGGCGAGAGGAGAAGGGGACGACGGAGAATGAGATGGCTGGATGGCATCACCGACTCTGTGGACATGAGTTTGAGTGTACTCCGGGAGTTGTTGATGGACAGGGAGGCCTGGCGTGCTGTAGTTCATGGGGTCACGGAGAGTCGGACACGACTGAGCGACTGAACTGAACTGAACTGAATATAGTGGTGCTTTATTGTCATTTTATTGATGTGCTGCAATTTTCATGAGTACATATAATTAATTCCACTGCTATGTAAAGTTATACAAATTGTCCAATCTGAAATAACTAGTAAGGGTCTGAGCCTGGATTCAATTCCAATATGGATGCCACCAAAACATGGGTCCTCATTTCAGAGAGAGGAAGGCTGGGATGAATTTCTAGTCACTAATATCAATGTGATTCCTTATTTTTTGGACCGCATTCATGTTACTGTACAAGACCATTCCTTGTTTTTATAGTTAGGTATCCTACATGTCATGTAAAACAGAAGACCAAAACCCCTAATTCCCTACATAAATAAGATTCTTTTTGTGTGGTTTATATTTTAAATCCTTTTCCTGGGGAGGAGGATGGGGAAGAAATTAAGATTTTTCATAGTCATACAAGGTGCAATAATAGTATTCTTTTATAATATGAATGAAAAACTGGTAACAAAAATTCTACTTCTCCCTATGAATGTGAGTGATTTGAAATTTCATCACCAGTGTCTCTAGAATGAGATTAACTACTTGCAGATAATAATGAAGTCACCGTTGAGATCATTTACATGATTAAATGAAGAATTTGAGAGAGGAAGTCATTGTGAGGCATATCATTTTCTTTTTCTCTCCTATGTTGCATGGATTTAATTCCTTAAATATATGGAGAGAAAAAAGTGTAATACCTTAAAATTTCCCACGTGAAATCTAGTTCTGTTGCAATGATACAGACACTCAGCCTGCAGCAAATATTTTCTTTATAGAGTATCCTTCTTGTCAAGTTATTTATGTTGAAAAATGATTTATTAGAAAGTCTACATTTGATTATTATAGGTCAATGATATCATGCCTGAATAAATCATGTTGGCTGAATATTAAGGAACTATAATAATTGAATGCAGAGGTAAAATTTATTAACTTTTAAGGCTGTGTGGGTCACCGTCTGATCTACAGCTGAACTCACTGGTTCTGTACTATCATCAGTAACAACTGGGAATTTGCTAGAAATGCAAACTGGGGGCACCCATCCACACAGCAGAAATTCTTGGGAATAGGGCCCTACAATCTGTGTTTTAATAAGCTCTCCAGCAGACACTGACACACCTCAAGTTTGACAGACACTAGCTTAATTCATGACTGATTGTTTAGCCGCTAAGTCATGTACAACACTTTTGTGACCCCATGGACTGTAGCACCCCAGGCTCCTCTGTCCACAAGATTTTCCAAGCAAGAGTACTGGAGCGGGTTGTCATTTCCTTCTCCAGGGAATCTTCCTGACCCAGGGATTGAACCCATATCTCCTGCATTGGCCGGAAAAATCTTTACTGCTGAGTCACCACATGTGCATGCTGTCGTTTCAGTGGTGTCAGACTGTTTGTGATCCCATGGACTGTAGCCTGCCAGGCTCCTCTGTCCATGGATTTCTCCAGGCAAGAATACTGGAGAATACTAGTTGCCATGCCTTTCTCCAGGGGATCTTCCCAACCCAGTGATCGAACCTGCATCTCTTACTTCTCCTGCATTGGCAGGGGTGTTCATTACCACTAGCACCACCTGGGAAGCCCCCAGGGGAAGTCCAATTCATGACTACTGTTTGAAAAATACATATCTCATCCCCAGCCTTTATCTTTAACAGTGGTTCTTAATCTGGCTGAATATTAGAATAATTGGTCAGTTCTTGGACTGGAAAAGGTCAGTCTTCATTCCAATCCCAAAGAAAGGCAATGTCAAAGAATGCTCAAACTACCGCACAATTGCACTAATCTCACATGCTAGTAAAGTCATGCTCAAAATTCTCCAAGCTAGGCTTCAGCAATATGTGAACCGTGAACTTCCAGATGTTCAAGCAGGTTTTAGAAAAGGCAGAGGCACCAGAGATCAAATTGCCAACATCCTCTAGATCATGGAGAAAGCAAGAGAGTTCCAGAAAAACATCTTTTTCTGCTTCATTGACTATGCCAAAGCCTTTGACTGTGTGGATCACAATAAACTGTGGAACATTCTGAAAGAGATGGGAATCCCAGACCACCTGACCTGCCTCTTGAGAAACCTGTATGCAGGTCAGGAAGCAACAGTTAGAACTGGACATGGAACAACAGACTGGTTCCAAATAGGAAAAGGAGTACGTCAAGGTTGTGTATTGTCACCCTGTTTATTTAACTTATATGCAGAGTACATCATGAGGAACGCTGGGCTGGAAGAAGCACAAGCTGGAATCAAGATAGCCGGGAGAAATATCAATAACCTCAGATATGCAGATGACACCACCCTTATGGCAGAAAGTGAAGAGGAACTCAAAGGCCTTTTGATGAAAGTGAAAGAGGAGAGTGAAAAGGTTGGCTTGAAGCTCAACATTCAGAAAACTAAGATCATGGCATCTGGTCCCATAATTTCATGGGAAATAGATGGGGAAACAGTGGAAATAGTGTCAGACTTTATTTTTGGGGGCTCCAAAATCACTTCAGATTCTGATTGCAGCCATGAAATTAAAAGACGTTTACTCCTTGGAAGGAAAGTTATGACCAGCCTAGATAGCATATTAAAAAGCAGAGACATTACTTTGCCAACAAAGGTCCGTCTAGTCAAGGCTATGGTTTTTCCCATGGTCATGTATGGATGTGAGAGTTGGACTGTGAAGAAAGCTGATGGACGAAGAATTGATGCTTTTGAACTGTGGTGCTGGAGAAGACTCTTGAGAGTCCCTTGGACTGCAAGGAGATCCAACCAGTCCATTCTAAGGGAGATCAATCCTGGGTGTTCATTGGAAGGACTGATGCTAAAGCTGAAACTCCAATACTTTGGCCACCTCATGCGACGAGTTGACTCACTGGAAAAGAGTCTGATGCTGGGAGGGATTGGGGGTAGGAGCAGACGGGGACGGCAGAGAATAAGATGGCTGGATGGCATCACCGACTCGATGGACATGGGTTTGAGTGAACTCCGGGAGTTGGTGGTGGACAGGGAGGCCTGGCATGCTGTGGTTCATGGGGTCGCAAAGAGTCGGACACGACTAAGCGACTGAACTGAACTGAATGCTCAAACCCGTGTCAGACACAATGAATCAACATTTCCCGGGTGGACCTGGTAATCAGTGGAAATTGAGAACCACTCATATACAGCAGCATAATTTGTGGTGGGGTGAATTTTGAGTATAATGTCAGCAGATCTGGATCAGAGTCCTGATCAGACTTTTTATTCATGGTACAAGGCAAATCATAAAATTACAAATTTCTCTATCACAAAACTTTACAAGTATCCAATGAGCTGAATTATTATGATAATGCATTGGTGGTCCAAATCAGGTAGCACTGCATTTTTGTTAGAACTATAGAAACTCTTGCCCCATAGAGACTTGAAAAGCCATCTACATTTTAAAGTATACATACATTTATGTTTGTATCATATATAGATTCTTGTTTGAGAAGCACTGTTCTAAAGTATGAGGCTTATGTCATTATCATAATGTTAAAAAAAGGAAAACACATTTGTGTAACTTTTTATGTAGACTCAAATTATGCTTAGCTTTGAATGAGTGTGGGGTGGGAAAAAGGGGAGAAATTTAAAATAAGCATTTCAACTTCACATTTTCACTGTGTATTAATACTCTGAAGCTAAAAATGAAGACTTTATAAGTCTATTTGTCCAGCAAGATATAAATTAATATAAGTCCCCTTTCAGTTCAGTTCAGTTCAGTCGCTCAGTCGTGTCCGACTCTCTGCGACCCCATGAATCACAGCACGCCAGGCCTCCCTGTCCGTCACCAACTCCCGGAGTTCACTCAAACTCATGTCCATCAAGTCGGTGATGCCATCCAGCCATCTCATTCTCTGTCATCCCCTTCTCCTCCCGCCCCCAACCTTTCCCAGCATCAGAGTCTTTTCCAGTGAGTCAACTCATTGCATGAGGTGGCCAAATTATTGCAGTTTCAGCTTTAACATCAGTCCTTCCAATGAACACCCAGGATTGATCTCCTTTAGAATGGACTGGTTGGATCTCCTTGCAGTACAAGGGACTCTCAAGAGTCTTCTTTGGGCTAGCACAATTGCTAAGAATTTAAGAGCAACTCTACACATGGTTATATTTCAAATAGATAACCAACACAGGCCTACTGTATAGCTCAAGGAACTCCGCTCAACACTATATAGTAATCTAAATGGGAAACGAGTTTTAACCCGGGCCTTCTGCATTGCAGGCAGATTCTTTACCATCTGAAGTAACAGGGAAGCCCCTGGAAAAGAATAGTTACATATATATGTGTAACTGATGCACTTTAATGATATCTGAAACTAATACAACATTGTTAATCAATTACATTCTAATATAAAATCTTTTTAAAAATGGAAATGAAAATTGTATCACAATAAAGATATAAAGGTATATGGAAACACACAAAAAAGAATTTAGGAGCAACTCAAGTTTGAAGAATAGTTCTCTTCACGGCTACTGTTTAAAGCTTGGCAAAGAACGGGAAAATGGAAGGAGGGGCAGATGAACAACTGGGAATAGCAAAAGTCTGCAGGAAAATACTCGTCAACAAATACACATTATTATTATTATTACTATTACTATCATGGACTGTCATAAACAAAACAAGTTTAAACAAACATTATAAGTAAATGTTTTTATAACCATCTATCCAAAAAAGTTAAGAAAATGTACCGGAAAAAAAGTGCCTCACATGGGTGGTTGAACATATTGAATTTTATTTCCTTCAATAGGTACTGCTTGCTGTTTACGCAAGTACAATTATTAAGGCACCAGACATGATTTTCCTTGTAATAAAGTTTCTGTATTCCTCTGCTCTTTGGAGAAAGTAATAAACTTCTGGGCAAACAGCAATTCCAATAAATGCCCCCATATACTTCAGCTCATCACTTGTGTAAATTTTATTGACTTACCAGGATCATGTTATTTGGATTTATTGTCTGCAAGGATGAAATGCTATAATAAAAGAGGATAAATGGATCCCATTGGCCCATAAATAACTGTTCCACCAAAAGAGCTGTAGAAGAGCAACTTTGTTTTCCACCATCTGGTGCATCAGAGAATATTATCAAACCAGCAGTAGGTGGTGGTGGGAAAACATCCGTTTCTCTTGCATCCTTGAGAAAACAGTAGCATTTGGAAAACACATGCATCCTCTTTTCCTGGCCAATTACCTAAATACCATCCAACATAAAAGGATTTATTTTTCTAATATTTTTCCGCTTTAGTGAGTACTATCATTTATAGATGGGGAAGTGTTAGACTGGGAGACTTGACATCTAAAATGTCCTATTTTCCTGCAAAACAGAAAGAACACAATCATGAATAATGCAGAACTCTAAAGCTGGGGAAAACTGATGGAAACTTTCTGAGTAAAACATGAGTAGGAGCCATTGAATGCTCAGAGGATAGATAGAGGTCACACCTCAAAGTTTAAACTGCATTATCCTCTGCATTAGTTAAAGCATCCTATGTGAAGTTCTAAACATTACGTATTAATCCTCTGATCACTCTTTTTTCTTTTATAATCTAGTCATCCCCAACATTTAAATTTAGCAGTTCTAAGCCTCAGGCATTTTGAAATCTCATCTTACTGATGAGAATTTTTTTTCTTGCTAAATAAATCTGTCTCCATCAAATCCTGTTCTTCATAAGCATTGTCTCTTATGTTTTCACAGGTATAGAATCAAATGTACAAAGAGTTGCAATTTAATTTTTTTTACATGTGGGGAACACATATTGTTTATTTTCTTATTTTAATTGGAGGCTAATTACTTTACATTATTGTATTGGTTTTGCCATACACTGACATGAATCTGCCCTGGGTGTACATGTGTTCCCCACCTCCCTCCCCATCCCATCCCTCTGGTTAATCCCAGTACATCAGCCCCGAGCATCCTGTATCATGCATCGAACCTGGACTAGCAATTCATTTTACATATGATAATATACATGTTTCAATGCCATTCTCCCAAATCATCCCACCCTCACCCTCTCTCACAGAGTCCAAAAGATTGTTCTATACATCTGTGTCTCTTTTGCTGTCTCTTATACAGGGTTATCGTTACCATCTTTCTAAATTCCATATATATGCGTTAGTATACTATATTGGTGTTATTCTTTCTGGCTTACTTCACTCTGTATAATAGGCTCCAGTTTCATCCACCTCATTAGAACTGATTCAAATGTATTCTTCTTAATGGCTGAGTAATATTCCATTGTGTATATGTACCACAGCATTCCCATCCATTTGTCTGCAGATGGACATCTAAGGTGCTTCCATGTCCTGGCTATTATAAACAGTGCTGCGATGAACATTGGGGTACACGTGTCTCTTTCAATTCTGGTTTCCTCGGTGTGTATGCCCAGGAGTGGGATTGCTGGGTCGTATGGCAGTTCTATTTCCAGTTTCTTAAGGAATCTCCACACTGTTCTCCATAGTGGTTGTACTACTTTGCATTCCCACCAACAGTGTAAAAGGGTTCCCTTCTCTCCACACCCTCTCCAGCATTTATTGCTTGTAGCAAATTTAATTCTTCTCTTTTTTTACATCCCTTTATCAAATACTTAGATTGTAGAGGATTCATTGAATGAGAAGTCAGTGAAAAGAAGAGATTTTAGTGTAGGATCTGGTGGGAACTATAATCTTGGGTAAAATGTGTCACTTTGTTTCAGTTTCCAAATGTACAAAATATTTGATTAGATCTGATAAAACACATACTCCTTCAAGCCCTAAAGCTTGAAACTTCTAAAAGTTCATTTATATACACATTAGTTGAAAACACCTCTAGGAAAAAGAATAAAAACATATTGCTGAAAGACTTGCATGTGGCTATAGTACAATAACTTTTAGGCACTAAGAATGTAATCACAGACACGTGGAAATATAAGTCAAAAATGTCATATCATAACCATAACAGACCGAAATATACATCTGTCTCATAGCCTGTCACCTAAAAATATTTTACTTCCATATATTTAAGCCTATGATGTGTCCATTTCTAATTTAATAAATAATTATTAAGCAATTATTTCATTTAAAGCACTCTAAAGACCTTCCCTGGTGGCCCTGAGGGTAAAGTGTCTGCCTGCAGTGTGGAAGACCTGGGTTCGATCCCTGGGTGGGGAAGATCCCCTGGAGAAGGAAATGGCAACCCACTCCAATATTCTTGCCTGGAAAACCCCATGGATGGAGAAGGCTGGTGGATTACAGTCCATGGAGTTGCAAAGAGTCGGACATGACTGAGCGACTTCACCTTGTCACTAAGAATAGATATAAAAAGTCTCTACTCTCATTAAATTTTCATTAGTAAACAATCATAAATTGTGTTGCTGCAATTCATAGTTAATAGAATCTTTTCTATTAGTTGTATGATCAAAACATTTGAAAGGTATGCTAGGGCTAGAAATGCATAGAGCGTAGGGGTAACTGGTTTAAGGTTAGTGCCAAGACAGGGGAGCCTCCTGAAGACAGCTGCTGCTGCTGCTGCTAAGTCACTTCAGTCGTGTCCAACTCTGTGTGACCCCACAGACGGAAGCCCACCAGGTTTCCCCGTCCCTGGGATTCTCCAGATGAGAACACTGGAGTGGGTTGCCATTTCCTTCTCCAATGTGTGAAAGTGGAAAATGAAAATTGAAAGTGAAGTCTCTCAGTCGTGTCTGACCCTTAGCAACCCCACAGACTGCAGCCTACCAGGCTCCTCCATCCATGGTATTTTCTAGGCAAGAGTACTGGAGTGGCTTGCAGAGCTAGCTGCTTATAAATCCCTACTTGTCAGAACATTATTCTATCTTTATGGGATCTTAGGTGAAGGTCCGTCTTCTGTAACTTTCTTCATGCTAACATGGGCTGCCATATTCTTAGAGTGGAAGATGTCGACGTGGGTCTTCAGTATCTCCCTGCTGACGTTGTACCTATCCATTTATGTGCACAGGCAGAACAAGTTACAATTATTTTTGATGCCCACAAAAATACAAATTATGATGGACAATGGTGTTAATCCCATTCTCTTAAGGCCAGTTCTGAGAATTGTGCTGGCCATAGACTCAGTATCTCTCAAAATAAAGCAGTTTATATCATGGCTGCAGTCTGGTCATCGTGCAGTCAGCCCATTCCCTGAAGTGTCAGTCACAGTTATCTGTAAAACAGCTCAGGAATGTGCATCAGATGCTGAGTCTGTGACTCTATTGTCCTAATCTTTAGGCCTGCTCTTTTGTGACTCAGGGAGGCTTGCAAGACTGCAGGTTTTCTATAAACAAGAGGCAAGAGATATGGATGGGCATTTGTACTTGCAAGGGAGCATGCAGGGTTCTGCTTGATTCTGCCACATTTTCCAACTGCTACTCAGTCACATGTGTAGTCTGAGGTGCTTAGGAAAGAGCCACTTAATTATGTTTATTAGTAGAATAAATCATGGTCATTAATAGATAAGACTCACTATCACACCTAAGGGCAGATCTCATCTTCTGCTTCTGAGTATCACATTCTATTCTCAATGTGCATGTGCGTACTAAGACTTCACAGCGGGAAGGAAAAAATGTTTATATTGCTCAGAATTAGTTTATTATTTAGAATTATGTAGGTTTAGGGAGAAATACTGTGCTTTCTGTCATGTGCATGATTTGGGGAGATTCAGTTAACTAAGCTTTGTCCTCATAATTTGTAAAAACTGTTGCTAATAATTCCTGTTCAATCATCCTTTATGGAAATTAAAGTAGATGGAAAAAGACAGAGGGGGAAAGCTTTTTAAATCTCAAAAGGACAAACAGGAGATTTCACTGAAATGTAATCTCCAAAAAGGCAAAGATTTATCTGCTTTGTTCATTTCTAAATCCACAGTATCAGACCAGATTTGGCACTGATAAATGTTTATGGAATACCTTAATCATATATTTGGCAGATTCTTTACCTCTGAGTCACCTGGCAATCCAACGATATATTACTGTTGTTGATATATCTATGGCAAAGGTAAATTAAAAAGAAATTAAAATCGAATAATTTCTTCTTCTCAGTTGCAGATCTTCAAACTATGGGGTCGCAAAGAGTCAAATATGACTAAGTGACTAACACTTTCAGGATTCCTAGATGGTGCTAGTGGTAAAGAACCCACCTACCAATGCAGGAGACTTAAGAGACTCAGGTTCAATTTCTAGATCAGGAAGATCCCCTGAAGGAGGGCATGGCGACCCAGTTCAGTATTCTCGCCAGGAGAATCCCATGGACAGAGGAGCCTGGGGGGCTACAGTCGATACGATCGCAAAGAGTCGCACACGACTGAAGTGACTTAGCTACATACAAACTAAATTAACCCTAAATATGAGGAGTTTGAAGAGTTTCTTAATTTGAAATCTATAAGAGATTTATTTTGCCAGAATAATCGGTAAGTAATTGTACTACTACATCTATAAAGTGAAAATGCAAGTTTCCCTCTATAATGTTGAAAAACGGATTGCAGTAGAGATTAACTAAGAAAATAGTGTTTCAATGTCTTCTAATGATTGTGTGTGGGAAGTGGAGAGCTTTGGAAAACATTCTTTTATTTGTTTAATTCAGTAGCTCAGAGTAGGTTCTCTTAAATGTTATCTTAATGTGGTCTCTTACATTTAATACAATTATCAGGTATTCAAAACAGTGCAGAGCAATCTAGGTCATTAAATTATTTTGGCCTCTGCTTCTGTTTCTACAAGTACTCATTTAGTCCATCCCCTCTAAAATGTATCAGGTCACTCTGTGAGCCTATGCCCTCATTCTAGTGATAGAATCATCTCCCTCTTTGTTTGCCGAAAATGACTGTTATCGTAAGAAAGTCCTGAACAAATGGCACTAACACATCAGTTCTCACGATGGGTTTCTAGATATTTGTGCCACTCATGAATTTTTCACAATATAATGGGTTAAGCAAGAAATTTATCAAGAGAATACTTCTCAAATGACTTATTGTGGCTTTCTATGTGTTTAAATTTGGGGGGAAAGTAATCTTTACAGAAATATTCAGCCTGGCTGTGTTGATTGAAGTGTATTAAGAGCAAACATTATTATGATTTCAGTGAATGGAGTGGTGTCAGTTTCTCAAAGAAATACCCTGAATAATATGAGACATTATATGAATTATTTATCACTCACAAGATAATATACGTTAGCATTTTTGCCAAGAATAGCTGGTTAGGTAGAAACTGTTACTCTAGAAATAGCACACCTATTTCTTCAACAACTGTAACCTGGGAAGGTTCCTTATTACAAGTAAGTTATTGAACCAAGGGGAAGGCTGGAGCTTAGGTCCCAAAGGTTGAGTAGTTTATGTTTTAATTTGTTTCTTCATCTGTCCATAGAAAGTAGTACTGTTTCCACTGGAACAGACCATGGTCTGAAGTCTGTAAGGATGTGACCAGATAAAATGGATTTGAGGGAAT
This sequence comes from Moschus berezovskii, assembly GCF_049115385.1. Classification (NCBI taxonomy): domain Eukaryota; kingdom Metazoa; phylum Chordata; class Mammalia; order Artiodactyla; family Moschidae; genus Moschus; species Moschus berezovskii. The sequence goes on along the minus strand of NC_142464.1, from coordinate 71,252,167 downwards.
ACCCTGTCCTATTAGTTTAAATGACAACATTCATCGCCCCTACCACTATCTTCTGGCTGTTAATAGCTGCAGTCAGTCAGTTCAGTCGCTCAGTTGTGTCCAACTCTGCAACCCCATGGACTACAACACCACAGGTTTCCCTGTCCATCACCAACTCCTGGAGCCTACACAAATTCATGTCCATTGAGTCAGTGATGTCATCCAACTATCTCATCCTCTGTTGTCCCCTTCTCCTCCTGCCTTCAATCTTTCCCAAATCAGGGTCTTTTCCAACGAGTTGGTTCTTCGCATCAAGTGGCCAAAGTATTGGAGTTTCAGCTTCAACATCAGTCCTTCCAGTGAGTATTCAGGACTGATTTCCTTTAGGATGGACTGGTTGGATCTCCTTGTAGACCAAGGGACTCTCAAGAGTCTTCTCCACCACCACAGTTCAAAAGCATCAATTCTTCGGCACTCAGCTTTCTTAATAGTCCAACTCTTACATCCATACATGACTACCGGAAAAATCAAAGCCTTAACTTTTGTTGGTAAAGTAATGTCTCTGCTTTTCAATATGCTGTCTAGGTTGGTCATAATTTTCCTTCCAAGGAGAAAGTATCTTTTAATTTCAAGGCTGCAGTCATCATCTGCAGTGATGTTGGAGCCCAAGAAAATAAAGTCTGTCACTTTTTCCATTGTTTCCCCATCTATTTGACATGAAGTGATGGGACCAGATGCCATGATCTGAGTTTTCTGAATGCTGAGTTTTAAGCCAACATTTTCACTCTCCTCTTTCACTTTCATCAAGGGGCTTTTTAGTTCCTCTCCACTTTCTGCCATAAGGGTGGTGTCATATGCATACCTGAGGTTATTGATATTTCTCCCATCATTTTGATTCCAGCTTGTGCTTCATCCAGTCTGGCATTTCTCATGATGTACTCTGGATATAAGTTAAATAAGCAGGATGACAATATACAGCCTTGATGTACTCTTTTCCCAGTTTAGAACTTTGTTCCTAATTTGGAACCAGTCTGTTGTTCTATGTCCAGTTCTAATTGCTGCTTCTTGACCTTCATGCAGATTTCTCAGGAGGTAGGTTAGGTGGTCTGATATTCCCATCTCTAAGAATTTTCCAGTTAGTTGTGATCCACACACTCAAAGGCTTTGGTGTAGTCAATAAAGCAAAAGTTACCAGCTTCAGGCAATCCCTCAGAATTTCCTTTCCTGGGGATTTGAGTTCATGGAAACTAAGTAAAGTCTGCTTTTATTTTAAATACTTATTAACTTTTTTGTGGCCCTTACCAATAAAACCTTCATACATTACACAGACCTGGTAAGTAGATAAGCATCCTTACCCAAATGAAGAGTTTCCCTACAAAAGTCCAATAGCAGTTTATGAGATAAATAACTAGACTTATATAATGAAAACAGGACAGGAAAAAAATAAAACTGGAATTTAACTTTGATATAGTCAAAGGACCTTGATTTTGGAAAATCACTTCTTTTCTTTGTGTCTATATCCTACTTTATCAAATAAAAGAAGACGGAATAACTAGACAACTTTTGAAAAACAAAAACCTAAATAAAGATCCAACAGATGGGGGTTACTTGTGGAACGTATAAGCAACTTCCATACTTTGGTTGCCTCTGAAGCCCTCAGACAGTGCTTTACACTGTGAGTTCTAGGTGATGAGGCTAAAGATAAATAAGAGAGTCATATGATTTGTTATATTCAGGATATACTCAGTGAAAAGTAATGCCTGTTAGGAACAGGTCTTCTTAAAATTATTATATATATAATTTTTTGCTTATGTTAATTTGATCCACTATAGAGTAAATGTCACTTCTCTGGGAAACACACTTATATGGAATTCCTCATATTCTGATATTCTTGAGGCTGAGAGCTCTTCCAGAGGAGAGCCTGGAACTTAGTCTTTTTTGTATTTCCTAGAATTTAGGAAGTTAGTGACAAGCAGAAGACAAGTAGTGGTTGAATGCATGAATTAAAAGCCTGAGCTCATAACTATTATAATTAATAGCAATATTATTATATAACAAACACATTCTATAAATTATATACAAACACATTATATACATTAAATAAATGATATACAAATACATATTCTATAAATATGAATACATTATATAAAATTTTATATCATCTATAATAGAGAAATACATGATTATCATTATATTATATTACATTATTTAGGCTTCCACAGTGGCTCAGGAGTAAAGAATTCCTGCAATGCAGGAAACTATTCCCGCAAAGGAATTCCAAAGAACACCTGCAATGCAGAAGACAATCCCAGGTTTGATACCTAGGTTGGGAAGATCCCCTGGAGGAGGGCATGGCAACCCACTCCAGTATTCTTGCCTGGAGAATACCATGGACAGAAGAGCCTGGTGGGCTACAGTCCATAGGGTTGCAAAGAGTCAGACATGACTGAAGAGACTGAGCCCCTATATGACATTATTAGTTCATCAGAATGCAAATTACGCTATTCTGGACCAAAGGAGGAGAGTGGGAAGTAAGATCCATTTTTAGTTTGAACTTACATGATGTAAAGCCTGTATAAGGACAAAGAATTCTATGTGAACTTACATACATCAGGATAAGTCATCATTAAGGAAATATACTGCCTTAAAATTAATACCCTAATGAGTCCAGGAAGTAACTTTTCTATAAACAGTTGACTAAATAGAAATAAGCATGGGTTAGCAGACATTTGTATAAAATGATTAAATAATAAAGTATTAATCTTTATTTTTTTCTTCATAGGTCTCCAGCAGATTTTCTTTCTTCACTTGAGAATTTTTTTCCCCTTTCTCCCACACTTCACTGTGTTATCAGTGAATGTAGAGACTGTTTTGCTTTGTTCATCTCTAAATCTCAGTGCCCAGCACAGTGAATGGATATTATTTTCTTATGTTTCATTTGTAACCAAAATAAGGACATAATGATGACATCCTTACCTCTAAGTTCCAAGCATTTGCTTCCAATTCCAATAAATATTCAGACTTGCACAGCAAAAATAAAACAGAAAATAAGAAATGGAATCAGAATTTTTTCCTAGCTTTGTCACTACCTAACTTTACAATTTGGGCAAGATCCTTAATATCTCAGTGCTAATATCTTCATTTGCAAAACAAGTGAATACTGCCTGACAACATCCATAAAGGGAAAAAAAGTAGCAAAATTCAGATAATAGAAGCTGAGAAAGACACCTGACCTCTCTAGTCTACAAGTGTTGTCTGTGAGACTAATTATGTCTTTTTAGCTCCCAGCACTCTAATGAAACTGCTTTCTCAAGAATGCTTGTATTTCCAGAGGAATTAAACTGTATCAGCCTTTTTTTCTGCTGCATCTACAGATGCCTGTCACAAGGTATGAGAGAAAACAAATGCTCACAAATATTTGTTAGTGGAATTAGGATAGATAGTTGCTGAGTTCAGTGTTCCCTTAATTATTTTCCTCATTCTCTTTGATCTCCTGGTAACCTTGCTACTTCTACTGATTCATCCTTCTTGAAGTGCTCCTAATAACAGCATCAGCATTTGCTTTATTCTCACTTCATCATCCTTTCCTTCTTGGTATCCTCTTTTTAAATATGTCTTCAAATACAGGTGTTACCTAAGTTCAGCTCATGGTTTTCTCCTTTGTATTCTCCAAAGCTCTTTCAGGCAACTGAACAGACTCCAGTGGTTTCCATTATATACTTTATTCGTATAACTTCTGGATATACATTTTTGGTGTTGTTTTCTCTACCTTCCAATACCCAGTCTCACATTTCCAATAGATTTCTATATATTTCCAAATTGAGGGCTTCAACTGCCTTCAAATCAAGTGGCCATAAATGAGCCCATCAATTTCCTTTCCTCCCAAAACAGTCTTCCCACATCTGCATTCTTAGCATCATTATTGTTCCCACTATATTTTCCCTAAACTGTCACAGAGAATCCACTATGAAATCTCAGCACATCAGTTCCGTTTTATCTTTCAAATGTATTGCTTTTTCTGTCCCCATTGTCACATTGTAGTTTAGCCTTAAGTTTTGTTACTTGATCTACCGTGGTAACATCTTCATTAGTGTTCATCTGGAGGCTCTCATTCTGGGCTACTCTTACCAGGGAGGCAAGGGAGAAGAGAGCTAGCATAATATGTATTAACAATTGTAATAGCTGATGAGAATACAAATATGAGTAAGTCTGTCTTCAAAAATTTTAATCTTTAATGGGGAACAGATACATATGCAAAAGAATGCAATAAACTGCGGTGAGGCTAAGACCAAAGGTGCATAATATGCTATGAGGGAATGATCTACAATAAAGATGGATTCCCTTCTCTATATGGAGCCAAGCTGTCTTCTCCCCAACTCATATGTTCTGCTACCAAGCAGGGCACTGGGGCTTAGACCAAGGAAATAATTCAGCCAGTGTTTTTGGCCAGAACAGCCATAAGGAGACACTGGTGACCTTTGCTAGAGCTTCTTATTGGGTGAACATTCAGTCAGTTCAGTTCAGTTGCTCAGTCGTGTCCGACTCTCTGCAACCCCATGAATCACAGCACACCAGGCCTTCCTGTCCATCACCAACTCCCGGGAAGTCAGAAAGCAGTGGGGTGATTTCTGACCTAGAATGAAAGAAGTGGCAACAGTGAAGGTGGTAGATGCCATGATACGCTGCTGCCAGACATGCCATCAGAAATAACCTCATAGGTTTATTATTGCCCCAGGTGCTGGGGTTCCTTCCAGGAGATGTGCCTGAGCTGTCAGCCCTCTTTCAGACTTGCCCTGAGTCAAAGAAAATTATTTTCCCCTCTTGGGGCTGTGCTTATTTAATGATTGGTCAATCCAGGGGTGAAAAGGCCTAGTTCCATCAACATGGGTCTTTCCAGCTCAAGAGCTCAGGAGTTTCCCATTAGGTCACTGGAGACCTGTGTTGGGGATATATCACAGCTCAAATTCGTTTGCTGTCTAGTCTTATTTTCTACCTTCTAGCCCCCAGCTCAGAGAATGCCTACTAAGAATCCAAGCTATGACAGCTAGTGCCAGGGATGGTCCAAGAAACTAAAATGGAATTTTGGAGCTGAGCAACTTATAAATGTTGGCTTTTGTTTTTGTTTAGTTGCTAAGTCACATACAACACTTTTGTGACCCCATGGACTATAGTCTACCAGGCTCCTCTGTCCATGGGATTCCCCAGGTAAGGATACTGGAGAGGTTTGCCTTTTCTTTCTCCAGGGTATCTTCACAACTCAGGGATTAAACCCACGTCTCCTGCATTGGCAGGTGGATTCTTTACCACTGAGTCACCAAGGAAGCCCCATAATTGGTAGTAGGGAAAGCATAAAGTACCCTTGGAACATGGTAGAAGGACAATTGTTAAAACTATCTTTGGTGATGAACTGAGCTGGTACAACTATGGAAGACACTACATTAGCTGATACAGTGTATCAGGTATTTTAGGAATTTGGGGGGAAATAGTGACTTTTGAACTATGGTGTTGGAGAAGACTCTTGAGAGTCCCTTGGACTGCAAGGAGATCCAACCAGTCCATCCTAAAGGAGATCAGTCCTGGGTATTCATTGGAAGGACTGATGTTGAAGCTGAAACTCCAATACTTTGGCCACCTGATGTGAAGAACTGACTCATTTGAAAAGACCCTGATGCTGGGAAAGATTGAGGGCAGGAGGATAAGGGGATGACAGAGGATGAGATGGTTGGATGGCATCATTGACTCAACGGACATGGGTTTGGATGGACTCCGGGAGTTGGTGATGGACAGGGAGGCCTGGCGTGCTGTGATTCATGGGGTCACAAAGAGTCAGACACGAATGAGTGACTGAACTGACTGACTGACTGAGTGGCTGAAGAAAATGGAATCTGGTGGCTATTGCTAAGTTACATTCATGTTCTGGAGAGAAGATAATTAAAAAGCTGATAGTTATTATTAGGTTATTAAATTAAATGTGAAAGTCAACAAGATTCTTACTTCCTACAGGGAATTTTCAGAAAATGTTGAGTTGTGGAAATTAGTGGTAAGAGTAGGCATAGACAAGAGAAAACTGAAATTACAACCAAGGCAGATGTATTATGTCCAAGTCAAGGTGATAATTGGGAAGGAATGAACTCTGACACCTGGGTTGTTTCAGCTAAAAGACTGAAACTTTATGTTCCTATGAAATCCCATGAGTTTGCAAAAGCAGCCCACCATTACTAAGGGTTATCACATTCTCTCTCTCTCTCTTTTTCACTCTCCATTGATTGAAGACAATTCCAAGATCTCCTCCCTACAAAATAAAATGTATCACCTCCTACTTAAAATCTGTTCCTTTCCACCTCTCCCCTTAGTCACTAAGCCAATAATTAATATAAAGTCAAAAGATAACCCAGCTGGGGAAACCAGGCCTATAAGTAAAGGAAAGGGACTATATCCAGAAGGAACTACAGGATCTGCCCAACAAGTTTCATAAAAGATACAAAAATATACATGGACTGGAATTTCTAGGTGCTGGATCAAGAAATATTGGTTATAAAAGAGAGTATATTGATATGGGAGCACTCCCTCATGCTATAAACTAAATACCCTGTGAAGTCTTGTAGATGGTATAGGTGTACTGAAAGATGGCTACCTGAAGTGTGGAAAAAGCACTGGGCCACATTGAGTGAGGTGGAAATCTAGAATTGTCATGGTTAATAGAGGAATAAAGAAATACAAGGCTCAGAAATGTGGTAACCTTTAATGTGGATGTTCCATCTAAAACCAGAGGAGAGTATTTAATGATAGGTCCCAGAGGATATATTATTTGTGAAAGCAATCAGAGATGTGCTGGCAAGAGGTTCACCATCTCCAAATTCAGTTATGTGATCTCTGTAGGCCAGGTCTCACAGTAAACCATATGCCATTATTCAACCAGAATACTGGGAATAATGGATATTAATATAAAAGGATCCCCCCAAACAATACAGGGCAGGTAACAGTGCTTACTTGTCAGAAATAACATGAGCTCAATTATCAAAATGAGTAGAAAGATGGTAAAAATCATCAAGGGTGCTTGATCCCCTGAGAAGTATGAAGATAGTTCATAGAGCTAAGTTTTCATCAGTTCAGTTCAGTTTAGTTCAGTCGCTCAGTCGTGTCCGACTCTCCGCGACCCCATGAATCATCAGAGTGAACTAAATGAGAGTCATCATTGGCATTGCTGAATCTACGCAATAATAAGCAATCAAGGAGGGGAGTTTAAGAGCCAGAGAGCAGTTGCCCCAAGGAATATCACAACACTGTTTCTGTTTCCAGACTTGAGTCAGATTTTGGTCCTGATACACAAATACTGAACTCACCAGGCTCCAGGGAGGAAGGACAGTCGAACCACACAGCAAAGGAATATTGTAATAATTCCCCCAATCTTTTCTTAAAAGATTTGTAACAGTAACTACACATTTGGAAAAGTAGAATATACCCAGAAAATTCAAGGGACTTATTGGATACGGGGTCTGAATTGATGTCAATATCCATGCAAGCAGTGCTATTCTGATGCATGATCTTAGCTCCAGAGCATCCAGTGAAATTAGCTGTGACTTTGGTTGCAACATAATTGGGATCTGCTCTTTCTCCCACCCAATCTTGTTTACCACTTACTCTCACAGATATTGGTCCCAAAAGCTTCCCCCAAATTCTTCCTATCTTTATTTACCTGTCTTGAGTCTTCTCCGAAGAGATCCTTATGCATTACTACTGACTGTCACCCTTCAATCTGATCTCCAGAACAAACACATGTGGAGTGGAACTGAATCCAACCAGCATCCCAGGCAGAGTTGCTCCATGGAGACCCTGCCAGATCAAATGAAACATGATCCATCTACATATTGTGAGCATGAGAACGAATACTTATGAATGTAAGTTACCAGGTTGGGGAGGTTTTTAACTTAGCATTGTTATGGCAAAGGGTGACTAATATAAGGCACTTCATTCTACATTTTACAGATGAGAAAATCAAGCCTTAAAAACATTGAGTAATTAGCTCAGTATCGTACAACTGTTAAGTGTTAGAAAAAGGTTTCAAACCACTTCTGATCAGGTTAAACTGCAACTTATCATCAAATTTCTGTGTCTTTGCATTGCATTCTGGATAAGATCATTCTTACCATGGCATCAAAGACCCCTGGAAAATGATCTTAACCTATCCATCCAGAATAACTTTGTAATATACTTTTTGCACAATAGAAACACTTTGGTCAGACTATACTATTAAGTATGTTCTCTGCTTTTGTACATGTGTGCTTAGTTGTTCAGTTGTGTCTGACTCTTTGCTACCCCATGGTCTGTAACCTCCCAGGCTCCACTGTCCATGGGAGTCTCCAGGCAAGAATACTAGAGTGGGTTATCATTTCCTCTGCCAGTGAATCTTCCCTTTCTGGGGTCAAACCCATGTCTCCTGTGTTGGCAGGCAAATTCTTTACCACTGACCCACCATTTCCCTCCTAATTGACTCATGCCATCCCTTCTCATGCAGCATCATTTGCCCAATCACTCACAGTCAGAAAAAAAAAAGTCTCTTCTATGAAAATCACTGATGATTTAAGAGCAAAGAGTGATTATTTGAATCACTTTTAAATTATTGGATCACTTATACATCTTCTCTGACATATTGCATACTTCCATGAATGACAGTAACATACAGTAAGTGCCAAGGAACAGAAGGTCTTTTTCTCTCTTCTGCAGAGACAGAGTATAGAGACTACCAGAAGTAAATTTTAAATATATATATATATATATATATGTATATATGTGTAGAATAAATGACCTGTGTATAATAAAGAATTGTGGGAAAATATAAAAGCTATACACCAATGTTTTCTTTCCTATGTTTTAAATTCTAAAGATTTTATTAAGTAAAAAATGAACCTTCAATTGGGGTAGACTTGAGTTTTAAGCCCTGTTTTATTAGTTTGGCAAGATTTTTAATTTCTCAGAACAATAATTCTGTCATTTATTGAGAAAAATACTTGCCATATAGAGTTATTATGAGCACTGAATAAAATACACATGTAAAATTACTGGTCCAGAAGTGTTGAAATAACTGTTAAGCGCTTTCCTCTACTCTTTCTATACTTTAAAACTTTAACTGTCTTTTCCACATAAGAATGCTTATAATTGGAAATACTTGTTTGTCGATTTTTTATTAATAAAGAAACCCATACATCACAATCTGGTATACTGTCTGGTATACATTTATATTCACAAATGAGCATGATTAATTCATAATTTGGCACAGATTATAAAACTTCCTTGATATATTTTATTAAGTTTGTGTAGTGAAAAGTCTACCCTAGATAATACTGAAATCCGTTAATAATTTCTAAAATTCAATCACAAAGCCAAGGTGGGTGAGATAGCTGTGTATATGTGTATGTGAGTGTTTGGTTATACATGGGATTCCAGATCATCATCCAAATTTATGACATTCAGTTCAGTTCAGTTCAGTCGCTCAGTCGTGTCCGACTCTCCGCGACCCCATGAATCACAGCAGGCCAGGCCTCCCTGTCCATCACCAACTCCCGGAGTTCACTCAAACTCATGTCCACAGAGTCGGTGATGCCATCCAGCCATCTCATTCTCTGTCATCCCCTTCTCCTCTCGCCCCCAACCTTTCCTTGGTATGAAAGTTATGACTAACCTTGATAGTATATTAAAAAGCAGAGACATTACTTTGCCAACAAAGGTCCGTCTAATCAAGGCTATGGTTCTTCCCATGGTCATGTATGGATGTGAGAGTTGGACTGTGAAGAAAGCTGATCGGCGAAGAATTGATGCTTTTGAACTGTGGTGTTGGAGAAGACTCTTGAGAGTCCCTTGTACTGCAAGGAGATCCAACCAGTCCATTCTAAAGGAGATCAATCCTGGGTGTTCATTGGAAGGACTGATGCTAAAGCTGAAACTGCAATATGACATTAACATCTGCATATTAATTCATAAACAGTCATATCACAGATACAAGTAGAAATATACAGAAATGTAAAAGGAATAAATATGTTATCAGCTATCAGCTAATCAAGTATCTCCAGGCCAGAAATGAGCAAATAACCACATCATCTTATGTATTTCTCTTTGAACTCATCAGTTTAAAAGATGAAAAATCCAAACTATCACACTATAGACAGGGCTGTATAGCATGCTGTGGAGTTCTGCACAGCAAACATTCATATTGCTATCAGACTGAACAAGAAGAAATAGCATTCACTATTCCAGGAGCCAGACTCTATTCTTAGAATGTTTCACCTTCTGCTGTTACTCCTTCCTTTCTCCCTTCTTTCGTACTTTCCTTCCTTTTCCCTCTCATTCCTCACTAATAATCAACATGATTTCTTTTAAGTGTCTTCATATTTAATTGCTTGGGAGTGAATAGCTGAAAAAAAAATAATGTTCTAATTATCGCTAGATAGCCATCACTTTGATAACCTCTATATTAGAAGAATGATGACTCAAAGATGAGGTGACAATTAAATACCAGGCCTCAGTTAAATTAATATTAAAAGACAATGATAATAAAAATAGTGAACATCTTTCTATCTTAATGGGTTGGTTATATCAGATCCACTAAACATTTAAACATAGGCGTCATAAACATTTTTTGACCTAAAAGATGAGGAACAAGGACTTCGTGTGGCTCTGTCTAGTCATTTGAAATAATTCATTACCTGAAAAAAACAGTCACCTTTAAAAATACAATGGGAAATTGTACTCTGAAGTTTTATGCTTATCTATTAATATTCTAATCCATGAAAATTGAAATAGGCAAAACAGGATTTATGAGAAATGAGGGCTTAATAAAATCAAACATGAATTTTATTTTAAAACTTCTTAATTCATAAAGACTAAACAGCAGAAAGGGAAAAATTACAGAACATGCAAACTTTAAAATAATGATCCTTCTTGGCAGTGAGTGACAGCCAAACTGGGGAGGAGAAACGGAAAAGTCAAAATTATACATGAAAACACCATAGAACATTAACAATTTATGTGAAAGCACAACTCTTTTGCTAAGGAAAATGAACTCTTGATTCATGTTCAGTCAGTTCAGTTCAGTTCAGTCGCTCAGTCGTGTCTGACTCTTTGCGACCCCATGAATCACAGCACGCCAGGCCTCCCTGTCCATCACCAACTCCCGGAGTTCACTCAAACTCATGTCCATAGAGTCGGTGATGCCATCCAGCCATCTCATTCTCTGTCGTCCCCGTCTCCTCCCACCCCCAATCCCTCCCAGCATCAGAGTCTTTTCCAGTGAGTCAACTTGTCGCGTAAGGTGGCCAAAGTATTGGAGTTTCAGCTTTAGCATCAGTCCTTCCAATGAATACCCAGGATTGATCTCCTTTAGGATGGACTGGTTGGATCTCCTTGCAGTCCAAGGGACTCTCAAGAGTCTTCTCCAACACCGCAGTTCGAAAGCATCAATTCTTCGGCGATCAGGTTTCTTCACAGTTCAACTCTCACATCCATACATGACTCATGTTAGTTCTCCTTAATACTATCTTTAAAACTAGGTTTTAAATGGTTTGGTCATCTTAATAATTGGGATTCCTTGGTGGTTCAAGGGCTTCCCCAGGGGCTCAGCAGTAAAGAATCTGTCTGCAATGCAGGACACCCAGGTTAGATCCCTGGGTCAGGAAGATCTCTTGAAGAAGGGAATGGTTACCCACTCCAGTATTCTTGCCTGGAGAATTCCATGGATAGAGCAGCCTGCTGGGCTATAGTCCATGGGGTGGCAAAGAGTCGGACACAACTGAGTGCCTCTCACACACAGACTAGGGGCCTTCCAGGTTGGCCCGAGTGGTAAAGAACCTGCCAGCCAATGCAGAAGACACATGAGATTTGGGTTCAGTTCGTGGGTTGGGAGGATCCATTGGAGGAGGGCATGGTAACCCACTCTGGTATGTTTCTCTAGAGAATCCCATTAACAGAGGACCCTGGTGGGCTACAGTCCACAAGGTCACAGAATTGGACATGACTGAAGCAACTTAGCATACACACAGCACTCAAAGGCTAGGGTGAGTAGCTCCTTGAATAATTGCCTTCCATCTCATTCTCGTTCCTTGCTCCCTCATCAATGATGTGGCAAATTGTAAAATATTCAGAATGTGGAAAATGAACAGGTCATCTGCTCAAATGAGATTAACATCTCCATCTGCAAAAGTGAATAGAGGTAGCAAGACTCCCAAATGCCCTGGGGATTCAAAATGCTAAAATACAGAGAAAATAAGGCATTTTTGTTGTTTTTTTTTTTCTTTTTAGGATCTTGGACTGAAGGTGAAACATGGGCTGCTGTTTGGTAGTTCAAAATTAACTTGGATAAATTAGATCTAATTGTTGCCCTATTTCCAACTCAACTATCAGTCTAATATTCTCAGTGAATTTATAATCCAGGGAACAAAACACATACAAAAAATATTCACATAAACATAAGAATGTATTCAAAAGTTAACATTTCATGTGAGCCTACTATGAACCAGCTGTTATACTTGGTGCTGGGACTTGTAGAAAGAAAATTAAACTGTTTTAACTTACAGATTTTAATAAATTCACTAACTTGAATGTTCTGCTTATGAAATTAGGCAACTACAAGGATAAAATCACACAGGTTAATGCTAAATCCTCTCAGAAGAGAAAATGTCAGAGGAAGAAAATGGATTTGTAAATTAATAGAGATGAAACAGTTGATTTTCCTAACATTAAAATAAGGCTTCCATGGAAAGAGATCACAGAATTTTTAAAATAAACGGGACCTTAAAAATCATTTGGTGAAACTCACTACTTTTACCAAAAGAGAGCTAGGTATAAGGATATAAGATGATTCAGCAAAACTTGGGAGATTGATCCAACATTTGTTACCTGTATAATTTTGAGTATGTTGCATTCCCTCTCTGAGTCTCATGTTTTTAATCCATTATTTGGCAATAATAATTTTATCTTCCTTCTTGGATTTTCTTTAGTATTGAATCATAAAAAAAAATACACAATTTAAAACAGTGTATGGCAGATAGTATGCACTCAGTAAAAGTAAATTCTTAACAGTGATGCTATTGGCAAGAGAGCCAGCACCCAACTTTTGTGATTCTCAAAAATTTCATGAAGTGTTGTAGTGTATACTTAATGGTTTGCTTAAAGGGCAGGTTTATGGTAAGTGTTCTTATTACAAAAAAATAATGCTAATAATGAGAATAAGAGGAAACTTTTGGAGATAATGGATGACTATGTCTAAACAGATAGGTACTTATCACCAAACTCATCAAATAGTACACATTAGAAAAAAAAAGTTGTACACATTAAATATGTACAACTGTTTGTCAATTATACCTCAGAAAAGTAATTTAAAAAAATCTCTACTCATCAGATCGTGCTGCCCTCAATGCACAATTTGTTTATATGCTTACACTTCTAGTCTTGCATAGCATACCCAGAAGAAAGGGTCTGCAAATGGTATTTTATAAGTGGAAGTAATGAAAAAGGAAAATTATACAAAAATAATAACAGAGTCAGAAACAAAAGAATGGAAGGAGGGATCAGAGTCAGGAAAACAAGTCTCAAAGTTCTTACACTTTCTAACAAAAGTAGACGTCCTTATGGGATAGTTGTACTTCTTGAAACTATAGATAACCTTAGGAATCATGGGAGATATGAAAGGGAGAGAAAAAGCAAATGTCTTTACTTCTTATTTTGCTTCTCCATCCCTTTCAAAATGATAACAAAACAATGGTAAGAAGAATTTGAATTTCAAGCTAGGTGAGCCTGTGAGAGAGCATCTAACCTCTCTCAATGAAAATAACAATTCCTGGGGATTTGAAATATTTTTTTTGTTGTATCCCTAAAGAATTTCAGGCAGTATATACTGTATTAGCTGAGAACAGAGACTTCAGGGTCATATAGAAATTGATTTAACACAAGCTCTGTTCAGTTCCATTATCTGAAAAATGGGGTTAATAATAGTATCTCTCTTCCAATGAAAGTTTAACAGATTAAAGAAGAAAATGTAGGAAATATGTACCATGAAGTGAGAGATACATGTGAAGTACACAAATGTTAATCATTCCAAAATATATAAGCCAAAACTAGGAAGAATAAAATGTTTAATCTATCTGGTAATTTAAAAATTAAAATAGGTACAGGTCTTATTTCTCAAACTTACAATAGCCAGAAATTAAACCGTAGTAGTTTTTGAGGACTATTTGAAGGTAGGCTTCAGGAGTTGGAGGGAGGGTCTGTAGATGTAGCTCTAGTGATAAAAGAAGCAAGGTAAGGGAGCTTGTGTACAAGAGAAGCAAAAATGACTGCACTGCAAAAACTGCACCATGTGCCAAAAGTGACTCTACGCAGATCAAATTGCCAAATAAATAGAAGAGAGAAGAGGTCTTTCAGTCGCTTTTCTTCAAAAAATATCAAGTGTTTGGGACTCCCCTGGTGGTCCAATGGCTAAGATTCTGGGCTCCCAATATAGGGGTTCCAGCTTCAATCCCTGGTCAGCAAATTTGATCCCACATGCCATAGCTAAGACCTAGTGCAGTCAAATAAATAAATATTTTTAAAATAAGTCAACTATCCTAACAACTTTCCTAAATCAATTTGAGATTTTAATTTATAAAGAAATTGAAATCCATAGGGAAAGGATTGTCTTGGAGAAATATGACACTTCTATAAACATTGTATGTGAACCAATAATTTTGGAGGCACTTGCTTGTGAGAAAGGCAATCTGTCATCATCTGAACCGTTAGAGGAAAAAACCCAGGGTAGGGCACACATTTGATTCTGAGTTGCCAGACTGAGGAACATCACACCTGAAGCAACATTCTATCTGAAACACCTCTCCCTGGGAAGGAAAAATGTTACATATACTTCTCCTTAGAAGAAATCAAAAATAAAAACAGTTGCTTTCCAGTGGAGAATACTTAACATTGAAATTCTAATATTCAATCTTGACAAAAAAATATTACACTTCAGTAACATTTGTGAGAACATCATATAATCACAGTATATTCTTGTTATCTATGGACTTATTTGTTAGGCTAATCAACAACTGAAAGTATGTGTTTTTTATACAGAAAATTTCATATCCGCTTTCTCTGGGGGTCTCAAAAGTCTAATCAGTAGTGTAAGTAACTGAAAGTCAGAAATCTTTGGTAATAATTTTTACTTTATTGTATTTTAATATTTTCTTTAATTTATTAAAGAGTATCTTTTTAGTGGATTATCTATCAAGACATCACCATCACAACCCCATTTTTAAAAGTTAAGGCTTACACTGATGCTCAGTCTATACATATATTTTTATGATGTCTTTAGCAGTTGTGACTAGTTTGGAAATATCGCAGACTCTGTAGGAGTGATTTGGAATCTTTATATCTAGTTTTCAATAAGCTTCCATTTCCATAGGTAAACACAAAAAGCTCAACATTCACAAAACTAAGATCATGGCATCTGGTCCCATCACTTCATGGGAAATAGTGGGGAAACAGTGGAAACAGTGTCAGACTTTATTTTTTTTGGCTCCAAAATAACAGAAGATGGTGATTGCAGCCATGAAATTAAAAGACACTTACTCCTTGGAAGGAAAGTTATGACCAACCTAGACAGTATATTAAGAAGCAGAGACATTACTTTGCCAATCAAGGTCCATCTAATCAAGGCTATGGTTTTTCCAGTGGTCATGTATGGATGTGAGGGTTGGATGGTGAAGAAAGCTGAGCACCGAAGAATTGATGCTTTTGAACTGTGGTCTTGGAGAAGACTCTTGAGAGTCCCTTGGATGGCAAGAAGATCTAACCAGTCCATCCTAAAGGAGATCAATCCTGGGTGTTCATTGGAAGGACTGATGCTGAGGCTGAAACTCCAATACTTCGGCCACCTCATGCGACGAGTTGACTCATTGGAAAAGACCCTGATGCTGGGAAGGACTGGGGGCGGGAGGAGAAGGGGATGACAGAAGATGAGATGGCTGGATGGCATCACCGACTCGATGGACATGAGTTTGGGTAAACTCCGGGAGTTGGTGATGGACAGGGAGGCCTGGAGTGCTGCGATTCACGGGGTCGCAAAGAGTCGGACACGACTGAGCGACTGAACTGAACTGAACTGAAACACAAAAAGAAAAAGGGGTCACCATCAATCTCAGACTCTGGGATTGTGTCCTTAAAGAGGAGCAGGAGTTCTTAAAACTCAAGAAGAGTAAGAATTCTTTGCCTGCCTTCAGCTAAGAAGAAACAGTTTAGAGGGTGAGTAAAAAAATGAGTCTTAGTGTCACACAGTCAACCTCCTCAGGAATTGGTGAGAATGTAGACACATTTGACAAAGACAGCTGTAGAACTTTATAGCTGACAATTAAGAAGTGCTGAGGCACACTGGTGTGAAACTGCAGCATTCAGGATCTGAAGCTGCAAGAGCAGCTGTGTCAGTCCCCCAGCTCAGCACTTTCCCTCCCAGCCTCTTCCACGCTGTGAGCATGAACCCAGGGCAGGAGCCATCAAGGGTAGAGAAGCAGATCTGGCTTTCATTCAAAAAATAGGCCATCAGAAAATGACATCAACTCCTTTGGAGAAAGTCTCTGCAGACACATAGAGAGAACAGAAATAGTGTTTTCTCAATAGATTAGGCTTTATCATATATGTTTTTGTCTGTGCTCGGTCATATCTGACTCTTTGCGATCCCATGGACTGTAGCTACCCAGGTTCCTCTGTTCTTGGGATTTTCCTAGCAAGAATACTGGAGTGGGTAGCCATTTTCTCCTCCAGGGGAGCTTCCTAACCCAGCAATCAAGCCTGCGTCTCCTGCAGCTCCTGCATTGGCAGGCAGGTTCTTTACCACTGAGCCACCTGAAAATCCCCAAACTATCACCTCAAGTGAGTTCTGAAGTTAAAAGAATTTTGAATCACTTAACTTGAACCAGAATTCTGGTCCAGCCACGTACTAACTATCAGTGTGGTCCGCCAACTTTGCCTTTTTCAGAATATCAATCATGTACCTTAGGAGTCAGTAAACTTTTTCTCTAAACGGCTAGCAGTAAATATTTTAAAGTTTGTGGGCCAAGAAGCAAACCTGAGGATATTATGTGAACACTTATTTAAAAAGAAGGAAAGAAAAATGACAATTATTTCATTCATAAAACTCTAATTAGTAGACAACAAAATTTAAATATCAGTCACAAAGCTTTATTCTGTATTTTTTTTTCAGCAATTTGAAAACCATTCTTATCTCATGGGATGTGCACACACAGCTTCTGGGCTGGATTTGGCCCTTGTACTGTGGTCAGCCAGCATCTGCAGTGATTTTGGAGCCCAAAAAATAAAGTCTGACACTGTTTCCACTGTTTTTCCATCTATTTCCCATGAAGTGATGGGACCAGATGCCATGATCTTTGTTTTCTGAATGTTGAGCTTCAAGCCAACCTTTTCACTCTCATCTTTCACTTTCATCAAGAGGCTTTTCAGTTCCTCTTCAATTTCCGCTATAAGGGTGGTGTCATCTGCGTATCTGAGGTTATTGATGCTTCTGCCAGCAATCTTGATTCCAGCTTGTGTTTCTTCCAGCCCAGCATTCCTCATGATGTACTCTTCATATAATGCTGATTGCAGCCATGAAATTAAAAGATGCTTACTCCTTGGAAGGAAAGTTATGACCAACCTAAATAGTATATTAAAAAGCAGAGACATTACTTTGCCAACCAAGGTTCATCTAGTCAAGGCTATGGTTTTTCCCGTGGTCATGTATGGATGTGAGAGTTGGACTGTGAAGAAAGCTGATCGCCGAAGAATTGATGCTTTTGGACTGTGGTGTTGGAGAAGACTCCTGAGAGTCCCTTGTACTGCAAGGAGATCCAACCAGTCCATTCTAAAGGAGATCAATCCTGGGTGTTCATTGGAAGGACTGATGTTAAAGCTGAAACTGCAATACTTTGACCACCTCATGCTGAACTCCGGGAGTTGGTGATGGACAGGGAGGCCTGGCGTGCTGTGATTCATGGGGTCGCAAAGAGTCGGACACGACTGAGCGACTGAAATGAACTGAACTGAACTGTGGTCGGCCAACCTTTCACTTAGAACATATCCTGACTCGTGAAAAATTACCAGCAAATGTTACTAATTATTGCTATTATTAATACTTTATTATTTTAAATTGCTTAATAAAAGATTATTGTTACACTTGGATGTTTTCCTGATCTGTCAAGTCATGGGCAGCAGCATGCACATTCATTTGCACAGTATCACCAAAGCTCCAAACCAAACACACAAACATGTAAGGCATTTTAGTATGCATAATGCATTTTAGTATTATTCAAAACAACTTGTCAATTATTTCTTCTTTAATCATTTTTTAAATTCAAGAATGCATCAAGTTTCATATACTGGGAATTACAATAACAAGTCCATGTCTTTGGTCTTGGAACTGATTACAGACCAGGAGTAAAGCTGACAGATTAAGACACAGGATAACTGGATGTGACAGTGATGATTGCCCAGCTGGAGGTTTAAAAAGGAGCACTGCGAACACATAAGTCACAAAAAATTTATTCTTCTATACAAATATATGAATTTTCAGTTTAAAACCTGAAGTTAGGACTAATCAAGCTTCCATTAATGGAATTTTAGGGAAGTTCCTGGAGGTCCAGAATGTTCAGTTCAGTCTCTCATTCATGTCTGACTGTGACTCCGTGGACTGCAGCATGACAGGCTTCCCTGTCCATCACCAACTTCTGGAGCTTGCTCAAACTCATGTCCATTGAGTCAGTGATGCCATCCAACTGTCCCATCCAGTAGGTTAGGACTCCTCCACGCTTTCACTGCCGAGCACCCAGATTCAATCCCTGATCCGGGAAATAAGATCTCACATGCTGCATGGCCAAAAATGAAACAAAATAAAATATTAAACTTGAGACAGATATTTGAAAAGCAAGATTTAAAAAACATTTCTTCTAAGCTTCAAACCATATTAGAGTAGTAAGGGGATTCAGGCAGAGACTTAGCCATGGAAATGACGACAATCATCCTCACTCACAGAAAGGAAAGAGTAAAGATAGGTACAGAAAGAGAGCTTGTTTGAAGGCTGCAAATTGGGAAGGTTATCAGGACTGGACCATTCTCAGGAAAGAATAATAAGTGAGATAAAACTGGTTTGGTTAGACACCTGTGGTGGATATACTAACCAAGAAAGACATCTTCTCACTGACAGCAATGCTCAGGCTAAGGAGCCTCAAGTCATTGAAACCACATGTAAAACTTGAGTAACTTTGTTTTCAACCCATGACAGAGATGGGGTATTAGAAAGCAGAGAGTAGCACCAGAGAAAATCAAAGAAAGAAGGGGCTCAGGTTTGGAAGACTGTTGATGGCAACTTGGCTAATCAGGTCGTCCTACCTCTATAGGGAGGCAAGTGAAAGCAAGGCACACTGATGAACTGAAACAGGGAATCACGACTTAAATGTCTTCTGGGTCCAGGAAATGCAACAGATGAGCAATCAGGAATGAATATGAAACAGGAGCAGTCAGGGCCAATGGCAGTAAGAGGGAGTAGGCTCTGGCTAAATGAGGAAACACAGAAAGGGGGGAAAAATAAAGAAGGGAGAGAGGGAGGAATGGAGGGAAGGATGGAGGCAAGAAGGAAGCAAGGAAGAAAAACTTATCTACCAAACAAAATACCTAAACTTGCTTCTCACTTAGAGTTTTTGATCCATGCACTGGAAAAATAGGCAGAAGTTAAGGGATTGGAATTTATCCAGAAAGAACGCAGTATGTTTATTAAAAGGATGTGAACTGAAAGCTTGGAAGGACAAGATACATTCAGAAAAGTAAACAAGTGAATGAATAAACAAATATGTACACAAACATATTTTGTTCATAGTGTAGAATAAAGTAAATGCCATAGTTCTTCAGCTGCTCTGACAACTGACTTATCAGCATTTCTACCACTTGCACTGGAAATTCCTCCTTGCCCCTGTACCTTCCCAGTTTCTTGTAGAGAAGAAAGATTGTCGCTGCCAACAGAACTTGATCACGCAAGGAATAAGACACTTGCTAAATTTTTAACACATCCTCACAACAGTTCTGCAACGCTGGGATTTTCATCCACATTTTACTAATGAGGAAACAGAACTCAGAGGGATTAAATGACTTGCTTAAGGTCACAGGATTGTAAATTGTAGTGTTAAGATGAGAAGCTAGTAGGGCCTCTCACCAAAATCTATATTCTCACTATTGGGAACCAAGCCTTCTCCTTGAAACATAATCCTCTCCACCTCAAACCACCACCTGTGATCCATTCACATACTACTCGATGATTTATAACCAGACCCAACATTAACATTAATCCTGCTATCCAGGGCCAACGAATTTTACCATGAAGCAAAATTTTTTGCAAGTAGCCTGTATATCCCCCACAGGTACTTGATATAATAGACATGTGGAAGGCCAGATAGTGGCAAATTTCTCTGCCTAAAAATAGGTTTCTGCTGAATGTCTCAATGCTCGCCTAATTCCATGAAGCTTTAACTTTCTGGATATAAAGTGAAATCATATGAGCTTTGCAAAGAAAAATTATACATGGCTTCTGCAGCCAAGGATAACTGCTAATACATGCCCAGGGCTTAATTACCCTCAGCATATAATGATTATATTCATAATTCTAAAAAAACAATTCTGTTTTAATATCTTATATTTTCTATTTCTAGATTTATAATTCTCTGGGAAAAATGAATAGTGTTTTATAACATTTGCTCTGGTAGGCAAAGAGCTTACAACAATTTATGAAAAAACAGGATTTGCATATGTAAATCACTAAGAAAAATTGCATCACATTTTATCAGATGCCAAAAGCAGGAATGATATTGATATTTTCAAATAATGTTTCACTAAATACATAACATCTCTTAGAGAAATATTAACTAGCAACAGAAACTTGTTTAATCGGGTATAAATTTTCTGATAATGCTTTTTACTCTACGTAGTGCTTCTTATTAAAGTGTGTATTTTTTCAGGGGGTTGCATAATAATTAAAAGGTTATTTTAGCCTTAAAATAGATAAATAACCATGTAGACATACATACATAATTAATGTACACATATGCAATGCATCTTTACATATACACATCTGTGTGTTTTATGTGCATATGGTGTGTATGTGTGATGTTGAATTCCCATGATTTCCCCAAATACTGACTGGTCTGACTGTCAAGTGATAGGTAAAAATTTATCTTGTCTTAGTCTCCATCTTCGGAGAAGGCAATGGCAAGCCACTCCAGTACTCTTGCCTAGAAAATCCCATGGATGGAGAAGCCTGATAGGCTGCAGTCCGTGGGGTCGCTAAGGGTCGGACACGACTGAGCTACTTCACTTTCACACATTGGAGAAGGAAATGGCAACCCACTCCAGTGTTCTTGCCTGGAGAATCCCAGGGATGGGGGAGCCTGGTGGGCTGCTGTCTATGGGGTCACACAGAGTCGGACACGACTGAAGTGACTTAGCAGCAGCAGCAGCAGCAGTCTCCATATTAAGTTGGATTTAAGACAAACAAAAGAATGCAGGTTCCATTGAGGAAAGATTTTTGTCTATTTTGTCTGATCACAATCATTGGAGTAGTGCTTGGGTTACAGTAAATATATGAGAATAAATATAATAAATAAATGGCCTAAATTTTGAGTATTTCTCCACTTATACAAATTGATAATGCTGCTGCTGCTGCTGCTGCTGCTGCTGCTGAGTCACTTCAGTTGTGTCCGACTCTGTGTGACCCCCTAGACGGAAGCCCACCAGGATCCCCCGTCCCTGGGATTCTCCAGGCAAGAACACTGGAGTGGGTTGCCATTTCCTTCTCCAATGTGTGAAAGTGAAAAGTGAAAGTGAAGTCGCTCAGTCGTGTCCGACCCTTAGCGATCCCACGGACTGCAGCCTACCAGGCTCCTCCATCCATGGGATTTTCTAGGCAAGAGTACCGGAGTGGCTTGCCATTGCCTTCTCCGACAAATTGATAATAGGAGTAAAAAATTAGGTGTTAGCAACACATCTTGCTTTAAAATGAAAAAGCATTTAAAGTTGTGAGCTTTTTTCCTCCTTCTATAACAGATAAAGATTTAGCCCACTTATTTTATTTTAACTGGAAAGATTATGGGGTAGGCTGACAGCAGAGTGCATCTTTCCTAACAGTGTAATGGAATCATTTTCAGTATCATTAAGATCATTTTAAATAACAGCAGCTAAAGGGTGAATGGATAATTGACACCCATTCTCATTTTTCTCATTATGCTTCACATTTTGTTTTAAAATTAAGGCTGCCATTCTATATGAATTCTTTTGCATATAATATATACTTATAAAATCATATAATAAAATTTTATATTTTTAAAATGAGGAGAATTACATTCTTGTAAGGCTTCTATCTATGGGGTCGCACAGAGTCAGACACGACTGAAGTGACTTAGCAGCAGCAGCAGCAAGCATGTTCAACACTAAGTTCTATCTTAAAGTGGAAGCCACATTGGTATAAATAAGCAATTATAAGCATAGCACTTAAGTAAAGAGGATGGAGAAAATCAGAAGACATTCATCTTCCCTTAAGGGACATATGTTCTTCTTTCTAGCTCCAGAAAAGTACTGACAACAATTCCATTATTAATCTTTTATTAGTGCATCAAATATAGTGCTAAAGCCTACTTAGATTGTCTGTGCTACTGCCGAAACAATAGCATTTAATTATACCTTTAAACTTAAAATCATAAATATTAAATCAAAAGTTTCCATAAAGCCTTGTTATTCAGCCCTGCAAATTCCTTTGTAGAATTCTTTTCAAATATATTTGTGGTGAATTCATTAAGGCAGAGAAGTTCATTGGTGAGATCACAAGGGACTCCTTTCAAAAATCAGAAGTTTCATCTAGCACTAATTGAAAAGTTAACCCCATAAAATTGTTTTAATGGTCAATATCCTGCCATTCTGCCTAATTTACCCAAAGAGAACATTATGGGGCTGATGAGTCAGAAGAATGAGTCAGAACCTCAAGCAGTTTGTGGTGATAGAATCCTGCAAACAATTATCTCATTTCTAGACACCAGTTAGATAAATAAAGCATGACATTATAACCCAGCATGAGACTTAATATTTTGACTTAGGAACAGCTTTGTTTTTTCTTGCAGCACAATTAATATATGATTAGATGCCACTGTGAATGATGAATTATTTCTTAAAATGTCATATGATTTCTTTCCACCTCTTCACTTTGGTGCTTTGTTGCACATCATTATTTTATGAACCCTCTATAGGCTGGAAAGTAGTACGAGTGCATTCAAGCACCATGGAAATGGCCATGAGACATAAGCCTAAGACCAGACTTTCCTGCATCATAGAATCAAATCAGATCTCCTGCTAAAAAGGAAAAATCAAAAAACCAGCTTTCAGGGTTAAAACGAAGACTCATGGGGAGGTATTTTATTGAGAAGATTTCTTGAATATGGGAAAGTTTTCCTCACCCAGTTTCTATCGACTTTCCTGTCGTTTGTGTGGCACTTTTACACCTGCCCTTACTACTTCTTAGGCTTCAAGTTCACGTGTCTTACAGAACCACGTGAAAGATGTATTATCTGCCCACGCGTAAGCTGGGGGGGAAATATGCTAGCAAAGCTATCTTAGGCTATAAAAAGAAATATAGCTTGAGTTCCTGGGCAGTCCCCAATAAATCATAGACACTTAGCTCAGACCTCCACAAACTTCTTTCTACTGATAAAGCATGTTGCCCCCTCACTCTCTGTTATCACTACCCAGTTGCCGAGATGAAGACCATACGAACTTCAAGAAGTGATATTTGCCTTGCGCAGTTCAAAACAAAGGGCCAGCAAAATCCACAGGTCTGACAATCCCAGGATCAGCAGTAAATATCCACAGAATTGGTTAATTAGAGGGAAGAGATTATAAATTTTATAAAGAACTCTTTAACAATGGCCAGCTTAAATAAAAATTCTTTAGAATATAAGCTTCTGAATAACCAGCTATAAATAACATACATTTGAAATGAACACAAAATCTGACTTTTACAGTTTGGCTTTTTCCAAAAGTCTTAGTTCAGTTATGAACAATAAAACAAAATACTTTGATCTCATTGGGTAACTTTCTTAGCACTGACTCCAGTGTTGAAATATGAAAGCAAATTCAAGAAAATCGGAAGTAAACTTTTTACAGCTGATTGAAAGTGAATTAAAAAGTCATCATGGATCACAGGGCAATGTCACACTCTCTACAAGACAAAGCCAGGAATATGGTATTGAGTTCGGGAGTAGAAGGAATCATTTTTTCATATATTTTCCTTTGTTTCCATTTTGTCTTCTTGTGTTCAGGCTACTATAACTGAATACCATCAACTGGGTGGCTTATAAATAACAAACATTTATTTCTCATTCTTTTAGTTTGGGGAAGTCAAGGAGCCAGCAGATTCAGCCTGTTCTGAGGACCTGTCTTTCTGGTTCTTACTGTGTCCTCACAAGGTAGAAGACAAGGGGAGGTCTCTAGGGTCTCTTTCATAAAAGGCTAATCCCATTCATGAGAATTCCACCTTCATGACCTAATGACCTCTGAGAACCTCCGCCTCCAAATAATATTACATTAGGGGTTAGAATTTCAGCATATGACTTGGGGGGAGGGGCATGGTGTGCACTTTTAATCTGTTGCACCATTGAAAATCAGAAAGCAGTTGGAAGCAAAAGGAAGAAGAACTTTGATAAAACTTAACTAGGGAGAAATGAGAAAGAATCCATGTAGAGCTGTCAGTGAAACCACAAGTTCTTGACTTTTTTTTCACTGTTATATCTCAGTTATAAATATTGTCTCAGGAACAAACTATTGTTCATTTATTCATATCCTCACGCTTTCTCTCTTTTATACTGAATTTGAAGGTCTTTTAAAGATTTGAAAATAATTTTTCAAAAAGATTTTATATTAACATGTGTTTTTCCAGAAAGATAAATAAGCAGACAAATACAATGCACAAACACACATATACTGCTTATTTTTCTAAAGAAAAACTGGTCTTGTAGTGTCCTGCCTCAAAACAGACTGACAGTTATCCATTTACTAAAGCACTGGCGCATTAATGCCAGAAAGAATCCTACTGAAAATGAATGTGCTGGGGGAAAGAAAGGGAAGCACAGCCTATTCCGCAAACCTTCTTGTAGGTGGAAGAAATATATACATTACTATATAAGATAGATAACTAATAAGGACCTACTATATAGCACAGGGAACTCTCCTCAATAGTCTGTAATGGTCTACATGGGAAAAGAATCTAAAAAAGAGTGGATAGATATATGTACAACAGATTCACTTTACTGTACACCTGAAACTTAATACAACATTGTAAATCAACTATGCCACAATACAATTTAAAATATATATATATATATAAACTCTGAATCACCTATGGCATATTTGGCTTCAAGCAGTCTTTCAGGGAAAAATGACAACTTGAGAAATAATTTATTCTGAAAGTTGCTGAATCTTTCCTGCTGGCATAACTTATTCCTGCACTTAATGGCTTTCCTGCAGTTACTATTTTTTACTGTATAGGAACCTGTAATGAAAAGGTTAATCAGAGCTTATCAGGGTCTATTATAGTTGGAGGCTATTAGTGGTTTGAATGGAGTACAGGGACTTCAAACCCTCCAGCATAATGAAGAAACCAGTTTTTAAATGGGATCATGCCCTGCATCCTAAGGAGAGCATGACAATTTTCATTCAGAGAAAATCTGGTTTTAAAAGAACATGGGAAAGTAAAGGGGCTCTTCTAGCACCTGTTTACTGCTTGTAGCATGTTAAGCTTAACATATAAACTAACTTTTTTTTAACTGATCTGACAATTTCCAGATAAGTATTAAGAGTACTAGTTCAGGAGTCAGAATGCCTGGATAAGAAACTAAGTTTTAAAATTTGTACCTATATGACCCTGGGCCAATTATTTCACCCCAATATACCTCAGTTTAGTTTCTTTATTCAAAAAATGAAGATAATCAAAGTCCTTAATCTTTAGGGTTGTTGTGAAACTGAAGTATAGGTCCATAGAAAGGGCTAAGTATGACACTCAGTGAATGTCGGCTATTATTATAATGTTAATATTATCATTATATTTGTTACCTCCCACTAAGATGAAAATAAAAGGTAATAAAAGGAACCTGAACTCCAAAAGAAATTTTTTTAAACTTTTAAAAATAATGACACATATACAAAATTCCATTTATGAATTTCTCAGTACTGAAATGCATCAACATCCTAATTCATCTCCAGAATTCTAAAGAAAATGGGCTATCACTCTTGCATAAATTTTCCACTGCTGACTCAACTCTCTTCCAGTTTGAATAAGGTTTCCATCATGGTTATGGTTATTCACTGAGCTGAATACATCCTTTATCATGGTATGCATGCTAATGGCATGCATTTTTCCAAATAGTGACAATGTACATAATAACTCATAATAGTTGAATGGCAAACACAATAGTAAACTGCTCAATAAAGCCATTACACTATAGCTTCCTTATAATCCACATTTTTGCATATGTGTATTAGAATGGAGACAGTATTTCTTTATAGGCTGATATCATCATAAAACGCTAACTGTTGTTAGCAAAACACTTTCAAAGCAAGAGCATTAGAATTTTGTGGTCTGAAATTTTGTCTTTTCAGTTGTTTGTAAGTAGACCTTTACTGAAAAATCTAGACCTTACTGTGTTTGTGTAATTTTCTTCAGTGCTAGAGAATCCTGTCATTTAGTGGTGCTCCATCCTGTGCAACTCAGGTCAGCAGTTTAAAATACCAGATGCGAGGATTTGCCACCGGAAAACTGACATCGGTGGGCCATAAATGAGCCAATGATAGCTACTGTCCAGGACATAATATGTGTTTTCTTCAATGCTAGTCACTAAATGAAAACTCCAAATTTATTTTATTTGCTTATGATAAGAACTGGTGTAAACTTTTACTTTGATTATTTGCAAAGAGTATATTAAAGATCAGGAAAAGACCCTGATGCTGGGAAAGACTGAAAGCAAAAGGAGAAGGTGGCAGCAGAGGATGAGATGGTTGGATGGCATCACCAAGTCAATGGACATGAATCTGAGCAAACTCTGGGAGATAGGGGAGGACAGAGGAGCCTGGCATGCTGCAGTCCACGGGGTTGCAAAGAATAGAACATGACTTAGTGACTGAACAGCAACAACATATTAAATATAGTGGATCTACTAACAGTCTTATAGACAGCACTTTCTAGGGCCAGAGCTTGATGAATAGATTTCTCCCTCCCCTCTTTCACTGACATATTGAAAGCTTATCATCTCCTTCCCTAACCGGACTAAATCACCACCACAAAAGTAAACCAAGGTGGACATGAATGATAGAGCATTCTACCTGAGGCAGAGTAGGAAATGGGAGGCAACTCCTTTCAGGGAGGTGGCAGGGGCAAGATGATGAGGGAAAGAGGAGGAGATTGCAAAGGGCTAGGGAACTGTCAAAGCAGACTGGGAAGATGAAAAGCTAGAATGCTGGACAGACCTGAAGCAAGTATAAATAAGGGATACTTGGGTGGGAGGAACACCTCCCAACCAAGGATGAGCTGAACAGAGAGAGGGCGATGCACCAAAATGTTATCACTTGCACTCTATTCAGCTTAAAACCAGAACTCAATCCAGAGGAAAAGATTATTTTGTAAATTTTTTGGGTCCCTCCAAAATTTATATGTTGAAACCCTAACCTCCAATACCTCTGAATATATCTATATTTGGAGATGTCTTTGAAGAGGCAATTAAATTCAATGAGGTCTTTAATCCAGTGACTAGAAATTTGGACACAGACACACGTGCACACACAGGCCATATGAAGGCAGAAGGAGAGGATGGACCGCCATCTACAAGCCAAGGGGAGAGCCTTCAGAGGAAAACTACTCTGCGGACCTTGATCTTGGAATTCTTGCTTTCAGAACTTTGAGAAAACAAATTTAAACTATCCTGACACTGGTACTTTGTTATGGCAGTCCTAGGAAACAAATATATCTGGTATCTGTATGCTTTTGTCTAAGTTACAGAAACATAATTTACTAATGAACATTGCTACCCTATTGTTCAGCTTTTAATAATTGATTCTGGAATTTAACAAATGTCTCAGTTGGTAAAGAATCTGCCTGCAATGCAGGAGACCTGGGTTTGATCCCTGGGTCAGGAAGATCCCCTGGGGAAGGGAATGGCAACATGCTCCAGTATTTTTGCCTGGAGAATTCCATGGACAGAGGAACCTGAGGGGCTACATTCCATAGGATCACAAAGAGTCAGACATGACTGAGTGACCAACACACACACATGCACACACAAAGCAATTCAAGGTCTCAGGCACTGAGATACGTGCAAAGATGAAGGTGATACTGTCTGTTCTATCACGTTGTCTACATTCTCATAGGTGTAAAACAGAAATTTAGATGGAAACTGACCAGAGCTTTACAAACAGAGTGTGTGGGAGAACCAAGGATGGATGTCTGCCTGGCCTTTGTAGTTGGGGAAAAGCCCAGGCTACCCCTTATTGATACTCAGCCTGGTAGAGAAACTTTCTGGTTAAAGCGTCCTTAAAAGGTAGGTTGAAAAGCAAAGATTGAAACATTATTTTTCTCTTGTCATATGTAAAGCGTTTATGTATAATAAAATCATTAAAACCTAGGGATTTTCAAGCTCTATTATTCAAGCTTGCTATATCCTAATGAAGCAATTCTTTAATGTTAAGAATATCAATAGTATGACACATCTCTTATGGCAATTATTGAATCTTATATATTAAAAAAGACTCTTGCTAACAAATAGAAGAAAATAAACTCACACTTTTTTTTTAAGAAATATGAGAAAATACTGACTCAAACAGGTTAAGATTCCAGACCCATGTTTACTTCAAGCACAACTGCATCCAGGAACTCAACTGATGTCGAGGGGACTATCTTTGTGTCTTTCTCTTTCTCTCTCCACCCCCTCATTCTCTTTTCCATTTCTTGGCACTGTTTTCTTCTAGTTTACTTCCTTCTTACTTAAACTCTGTCTCTATCGTCAGTCCTGGCACCTCTAGATTTACATCATAATTAAAACTAGAGATATCTACAGACTTAGGTCTTCTTCAATAAAATAGATCAGCAACAGTTTTAGTGTTTTATCTCATTAGAAACACATTATTTCACATGCTCTTCTGAATGAAATGCAATGGCTAGTGGAATAGAACATATATACCAGTCAGAATTGGAGACATGCCCACCTTAGGAACTGAGGGTATATAAACTGAGTCAAAGGCCAATCCCTACATGGGCTGTATGGACTATGTTAAGTTGAGGCAGTATTTAGATAAAAAGTAATGGATAAAGCATAGGTGCAAAACACCAATTATGTACATCCTACTTAATACAGAATTATTTCTATTTCACATGCGCATATGTTAACTCTTCTACTTTGACTCGTAAATAAACACTTCTTCAATTTTTTCTATATTAAAAACAGCAAACATGCATATAGAACATAACATGTGTCAAGCACTGTTCTTTACACATATTGGCTCATTTAATAAATAAAATAAACATATCAGTTCAGTTTAGTCACTCAGTCATGTCTGACTCTTTCTGACCCCATGAACTGCAGCACGCCAGGCCTCCCTGTCCATCACCAACTCCCGGGGTTCACCCAAACTCATGTCCCTCAAGTCGGTGATGCCATACAGCCATCTCATCCTCTGTCGTCCCCTTCTCCTCCTGCCCCCAATCACTTCAGCATCAGGGTCCTTTTGAATGAGTCAATTCTTCGCATGAGGTGGCCAAAGTATTGGAGTTTCAGCCTCAGCATCAGTCCTTCCAATGAACAACCAGGACTGGCATCCTTTAGGATGGACTGGTTGGATCTCCTTGCAGTCCAAAGGACTCTCCTCTTCTCCAGCACCACAGTTCAAAAGCATCAATTCTTCGGTGCTCAGCTTTCTTCACAGTCCAACTTTCACATCCATACATGACCACTGGAAAAACCATAGCCTTGACTAGACAGACCTTTGTTGGCAAAGTAATGTCTCTGCTTTTTAATATGCTATCTAGGTTGGTCATAACTTTCCTTCCAAAGAGTGTCTTTTAATTTCATGGCTGCAATCACCATCTGCAGTGATTTTGGAACCCAAAAATTAAAGTCTGTCACTGTCTCCACTGTTTCCCCATCTATTTGCCATGAAGTGATGCTACTGGATGCCATGATCTTAGTTTTTTGAATGTTGATCTTCAAGCCAACCTTTTTACTCTCCTCTTTCACTTTCATCAAGAGGCTTTTGAGTTCCTCTTCACTTTCTGCCATAAGGGTTGTGTCACTTGCATATCTGAGGTTATTGATATTTCTCCCAGCAATCTTGATACCAGCTTGTTCTTCTTCCAGCCTAGCATTTCTCGTGATGGACTCTGAGTATAAGTTAAATAAGCCGAGTGACAATATACCGCCTTGATGTACTCCTTTTCCTATTTGGAACCAGTCTGTTGTCCCATGTCCAGTTCTAACTGTTGCTTCCTGACCTGAATATAGATTGCTCAAGAGGCAGGTCAGGTGGTCTGGTATTCCCATCTCTTTCAGAAATGTATAAGATATATTTATTATCTGCATTTTACAGCTAAAGAACTTAAGCCATCAAAGACTTAAGTGACTTCCTCAGGTTACAAAGCAGTAGGGGGCGGAGCCAGAATTCAAACGCAGCTGGCCTCCCAGTTTGTCACCTTCTCTACTGTGTTCTACTACCTCTTTCAGTGGGCAGTGTTTGGTAAAGTGTTCATGAGACGAGTTGACTCACTGGAAAAGACTGATGCTAGGAAAGGTTGGGCGCGGGAGGAGAAGGGGACGACCGAGAATGAGATGGCTGGATGGCATCACCGACTCTGTGGACATGAGTTTGAGTGAACTCCGGGAGTTGGTGATGGACAGGGAGGCCTGGTGTGCTGTGATTCATGGGGTCGCAAAGAGTCGGTCACGACTGAGCGACTGAACTGAACTGAACTGAACTGAATGATAGAATCACTAGAATCATGATAGATACAGTTTAACAGCAAGGAACTGAATCCAGAATCCTTGATTAACATGATAGGATTTTATCCATAAGGCTGTATTACATTTGGAATGATTCACTTTGGTGTTCTTCTGACTTAATTTTCTGAATTAGAGTATCTTTGGGAGAAGGAAATGGCAACCCATTCCAGTATTCTTGCCTTGAGAATCCCATGGATGGAGGAGCCTGATGGGCTACAGTCCACGGAGTTGCAAAGAGTTAGACACAACTGAGCAACTTCACTTCACTAACAATAAGGAAAGGAGTATGTCAAAGCTGTATATTGTCACCCTGCTCTTTTAACTTATATGCAAAATACATCATGCAAAAAGCTGGGCTGGATGAAGCACAAGCTGGAATCAAGATTGCAGGGAGAAACATCAATAACCTCAGATATACAGAGGATACTACCCTTATGGCAGAAAGCAAAGAAGAATTAAAGAGCCTCTCAATGAAAGTAAAAGAGGAGAGTGAAAATGTTGGCTTAAAACTCAACATTTAGAAAACTAAAATCATGGCATCCAGTCCCATCACTTCATGGCAAATAGATGGGGAAACAATGGAAGCAGTGAGAGACTACTGTTTTGGCCTCCATAATCACTGCAGATGGTGACCTCAGCCATGAAATTAAAAGAAACTTGCTCCTTGGAAGAAAAGCTATGATCAGCCTAGACAGTATTTTAAAAAGCAGAGACATTACTGTGCTGACAAATGTCCATCTAGTCAAAGTTATGGTTTTTCCAGTAGTCATGTATGGATGTAAGAGTTGGACTACAGAGAAAGCTGAGCACCGAAGAATTGATGCTTTTGAACTGTGGTGCTGGAGAAGCCTCTTTGTGTCCCTTGGACTGAAAGGAGATCCAACCAGTCCATCCTAAAGGAAATCAGCCTTGAATAATTATTGAAAGGACTGATATTGAAGCTGAAACTCCAATACTTTGGCCTCCTAATGCGAAGAACTGACTCATTGGAAAAGACCCTGATTCTGGGAAAGATTGAAGGCAGGAGGAGAAGGGAATGACAGAGGATGAGATGGTTGGATGGCATCACTGACTTCATGGACATGAGTTTGAGCAAGCTGCAAGAATTTGTGATGGACAGGGAAGCCTGCCGTGCTGCAGTCTATGGGGTTGCAAAGAGTCAGACACGGCTGAGTGACTGAAGTGAACTGATCACTAGTATGCCTTCCATCCTTGCTTCTTCATGAGAAGAGATTTTCTCTTAACCTGTGTTCTACTTATTTTATGTCATTTAGCAAAAGATACACTCCTGAAAGCTCTAAGAGTCTAGGGAGTTGCAAATCAGGATGCTAATCTGTAAGATTTATTTTATCAAGTGTTAAGAATCCTGTCAAAATATTAAAGATGTAACTTAATACCCCCTTAGAAACATGATTTCAAATGGGGAATTTTCACAATACTTAGGTTTCTGTCTGTAAGAAAATGGTAAACGTGGGCATGTGCACATTCTACTTTCTGTATAAATATAGTAATGTTTTTACACTAGTTCAAAAGGACAATTTTCCATTTTTAATCAACTTTGACTTCATTTACAGAGTAACTTGGGACTTCCCAAGTGGCACTAGTGGTAAAGAACCTTCCTGCCAATGTGGTAGATGTAAGAGATGCGAGTTCAATCCCTGTGTTGGGAAGATCACTTGCAAGAGGGCATGGCTGTCCACTCCAGTACTCTTGCCTGGAGAATCCCATGGACAGAGGAGCATGGTCAGTTACAGTCCATGCAGTTGCATAGAGTCAGACACGACTGAAGCCACTTAGCACACATGCACAAAGTGATTTATTATAGACTGAATCTTGTTTATTTTAGTCTTAAAATTATGCATTAATATATATTATAGAATCTACACACACACACACACACACACACACACCTTTAATTTCTACCCTATAACAACCCTCTCTGGTGTCATCACACACAAAATCCTTACTTAATTGGCTCAGAGGGATCAAAAGCTCAGAAGAGATGGCTCTTAAATTTCTTCTGAGTTAAGAACAAAGTCTGGTCCAAAAGCATCTATTTAGATAGTAGTAAGAAGTTTGGCCTAAAATCAATACAAGGTCTCCATTTCAACCAAGAGATTCTCCATGTATCAACAGTAAGACCAAGCTTAGAAATCCCTAAAGCCATGTTTCAGCACTCTAGAAGCAAATCCCAGAAAAGTTGGTCTTTGCCTAGTTACAACAGGGTGACAATGACCCAAGCTGTGTTTAATAAACACATAATCAGAGAATTTTTGGCTATGGATTTGTTTCTATTTTTAACAAAATTACTAATTCACCAGAAAATAGCCAATGCATAACTAAAAGATGAATGATAATGGATGCATTTAACAAGCTATCCTGAGTATTATTAGTAAGGAAAAGTGGTAAGTTTTTAATTTGCCTAAAGTTGTTGTGATCACTCACATAGAGCCAGACATCCTGGAATGTGAAGTCTAGTGGGCCTTAGGAAGCACCACTACAAACAAAGCTAGTGCAGGTGATGAAATTCCAGTTGAGCTATTTCAAATCCTGAAAGATGATGCTGTGAAAGTGCTGCACTCAATATGCCAGCAAAGTTGGAATACTCAGCAGTGGCCACAGGACTGGAAAAGAACAATTTTCATTCCAATCCCAAAGATAGACAATGCCAAAGAATGCTCAAACTACGGCACAATTGCACTCAAATCTCACACGCTAGCAAAGTAATGCTCAAAATTTTCCAAGCCAGGCTTCAGCAGTATGTGAACTGTGAACTTCCAGATATTCAAGCAGGTTTTAGAAAAGGCAGAGGCACCAGAGATCAAATTGCCAACATCCGCTGGATGACCGAAAAAACAAGAGAGTTCCAGAAAAACATCTATTTCTGCTTCATTGACTAAGCCACAGCTTTGACTGTGTGGACAACAATAAACTGTGGAACATTCTGAAAGAGATGGGAATACCAGATCACCTGACCTGCCTCTTGAGAAACCTGTATGCAGGTCAGGAAGCAATAGTTAGAACTGGACATGGGACAACAGACTGGTTCCAAATAGGAAAAAGAGTATGTCAAGGCTGTATGTTGTCACCCTGCTTATTTACCTTATATGCAGAGTTCATCATGAGAAATGCTTGGCTGGAGGAAAAACAAGCTGGAATCAGGATTGCTGGGAGAAATATCAATAACCTCAGAGATGCAGATGACACCACCCTTATGGCAGAAAGTGAAGAAGAACTAAAGAGCCTCTTGATGAAGTTGAGAGAGGAGAGTGAAAAAATTGGCTTAAAGCTCAACATTCAGAAAACTAAGATCATGGCGTCTGGTCCCAGCACTTCATGGCAAATAGATGGGGAAACAGTGGAAACAGTAGCTAAATTTATTTTTTGGGTCTCCAAAATCACTGCAGATGTTGATTGTAGCCATGAAATTAAAAGATGCTTACTCCTTGGAAAGAAAGTTATGACCAACCTAGACAGCAAATTAAAAAGCAGAGACATTACCTTGCCAACAAAGGTCCATCTAGTCAAGGCTATGGTTTTTCCAGTGGTCATGTATGGATGTGAGAGTTGGACTATAAAGAAAGCTGAGCACCGAAGAATTGATGCTTTTGAGCTGTGGTGTTGGAGAAGACTCTTGAGAGTCCCTTGGACTGCAAGGAGATCCAACCAGTCCATCCTAAAGGAGATCAGTCCTGGGTATTCATTGGAAGGACTGATGTTGAAACTGAAACTCCAATAATTTGGCCATTTGATACAAAGAGCTGACTCGTTTGAAAAGACCCTGATGCTGGGAAAGATTGAGGGCAGCAGGAGAAGGGAACAACAGAGGATGAGATGGTTGGATCGCATCACCGACCCATGGACATGGGGTTGGGTGGAGTCCAGGAGTTGATGATGGATGGGGAGGCCTGGCATGCTGCGGTTCATGGGGTTGCAAAGAGTCGGACACGACTGAGTGACTGAACTGAACTGAACTGAAAGTCTTTAGGATATACCAAATTCAATCTTACTAAAATGCAGTTATCATAATAGAAACAATACAAATATGGAAAGAAAACACTGTGATTCTATTTGAAATCATGAAAGAAATACAATCTGTCAGGAGTGCAATATTGAAACTTGCTCTCTTCTATTTTTTCCTTCAGTCAATATTTTCATTTCAGTTCATGTCAGAATGTTATTTTAAAATTTTGCTTTTCTGTCACCATATTAACTCCAGGAATACACATGTAGCACATTCTGCTTTCGATCAAGAAGGCACTCGATCACACCTTTCTCATTGTTATGGAAACAGCCTATCTTTGAACGGCCCGAGCTGAGTTTGGGAGTTTTTATTCTAAATAAACTTTTTGAACAGCTAAATGTATATATATATATACTACCAGCGTTTAGTAATATTAAAAATGTTTTAAATGTTCCATTAAATTCAGTTAAGCTAGACATATGCACATGTAATTTATATCATATGTAAACTTTATTTATATTTACATATGTAATATATATACATGTATGTATGTGTGTGTATTAGTCACTCAGTCATGACTCTTTGTGACCCCATGGTCTGTAGCCCTCCAGGCTCCTCTGTCTATGAAACTCTCTAGGCAAGAATACTGGAATGGATTGCCATTCCCTTCTCCAGGGTATCTTCCTGACCCAGGAATGGAAACTGGGTCTCCTACATTGCAGAAAGATTCTTTATTGTCTGAGCCACCAGGAAAGCCTATACATGTACTATATACTTATATTTTTTATATTTCATAGTCATAAGAGCCAGAGCTACCTGAAAGTCAGATAAATCATAGAAAATTTAGCTACATAGTATTATGAAAATATCTCAAAAATCCCACAAATTTGAATATTTTTTTTTACTTTTAAAAAAATCCCAATAAAATATTTTTTTTTACTTCGGATGACTATTCTGCCATAAATATTCTCTTAATGATTCCTGTCAGTTCTGACCCCATTATTCTCCTCTTTCTTTTATAGCCACAAGTTAAGAAGCTATTTATATAGTTTTCTCAGGAGTTAATAGTCAACTCCTGAGAACTGACATCAACTGACATCAATGTGACAAGATGAACATTTGGAATCCAGTTACCAGCTTTCTGGTCATTTACATTGTCAGTTTCATTCATCTTCCCATGAGCAAGTCAGTATGAAATACAAAGGCCTATCAAAGAAAACTGAACCTGTGGGATCCTCTTACTGCTGTCAGTTCCATTCAGTGTAATTACTAGTTCATTATACATGGACTTTTGATATTTAGAATTTGGAAAAAAAATAGGTATGATTATTACCAAGAAAAATGTCAATGTCTCAGAGCATATTATCATTTAGCAAATTTGATACAAATCAGTGAGCATTAAAAAATGGTGAAAAATTTGAATTTAAGAAGTAGAAAAAATGGCAATTACTATCCTCTTTGGGCTCCTGATTGGCTGTGTTTGAAAAGACAGAATAAGATTAATATGCATCTTAACATGGTTGACCAAGTCCCAGCAAGACACTGAAAAGCCAACAGCAGGCAGGCAGGGAAACTGTGGCCCTGAAAATCCTTAACAAAGGCCCCAAATAAAGGAATGAAATAATTGCTACAATGAATACACTGAAACACATATAATGAAGTCTTGCAATAATCTTTTTAAACTAAATGGTCAACTGTATACTGGCTGAGGGGAAAACAAACATATACAAGCTTTGAAAGGAAAACAAGGAAAGAAACATGAAGTGCTGTCAATACTGAGCTAAAACTCCTGATTAAAATACGAAAGTTTCCAGCTAACTTGCAGTGTGACTTGAAAACATGATTTGTCTTCCCTGGAAGCTGTAGACAGTATGAGGCCGGGAATCTGGTGAGGTCACACAAGGCCCATGAAATCCAGTGAAAAACAGAACAGTCAAGCGAAATTCCCTATTGAATGTAAACAGATGGCGAAAACAGTAACTTTGCATGCAAATACCTAGAGTCAGGTGCCTGCCTGGAATTCTATCAAACCATGAGCAAAAGGCAGAAAAGTTCATGAGAAAGATAAATGAAATCCTAAAAGAAAATCAATAAATGAAAGGAAAACACTTTTGAGCAATTTTGATGTGTATAGTGCTAAAGGCTTTCACGTGTTACATGACTCAGTCCTAGAAAAAATTTATCTGAGACTTTCAGTACATTTCCTAGGACATGGTAGGGCTCTTCAAGGCAGCAGTGGCCATGACTATGATTATTATTCAAGTTCAATTCAGTCATTCAGTTGTGTCCAAGTCTTTGCCACCCCATGGACTGAAGCACGCCAGGCCTCCCTGTCCATCACCAATTCCAGGTATTACTCAAACTCATGTCCATTGAGTTGACAATGCCATTCAATCACCTCATCTTCTGTCACCCCTTCTCCTTCTGCCTTCAATCTTTCCCAGAATTAGGGTTTTTCCAATGAGTTGGTTCTTCGCATCAGGTGGCCAAAATGGTGTTTCAGTTTCAACATCAGTCCTTCCAATGAATACTCAGGGCTGATTTCTTTTAGGATGGATTGGTTGGATCTCCTTACAGTGCAATGGACTCTCAAGAGTCTTCTCCAACACCACAGCTCAAAAGCATCAATTCTTCGGTGCTCAGCTTTCTTTATAGTCCAACTCTCACATCCATACATGACCACTGGAAAAACCATAGCCTTGACTAGATGGACCTTTGTTGGCAAAGTAATGTCTCTGCTTTTTAATATGCGGTCTAGGCTGGTCATAACTTTTGTTCCAAGAAGTAAGCATTTTTTTAATTTCATGGCTGCAATCAGCATCTGCAGTGATTTTGGAGACCCAAAAAATAAATTTAGCTACTGTTTCCACTGTTTCCACTGTTTCCCCATCTATTTGTCATGAAGTGCTGGGACCAGATGCCACGATCTTAGTTTTCTGAATGTTGAGCTTCAAGCCAAACTTTTCACTCTCCTCTTTCACTTTCATCAAGAGGCTTTTTAGTTCCTCTTCACTTTCTGCCATAAGGGTGGTGTCATCTGCATCTCTGAGGTTATTGATATTTCTCCCAGCAATCTTGATTCCAGCTTGTGCTTCATCCCACCCAGCATTTCTCATGATGTACTCTGCATAAGTGAAATAAGCAGGGTGACAACATACAGCCTTGACATACTCCTTTTCCTATTTGGAACCAGTCAGTTGTTCCATGTCCAGTTCTAACTGTCGCTTCCTGACCTGCATACAGGTTTCTCAAGAGGCAGGTCAGGTAGCCTGGTACTCCCATCTCTTTCAGAATTTGCTACAGTTGGTGGTGATCTACACAGTCAAAAGTTTTGTCATAGTCAATAAAGCAGAAATAGATGTTTTTCTGTAACTCTCTTGCTTTTTTGGTTATCCAA
Source organism: Moschus berezovskii (assembly GCF_049115385.1). Classification (NCBI taxonomy): domain Eukaryota; kingdom Metazoa; phylum Chordata; class Mammalia; order Artiodactyla; family Moschidae; genus Moschus; species Moschus berezovskii. The sequence continues at coordinate 71,213,751 of NC_142464.1, read as the reverse complement.
CAGATGTTGGCAATTTGGTTCTTCTGCCTTTTGTAAAACCAGCTTGAACATCTAGAAGTTCATGGTTCATGTATTGCTGAAGCCTGGCTTGGAGAATTTTGAGCATGACTTTGCTAGCATGTGAGATGAATGCAGTTGTGAAGTAGTTTGAGCATTCTTTGGCATTGCCTATCTTTGGGATTGGAATGAAAACTGACCTTTTCCAGTCCTGTGGCCACTGCTGAGTTTTCCAAATTTGCTGGCATATTGAGTGCATCACTTTCACAGCATCATCTTTCAGGATTTGAAATAGCTCAGCTGGAATTCCATAACCTCCACTAGCTTTGTTTGTAGTGATGCTTCCTAAGGCCCACTAGACTTCACATTCCAGGTTGTCTGGCTCTAGGTGAGCGATCACACCATCATGATTATCTTGATCGTGAAGATCTTTTTTTGTACAGTTCTTCTGTGTATTCTTGCCACCTCTTCTTAATATCTTCTGCTTCTGTTAGGTCCATACCATTTCTGTCCTTTATCGAGCCCATCTTTGCATGAAATGTTCCCTTGGTATCTCTAATTTTCTTGAAGAGATCTCTAGCCTTTCCCATTCTATTGTTTTCCTCTATTTCCTTGCGTTGATCGCTGAGGAAGGCTTTCTTATCTCTCCTTGCTATTCTTTGGAACCTTGCATTCAAATGGATATATCTTTCCTTTTCTCCGTTTCTTTTAGCTTCTCGTCTTTTCACAGCTATTTGTAAGGCCTCCTCAGACAGCCATTTTGCTTTTTTGCATTTCTTTTTCTTGGGGATGGTCTTGATCTCTGTCTCCTCTATAATGTCATGAACCTCTGTCCATAGTTCATCAGGCACTCTGTCTATCAGATCTAGTCCCTTAAATCTATTTCTCACTTCCACTGTATAATCATAAGGGATTTGATTTAGGTCATACCTGAATGATCTAACGGTTTTCCCTACTTTCTTTAAGTCTGATTTGGCAATAAGGAGTTCATGATCTGAGTCACAGTCAGCTCCTGGTCTTGTTTTTGCTGACTGTATAGAGCTTCTCCACCTTTGACTGCAAAGAATATAATCAGTCTGCTTTCAGTGTTGACCATCTGGCGATGTCCATGTGTAGAGTCTTCTCTTGTGTTGTTGGAAGAGGGTGTTTGCTATGACCAGTGCGTTCTCTTGGCAAAACTCTATTAGCCTTTGCCCTGCTTCATTCTATTAATCATGCTCATTTCTATTCACTTTTCTTTGAAATTCAATGATATTGAGTGAAGCAGAAAGTTGTGTGTCTGGGATGGGACTTGTATTTATTCAGTGCTCATAAAATGCCAGATTTTAGCGACTTAGTACATAGCAAGTAAAAATAATTTTAGGAAGTGACTTATTTTTCTCAATTTATAGATGAGAATGCTGAAATTTTCTTTTTCCTCTTAAACTTTTTTCTCTTTTCTATACTCTATTCCTTACCTTTGCCCTTTACTTCCCCATTTATATATTTATCTGCTTTCTCTCAGGGAGTCAAAGAATAGTTTGCTATTTTACTTACCTAAACAGGTATAAATAATAAAATAAATGCTTGTGTATATATATATGTATATACATATATACACACATGTACATATATACATATCAGTGTGTATACATTAATGAAGTGAATCTTAATAAAGAAAAATTGATAATGGAAGATATTGAAAGTTTGATTCAGATGAACAGACCAATGCATGACACATATTAAGCTCTTAGAGAGTTGCAGATTGGTGTGTGTGCTTAGTTTCTCAGTCATGTCCAACTCTTTAAGACCTCATGGACTGTAGCCTGCCAGGCTACTTCTATCCAATTAATTTTTTATTGCCTCAGTTATAACTATAATCACTAAAATTTTGAATATTAAAGATAAAGAAAGACAAACAGAAACTAAAGCAACATTTAACTCAGAACAGAGATAACATAGGTTAAAATAGAAATATTAACCATATATGTGCATATATATAATTTTCATATAATATTATTCATGTATAACATACATAATATTAGAAAGATATTTTTCCAAGACATTGTATTCTTTTTAAAAAGGATCAAGGTCATATTAAAGAAAGAATATTCAAAGAACAAAAAATAGAGATAAAATCATATCAAAAACAGAAATTTCAATAGAATGAACAAAAGATGTTGGGAAAAGCTAATAATTTATTTTTTAATATTTCTATATAAAATAGAAAAGAAAGGATAAATAGAGGAGCAATCTATAAGGTCCATCAGCCCAGTTTCAGAAAGAAAAAACAGAAAATATTTGCAGAGAATAGATAAAGATTATTTCTCTGATCTAGATGGACATGACTCTCCAGAATATAATCCAAGGAACCAAAAGTTTCTGCCAGAGACACATCATCATGAAATCTCAAAACATCAAAGACAAAGAAAGCATTATAAAAAATTTTCAGAGCAAATAAACTGATCATGTATAAGAATGAGCTATCAGAATTGCAAGAGATTTCTCAAAGGCAACTCTTCAAGCAAGAAAACAAAAAGGAAATTATTTCAGCAAATATCTTCCTGCTGGAGAACTCCATGGACAAAGGAGCCTGGCGAGTTACTGTGCATAGGGCTGCAAGGAGCTGGACATGACTGAGCAACCAAGACTTTCACTTTTTTCACCTTTTTTCCTCCTTCTGAAGTTTTACGCAAACATATATCATTAGTCAAAATTGTGGGTAGAACTGTGACATCTTCAAATTTTCAAAGTCTCTTAAAAGGTACTTTCCATACAAATATTCTTAAGCAGTTCCCAGAGGATATTTTCTAGCAAAAAATGAGTTAAGGAACTAAAATAGGAAAGACTCTTTAAAGCAGAGAGTTAGAAGAAATCCCCTAGCAAACTATTCTACAGGAGTAAAACACTTCAGGATGAACATGAAGTTGGAGGGTTCCTAGAAAGATTTGTTTTTCAGAAGTAGCAATACATTACATGACAGATTTGACTAAATGGAAAATTATGTGGACTGATGTTATATAGACTTAGTAGGGAGCATGGTAATTCTCAGATACAAACATCCCAACATTGACCTGTCATGCCCTAAACATTTAATTGATATATTAGTTATTGTCAGTCGCATACTGAAAATCAAGTTCTTCTTTCTTAAAAAGGTTGAACACCATAGAATGTGAGGTGGAAAACATTACTTCACCCTATTTTTTATCATTATGAAAGACAGCTTCTTTCCATGGAAAGCAAAATTTATGAAATTGTACAAAGAGATGAGTGAAAAAATTTTATTTAACTATTTTCTATAACAAAGAAATTTTCATTTCTAAATGAACAGCATGTATTCAGACACACTTCCATTTCAGACTCACATTTTGTCACTTTCCATAAATGCTGGCAGAAATCAAACTGCTTAGGGCTCTTTCAGGAAACAGCTTGTGATTTTTTTCTAAATGTTTATTAAACCATTTCCATGAGCCTGGTATCTAGTGGTAGATTTGCTTTGAGCCCTCTGAAGCCTGTAGCTATCTGGGTCACTGCTCCTCTCTGGACTCTCTACCTCTTGACCATATGCTTTGAGAGTACCTCCCACAAGCTCATGCACAGGAGGAAATGCTCTGGAGTTGGCTGGTGCTTGTTGCACTGATAGCACAGATCATGAAAAATCATACAGGTCCCCAGGCCATGTATTTTTAATTCAAGTTGCACCCTTTTGCTAATTGCACCAGAAACTATTCCCATGAAGGTATTAAACTGTGGTCTTCATTACAATCCAAAGAAGTTTAAAAGCATCTTAGTAATTATTTTCCAGTGTCTACCTCTGTGTTAATCCCTTACATCTTCCTATTCCTTTAAATAATTATATATATCATTAGGGCTTCTCATGTGGCTCAGTGGTAAAGAATCTGCCTGCCAATGCAGGAGATACAAAAGATGTGGGTTTGATCCCTGGGTTGGGAAGATTCCCTGGAGAAGGAACTAGAAACCCATTCCAGTATTCTTGCCTGGAGAATCTCATGTAGCCTACCAGAAGAGCCTGGTAGGCTACAGTCCATGGGGTCACAAAGAGTCAGACACAACTGAGCACATACACAAAAGGATTTTTTAAATCAGATTGATTTCAAGCATATGGAAATAAAAGATGTGAATCAAAAGTGAAGATGTCTCTGTCTTAAAAAATTTTTGAAGACTTCCAAATGGATTATTATGTCCCCTCCAAGAAGACCCCTGAGGTCATCTGATTTTGTACCAAATGGTCTGCATGCCTAGGATGGATGACATTTAAGCCATATTTAAGTTACCTCGTAGGCTGGGATGAAATTTGACTTTAAAAATGCAAAATTTTTATGGCTCATATTTGGGTCTCACAAAAATAGTGTAAGAAAAAAGTTGAAATTTTCCTTCTACTTTAGGAAATCTCTGCATAAGGAAACCAAAGGAAAATTAGAACTTGCTACATTTATGCAAATTGGTATTTGCTGAGCATTTCCTGATATTCGACATTTTCCTGTTATGTTTATCCTTAGCTTAGGGAAAAGCAGACTAAAGACAGTAGGTAAGAAGAATCACATCACAGCCCAACCAGAGCACCAGACTCTATCTAACCTATCTGCCACTGGTGAGATGCCCAAGTTTGCAACAAATATACTCTGAAGCCCACTTTGGAGAATTTAGGAAATTTAATATTTGCACAACTAACCTCATTCAAGTGAAGTCCTGAAACCAAAGTTAACTTTAGGAAACGTCAGTTAAATGTATATGTTTATTTTAAAACAGGAATGAAATCTACAATATTTCCCCTGAAATCAGACAAAAGTCTTAATGGTTGCCAGAGCTTTTCAAACATCTCTCAAGTACATTTTTAATGCCTCAAGTCTCTTACAATAAACGTTTCCATCTCATTGGAACAAATTTTTCAACTTCCTTATAATTTTTCTACCCTAGGCATAAGCTAACATTTAGCTTATGACTCCAGAGAAAAATAAGGTCCCTTTATTATCCTAAGAATCATTCTTGATGTCAAAATACATACCACTGGGGAGTGGAGTGGAGTAGGGAGAACAGTAAAGCAATCCTGTCATGTAGGAAGATTTGTCATCTTATTTTGTGGAAACCTGAAGTTTCCAATTATAGTTTGCATGACAGTTGGATGAAACAATATTTTTGGACTCTCAAAATTTATTCTCGTCTACCTTTTGTTCATGTCCACTAAGAGTTAAGATGCCTTTTGGACCCTGGAATTATCTTTAAAATATTTGTCCACGACAAAGGCTTTACTGTGGACAGACTGCATTATTCACAAAGGTCTAGTTTTGACATATGGTTCTCTGCATGAGTTCAGCTGCTGGCTGACTCTCAATCTGTGAGCTTTACTGCCAGCTAGAATCAATATCATTTTGTAATAGGGGCACAGCTATTATTCTTTTGTAGAAACAGACATTTGTCTCTGGCTTCCGAAGTCATCCACGGTCTGTACCACACGTTTAGATACTTAATCAAAAAACAGTATCTTGTATTCCTTCACAAGTCTGTATATTTGATTTCCCAAAGAAATTCACTAAGTCAGGAACTATGTTTTACATATTTTAGAATGTGTCATAGTTTTACAATAGTACTAAATACATTGGTGGGACTTCCCTGGTGGCTCAGTGGTAAGGAATCCACCTGCCAATGCAGGAGACAAGGGCTCAATCCCTGGGTTGGGATGATCACCTGAAGAAGGAAGTGGCTACCCACTCCAATGTTCTTGCCTGGGAAATCTCATGGACAGAGGAGACTGGTGGGCTACAGTCCATGGGGTTGCAAAAGAATCAGAGATAATTTAGCAACTAAACAGCAAGTTATAATGGTAAGTGCTTACCAATTGGTGAATTGAAAACTGTATATAGATACTAGCTACAAAATGTGTTTTACATTTTGTTTCTATAATTTAATGGGAAAACCCATAGTAAAATATGAATATTTATGAGTTGCCCAAGCTTAAATTTTTTCAGGGTATTAAGTCTTGGGAAGCCTAAGCAGAAAGTGGTAACAACTCAGCAGCATCACAAGTAAAAGTAAGTATAGCCCAGAGAAAGGTAGATGCACACTGTTGTCAGTGCTACCACAGGATGTGAGAGGTGGGAGATAAATATAGAAACTTCCAGGCCATCTCACTCCTTTTTTCTTTTCTTTTTTTAACTTAGTAGGTGATTCATTGCAAACTGAGGTCCCCTCTAAGGAAATTGAACCAGACAGCTGAGAGAGCAGAATGTAAATAACTCACTGCCCTAATGAAGTAAAGAAAACCATGGCAGAATCGATTACCTAAGATGTAGTCTATGCAGTTATCAGAACAGAAATAAAAAAGAAAAACAAAGCAGGGCAAAACAGAAAAGTTATTCTTGACTAAGAATAAACGTTTTCACAATTGTATGCAAGATCTTTTTCTTGCTTTTTGATTCTTTATTGCAATTGTCTTTTCTTGTTTCATTTTTGGAATAGCTTCTTTTAAGTTTCTAAGAGTATTACTTATTTTTCTTTCTTCTTTCTGTTTTTCCCATGCTCTGTCACTGTTGCTTCTTATTCACTCTGATCTTCATCTTTCATGATAGAGATTTTCTTGGATGATTCATGGATTTCTGTTCCTGTTAAAAGTAAAGCAGGCAAAAGCTCAGTGAGTGTTTTGTGCATGTAGAGAGGAAAATCAGATAGCTAAGTGTCCGTTCCGTTCAGTCACTCAGTCGTGTCTGACTCTTTGCGATCCCGTGGACTGTAGCCTACCAGGCTTCTCCATCCATGGGATTCTCCAGGCAAGAATACTGGAGTGGGTTACCATCTCCTTCTCCAGGGGATCTTCCCGACCCAGGGATCGAACCCGGGTCTCCCGCATTGGAGGCAGACGCTTTAACCTCTGAGCCACCAGGGAAGCCCCTAGGTAAGTGTAGGACTTCTTTAAAAATCATTCTTCAATAATATTATCTGTATGCCGATCTTTTCTCCCAGCCTTCCCATTAGTCCACAGACAAATCTCACAATCCTTTCCAGAACTGATGCCAGAACTCTCTGAACCAAATGGATAAAGGGGCAGCGCTCTTCCCATTCAAGGTTCAGATTTTCACACAGTCTGCTATCTTCACTATGGCAACTCACCCTTGATCAACTCTACTTGGGACCTCGACCACAGAGATTATGAGTATTTACTCTTCATTGAGTAACATTCCCCTCTCCTTCAGGGTGAGGAGGAGAACTCCCTTGGATAGATATCTGGACATCTTCTTGGTTCTTATACAATTGATGTTACACAAGAAAAATTTGTGACAGAATCAAAACATTATGCATTTATTGATTTCTCTGTTTAGTTACTTCATTTTTTTACTTGTTTACTTAGTTATTTGATCTCTCACTACCATTTTAAATTTTATTCATTAATATTTCCCCTACCCTAAGGTGAAAATTTCCAGTTGACCTCCATACACCCTGGGATTACTTTCAGACTCATTGTCCCCTTTAACTCATAAACAGACTCAGATTGTAATTAGTATGCTCAAACCTAAGAAGTCTTCAAGCCCTATATTTAATTCAGAAATCTTTTCCTCTCCTTTTTTCCTCTCTCTTCTTTAGCAAATAGAAGCGTCTAGTACAGAAATAAGTATGCATTCAGTTTTCCTTTTATCAATGTCTACCTTTTTATTCTCTTTCCAGCTTGCTTAGGTTAGTTTTTATCCTCTCATGTTAAAGATTGAGGAAATGGCACATTTTCATAAAGGATATCATTACTCTGTGAATTGGGGTGCTCTAGATTACAGATGCATAAGTCTCACACTCTCCGAGACATCTCTGTGGAATTCTGGGAAATTCTCACATGTTAATGAAATTCCAGTTCAGCTCCTTAACATGGGAAATGTGTGTTTTACTTTAAATGACATAGGCATTACCCCTAAAACTCTGCTTCTTACCTCACAGAGACATCACTCTTCAGACCCACTTGCCCTTAAGCAGAAGACCTCTTGGGACAGAATTAAACAGCCCTGAACTAGCTTTCTCACTTCGCCCATACAAATTCATAAATAACATGGTAATCTATATTCTGCTGACTTGGGTCATTTTTTTCTTCCTCAATCAAGAATCAGACATCAGCCATTTTTGTTCCCCAGATAGGGAACACATTTCAGTATCTCTAAATGGTCCAGGGAAACTCTCATCACTAAGCTTAAAGGAAAGAAGAAGAACAACATGCAAAAACTCTCTCAAGAAGCTGGTAGAAAAAATGTTTATTCCCCATTCTCCAAACAAATAAGTGAATTGATCAAGGGACAAATTCCTCCCTATTGCTGTTATGCTGCTGCTGCTGCTGCTGCTAAGTCACTTCAGTTGTGTCCGACTCTGTGCGACCCCATAGATGGCAACCCACCAGGCTCCCCCATCCCTGGGATTCTCCAAGCAAGAACACTGCTGTTATAAATAATGTATTTTGTGATCTTGAATCTAACTATGAAATTTCACATTTACCGTATAATTGTGTCTTATTAGAAACTTGGATTAAAAATACTCTGTTATACAAACTCTTTATGCCCTACTAGCAGAGGTATTTGATGCCTCTACTTCCAGAGCACATCTGTATTTTGACATATTTATCACCATTTTCTGTTGAGTCTCCTCGTAGCCTCGTGGACAATTAGATAAAGAATGGAAAAAATGAATAAGCAGATAGATGAGTGAATGGTTGAATGGATTATAAAGAATAATATGTGATAAAAGTCACTACTGGAAATCTACTGACATCCTTAAAAATCTAGTCCCTGCATCTAGTCCCCTCATAGAACATGAATTGAGCTGGATCTACTGTTTTAATACTATTTCTTTAGTATATAAATAAAATATTTATTTGTTTAACTTCCCTTCTCCACTCAAACTTTATCTTTATCAGTCCTCAACTAGTCAAATAACAGAACAAGACTCCCAGTAGCATGCTTACTGATAAAATATGTTTAAGTCCATTAAGAACAAAATACTGAATGCTGAAAATTTCAGGCATTCGGTCAAATATGGAAAAAGAAAGATATTTGGTCAGAGGCTTTGGGGTATTCTAATGTGCTCCCCCTTCCTCTTTCTTTTTGGTTCCAAGAGTAATGAGGAGGCTTGATATCTGAGACTCAAGTTACGTGGGTTTTCTAAACTTCATTCTCAGTTATGGAAAAAAGTACATTTTATAGATTCATCTTAAAGAATAATTTATTAAATGAGAGACATTGTCCTAAACTCTTGGGATACAAAGATGAGAGACAGACACAACACAGGACAAGCCTTAATAATGGCATGGAAAGAGTGAAGTGGGACCACCAAAAATAAATAAATAACTCTCTCTCTCCCCAAAAGAAATAGGGCAGACTTCACAGAGGAAGTGATATTTAATCTAAAATTCAGAAGAACAAGAATTCAAACAGGGGTTGGAGAAAGCAAAAAAGAGAGAGAAGAGCATTACAGGCAAGAAAATACCATGAGCAAAAACATGGACATGTGAATTAAAAGCTGGGAATTTCTGCTGAATGATACAGCTAAAGGGGACACGTGTTCAGTCATATCTGACTCTTTATGACCCTGTGGACTGTAGCCCGTCCAGCTCCTCTGTCCATGGGATTTCCCAAGCAAGAATACTGGAGTAGGTGCCATTTCCTTGTCCAGGGGATCTTCCCAACCCAGGGATCAAACCTGTGTCTCCTGCATTGTCAGGCAAATTATTTAACACTGCGCCACCTGGGAAGCCCTACTGGGAATGCTGGGGATAGAAATTCTAAATTAGGTTATAAAATTGTACAAGTTTTTTTATGTTGTTTTAAGACATTTACCTCTCTCCTGTAAGTGGTCCAGAGACAACAGAAGCTGCATTTGTTTGTTTAAAATATTTATTTAAAATATTTTTGTTTGTTTAAAATATTTTTGTTTGTTTAAAATATTTTTGTTTGTTTAAAATATTATTATGTCAGGTCTTGGTTGAGGCATGCAGGATCCTTGATTTTCCTTGTGGCATGCCGGATCTTTAGTTGCAGCATACAAACTCTTAGTTGCAGCTTGTGGAATCTAGTTCCCCGAGAGGGTAAGGAGCCCAGGCCCCCTGCACTGAGACCATGGAGTCTTAGTCACTGAACCACCATGGAAGTCCCAGTAATAGAAGTTTTAAGGGAAAAAACAATAAGATCGAAAGTGTCATTCTAAAAATCAACTCTGAAAACAATGAGAAGGGTGTATCAAGACGAGGAGTAACAGTGCCTGGAACCATTTATTCAATTATAGAATTCTCATTTACAAAATTTATTCATAATATACTTAGCATCATTGTAAGCCAGCTCCCAGGCTAGAAGCCAGAGATAAAGGGAGAAAGGAGGCCTCATGAACACTCTGTGGGAGATAGAGTGATTTAAAAGAGATAACTCCAGCAAGTGGGAAGTGCTCCTTTAGATCAGGTAATCAAAGAAAATGTTTCTCAGGATATGATCTCTTTACCACTGGCCTCTGAATCACCTGGGAACCTTGCATCAATGCAAATTCCCAGAGCCCAGGCTCATACTCAATGAATCAGAATTTCTGAAAGTGGAGACTAGGATTATGCATATGTTACAACTACCTCAAGATAATTCTTAACCATGTAAAGTTTGAAAATGCTAGACTCCAGACTGGGAGCCTAGTTAGAGAAAGCGTGCACAGAAGGAAGAACATATGAGCAAAAAGGATGGAAAGATTCTGAGAAATTTTAAAGATACTTACGGTGTGGCATCTAGAAGAGGGCAAAATGACCGAACTATTGACCCTACAACACAGTCAACTTCAAATAATTTAATGCACATAATGAACAAATTCACATCAAAGTTGTCACACTTTATGGGTCCTCGATATATTACTCTACATTTGAAAAAAAAAAAAGTTTATATTCTAGCTGAAGATTCCTGAGGAATAAATCTGCAAGTGTAGAAATTTAGGCTCCCTGACAGGTGGAGAAAAAGATATTTTAGGTTGGCACAAATGATTATGATGGGAGTGAAGCATAATGCAGAATCACCCAGATGACAGAGCAGGCAGACAATTTAATTCTAAAGGAAAAAAATTACAACTGCCATACTTCAGTTTGAATGCTACTCTAACAGCATGGGCCATTTTTTATACTAAATATTTGAGTTCTTCTGGAAATTAATGTAATTGTAAATGTTGAAGAAAAATTTATGATCAACACAGGCCCCTAACAGTCTTCATTAATCCCAACATTCAATTTTTAAAGTCTGAACCACAGAGGGTGTGAATATATGGCCTTAAGGTGATCGTATACATTTTTTGCCATCGTTATGAAAGATGTCCTTGGAAAGACAACACTGAAAGCGCTCCTTACATACCAAGAAAGCGATACATCAGGATCTGCTAACAAAAATCGGAGTCCTCTCTGCCTGCATAGTTTATATACCCAGTCCTCAAGACCATATGTGCTGAGATGATGCTTCCATAAAGTAGAGTACTATGATACTGCATCTTTTATAGTACTTTGTAACTCAGACAGGAAAGAATCTGCCTGCAACTCAGGAGACCTGGGTTTGATCCCTGGGTCAGGAAGATCCCCTGGAGAAGGAAATGGCAACCCACTCCAGTATTCCTGCCTGGAGAATTCCATGGACAGAGAAGCCCAACAGGCTGCAATGCATGGGGTCACAAAGAGTGGGAGGTGACCAAGTGACTAGTACACACACACAAGGCTTAGAGAGCTGTTTCACACGCATGATCTTAATGAATTTTCATAGTTTAGTTCATGAGAGGTTTCATTATGCCATTTTAGGCATAAGAGGAGTTAGGCTTAGAAAGTTTAATAACTAGTCCAAGAACACACACCAAGGTAGTCACACATCAAGGTAGTAACAGGGTCCACATATCAGACCACTCACTTTGACAAAATGTCTAGTGCTCTTTCTTTGAGAAGTCCCTAATATTAGGTTGCATTAAAGAGAGGAACTTTGCCTGGGGACAATTTCCCCTTTGTTTTAACCTATTCTTTCTCTTCTCTCCCTCTCTCCCTCCAACCCCTTCTTGGAAAGTATACCCTTCCAAGTGCAGGCCAATCCTGCAGGTTATGCTGAATGCTCTCAATGAGAAACTGTTAAAGTTTCCCTTCTTTGGTGATATTCTGAACTCTGAACCTCTTTCTTGGCTTTCAAAGTTTAAAGGTGCTGTTGGCTCATTCCTGGAAGGCTCATTTCTCAGCAGGCTGAAGTAACACTGGTCAGTGACCTGAATGATTCATACTTACCAAAATGCCATTGCCTGATATTAGCTTAAATTTTTATAATGGTTTCTAAACTTTAAATACAGATAAGGCTACAGAGAGACTCAGCCTTGGCCATGAATGTACCTTGAATGTAGCACCCTGCCAGGCAGACAGCTTCTCTTGCCCGTCCCCACCTTTTTCCTCACCACTCATTCTCATCTTATTCAGAGATGCCTAACAGGACATCAAGTATTAAACTGTGCATCAACCTTCACTACCTCCATCTTCTCCTTGTCGTCTTCTTAAGGTGGATCACATCCACTTCAGTCACTGTTGCATTGTAGTGCCTTGCCCATCATCAAGCATATGATATGTATTTAACAAATATTTGTTGAATGAAGGAGGGAAGAAAGCAATAATGGGGTGGGAAGTGAAAGTGTTAGTCGCTCAATCGTGTCTGACTCTTTGCGACCCCATGGACTGTAGCCCACCAGGCTCCTCTGTCCATGAAATTCTCCAGGTAAGAATACTGGAGTTGCCATTCCCTTCTCCAGGAGATTTTCCTCACCCAGGGATTGAACCCAGGTCTCCTTCACTGCAGGCATTCTTTACCATTCTTTGCAGTGATAAAGAATATTTAATATTTTTCATTAAAATATGACAACATATTGATGATTATCAATTCTGGGTAGTGGTGGGTAACTACTACTTATTTTAATAGTTTATGCATTTTTGGCATCTTAAAACATTTCTGAAATAAAATCATGGCATCCAGTCCCATCACTTCATGGCAAATAGATGGGGAAACAATGGAAACAGTGAGAGATTTTATTTTTTGAGGCCCCAAAATCACTGCAGATGGTGACTGCAGCCATGAAATTAAACGACCCTTGCTCCTTGGAAGAAAAGCTATGACCAACCTAGACAGCATATTAAAAAGCAGAGACATTACTTTGCAACAAAGGTCCATCTAGTCAAAGCTATGGTTTTTCCGGTAGTCATGTATGGATGTGAGAGTTGGACCATAAAGAAAGCTGAGTGGCAAAGAACTGGCGCTTTTGAACTATGGTGTTGGAGAAGACTCTTTTTTTTTTTAATTTTTATTTAATAAATGGTACAAAGCACATGCCAAAAACATTAACAGTTAAAATTTCACCAAATGAAAAAATACTATAGAATACACAGTTGTAAAAAGCTACATTAAGTTATTTTACAAGTGCCTCAGGCTGCAAAAAGAAAAAAAAATCCAATGCCATACCTAAGTTATCCCTCTCTCAAAATAATGCCATTTATGTTATAAACCATGAGCACCCCATCAAAAGACGGGAACTGCTTTTGTTAATTCATATATATATATATGACTGTATCACTTTGCTATACACCTGAAGCAAACACAACACTGTAAATGAAATATAGTACAATGTAAAATAAAAATAAGTAACAGACCTTTGGGGCTTTACACAGAGTTAGAGTTCCTATCAGAGGGATAACAGCACCACAGCCATATTGAATCCTCATGAAGGAGGCACACGAATGACTGAATTACAAGAGTTACAGGAATGAGAGCTGCTCACTTCCCAGAAACTACAGCTCACAGAAATCCAACAAAGGCACAAGACACAGACCATTTACTTATGAATGTGTAAAACTCAAAAAAGTCCACATTATTCCTACAACATGTTGAAAGTGCTTCAAAATTCACACAATACTAATTTTCTTTTGGTTCTGGTTAAATTATATATACCAGTTTATCACAAATGGTAAAATCTGTAACTTTGTTCAAAGTTTTAAAAGATTACTTAAGAATGGTTTCTTGCATTTCTATGCCACTTTTATAGTTCTGGTTTCTCATTTCTTAATTAGTAAATTCAGCTTGCAGGGTCTATCCCAGGCTAATTAATATACTTCCGGAAGGAACGGCCTCTTAAGTCCACAGAGTGTTGAGGTAGGGAGCCCCCAACCAAGTCAGATTCATTTCACATATGATAATATACATGTTTCAATGGCATTCTCCCAAATCATCCCACCCTTGCCCTCTCCCACAGAAGGAGAGAATGGGAGAAAATAATAGCAAATGAAGCAACTGATAAAGGATTAATCTCAAAAATATACAAACAACTCCTGCAGCTCAATTCGAGAAAAATAAATGACAAAATAAAAAAATGGGCCAAAGAACTGAACAGACATTTCTCCAAAGACATACAGATGGCTAACAAACACATGAAAAGATGCTCAGCATCACTCATAATCAGAGAAATGCAAATCAAAACCACAATGAGGTACCATTTCACGCCAGTCAGAATGGCTGCTATCCAAAAGTCTACAAGCAATAAATGCTGGAGAGGGTGAGGAGAAAAGGGAACCCTCTTACACTGTTGGTGGGAATGCAAATTAGTACAACCACTATGGAGAACAGTGTGGAGATTCCTTAAAAAACTGGAAATAGAACTGCCATACGACCCAGCAATCCCACTCCTGGGCATACACACCAAAGAAACCAGAACTGAAAGAGACACATGTACCCCAATGTTCATCGCAGCACTGTTTATAATAGCCAGGACATGAAAGCAACCTAGATGTCCATCTTCAGACGAATGGATAAGAAAGCTGTGGTACATTTACACAATGGAGTACTACTCAGCAATTAGAAAGGATACATTTGAATTAGTTCTAATGAGGTGGATGAAACTGGAGCCTATTACACAGAGTGAAGTAAGCCAGAAAGAAAAACACCAATACAGTATATTAACGCATGTATATGGAAAATAGCAAGAGGATAATGATAACCCTGTATAAGAGACAACAGGAGAGACACGGATGTGTGGAGCAGACTTTTGGAGAAGACTCTTGAGAGTCCCTTGGACTGCAAGGATATCAAACCATTCAATCTTAAAGGTAATCAGTCCTGAATACTTAATAGAAGGACTGATGCTGAAGCTGAAACTCCAAAACTTTGGTCACCTGATGCAAAGAAGTGACTCACTGGAAAATACCCTGATGCTGGGAAAGATTGAAGGCAGGAGGAGAAGGGGGTGACAGAGGATGAGATGGTTGGATGGCATCACTGACTTGATGGACATGAGTTTGAGCAAGCTCTGGCTGTTGGTGATGGACAGGGAGGCCTGGCGTGCTGCAGTCCATGGGGTCACAAAGCGTAAGACACGACTGAGTGACTGAACTGAACTACTTTACCAAATCCCATACAGTTTAACCCTTGAAAACAGCCATTCATTGGAAGTTTTCTGAGCTATTTCTTCTTCTTCAACCTGAGTATGATGGCTTACCAGGTAAATAACTGCTTGCAATGCAGGAGACATAGAAGACTTGAGTTCAATCCCTGGGTTGGGAAGATACCCTGGAGGAGGAATGACTACCCACTGCAGTATTCTAGTCTGGGAAATCCCATGTACAGAGAAACCTGGCAGACTACAGACAAAGAGTCAGGCACAACTGAGCCTCTGAGCATAAGCATGAGTGATGTACAGTTTAGATATAATTTTCTTTTTCCAGTGTAGTAAATTATAGCCTAAGATATTTCTGTCTTGGGAATTCCCTGATGGTCCAGTGGTTAGGGTTGAATCCCTGGTTGAGGAACTAAGATACTTCAAGCCATGTATTGTTCCAAAAAATAAAAAAGGTCTTCCTCTCTGAAGACAGTGTATTTTAACACTATTTCAGGGAACAACACTATTATTGAAAGGACTAAAACTTAGGGGTGGAATTTCAGACACCTACTCTCTAGTTCAGAATTTCAAAGCAGGTCATGTACAGAAAACATATATCTGGGGGACTATATCTTTTCAAGATAAAAAATAGGAAACAAGGTGGTTCATTGTTGTTCCATGGCTCTATAATTTGCTTTCTCTCCCCTTGACTGTACCATTTAAGAACTGCCTTTCTGAGCTTATGCATGGCAGGAATGCTTTACTCTTTACATGCCGTTCACTTATCTCCTGCTCAGTCATCATGAATCTGCTTAAAGAATACTTTCTCAGACAGATCTGATGTAAAATCCCAGATCAGGTTGGATTCCTGCAGTTATATGCTCCTTTCGTAACTGTAATTACTCTGTTAAGTGTCTGTCTTCCCACCAGGCAGAACGCTACATGGAGACAGGGACCAGACCCACCTTAGTCATTGCTGCGTTAGAATGCCTTACCCATCAACAAGCATATGTTCTGGATCAAAATATTTGTTGAATGAAGGAGGACGGAAGCAATAATGGGATGGGGAGGCAAAATAGTTACTGGTTTTCAAGTGTCTGTGAACTAGCCAACATCTTTGAGCTTTTGGCTTCCTATTTCCTACCGCTCGGCACATTTAATTTCCTTACCTTTTGCCTGTGCTGAAATTCTAAATGAAAGTGTCAGGGGAAATATTCATGAAGGGATGATTGTGTCTTTGGTAATTATTAATAACTGAGGGGTTTTTGTGGCAGAAATCTCAGTGCCCCTCTTGTAGCTGAAGCCTGAGAAGAAAACATTTAATTCTCAGTAACGTCTGTCTAATAAATCGGGCTTCAGTGAAGTTAATTAACTGGAAAGCACATGACTTGGAAAACCCCATTAAACCTTTCCCAAATTAAATGCTGATGAAAGGCTGGACCATACCCATGTTGACTCTCCGACTTTGCTGTCAATCTTGTGGAATGGGAAAGGTTGGCTGCTGGTGGAATCACCTGGTTACAGTGATAAAGAATATGCTAAAGCAACTTCTCAGACAAATGGGTTATAAACACATGTCAAAGTTTTATTCCAAACATGCCCGAAGGGAAAAGGCTCTTAGGAAGACTGTCTTAGTGATTTTTCTTGCGTAGAAATATTTTATAGTAGAATGGATGTTGAAAAAAAAAAGCCTGGGGAAGGTGTCTGATTAAAAATAATAAAGAAAGAGATGAAAGGTTGTCTTCATCGGTTTTGGTTGCTATAAAAAAGTAGTGTTGATGAAAAATTAATTAGTGGATCCAAAAAAGAAATAGAAAATTTTATTCTAGCCAAATTTGAGGATTAGAACACGGGAATAACATCTCAGAAAGCTCTGAGAACTGTTCTGTCAGTTAGAAATCAAGGCACAGTTATATAAGGTTTTTTGAGACAGAGGGCTCTACATCAGATGACAGTTTACATAATCCAGATATAAGCTTCATTCTGGTGGGTCATGAGATCCCTTACAAGATCAAGAAGGAATGCTTTCTTTAAAGGAGTTGCCTTGTTGATACCAGGAGAATGTTACTGTTTATGGTTGAGCAGGTTTTCCTGCTGATGAGGGAGGTATGGTCAATGCATACTGCAGACACACAATACATAGTCGGGGAGAGAGGTGGCTCAGTCAAAAAGCAGAGAAGAATTTTTATTTTTGTCTTGCCATAAACTGTGAATGATCTTTCATAGTACAATAAAACTGGTTATCTTAAAAACAACAGAAATCTACTTCTTAATGTCTGGAGGTTGAGAAGTTGAAGATCAAGTCACCAGCACACTTAATGTTTAGTGAAGACCTACCTCCAGGTTCAGAAATGCCAATCTTCTCCCTATAGTCCTCACATAATTGAGAGAAAGAAAGAAAGGGAAAATTACCATATCTCTCACAAAGGCACTAATTCCATTAATGAGGGCTACATTCTTGTGACCTAATTCCCTCCAAAAGACCTTACTTCCTTATACTATCATGCTGCTGTTGTTCAGTCACTAAGTCGTGTCAACTCTTTGCAACCCCATGAGCTGCAGCATGCCAGGCATTGCGTACCTTCACTGTCTCTCAAAATCTGCTCAAACTCATGTCCTTTGAGTCAGTGATGCCATCTAGTCATCTCACTCTCTGCCACCCCCTTCTCCTTTTGCCCTCAATCTTTTCCAGCATCAGAAGGGTCTTTTAAAATGAGTCAGCCCTTCACATCAGGTAGCCAAAGGATTGGAGCTTCAGCATCAGCATCAGTCTTCCAATGAATATTCAAGGCTGATTTCCTTTAGAATTGACTGGTTTGATCTCCTTGCAGTCCAAAGGACTCTCAAGAGTCTTCTCCAGCACCACAGTTTAAAAGCATCAGTTCTTCAGTCTTCAGCTTTCTTTATGGTCCAACTCTCACATCAGTACATGACTACTGGAAAAACTATAGTTTTGACTATACACACCTTTGTGGGCAAGGTGATATCTCTGCTTTTGAATATGCTGTCTATGTTTGTCATAACTTTTCTTCCAAAGAGCCAACATCTTTTAATTTCATGGGTCCAGTCACTGTCTGCAGTGATTTTGGAGCCCAAGAAAATAAGATCTGTCACTGTTTTCAGCTTTTCCCCTTCTATCTGCCATGAAGTGATGGGACCAAATGCCACAATATTAATTTTTTGAATATTGAATTTTAAGCCAGCTTTTTCACTCTCCTCTTTCACCTTCATCAAGGGGCTGTTTAGTTCCTCTTTGCTTTCTGCCATTAGAGTGATATCATCTGTAGATCTGAGGTTATTGACATTTCCCCCAGCAGTCTTGATTCCAGCTTGTGCTTCATCCATCTTGGCATTTCTCATGATGTACTCTGCATATAAATTAGATAAGCAGGATGGTAATATATAAACTTGACAAACTCCTTTCCCAATTTTGAACCAGTCTGTCATTCCATGTCAATACTATCATACTGAGGATTAAGATGTCAACATATGAATTGGGGGAGATACAAACATTCATTCTATAATATTCCAATCTGGCCCCTCTAAATCCATGCTTTTATCACTGGTAAAATATATTCATTCTATTGGAACACCTCCAAAACCTTTACTTATTCTGTCATTGATTCTAAAGTCTAAAATCCAAAGTCCCACCAAAATATCTCAAATATATCTAGATATGACTGAGACTTGAGAGACAATCCACCCTGAGGTAAAATTCCTCTCCAGTTGTGAACCAGTAAAACCAAACAGTTGTATTTCTTCAAAATACAATTGTGAGAAAGGCATAAGATAAATATTTCCATTCTGAAAGGAAGAAATAAGAAACAAGAAGGGATGGTCTTGATGGTGGTCCCAAGCAAATCCAGAATCTAATAAACTCCCTGAAATCTTAAAGTCCAGAATAATCCTTTTTGGCTTTACTTTTTCCCTCTAGTCTCACTGGGTCTAGTAGTCCTACCTTCTTCCCCACTAGGGCAGAGTTCCTTGCTTCTGTTTAGATGGCTGATTAGATCTGCGGCTCATATCTGTACTAGTCTCCTCGTTAAATGGCAGCATGGCCACACCCTTCCTGTGCTCTTTCAAACAATTTCTCTCTCTCTCTCTTTTTTTGTTTTTTTGGCAGTATGGATAGGCAGAAATTCTTCCAAATCTTTAAGTTTTTATTCCTTTTTGTTTAAAAATTCCTTCTTCAATTTATTTCTCTCCTCTCACATTTTTCTATCAACAGTCACAAAGAACCAAGTCACTCCTTCAACACTTTGCTAGAAGTCTCCTTAGCTAAGTATTCAGTTTCATTGCTCTCAAATTCTACCTTCCACAGAACACTAGAACATGAACATGATTCAGCCATGTTCTTTGCCACTTTAAAACAAGGATCATCTTTCCTCCAGTTTCCAAATTAGTTAGTCACTCCATTGTGTCCAGCTCTTTGTGACCCCATGGACTGAGCTCCTCTGTCCATGGAACTCTCCAGGCCATAATACTGGAGTGGATAGCCATTCCCTTCTGCAGGGGATCTTCCTTACCCAGGGATCGAACCCAGGTCTCCTGAATTGCAACCTGACTCTTTACTATTTGAGACACCACAGAACATGTTTCTTATTTCCATCTGAGACCTCAACAGAATGGCCTTTACTGTCCCTGTATATTTCCATCAACATTCATGATTTGGTATTTTCTCTAAGAAGACAGTTTCCCACTCCAGCTCCCCTCTTTCCTTTCTGAGCTCTCACCAGAATTGTTTTTAAAAGTTCCTTCACATCAATCTTGGTTTTTAGCATACACTTCAAAACTCTCTAGTCTCTACCCATTACCCAGTTCTAAAACTGCTTTCCATCCCTCATAATCAGAGAGATGCAAATCAAAACCACAACGAGATACCATTTCACACCAGTCAGAATGGCTGCTATCCAAAAGTCTACATGCAATAAATGCTGGAGAGGATGTGGAGAGAAAGGAACCCTCTTACACTGTTGGTGGGAATGCAAACTAGTACAGCCACTATGGAGAACAGTGTGGAGATTCCTCAAAAAATTGGAAATAGAACTGCCATATGATCCAGCAATCGCACTCCTGGGCATACACACCGAGGAAACCAGAATTGAAAGAGACACGTGTACTCCAATGTTCATTGCAGCACTGTTTACAATAGCCAGGACATGGAAGCAACCTAGATGTCCATCTGCAGACGAATGGATAAGAAAGCTTTGGTACATATACACAATGGAGTATTATTCAGCCATTAAAAAGAATACATTTGAATCAGTTCTAATGAGGTGGATGAAACTGGAGCCTATTATACAGAGTGAAGTAAGCCAGAAAGAAAAACACCAATACAGTATACTAACACATATATATGGAATTTAGAAAGATGCAAATGATAACCCTGTATACGAGACAGCAAAAGAGACACAGATGTATAGAACAGTCTTTGGGACTCTGTGGGAGAGGGTGAGGGTGGGATGATTTGGGAGAATGGCATTGAAACACGTATGTTGTCATATGTGAAACGAATCACTAGTTCAGGGTCAATGCATGTTATAGGATGCTCAGGGCTGGCATGCGGGGATGACCCAGAGGGAGGATAAAGGGAGGAGGGAGATGGGAGGGCGGTTCAGGAGGGGGAACTTATGTAAACGCGGGGCAAATTCATATCAATGTATGGCAAAACCAACCAATATAATATTGTAAAATAATTTGCCTCCAATAAAAAATAAATTAATTACCTAAAAAGAAAATAAAATAAAGTGAAAAATATACTGTGTCAAAAAAAAAATAATAAAATAAAACTGCTTTCACATTTTTAGGTATCTGTAATAGCATCTTGTTTCTCAGTACTAATTTCTGTCTTAGCCAATTTGGTTTACTATAACGAAGCACATTTTCCTATCTTCTCCCCATCCTCACTTCCAGAGAAAAACAGCAGTTATTGTCAGGAAAGACCAGGAGTGGCACAGGGGCTGAGACACTCATTTATTCTGTCTCCCTGAGGCTGGCAATGCCATTCTTTCCTTTCAAGTAGGCAAAAAAGCTAGATTCTATGGGAAATGCAGAGAAAACTGGCACAGGCAGATTTAAAACTTTGCCCAAAACTACAAGGCTATTTAGGGGTAAATTGAGTTTTGGACCCTAGTTGTTCATCCTTTGCCCACACACTACAATTTTATTAAACAGGAAAACTATGACAGATGATCCAGGACATAGAGAAGGAAGAGTGCAAGAGAGAACTGGAACAGAAAACAATCAATTTTCTGAAAAGCACAGATGTGTTGATCAATTTCACTGTCAGAGTCACTTTATAAAGTAAGATAAAGGCTGTATCAAATATTTAATAGAAGTCAGGCATTGTGCTGACGTTTCACCAAGATTTTTTTTTCTCTTCTCTAATTGCACTGAGAGATAAAGACTATAAATTCCTCCATTGTACAGATTATGAACAAAAGCTAAACTTGGCTGCACATTGAAATTGCCTGAGGAAATAGGGGTTAAAAGTACTGATCTCTAAGTGTTACTCATAGAAATTTTATTTAAGTGATAGGGGGTTAGGATTATACATGAATTTTTTTAATCTTCCCAGATGATTCTAAAATACAGCACAGTTTGAAAGCCACTAAATTCAATTACTAGCCCAAGGCCAACCATATAGAACCAAATAGGTCAAATTCATGAACCTAGGCAGCACAGCTAGGGTGCTCACATCTTCAGTTCAGTTCAGGCACTCAATCGTGTCCAACTCTTTGCGACCCCATGAATCACAGCACGCCAGGCCTCCCTGTCCATCACCAGCTCCCGGAATTCACTCAAACTCACGTCCATCGAGTCGGTGATGCCATCCAGCCATCTCATTCTCTGTCATCCCCTTCTCCTCCTGCCCCCAACCCCTCCAGTGAGTCAACTCTTCACATGAGGTGGCCAAAGTATTGGAGTTTCAGCTTTAGCATCAGTCCTTCCAATGAACACCCAGGACTGATCTCCTTTAGAATGGACTGGTTGAATCTCCTTGCAGTCCAAGGGACTCTCAAGAGTCTTCTCCAACACCACATCTTAACACTCTAGTATTCTGGCTCTACCTGTGTGTATCACATGACATCTCATACAAAGATCAGAAAATTAGGCAGATTTATCCCTATTTCACAGATGAAGCACCTGAGGTAAAAAGATGTTAAGTTATCAGAGACATCACAATTCAGCGGCAGAGGGTGAATTTGGACTCAAGACTTTCTGGTTTCAAAGTCATGGGCAGCTGTCCTTTGTCATTTATCTGCTAGCCCCTGCTAGAACCTGTACACAGTAAAAATGTGGAAACAAATAACTTGCTCATGATGAAAAGCTGGTAATTTTGTCTCTCTGGAGCAATACAAAAAGAAATAAGCTCCTGTTTTTGCAATGTATTTTCTCAGACATACATGCAAAGGAGTGCATAATATTGATACAGAGTTAAAAGATTTTTCTCCTTATAAAAAATCAGAAAGATGTTACTTAAGTTAATTTCTGCAGACTGGCCTGATGATCTGGATATCATTTACAACATTATTTCTATGGGAAAATAACAAACCCACAAATGAACTTCTGGGTGACAACTACAAGGTGGGGGATTGTCTGCATTATATAAATAACAGATGTTAATATTATAACTGCTAATTTGTGTGTACACATACAGATGTAAAATGTAAATACAAACCCAATTCATCTTTTTAGACATATCAGATGACTTTATCTATTTTTTATCTTCAGAGGCAGACAGAATGACTTTAGTCTGTACTATAGCATTAAAAACTGTTTCTTTTAGTTATGTTTCCCTATACCAAGCAGCTAGCATCTGTCATGGGAGCCACATATGGTGGTTAGTGAAGTGCTAAAGAATTATAGCAGGAAACAACCACCTGATGCAATTAGTCATCAATCATTTAAAATGCACCAAGCTTTGTTTTGACTGCCAGGGCCTTTGCACTGACTACATAAATCATGGATGATACACATTGAGGCTCACAAAATGATGATTTTCTTGATCTCTCTCAACTTCATACTTTCTCTCCTTCTTTCATTTTCTTAAGTTGGTTTGTTTTTGTTTTTTTTTTTGATGTGGACAATTGTTAAAGTCTTTATTGAACTCATTAAAATATTGTTTCTGTTTCATGTTTTTGTTTTTTTGGCCTCAAGGCAAGAGGGATCTTAGCTCCCCAACCAGGGATTGAACCTGCACCCCCTGCTTTGGAAGACAAAGTCTTAACCATGGACTGACAGGGAAGTCCTTCTCTCCCCTTCTTGCAAGCCTACACAGACACCTGAGTCTTTTCAAATCTTCCAGAAGCCATTTTTCCTTTTGTGCCACTAAGTCCTTCATCCTATCCCATATCCTGTCTGTATGTATCTTTACTTTCTTTGAGTGGAGGATCAGCATAAACATCAGGTTTTCCTAGAGCCTTTCCAAAGGCTACCATGTGGGATTTCACCTTCAAGTCCCCCACATCCCTTCAGCACAGTAGATTATGGCCATGCCATTCTGCTCACTAAAGGCCATCTTGCATTCCTCCAAAAATGCAGAAATGCCTGCTCTCTGCTAAGATGTCAGCAGGCGCTGGACATATAGGGGAGTAACCGAGATGTTCCTGGTCTGGTAAGGGATAAAAATACATAAAGAAATTTATTATAATAGGGTTGGGTTAGAATTTTTAATATTTTATTTATTTGAAATATATCATATAGTTACATGCTAGAAAAGTTACAAAAATGTAAAACAGTGAAAATTCTGCCTTTTCTTTCTATCTGGTTACTCAGCTCCCCTCTCCAGAGGCAACCAATGCCAACAATTGTTAAATACTCTCCCAAGGATATTTCATGAATACATAAACAAATTTATAAGCAAATAATGTTTTAAAAGTTAACACCAGTATTATGGAAACCAAACAAGATTTTGCAGCTTGTTTTTTCACTTTATTCTGACATTTTGTATATCACTTGAACAGTACACAATGAACTTTCTCATTTGCTTTTAAACTTGAATATGTACCATTTCATCATACAGATATAGTATTCAAAACTCAGTTGCAGAGTAT
Source organism: Moschus berezovskii (assembly GCF_049115385.1). Classification (NCBI taxonomy): domain Eukaryota; kingdom Metazoa; phylum Chordata; class Mammalia; order Artiodactyla; family Moschidae; genus Moschus; species Moschus berezovskii. Next base: position 71,189,338 of record NC_142464.1, on the reverse strand, counting down.
TTTGGTAGCTCTCACTGTTCTGCCATTATAGACAATGTAACAGCAAATAATCGGAGAAAGCAATGGCAAGCCACTCCAGTACTCTTGCCTAGAAAATCCCATGGATGGAGAAGCCTGGTAGGCTGCAGTCCATGGGGTCGCTAAGGGTCGGACACGACTGAGCGACTTCACTTTTCACTTTCACACATTGGAGAAGGAAATGGCAACCCACTCCAGTGTTCTTGCCTGGAGAATCCCAGGGACGGGGGAGCCTGGTGGGCTTCCGTCTATGGGGTCACACAGAGTCGGACACGACTGAAGTGACTTAGCAGCAGCAGCAGCAGCAACAGCAAATAATAACCTGATACATATATCGTGCATGTGTGTGTGTGCATGTGTTCAGATAATTGATCTTATCTGAACTGCCCTGGAAAGTATAAGAATGCCTATTTTCTCACACCCTTACCAACGCGTTAGTGAACTTTTGATCTTTTTCAATTTTATATGGGAAAAGAAATCCCAGTATCTCAATTTAATTTGCAGTTCTCTGATTACTAGTGAGATGAAGACGTTTTTAACATTGAAAAAGCATTTCAATTTCCTTTTCCCTGTTTCCTGTGTATCTTTGTTCCAAATTTTTCTATCAGGTTGTTGTTTCTTACTCATTTGAAGGCAGGAGCACTATAAATTGTCTTCCCAGGTGGTTCATGGGGTCGCAGAGTCGAACACAACTGAGCAAATGAGCTTGCACACATTATAAATCAAGGACATTAACCTTACATGAAGTGAGTTGCACATGTTTTTTACCCTCAGTTAATAATTTGTCTTTTGAATTTGTCTTGTAGAAATTGGGGGGCTTTATAAAACTAAATGTATCAGTTTCAGAATGGGTGAGAACTTTCAAATTGAGGCATAAAACACAGAAGTCTTAGTTAAACTTTTGAAAATATATCTGGCTTTCCTATTAGAAGAGAGAAGAGAAATTATGGCTTGCTTTTTTGTTTGTTTCATTTCTATATTCACATTACATATATTAATAACACAGAGATATATGCCCAAACTAATTAAACTACTTTAAGAAGCAGCCAGCAGAGACTTGTTGTTCCAGTTGCTAAGGCTGCAAAACAAATTATCCCAAAACTCAATGCACAAAACCACCACTTTTTATGCTCTCAGATTCCATGAGTTAGGAATTCAGACAGGACATATTAGGAAGGGATTATCTCTGCTCTAGGATGTCTGAAGTCTGTTGCGATCTCAAAGCTGGAGGCAGAAATTTTATTACAAAAGTTCAGCCAAACACATTAGCTGGGGTTGTTGCCTGAAAATTTCTTCATATGGTACCCTCATGTAGCTTGGGTTCCTCATAATAGAGGTCTGGGTCACAGAGGACTAAGTATCACGGGAGGAGAGTCACAGAAAAGGAGAGCCAGACTGAAGCTGTATCGTAAGACACAAAGCATCACTTCTGCTGTACTCTGTTGGTCAGAGCAGTTACATGCCTGCCCAGGTCTGAAGGGAGAGAAAATAGACACAGCCTCTGATAGGATGCAACAAGGTTCAGGAAGAGCATGAGTGACTATAATACTGCTTTGACCTTTTTGAAAAGCAGTCTGTCCTACTTGTTCAGGAATGTGCCCGGCAGATCTTCAGTCCAAAGAAGACACCAGTCTGTCTAACAGGGTGGACTCACCTGTGGAACCCATTGGAGCAGAGTACCACACCTGGCTCTCCTGTTTCAACAGCTAAAGAATTATCCCTGCATCAAGCTCCAGGGCAGGTTCCTGCATCACTTCCCGTGAGTGAGTCTGGTTAGTGAGTTACTTTCTCCATCAGCCACCCCAGGTAATACTGGTAGAAACAAGAAATCTTCAACTCTTGATTATCTGTGTGTGTGTTTTTAGTCGCTCAGTTGTTTCCGACTCTTTGCAACCCCATGGAGTGTAGCCCGCCAGGCTCCTCTGTCCATGGGGATTCTCCAGGCAAGAATACTGGAGTGAGTTGCCATGCCATCCTCCAGGGATATTTACTACATAATGTAACCTAAAATAAAATGTGGAGTGACAGATTTTAATTTCTATAAAATTTCAGTAAAACTGGTGTGAGTACTGGTTTTACCTTGCCCTGACATTGCAGTATCTGATCAATTAAGTCAAAAATCCTATAAAATCCAGCAGTTTGAATGAATTTAATACTTAACTAGGAGCATATCTTTTCTTCCCCTTGCCTTCTGTTGGTGAATTTTGTATTCGTTATTCTTTTTATCAAATAATGGGGAAGACAAGGTGAAAAAATCCTATCCGCTCACTTGATTATGCCTTAGGTACTCTGGCATGGTTGCTGCTAAATTTTTTTTAAAAGCTTTTAACCAAAGGCAGAGTGTGTGGATTATCTCTTGGCTTCAATTATCCATACTCGTGGTTTTGTTGTTGTTTTATCCTGATTAAGCATCATTGATTAATCTAAATTTTTTAAAAAATGTTGTATAAAGACTCAATTATTTCATTTGGAATATATCTTACTCAGTCAAACTAGTCAATAAATGTAGCATTTCTTTTGCCTGAAATCTATAGGAATATTTTAATTAGAAAGCAAACAAAAAAAATGAAGCTGCTGATTTATCCCTATGGCTTTTCACTCAACAGCATTAAGAAGCACATTAAATATGAAAACAGAAATTGCACATATCTTAAGTTGAATAGCTAAGGTATAAAGTTTATTTAAAATCGAATGCCACTTGTAAAAGAATGAAACTAGAACACTTCCTAACACATACACAAAAATAAACTCAAAATGGATTAAAGAGCTAAATGTAAGACCAGAAACTATAAAACTCCTAGAGGAGAACGTAGGCAAAACACTCTCCGACATAAATCACAGCAGGATCCTCCATGACCCATCTCCCAGAATATTAAAAATAAAAGCAAAAATAAACAAATGGGACCTAATTAAAATCAAAAGCTTCTGCACAGCAAAGGAAACTATAAGTAAGGTGAAAAGACAGCCTTCAGAATGGGAGAAAATAATAGCAAATGAAGCAACTGATAAAGGATTAATCTCAAAAATATACAAGCAGCTCCTGCAGCTCAATTCCAGAAAAATAAATGACCCAATCAAAAAATGGGCCAAAGAACTAAACAGACATTTCTCCAAAGCAGACATAAAGATGGCTAACAAACACATGAAAAAATGCTCAACATCCCTCATAATCAGAGAGATGCAAATCAAATCCACAATGAGATACCATTTCACACCAGTCAGAATGGCTGCTATCCAAAAGTCCACACGCAATAAATGCTGGAGAGGGTGTGGAGAAAAGGGAACCCTCTTACACTGTTGGTGGGAATGCAAACTAGTACAGCTACTATGGAGAACAGTGTGGAGATTCCTCAAAAAACTGGAAATAGAACTGCCATATGATCCAGCAATCGCACTCCTGGGCATACACACCAAGGAAACCAGAATTGAAAGAGACACATGTACTCCAATGTTCACTGCAGCACTGTTTACAATAGCCAGGACATGGAAGCAACCTAGATGTCCATCTGCAGACGAATGGATCAGAAAGCTTTGGTACATATACACAATGGAGTATTATTCAGCCATTAAAAAGAATACATTTGAATCAGTTCTAATGAGGTGGATGAAACTGGAGCCTATTATACAGAGTGAAGTAAGCCAGAAAGAAAAACACCAATACAGTATACTAACACATATATATGGAATTTAGAAAGATGCTAATGATAACCCTGTATACGAGACAGAAAAAGAGACACAGATATATAGAACAGTCTTTGGGACTCTGTGGGAGAGGGTGAGGGATGATTTGGGAGAATGGCATTGAAACACGTATGTTGTCATATGTGAAACGAATCACTAGTTCAGGGTCGATGCATGTTATAGGATACTCGGGGCTGGCGTGCGGGGATGACACAGAGGGAGGATAAAGGGAGGAGGGAGGTAGGAGGGGGGTTCAGGAGGGGGAACTTATGTAAACCCAGGGCGAATTCAGGTCAATGTATGGCAAAACCAACCAATATAATATTGTAAAATAATTTGTCTCCAATAAAAAATAAATTAATTACTTAAAAAATAAATAAATAAAATTGAATGGACCAAACTGGGATGTGACATGAAGACAAAGAACTACCAAGGACAATCGTCTTAATTCCAAAAAAGGACATCTAGATAGAGCAACAGAAGTACCCAAGGGACATCAACAGTCTATTGATTTATTTTAGAAATTGACAGAAGTAGTCAGCTGATGGGGTCTCCCAGGTAGCTCAGGGGTAAAGAATCTCTGCTGAGCAGGAGACTCAGGATCTTCCCTGGGTTGGGAAGATCCCCTGGAGAAGGAAATGGCTACCCACTCTAGTATTCTTACCTGGGAAATCCCATGGATGGAGGAACTTGATGGGATACAGTCCATGGGGTCAGAAAGAGTCAGACACAACTGAAACAACTGAACAGCAATCTCGAAGTCAACTGATGGGATAGAGAAGCAAGGAATTGAGATCACAGAATTATGACAAGTGTTGTAGACAGCAGTAATTCAGCAGGCCCCAAAGCACTAAATCATAAAAGCAAGACCTCATGTCTCAAAGGGTGACCAACAACTGTCAGACAGGTTACACGGGATAAAATAGTGAGCATATTTTATCTCTTAGTAAAAGTGGTACATTGTGTTAGGGCAAGAAACTAGCCTAAAATAGCAAACACTTAGGAAAACTTCAGTCTATTAATTGAGCAAATGGGTAGTTGAGGTCAGACCTTGAATTTTTGCTATCCGGGGTCAGACACACAGATGAATAGATTCCAGATTATAAATTTAGTAACCCCCCAAAAAAGTATTGGGCTATCGGCTTTTGGAGCTGAGCTTATGATTTAATTTAAAGTCCTCATCCATTATTTCAGTTCAGTTCAGTCAATCAGTCACGTCCGACTCTTTGCGACCCCATGGACTGCAGCACGCCAGGCCTCCCGATCCATTGCCAACTCCCGGAGTTTACTCAAACTCACATCCATTGAGTCGGTGATGCCAACAAACCACCTCATCCTCTGTTGTCCCCTTTTCCTCCCACCTTCAGTCTTTCCCAGCATCAGGGTCTTTTCAAATTAGTCAGTTTTTCACATCAGGTGACCAAAGTATTGGAGATTCAGCTTCAGCATCAGTCCTTCCAATGAATATTCAGGACTGATTTAGGATGGACTGGTTGGATCTGCTTATATCTTTCCCTTTCTCCTTTCCGTTTTGCTTCTTCCCCAAAGATTAAACTTTTCTTGATTTCTTTTATTTCAGTGACCACTGGAAGCGTAAGTAGGGCATGGCTCTGACTGGGCTGTCACTTTGGGCTTGGCAAGCAGCCAGTACATAAGGTTTCACCGCGGCCTCCGGGTAATGGTTGGGGATAACTGGACCCATCTTCCCGGGAGTCAGAGCACCTGGACATCTGATTTTACATTCTGTGCTCTTTTCATAACAAAAGAGACCATTACAACCCCCTCATGCTGCCCTGGGCATGTTTTAAATCTGTTGGAAAACTTAATTATAGCTTTTTACACTGATTTTGTGCCCTACATAATCTAAATCAATGTTTCAGTTTTATTTTAAGTTTATATTCAGCTCTTATCTTTAGAATTATTTTGCTCCCTCTCTCAAAGTATTTTTTCCCAACTGCAAAAAAAATTTACCAGCAATTTCAAATTGTCTTCTTATATAAATGTACACATAGGGAAAAAATTTCTCTCTTTCTTTTTATATATATATTTCATACATTATTTGAGCAGCATGCAGTGCTTTGCTGGGCCTAACATAATTCTAGTCTTCATTTTATGTTTTATAGAGCAGACAAATGCAAAATGATAATGATACACGCATGCATGTTAAGTCACTTCAGTTGTGTCTCTTTGTGACCCTGTGGACCGTGGCTCCCCAGGCTCCCTTGCCCATGGAATTCTCCAGGCAAGAATACCGGAGTGATTTGCCATGCCCTCCTCCAGGGGCTTCTTCCCTATCCAGGGATTGAACTGGTGTCTTTTACCTTTCCTGCATTGGCGAGTGGGTTCTTTATACCATTAGTGCCACCTGAGAAGCCCAAAATAATGACAGTACACATCTATTAAGGATGCATTATACACCAGTCACTATTTAAGATTTTTATATATATTTAAATGTCTCATTTTATATGCATATAAAATGACTTATTCATGAATAATATTGCATTTAAGTCTTACAACAACCTTACAACACATAAGTCTCATTGTAAGTACTATTTAAAAAATCCCCATTTTATAGATGAAGACCTGGAGGTTCAAAAAGATAAAGTTGCCTGGTCAAGATCTCACAATTGGCAAATCACAGAGCTTTTCATCTTAACAATTGAGATGAACCACCTATGATGGAAAGAAAGCAACTTGAGGTGGGAGGGGCTGAAGAACTACTGCACAGGGAGAGACTGGACCTAATGAAGGGACTGGAGGTACATGCCCGCTGGATCTCAGAATCCCTGTGGCCACACATCTGCCAGCCGTACATACCAAGGGGAAGAACAGGGAGAGGTGCCTCTACTGGGAGGTGTGTTTATCACTGACACAGTATCCACTGTCCTGTTCAGGGTGACTAAGAGTGCTCTGGGATTTAGACAGGTATATTTTCACTTTTAAGTTCTTTATAGACAGAGTCCCTTGGACTGCAAGGAGATCCAACCAGTCCATTCTAAAGGAGATCAATCCTGGGTGTTCATTGGAAGGACTGATGCTAAAGCTGAAACTCCAATACTTTGGCCACATCATGCGATGAGTTGACTCACTGGAAAAGACTCTGATGCTGGGAGGGATTGGGGGCAGGAGGAGAAGGGGACAACAGAGAATGAGATGGCTGGATGGCATCACCAACTCGATGGACATGAGTTTGAGTGAACTCCGGGAGTTGGTGATGGACAGGGAGGCCTGGCGTGCTGTGATTCATGGGGTTGCAAAGAGTCAGACATTACTGAGCAACTGAACTGAACTGGATAGACAGCACACTCCTTTATCGTCCACACAGGGTAGACAGCCCTATCCCCTCATTTGTTTGTGCCACAGACCTGCTGCTTCCTGCCTCTTGCTCCCCACCTTGCTCCTAAAACGTGGAGTTTATTATGCTTGTCTGTCCCTCTCTAGTCATGTATGTTGGGTGAGTGTGAGGAAGACAACTGTCCCATCGATCCCCTGGTGTTCACCTTCAGAGGACTTGGCCTGAGGAGCTGTGCCCCAGCCAAGGTACCTGAGGAGCATCCTCTGTGCTGTGACCTGATGTGGAGGCCTGAATATGGGACTTGAGCCTGATACATGTGCCCTAAAGGGATGAGGCCCTTGGAAGTTCTGCAAGGGAGGAATATATATTTAATGAGGGATAAATGTGGCTTTCTAATAGGAAAAAATGGGCTTGTGGCGGGTCTGCTCTGTTAGTGGCTCAGGTGTTCATTCTCTCTCTGATTCCCCTCTGCTTGCATCTTGACAGACCCTCTCTTCACTCATTCAAATGTGCTTGAAGCAATACTAGGCTGGTTCCATCTCTTTGTTTTGAGAAAGCCGTGCAGAGTGTTTTGTATTCTTGGGATCCCTGAATTGGCATGTAAGAAATTCAGTTATCATAACAGAAATTGGTGCAGAGGTGGAAGGAAGAGGTCCTAAGATAAAAATGAGAGAGACAGAGAGAGAAAGAGACAGAGAGAGAGAAAGAGAGAGAGCCCGGTCTTCTCGGCTGAGCCTTGTCTCCAGCTGGCTCACCAACTAAATGCAGCCCAGGTAAGACCAACAGCCAACCCCAGCCCAGATTACAGATGGGTGAGCAAGTAAGATGATTATTGTTTCAGGCCAACAACTTTTGGGTAGTTTTTACACAGCAAATAGACAACTGAAATACCAGTAAATAGTATATGTTGAATATATTTTGGTTGGTATACCTGACAGAAATGATAATGCCAATAAACTAATCCTCAAGGAACTTCAACCCCAGGGTAAGAGACAGACTAATTCATGATTAAGCAAGATTAAGGTGGGTGCCACATTAGAGTTGTTAATACTGCACAAATGAAATTCTAATGAACATCCTAGCCCAAGCTACATAGAGAAATCAGTAAGACTTCTAGAAGAAATGATAAATGAACAAAATTCTGAAAGGGATGTAGGAGTTTATCGGGGAAAAATTAAATTAAGAGCCTTCCTCTGTGTCTCCAGCACATCCAGACCATCCCTTGTTCATAAATGGAGAAATGAATGAATAAATTTGAAAGTCATCAGCATAAACACAGAAAGTAAAGTGATTAAGATTGTGGAAGGAAAGAAGCTAAGAGTACTTCTTCCTGAACAAATTAGGCTCCAACCTTCAACTGTGTAAGATTTTAGCCAAATCAAAGTTTCCTTTTTCTTAAGCAGAGCATTCCCATCACTCTGTTAACAAAGTATAGACTGTAGTCATTCTCTATGTACTAACTGCACTAGTGAACACTGCTATGTTCTCTTTTATGATGTTAGAATCTCTCAGAGGGAACCATGGAGTTATCACTGCTGACCTTCAAGAGCTTATTTTCTGAAAAGATTTTAAAATCAGAGTCATGAATCACAGATTCACTCTAAACCTTTATATTTCATGTTAGTACTGGATCATTGGGCTTCCCAGGTGGCTCAGTGGTAAACAATCCGCCTGCCAATGTGGGAGACGCAGGTTCGATCCCTGGGTCAGAAAATCCCCTGGAGGAGGAAATGACAACCTACTCCAGTATTCTTGCCTGGAAAAATCACATGGACAGAGAAATCTGGCAGGATGTAGTCCATGGGGTCACAAAAGAGTTGGACATGGCTGAGTAACCCAAGCACGAGCATGCATGGAACCATCAGAAAAAATTGTGCCACTCTAAGGCTACAAAGAGTCGGTCACGACTGAGCGACTGAACTGAACTGAACTGAAGGCTACATCTGGTCTCATTTGGTATGGCTATTCTTTTAAATGTATATTTCACCCTAATCCACATATTAATATAAATGTACAAATATACTACACTCAACTTATAAATGAGAAGAGTTAACTGATTTCAAACTACTATAAAAAGCACTTGTTGCTCTGACTATGGCAATTTGAATATTATCTGCTATTTTCCAGTTTTATCATGTGTTCATAGATAGAAATTTGAGACTTTTTTAAAAAATGTATAGTCAAGGATGAGATAGAATAAAGAAATTTGTTATTCCAGTAATCAGTTCATTCCTTCCTAAGATGACTGACAAAATACAATCAAATATCCCTTGGTATCAGATGGATATTTGTTTCAGACACTCACCTCAGCACCCCAAAATTCCCCAAGGATATCAAAATCCATGGATACTCAAGTCCTTTATATTAACTAACATAGTATTTGATTATAACCTGTTCAAGCATACCTTCTCATATACTTTAAATCAATCATCCCTAGATTACTTGCAATACCTAATACAATGTAATGTAAGTACACTGTATTAATGTAATGTAAATTCTATGTTAACAGTTGCCAATGCCTAGAAAATTAAAATCTTGCTTTAGGGAACTGCCTAGATTTCTTTTGAATAATTTTTATCCTGTTTAGTTGAATCTGCAAGTGTGGAAACTCGGTGAATACAGACTATTAGAGGAAGTCCTGTTAAGAAGGTACTCAATATTTGTCGGGTGAATAAATGAAAATGACAGAAGTAATAGCATGGGAAGACCAAGAGAGAGAAGGCATTCACTGAGAGATGGGAATTAAAGAAGGTCTGAGTGATATGTCAGCTCAACAGAGGCCAGGCAAAATGGACAAGAAAATAAAAAAGGAAGAGATCAACAGCATGGTCATTGGAATGAGTGACTGTGAGTGATAGTGGTCTTAACAGCATTGGACCAAAGCAGAAAACAAAAATGAATGTTTAAAAAGAAAGTAGCAATAGCCTTGCTGGGGCCTGTTTATCATTTACAGGTGATAGAGTCAGAGAGGAAGGAACATGCCCCACAAACAGCTTGTTCCCAAAAAGGAGAAAAACGTATTCCTAACATCTCCTTCAAAAACTCACTGTCGAGATTAACTCTTTACCCCAGAGAAGTACATGGAAACCCACTCTAGTATTCTAGCCTGGAAAATCCCAGGGACAGAGGAGCCTGGCAGGCTACAGTCCATAAGGTTGCAAAGAGTTGGACACGACTGAAGTGACTTAGCATGCATGCATATACCTTTATGTTTATTATATATACTACATATATATGGGGCTTCCCTCACAGCACAGTGGGTAAAGAATCTGCCTGCAATGCAGGAGACACAGGTTTGATGTCTGGGTCGGGAATATCCCCTGTAGAAGGAAATGGCAACCCACTCCAGTGTTCTTGCCTGGAGAATCCCATGGAAAAAGGAGAATGGCAGGCTACAGTCTATGGGGTCACAAGAGTCGGCCACGTAGCAACTAAACCACCACATCTATATATATATTTACTTTGTAATTGCAAATGCAAAAAGTTTTAGCAATGTTTAAACAATCTTAAACTTACATAAAATTATAAAGCAGTGCAATTTTTTTCTGAATTATTTGAGATTAAGTTGCTAACATAATACTCAATGATTCCTAGTATTTAAATGAATCATAGTGAGGTAATCCTTATCAGCAGTTTTCCTTTTATTTTTGAATCAACTTCTTTGTCCTCTAAACTTTTTGGTTTTAAAATATCCAAGTGGTTAGGTCAGTAGCTAATGGTTCCTTTTCATTCATCTTTATGTTGTTTGTGATGTTTCACAGGGAAAAATCAAAGTTGGCATCAGCTACCTTGGCTATCTGCTGCAGCTATCCTTGCATTATTATTTCAAAATTATACCAAATGACAACATTCATTGTGAACCACTGATCTCAAACTTCACCACAGTAATATGCATTTACCTGACACAAATACTGATTGATTTAATTGACACTGATACACAAAACTGAATTAGGGATAATAGTAAATATGAACTCGTATTCTATGAGCTATGTTTTTTGTACATTTATATGTAATTCTGGTCAGCTTTTGAATTCTAAAGAAGGTGGTGCTTCAAAGTATATTCCCATTCCTGAAACTCTCCTCTAATATTTGTCACCATTTCTTTTTCAAAAGTCTAGATTTATCCAATTTTAAGAAAAAAAAAATCTTAGAATAAATGGTATCAAGGTTTCCATTTCTTAGCAATTGGATTTGACCTCTCCAAAATTACTAAAAGCATAGAAAAAGTGTCTTTTTCCCAGGTCTCCTTCATTTATCTCAAAAATGCCTTGTTAGCAGCAACAGTTCATCTACCCAAATCTAATGCCTTCCTGCTTTTTCATAGGCAATTTAACATAGTGTAACAAAAACATCAGTCAAGATTTATGGGACTGCCAAGTGATATTGTGAATAAGATTGAGATAAGGCTTTAATAAGCCCGCACATTCATAGAGTAAATCAATCCTCAGATGAGACGTATTCTCATGACCAGTGGCCAGTATTACTACTATTTCCTTTTTCTGGCAACTGATGACCACTTCCTGCCCACTGTTTTCCTTTCCCACAAAACCAAGTCTTGCTTCTCAACCCTTCTCTTGGCTTCCTGCAGTTTCCTGTGGTGTACCTCCCAAGCTCTCCATTTCGGAGCTCCCATCTCTCCTCGGTTCAGTTGTTAGGCTTTGCTCTTTCTCAGAAACTGCCACTGCTGGCTCTCCACAGCTCCCTGCCTTTCTACTGCCTTCCCCTCAGCTGTGATGGTCCCAGCTTTCACATCCCACTAAGTGTTTTACCAAATGAGTGATCACTCTCATTTTTCTGCTTGTGTCAGCTCCCCTTGAAAAAGCTTAGCTTGAAGTTTTCATTGATGAACCATTAAGGACCAAGGCTGTTGTTCCAGATCCCATGCTCCAAATGCTGGAGAAACTGACAAGAACCGTGGCACCACACTTTCAGTGAAGAGGTCCCTGATGGTAAGCTTTTTCTTTGACAGGATCAATGACTGCATACATCACTGAAAGCATCCGTACCCAGAGCTTCAGCCTGCTGAACGTTCATGTAAATTTCTCTTTTCTCTATAAAGATTTTATTTGACAATTTCCTTCATCTAAAGCAGATATTGAACAATTTTTTTGCATTTATTCAAACATGATGCATAAGTGGATATGACAGTTTATTTACCTCTGACCTATTTAAGTATGTTTTCTCTTCATTGGAGAGAAATAGACTAATCATTTTACCTCTTCCCTTAATCCTATGTCAGAGTTGGGAACCAGAGGCTCTCTAGAGGTTTTGGAGCTTTTGGAACAGTAATACCAAAGCACACCATGACCCAGCCATTGAGTTCAGGCTTCTTTCCAAACTCTAACTATGTAGGTGATATGACCATATCAAATATTTTTGTGTGATGATATCTGTGTTGCAAGAACTAGGGAGAAATGGGGTATAATATAGTCCTCTCAACGTTTTAAAAGATTAACTTTTCAGTTCCTGAGGAATAATTTAAGACAATTTGATTAAAATGCCCTTCTTTTAAACGAGATACAACATTAAAAGCCTAGATAACCACACAATTGTAAAGACCATATAAGAAGTAAACAAGGGTATTTTGTAACTTTTAAACACTAAAAACAATAAAAGGTAATGAAAGGGGAGAGTATAATTTAATATGAATTTAAACATCAGTGTAATAAAAATGTGCTGTGCTACAAACAGTAACAATTATTGCGGTACTTATTTTTTAATTCACAAAATATAAACCAGTAAGATTTCTCATGTCTTCAATATTTCTTAATCACTCATTTTATTAGTATTTATATCAAAACTACCTCTAAAATGATTTTAAAAGCTATTGAAGAAAATGGTGGGAAAAAATTTTTTAATGATTATAAAAGCAAAAAAATTTAACAGAGACATGTAGTCCTATGAAACCATTACTGTCATGCTTGAAATTTGACTGTATTTTAAAATTCAGGATCAGCATATAAGATGAAGAGACAGGTGCTGAGGAAATGTGAGTGTAAAAAATAGTGTGTTCTTGTCTTCCAGGAGCATAAAGCAGTGAGGAAAACATATACAAAGAAACAGTAAAATTATACCATAAAACTGAGGGCAGAAATAAGAGCTTGTTTCTGGAAAGGAGCCAAGGAGACATCGTCCCATAAACTTGAGGGAAGATGCTTGGTAAAGCTCCAGACAGACACATTTTCAGGGTGAGAGAAGAGACTGGAAATAATGCATTTCAGAAGACTTTTATCTTCTTACAAACACTGTAAATGAAGCTATCTGCTGCTTTGGAAGTGGGCTTATTGTTTCAGGGTCAGTAGAAAAACTGCACAATGGCCACTGGGGAGAACACAATAAGAAACAGATTTTTCATTACACCTGTCACTAACAGTAGTCTGCCAATAAATAAAAGATACAAACAGCTGATTTTTCTCTTAAAATATAACAGGAACATTCTCTGATGGCCTTCTTTTAGGTCAGAGAATATCCAGCAGGCCAAGCGATTTCTATTAGCAATTCTGTGTAGACAGTTTTATTTATTAAATATACATTAGAGGAAATGATATTTCTCCCTTTAGAGTCTAGACTTAAGGCACTGCAGATGGATTTCTTTAAATATATGAAAACCAGCTATGTTTATTTTATGACTAAGAAAGTCTCATAACTCTCAAGGCGCATCTCCAATTCATATCTCTAAATATTTTTTTATAAATTAAAATAAACATATAATCCCTTTTCTGCAAGCCATAGGATATTTATCTAGACCAAACAAAGATATTTGAACATGTTAATTTTACTGAGGTTTTAAAATATAGAACTAGACTATGCACATGGAACCTGCCTTGGACACCACACTCCATTTTAACTCTTTTAGTTCATTTATATATATATATATTATACATACCTGCTTTTGAGGAATATTATCATTAGCAGTATGATAGCCACCTGATACAAAGAGCTGACTCATTGGAAAAGACCTTGATACTGGAAAAAATTGAGGACAAGAGGAGGAGAGGGTGCCAGAGGATGAGATGTTTGAATGGCATCACTGACTCAATGGACATGAGTTTGAGTAAACTCCAGGAGATAGTGAAGGACAGAGAAGCCGGGCATGCTAAAGATTATGGGGTCGCCAAGAGTTGGACATGACTTAGTGACTGAACAACAACAAAAATCATTAGCAATAATGAGGGCAACAGAGGATGAGATGGTTGGATGGCATCACTGACTCAATGGACATGAACTTGGGCAAACTCCTAGAGATGATGATGGACAGGGAAGCCTGGCATGCAGCAGTCCATGGGGCTGCAAAGAGTCAGACACAACTTGACTGAACAACAATAACAACAAATCATTAGCAATCAGAGTTTAAAAAAATCTATAGAAATCCCATTTTCCCCGTTATAGATCCCAAAGTGGAGAGTCTGGAGGCTATCTGGGACTTGGAAGGGGGTGCTGTGGTTAAAGGACTCAGAACTTCTTCAGATTTGATCTCTGTAGAAAATGAAGATGGAATGAATGGTAGAGGTTTACAGCTTCCATGCAGGTCACTTTTACTGAATTATAACTATTTAGGTAGATCCTCTTTCTTAAGTGCATAGAATACTTAAATACAAAAATTGGAATGCGCCTAAATGTTTGTCTCTTTTTTTTTGATAGTTAAATATTATAGAACCATATATGCATACAACCAGTAAAACTGTGAAAGATCTATAAATATTGAAATGGAAGTGATCATAAAATATTAAGTTTTAAAAAAAGCTGCAGGACAAGACACAGAGCAAAATCTTGTTTTCATAAACCAACAATATTGGAGATATGCATACATTTTTAAAGAGGGCACAAAAATATTTTGGAGGATATACAACAAGCAAACTCAACAGTGGTTACTCTTGGAAATACAATGGGGGTGTTAAAAAATTCACTTTTTATTATATGGATAAAATATTCATTATATGTTATATAAATATTTAATTATATAGATATCTATATAGTTTGAATTTTTGCATAAGTACATTAACTAGATTTGATATTACACAAAAGCAATACAAATTTTTACTGAAAAGTAAATTTATTGGAGACAAAATAATCCATTTTTATACTTTGGTGATTTCTATATAAACACAGGAAATATTTTTAAAATAATTATTGGTTAAATTATAACTCTGCTCTCTGGTATTGTCATTTATAAGTATCCAATATGCAATATGGGCTTCCCTAGTGGCTCAGTGATAAAGAACCCACCTGCCAATGCAGGAGACATGGATTCTATCATTGCATCTGGAAGATCCCCTGAAGAAGGAAATGGCAACCCACTCCAGTATTCTTGCCTAGGACAGAGGAGCCTGGCAGGCTACAATCCTTGGGGTGAGTTGCAAAAGAGTCGGACACAACTTAGCAACTAAACAACAACAGACAACAATATACAACATGTACAATTCTTTGAAGTTGTGACCTCAAATGTACTACTTAGAAGGATTTAAGAGTAGACAAGCTGGTTGCATCTAAGGTCTTGCAGCTCAAAGTTCTTGTCAATAAGCATCAACAGCAGCATCTGAGAATTTGGTAAAAATCCAAAATCTCAAGCACCTTCCCAGATCTACTGAATCAGAATCTACATTTTAACAAGATTTCCAAGGGATTCACATTCACAGTAAAGATTAAAAAGCACTGCTCCAGAGGACTCATCTTTTGCTTATGCCCTGTAACAAACATTTTTTAATTTTTTATTTTATATTGGGGTATAGCCAATTAGCAATGTAGTGATAGTTTCAGGTGAATAAGTAAGGGCTACAGCCATACATATACATGAATCCATTCTCCCTCAAACTCCCCTCCCTTCCACACGATATTGAGCAGCGCTCTGTGTGCTGAACAGTAGGCCCTTGTTAGTTATTTTAAATATAGCAGTGTTGTTTATGGAGAGCCTAGAAAGGTAGGGGCAGAGAAGAATGAATAAGGATTAGGAGGGCTAAAGCATTTGACTTGTCTCCACATTACCTTTCTAGGGGTCATGGCTTCAATCATTTCCTTTATATGAAATCACCTTAGAACAGGCAAGATCACAGGAGATCACAAATCTAAGTATATAACTCTACTTGTATTCAGATAGAAAACAGCATGATCCTCTATGAGTTTTGACCCTTGAATTGAAAGTGACTATTAAAAGATATGCCACACATGAAATATGTTGTTTGTATAAACATTTATTTGTTCACATTTAAATGAAAGGTCAGGAAGTAAAAGGCAAGGTGAAATGAAATGTAGTCAGAGTGAAATAAAGGTTAACAGACTACAAAATGGGGGAAAAAATGCACATACCAGGAGTGCTATTTTCTGAGTGCATTTAAAATATAAAATATATTGGAATAAAATAAAAAACAAGGCCACTTTAGTAATAGTGATTGACACTGTCATTTCACTCATTTATGTTTTCCTATTGATTTATGTGCCATCATATTTTTAAAATGTAAAATAACATTGCCTGTCAAATTGTAGACAGTAAAAGCTTTTGAAATAAATGCAAACCTCTTTTGAGTAGGAAAACTTCCATTTCCTGTAATATTACAGATTAGATATTCCAAAAACCCTTCTCTGCAAAGCAAATAGAAATGCCAAGCAAAATAAAACATATGTACTTTTGAATTCAAAGCTGTACTAGGAAGTTTAAAATGAAATCCCCAGGATCCTAAAGAAAGAGGTCATTGAAAACCAAAGTGGTGGGCACAAGAGTGACACTCTGCAGCCTTGGGGAAATTGTTACATCGAGTGTCAGGTTTGAAGGCCATTTGAAGGATCCTAAGATAGTGCCAACATCCACTGGATCATGGAGAAAGCAAGAGAGTTCCAGAAAAACATCTATTTCCTCTTTATTGACTATGCCAAAGCCTTTGACTGTGTGGATCACAATAAACTGTGGAAAATTCTGAAAGAGATGGGAATCCCAGACCACCTGACCTGCCTCTTGAGAAACCTATATGCAGGTCAGGAAGCAACAGTTAGAACTGGACATGGGACAACAGACTGGTTCCAAATAGGAAAAGGAGGATGTCGAGGCTGCATGTTGTCACCCTGCTTATTTAACTTATATGCAGATTACATCATGAGGAACACTGGGCTGGAAGAAGCACAAGCTGGAATCAAGATTGCTGGGAGAAATATCAATAACCTCAGATATGCAGATAACACTACCCTTATGGCAGAAAGTGAAGAGGAACTAAGAAGCCTCTTGATGAAAGTGAAAGAGGAGAGTGAAAAAGTTGGCTTAAAGCTCAACATTCAGAAAACTAAGATCATGGCATCTGGTCCCATCACTTCATGGGAAATAGATGGGGAAACAGTAGAAACAGTGTCAGACTTTGTTTTTTTGGGCTCCAAAATCACTGCAGATGCTGATTGCAACCATGGAATTAAAAGATGCTTACTCCTTGGAAGGAAAGTTGTGACCAACCAAGAGAGCATATTAAAAAGCAGAGACATTACTTTGCCAACAAAGGTCCGTCTAGTCAAGGCTATGGTTTTTCCAGTCGTCATGTATGGATGTCAGAGTTGGACTGTGAAAAAAACTGATCGCCGAAGAATTGATGCTTTTGAACTGTGGTGCTTGAGAAGACTCTTGAGAGTCCTTTGGACTGCAAGGAGATCCAACCAGTCCATTTTGAAGGAGATCGATCCTGGGTGTTCTTTGGAAGGACTGATGCTAAAGCTGAAACTCCAGTACTTTGGCCACCTCATGTGAAGAGTTGAATCACTGGAAAAGACTCTGATGCCAGGAAGGATTGGGGGCAGGAGGAGAAAGGGACGGCAGAGAATGAGATGGCTGGATGGCATCACCGACCAGATGGACATGAGTTTGAGTGATCTCCGGGAGTTGGTGATGGACAGGGAGGCCTGGCGTGCTGTGATTCATGGGGTTGCAAAGAGTCGGACACGACTGAGCGACTGAACTGAACTGAACTGAAGGTGACACTAGTGATGAAGAACTCACCTGCCAATGCAGGAGACTTAAGAGATGTAGATTGGATCCCTGGGTTGGGAAGATCCCCAGAGAAGGAAATGGCAACCCACTCCAGCATTCTTGCCTGGAGAAGCCCATGGACAGAGCAGCTGGGAGGGCTACAATCCATAGGGTTGCAAAGAGTGAGACCCAACTGAAGCAACTTAACACAGGCACACAAGAATTTATAAGTCACATGTTGTCAGAGTTCAGTTTCATCCAACTATGTTTCTGAGACATTAGAAATTAAATATAGCGTTCTTAGGTAATGATACTCCTAGAGTTTCTTGGCAAAGCAAATTAATATCTTCTCTTGATAAATTATCCCTTAACACAGGCCACATAAGACTCGCATGAATAAAGCATTCTAATGATAAAAGAGTCAGCAAACAAAAAAGCAGAAATATCAGATATAGATGATAAAACAAGTAAGTTTAAAATGATGAGAAATAAACAAGGAAAGTAAGTCATGATGAAAAGGAATAAGGTAAAGAAGAGAATCAAATAGAATATCTCAAAATTAAAAATACAGTTTTTGAAATATAAAAGAAAAGCTTCATCAGGTGAATTTAAATATTAGATTAGACATAGACAACAAGATAATTAATGACCTGAAGAGAGTGTTGTAGGCACGCATTCTGGGAAACAAACTCACTCAGAAGGACAATGCAGATAGTGGAGTGCAGTGTATTACACTGGCGGGCCCAAGTAAGAGTCTCCTCTTAGCTAAGGACTCCGACCAGTTTTTGTGAAAACCTTATATACCCAAAGTGTATGTGCCCAAACCCACCTCCCCAAATTCCCTGAAACTAGTCTGAACAAAGAAAAAGAAAGATACAGTCAAAGCTAACCCATGATTCATATGTAGTTAACAGAGGACAATTATCAATAGGCCTGTGGTCATACCCCAATAAGCATAATAGAATGTATGATCCTATTCTGTTACACAGATAATTAGGGTATTCTTTTAGGCGATGGAGATTCTAGGTACGAGCCCTGGGGTTCTTCCTTCCGAGGGCCTGGTTTTTCAGTTGGTATATCATTTCCATGGATACTGGGCATATAGCTCAAAGTCCACACTTCAGCCCAAGATGGAGTCCTGCTTTCAAGAATGAGCCTGCTCTGTCTGTTTTCTCCGTCAAGAGTATTCAGAATGCACCCTCAAAATATAAAATGAAAAGAAAAAAGAAAGATTTAAGGAGTCTCACATAGGTATGTCAAAGGACAAGAACAGAGAGAATGGAGAAAAGACAATACTCTTAAAAACAATGACAGAAATTTCTAGAATTGATGAAAGATGTTCTTTTTATTCTAGATTCTCAAAAAGGGTGTAAATAAAAATAAATCCACACCTATAAAAATTTGGGGGGCTTCTCCGGGTGGCTAGTAGTAAAGAACCCTCTTGCCAGTGCAGGAGACATGAGAGACGTGGGTTTGATCCCTGGGTCAAGAAGATCTCCTGGAGAAGGCAATGACAACCCACTCCAGTATTGCCTGGAGAATTCCACGGACAGAGGAGCCTGGCAGGCTACAGTTCATAGGATTACAAAGAGTCAGACATGACTGAAGCAACTTAGTATGAACATGTTGTAATATAACTATAGAATTTAAAATTATAGAAGACACGTTAAAGCAATGATTAAGATTACTATAAAAGGACAATAATAAAACAGCAGACTTTTAAAAATGGAACAGTATCTGAGGGAAAAGAGCAGCAAACTAATACTCTAAAATATCATCATGAGTGAAGACAAAATAAATTCAGATAATCAAACGCTGAGTTGACAACTTCTTTTTTACAAAAGCTGTAGGATGGAGGAAGAGGAAACATTAACCTAGAAAAATGAAGTAAACAATGGTACTAAATTACCAAACAATCAAGCACATAAGATGGAAGATGGTAATCTATGTTAAGCATTTTAAAGTCTTTGTATTATTCTACAGAAAAGTAGAGATACTAATCTTTTTCAAATTGCTTAAACTTCAAACTGATTCAATCAAGCCTGTCATATTAAAATGTTAGAGTAAATCAGTTAAACAAAATAGGAAGAATTATGGCAGTCAAATCAGTAGAAAGGAAAAATCAGAATAAGGGAAACTTGAGTAATAGAAAACACATGAGGAAATAGAGGGGGGAAGATGCAAACAAATAGAGAAATTAGAAAAGTTCAGCATGATAGGAAAAATGATCCTTAATTCTGGATATAAAAGTTTGACGATAAAAATTTTAGCCATCATTCACCCCTACCCCCATACATATCCCAGACAGAGTTTGAGCTAGTAGGTGGCACCTTACCTAACATTTCACCCAGCCCTGTCTTAGAATTGTTTTGACTGCAAGAGATATTTGCCAGCTCTCAATAATTTAAAGAAAATCACGTTTTATTGGAACAAGATGGCTTAACTTACAGATAAAAAGTAAAAGCTAAAATATCTGCTATCAGGAAAAAGACCCAGGCTGAGAACAAACATTCAGTTTCTTTAGAGTTGTACAATCAGAATGAATGCCCGCCATCTTCACTCAGGCTTCAAATGACCAGTCTGATTATTCAAGGTGGGGATGTGTTGGGCAGGAGGTGGGGAACAATTTGATGAACAGATGCACTAAGAAAACAAGGAATCAGCAAAGCAGGAGCAGTGGATAGGGCTCACCAAAGGAAAATCAAGGTTTCATAATTAACAGAAGGAAAAAGAGAGCCTAAGCTGGGGGGGAGGGGGGAGGGAGGGGAATGGCCACAGGTAACAGCTGAATGCTTGTCCAAATATAGCAAAAATTATCGTATGATATTTGACTTGAGGTGGTATGCATTTCTTGAATAGTCATTAAATTCTTTCTCTTTCTCTTTAAGCATTCAGATCAGTAATCACAAATCAAAGGACTGCCAGCATCATACAACTCAAGGAAACACATAAAGCAATATTGAATTATGATGATAAACAGCAGCTGACTTTCAGTATCAAGATAAAATCTGAAATGCTGAAGGTAATGGAAAACTGGAGAGCTCCTAATTCAGCCCAAGGAAGTAGTGGCTACTCAGCTCAAATTTTTGCCAAGCAAAAATGCAGACCAACGAAGCCAGATCTTTTTCAATAAAAATCAAGAGTCAGGAATGTATGCAAAATAAACATATTTTTAAATCCGGCAATTGACTCAATTTTTTAAAAATACTGTGTGAATCAATAGGAAGCAGATCAATCAAACAGAACCAGAACCATTCTGCTTATTTGGCTTATAAGCCATGATCCATAAGCCATATCCATATCCCTTCTCTCATCTGTTAGACTATCATATCAAAGGGGAAAAAGAGGGAAGTAGGGAGGTTCCAGAGCCATTTTTTTCCCATTGACTAAAAAATAAAAATATGCATGAAGAGCATTTAAGGATTAAAAGAAATTAGACCTGATTGTCACGATGTTAAACCAGAAATGTCAATGGTTGTTTGGAAATTCTGCTAAGAAGTGTTTCTTCCTCTCTAGAGAGTCACTGGGAAATTTCAGGCTTCACTATCTTTTGTTAAGGAATAAATATGTGTGTGATGACCCCTTCACTGATCTTGTTTATAGGAATAAACTTTATTAAAGCTTTCTAGGGTTTTTTATCCTTATTATTTTGTCTTGGACCATTTATTACGGTTTTGCCTTTCTCACAACATAAAGATTCGCTCACTCCTCTGAGTAGAGTTTTATTCTAGAGCAAGAACCATCCCAAATTTCCTTTTAAGTAAGCAGATAGCTGTGACTCTGACCTAAGCTAGAACTCTACTCAATGCTGTGTGTGTGTGTGTGTGTGTTAGTCACTCAGTTGTGTCTGACTATTTGCTCCCTCAAGGACTATAGCTTGCCAGGGTCCTCTGTCCATGGAATTCTCCAGGCAAGAATACAGTAAAATGTACACCTAATTTGCTGTACACCTAAAGCTAACATAACCTCGTAAATCAACTATAATCCAATACAAATTATTTTAAAAAAAAAAGAAAAAGTGACCCACTGCAGGCATGAGGAAAAGGGAGATGGATCAGAAAGTCTCAAGAAAAGAAAAGAAAGCAAAGCAGAGGATGAATGAGCAAATCCAGAGAAAGTGGATGTAGGACACTAGGTATGAAGTAAATAAAATAAATAGCTTGAAATAAATAAACAAAAGAAACCCTTTCAGGAGTAATAGGCCAAACAAAGTTATAGTGTAAGGAAACGGTGGCCTGTTCTTTCATCAGGGAGAAAGTTACTAGTGAAGAGTTCAGTGAAAACTCATCAACGATCAAGAGTTATTTCATCAACTATATGCCCATGTCCTCACTCAAAAGATAGTATTTTAAATTGTTTTTCTCTTCTACTGACTCCGTAAATTCCTTAAAGGTAAATGGAGAAAAAAGAGAAATAACTTAAGACTTAAAGGCCCTAATTATTATCTTGTAGAGAAAAATGTTCTTCAAACATTTAAATAGGTAGTTATTACAACTTTCAGCTGTATTTTAATTATTTGTTTCTTCTTAGAAACTGACCCTCCTTTGGACTGATATTCAGACATGACATAGTGTCATTTTGAAAAACCATATGCATTGGCTGAATTTTAAACAGCAAATGAAATTTCAAGCAAAGAAAAATAATTTAACTCAATTTATTTGCCTTAAAAGCAAATGGAAATGGAATTACACTTAAAACAAGCAAGAACTATAACCCTTGCTGACAGAAATAGAAACTCATTCTGGGGAACTGCTGTACAAAGAAGTATTCGCGTGAGAAGCAACCCAATTTCATACCATGTAATTTAAATGCACTGTAAGTAATTAGAATTAATGCAGTTGAAACTGTCTCTGCACCATGATTCAATTAGGTCATTTACCTTAGAAAAATCTAAAATTATTTTTCAGAAAAATAGAAGAGATAATCACTATGCATGTGCGCATACTAAATTGCTTCAGTCGTGTCCATCTCTTTATGACCCCATGAACTGCCCACCAGGCTCTTCTGTCCATGGAATTCTCCAGGCAAGGGTAATGGAGGGCTTTGCCATGCTCTCCTCCAGTGGATCTTCGCAACCCAGGTATAAAACCCTTGTCTCCCTCATTGTCAGGCAAGTTCTTTACCATTAGCGCCACTTGGAAAGACCTGATAGTCATTATATTTCCTCTAATTCAGGTACCTTTTAAGATCTTAACAGAATAGACTTCCTGCTTCAGAAAATAAAATAAGCATCACTTTTGGGAGAAACTTTCCTCCCCACCACTGCCTCCCACATGTTTAGGTGCCTTGACAAGTTTCTTGGATCCAATATACTCAGTGTGAAGAAATGCTTGGTGCTCTTAGCCATTTTTCGGTATCAGAGCACCTTTTTAAAATATTTTCTTTGTACATAAAAGAGAAATCATAGTTTTCTGTAACTATACAAATAATACTTTTCTCCTAAAGAGGACTGACTCAGTTAGTGATCTTATAATTTCCTATTTTTTGTCAAAATGAAAAGTGAATACATTGAATAAATATTAAATATATAAATACATAAATAAATGGTTAATAAAATTGAAAATGTGCTTTTAATGTGACCTGTACAGTTCTTTTGTAGTATTTTTTTGACTATAAGTAACTATTTGTGTAAGTATTCACGTAATTTCTTCTCACTAATTAGGCTATGAGGACAGGAGACATTATTCTCATTTCAGTACACAATGCCAAAAATAACACTTGGTATAAAATAGATATAAAGAAAATACTAAATTAGATTAGTATGGTGAATGGAACAGGTAGATAGGAAGTAAATAGGTGGATGGATGGATAGATTCTTCAAATTAAAGAGAAATAAGAATAGCAGTGTGGATCACAATAAACTGTGGAAAATTCTGAAAGAGATGGGAATACTAGACCACCTGACCTGCCTCTTGAGAAACCTGTATGCAGGTCAGGAAGCAACAGTTAGAACTGTACATGGAACAGAAGACTAGTTCCAAATAGGAAAAGGAGGACGTCAAGGCTGTATATTGTCACCCTGCTTATTCAACTTATATGTAGAGTACATCATGAGGAACGCTGGGCCGGAAGAAGCACAAGCTGGAATCAAGATTGCCGGGAGAAATATCAATAACCTCAGATATGCAGATGACACCACCCTTATGGCAGAAAGTGAAGAGGTACTTAAAAGCCTCTTGATGAAAGTGAAAGAGGAGAGTGAAAAGGTTGGCTTGAAGCTCAACATTCAGAAAACAAAGATCATGGCATCTGGTCCCATCACTTCATGGGAAATAGATGGGGAAACAGTAGAAACAGTGTCAGACAATTTTTCTGGGCTCCAAATTCACTGCAGATGCTGATTGCAAGCATGAAATTAAAAGACACTTACTCTTTGGAAGAAAAGTTATGACCAACCTAGATCGCATATTAAAAAGCAGAGACATTACTTTGCCAACCAAGGTCTGTCTAGTCAAGGCTGTGGTTTTCCCTTGGTCATGTATGGATTTGAGAGTTGGACTGTGAAGAAAGCTGATCACTGAAGAATTGATGCTTTTGAACTGTGGTGTTGGAGAAGACTCTTGAGAGTCCCTTGGACTGCAAGCAGATCCAACCAGTCCATTCTAAAGGAGATCAGTCCTGGGTGTTCACTGGAAGGACTGATGCTGAGCTGAAGCTCTAATACTTTGGCCACCTCATGTGAAGAGTTGAGTCATTGGAAAAGATCCTGATGCTGGGATGGATTGAGGGCGGGAGGAGAAGAGGACAACAGAGAATGAGATGGCTGGATGGCATCACCGACTCGATGGACATGAGTTTGAGTGAACTCTGGGAGTTGGTGATAGACAGGGAGGCCTGGTGTGCTGTGATTCATGGGGTCACAAAGTGTCGGATACAACTGAACTGAACTGAACTGAAGAGTAGCATTGTTGTTAGTATCAGACTGATAGAAAATGAAATGAAATGAAGCAGAGTTACCAAGCATCTGAGTATATAATGCTTGAAAAGTTGCACGTACTATTGGTAGTTTGTATTCCTACATTTGGTCTAAGGGAAAAAGGCATGAGTCTGTTGTACCTGCAACAGAATGCTGATAGAGTTGGAAATCCCTGCACTTGTAGAAAATGGCAGGAGTAGAACTATTTCATTTCCATAGGAAAGGCAGAATAATATGACCAAACCCCAAGCTTGAGTCATGTGGTTCCTTTAATACCAGAAATTCTGGAATACTCTTTTCCCTGGAAGCCAAGCCTTAAAGTGTTAGAATGTCACTTAAGAAAGGAGCCTTTGGAATTAGAGTAGAATTTGTAGGGGCTATTAATAATAACATTTGTTGCTGTTCATTTGCTCCATCATGTCCAACTCCTTGTGACCCCATGGAATGCAACACGCCAGGCTTCCTTGTCCTTCGCTATGTCCTGGAGTTTGCTCAAACCATATCCACTGAGTCAGTGATGCCATCCCATCATCTCATTATCCATTTCCCCCTTCTCCTCCTGCCCTCAGTCTTTCCCAGCATCAGGGTCTTTTCCAATGAATAATAACACTAATATCTATCTAAATAGAAGACCACAGTGGAAATTCCAACTTGAGCTTAGACTATGCTTACCCTTGGATTGAGAAAAATGTCTAGAAAAAACTGGAGAGATTGGGTCCCTGGGGCTCTACTTGTATCATTAACTCAGCCTGATTCTGTGCCAGTATTCATCCAGGAGAAAGGTGTCAAAATACATTATAATGTTTTGTCCTTAACACAGACAAATGTCTATCAGTGAACGTATCTGCTGCCCACATTCCAGAGGTGTTCTTCTGAACCCTAGTAAAAGCAGTCTACAGAAAAGGAGGGTAAAACTGAAAAGAACTAATACCCTAAACTCCTGAATGGTCAATGACTGCAGAAAAATGTAGAAATGTCTAGTTTATTTCCAATGTTATCAGTTACTTTAGAAAATAACAACTTGGCAATAGCAGGAGTCAGCATGGGTGGATTTGCAGTGGATTGCCAACCAAGGTCTGTCTAATCAAGGCTATGGTTTTTCCCGTGGTCATGTATGGATGTGAGAGTTGGACTGTGAAGAAAGCTGATCGCTGAAGAATTGATGTTTTTGAACTGTGGTGTTGGAGAAGACTCTTGAGAGTCCCTTGGAAGGTCCAACCAGTCCATTCTAAAGGAGATCAATCCTGGGTGTTCATTGAAAGGACTGATGCTAAAGCTGAAACTCCAATACTTTGGCCACCTCATGCGACGAGTTGACTCACTGGAAAAGACTCTGATGCTGGGAAAGGTTGCGGGCAGGAGGAGAAGGAAACGACCGAGAATGAGCTGGCTGGATGGCATCACTGACTCGATGGACATGAGTTTGGGTGAACTCCGGGAGTTGGTGATGGACAGGGAGGCCTGGCGTGCTGTGATTCATGGGGTCGCAAAGAGTCCGACACGACTGAGCGACTGAACTGAACTGAACTGATGCCTGGATCTGTGCACATAACCTTGACTGTAACTGCCTTGCTAGAGTCACTGGAAGCATAAAGCATGTGGAGGTATATTTGAGGGCAATTTTAGTGCAGATCACACAATCTGAGAGAAGGAAAACAAAATACAAAATACTTATTTTCTTCAACTCTTCTATGATTCTCGGTTGGGTGGACTGGAAGGAAGTCAGCTTACAAATAGAATTTGCAAGAGTCTTTCTTGTATTTGCAGACATTTAAAGGACGGCAGTAGTCATGTATGCATGTGAGAGTTGGCCCATAAAGGCTGAGCGCTGAAGAACTATGGTGTTAGAGAAGACTCTTGAGAGTCCCTTGGACAAGGTGATCAAATCAGTCAGTCCTAGAGGAAATCAACCCTAAGTATTCATTGGAAGGACTGATGCTGATGCTGAAGCTCCAATACTTTAGCTACTTGATGCAAAGAGCCAATTCATTGGAAAAGACCTTGATCTGGGAAAGATAGAAGACAGGAGGAGAAGGGAATGACAGAGAATGAGATGGTTGGGTGGTATCACCAACTCAAGGACAAAATTTGAGCAGACTCTGGGAGGTAGTGAAGGACAAGAAACCTGGCATGCTGCAGTTCATGGAGTCACAAAGAGTCAGACGTGACTGAAAGACTAAAAATCAACAACTGACAGAAAGATTAGAATCAGAAATCACTAACAAAGGGTAATCTCACAGGTGCACCAGAAACATGCTTCAAAACAATAAAAACACCAGCCCATAAATTTTTTAAGGGCCTACATCAGGTAATGGGAGTTACACATAATGTTGTGGGTCATTCTAAGCTGTAATCCACACTAGAATCTTTAGAGCCCTGGAAATAAAAATTATTTCATAAACAATGCTTCTAGAAACAGGTGACCTTAGTTTTATTGGCTCTTTTCTTTTGTTCCACATTGACTCTGAGCACTTTGTTATTATGATTTTCCTTAATTTTGTATCATTTTGATTATAAGTATAATCATGGAAGGGGTTTTGGTGATGATCTCTACTTAGGAAATAATTCCAGCATTCAAAAAATTTTACTAAGAATGATATTCATAATATTCATCTCTAGAAAATACAAAGCAGATTGTTCTTGATGGCTGTAACAAGAAAAATATTGATTTGGGTAATGAAGTTTTCATTAGAAAATATCAATGTTTTTGGTAGAGGCTATATAAATTCACTTCTTAAAAAGCACAGTAGAAACCACAGAAAGGGTTCAAAATGATGCTTAAAAAATTGGAAATTAAGTCATGCGGAAAGGCTTAGAAAACTGGAATTTCATTTTGGACAAGAGATAAATATAAGGGGAATTACTTTTTCAAAATAAGAAGGGTTGTTATGAGGAGAATGATAAGCAGTTGTTTTCCATCTCTACTTAGAGCAAGATGTAAGGAAAGGGCTCCAGGGAGAGCACAGGGAAGTCGGGCTGACTGTTAGAAAAGATTTACTGTTAACAAGAGATGGTAACCCTGGAAAACATTGCTGCAGACATTGTCCAACATGTGCTTGTGTGTATTTGATGTAAATAATGGGCTGCAAAATTTAAAATTCAAAAAGTTGTCTAGAGGTTTCTCAAGATCCTTATATTTATCTTCAAACAGGGAAAAGGAAAAATAATATTCCTACTTCATCATTCTTTTGGCTTAATAGTATGTCACTATTACCAAGTTGTTATTAACTGCTTCTTTTCTATATGATATTGCTTTACTGAACTTAGCTTTGGTATAATTTTAGAGTTTCTCAAAGCTCCTGTTAGATATGGAAGAAAATGTCTATGTTGGATACATAAAGTGGAAGATAAATCAGATTAGTGATTTTTAAAACACTTTGCATAGCAGGATCTTTGCTTCCAATACCACATTTTTTGAGTGGCCAATATAGATAAGGTTGGTTACCTGGGAGTGAGAGAAGAGGAAGGGGCAGAGGGTGAGACAGAATCCTACTGATCCCACTGCCTACATCTGCCTTTCCAACAGCCCCCAGAATCCCTGAATGAACTCCTGTGGCTTTTTGAGGGTAGTTTAAAAATTACCAACCCAAATAAGAATGACATATTGCACTCTTGGAGTGCTTTATAGCTCAAAAATGATTTAAAGCATAGCATCTCTGTCCTTCCTGTCTCAGCATTTACTTTATATTTAAGAAAATAATTTAAAAGAATCTGGTGGTGGTTGAAGGGTGATCATAAGTCTAGCTATATTAAGTAGAACAAGGAAAGAAAAAATACTTTAGATATTTTTCTTTACAAAAATTATAGGGAGCATTTCTAATTCCATCACTTTTAGATAGCATGTGAGATGCAAAGGGTTTATATTGAATAAAAGGACAATGGAAAATGCTACTTGATTGAATTTGATTGACACTGGGCTGGGGATGACGTCTCCATTAAGCAAAGAAGGCACAGAACCCAGGGCTCACAGTCCTTTTCAGGACCCATTAACATGTTTTATTCTGTTGAAAATCAGAATTTAGAAAATGAATAAAGTCAAAGAAAATGGCTTAATATATAATATTATATTAATATGTTGTTTTCATCATCTTCTTATTCATCATATAGATAAGGGAGGTATTGCTGACTTGAGATTATGCTGCTGTTCAGTCGCTAAATCATGTCTGACTCTTTGCAACCCCATGGACTGCAGCATGCCAGGCTTCCCTGTCCTTCACCATATCCTGAAGTTTGCTCACATCTATGTCCATCGAGTCAGCGATGCTGTCTATCTCATCCTTTGCCACCCCCTTCTCCTTTGCCTTCACTCTTTCCCAGCATCAGGGTCTTTTCCAACGAGTCGACTCTGGGTTTACGGCAGTGGCCAAAAAACATGACACCTCCCAGTGGACAGATGAGATTCACAGCAGTTTATCAGTCACATAGATTCTAAGCCTACGAGAGGAGTACGTTTTCCCATGCAGGGCCACACAGCGGTATCACTCAGAACAGAGTGAACCCCATGAGGCTGCTGCTGCTAATTCGCTCCAGTCGTGTCCAACTCTGTGCAACCCCATAGATGGCAGCCCACCAGGCTCCTCCATCCCTGGGATTCTCCAGGCAAGAATACTGGAGTGGGTTGCCATTTCCTTCTCCACCCCAAGAGGCTATGGGAAGTCAATTCCATACAAACAAAAGGATGAAGTGTTACCACAGGAGAATGTGATTGACTGGTCTGAATCATTTCACAGGCTGGCTGAGAACTGGAATCCACTCTTCAGAGATAAGCAGGAGCCTGTTGCTTTTAATAAAGAGGTTAGTTTGGCTAGTGGACTTGAACTGTCAGAGCAGAGTGAGGAGGAGAATTTGTATTATTGAAATAGCCTCCAAATGGATCTCTCTGACTCCAGACTGCATATCTTTTAATTTAACCTCTCTCTTGCCATCTGGTCTTCCCTGGTGGTTCAGACAGTAAATAATCCGCCTGCAATGTTAAAGACCTGGGTTCCATCCCTGGTTCCAGAAAAGCCCCTGGAGGAGGGCATGGCCACCCACTTCTGTATTCTTGCCAGGAGAATCCCTATGGACAGAGGAGCCTGATGGGCTACAGTCCATGAGGCCGCAAAGAGTGGGACACAACTGAGTAACTAACACTTGCACTTTCACTTTGCCGCCTGAATTATCTTTAAAGAATAGTTAATCTTTTCTACTCAAAAACATAATCTCTTGATCTAAATATTCAATTGCTTATTCAATATCAGATTGTTTCAGCGTGAAGCTCAGGCCCAGACTCTTTTGTCTCGAGTTATAGACCTCCTACAGTATTTCAATAACTATTTTTCCCATCTTAACCATGTATCATGTCACAACCCTTAAACGTTCTATCAGCTGGATTCACAACTCTGTGGAAGACAAACAACATTCCATGTTTCTCTGACTATATTCAAGTTCTTTTTATTCAAAATGTCTGTCCGTGAACTGGCCTTTTAAGTTATATCTCTCATTTTAAATCCAGGATCTTCCCTGATTGCTCAGCGGGTAAAGAATTTGGTTGCAATGCAGGAGACACAGATCCCTGGCTTGGGAAGATCCCCTGGAGTAGGAAATGGCAACCCACTCCAGTATTCTTGCCTGATAAACCCCAAGCACAGAGGAGCCTGGCATACTACAGTCAAGTCCAAATCTCAGATCTGTTAACCTTTTATGCAGCTCCTTCCAAGAAGCCTTTTTCTTGTATCCTAGGCAATGGCAATCCACTCCAGTACTCTTGGCTGGAGAGTCCCATGGATGGAGGAGCCTGGTAGGCTACAGTCCATGGGGACGCGAAGAGTCGGATACGACTGAGCGACTTCACTTTCACCTTTCACTTTCATGCATTGGAGAAGGAAATGGCAACCCACTCCAGTGTTCTTGCCTGGAGAATCCCAGGGATGGGGGAGCCTGGTGGGCTGCCGTCTATGAGGTCACACAGAGTCGGACACTACTGATGAGACTTAGCAGCAGCAGCAGCAGGCTCTCCAAACTTCTCAACATTTTTCCATTTCTCACTCTTGCATTAACATAATTTATCTTAGAGTAATAAATGTGTGTGTATAATTTTCTGGTAGATGGTGAAATTCTGTTTGACAAAAATTAATTAATGTAAGATTATTTTTTCATCTTTAATAGTACATAGAACTATGCCTTGCCCGAGGTGGGTAATCAATAAATGCTACTGAATTGAGTGTTTCCTGAACAGAAGGAGGAAATGCCTCTAGGACTTCAGTGTCAGAAAAAATTTCCAATTAGTCATGTCCACACCTAAAATGGAACTAAAAGTCAATGAATGTTGTTGTATGTCTTATATCATTAGTCAGCTTAATTTCCTCCTTCAATTCTAAGTACAGACCTTGCCTACCTTCACTCAAGGGATTTTGTGATTGTTAGAAGAAGAATCAACAAATAATGAACTGATTTTTCCCTTATAGCAACATTTTAAAAATATTTCCTTAGAAAAGATATTTCACAAATAAAGAATTCCACAGATACAGGGGTTTTTTAAATTCCAAGTTAAACAAAGTTAAACCAATCTCTTTGCCACAGGATTTCAATACATTTATAATGCATTGTGAATATCAAACAGAGAGACACAATAAATAGAATTCCCTAAGCATGTTATTGCACAAAAACCTTTTATCCCAAAGCAGATGGCATATTCGATGGAGGTGTTTAGTGGAGTATTTTGGGAAAGACTATTTATGAATGTAAATCTGTTTTAACATGAGCATAAAGCTATTGTAGAGACTATATAATTTTTGCAAAAAAGATAGAAAACTTAATTACTAACAAAGCTAAATATATAAAATATCTCTCTGAAAACCTAAGGATCCGATAAAAATAGCATTTGCAAAGTAAGTCATACTATAAATTCATTATAATATTAATGAAGTTGTATCTATATGAGTTAAAAATCATTAAATGCTAGATTAAAATAGCAAATGTACATCTTTGCAAGACAACTAAACAATGTTCATAAGCTTTTGAATTTTGTGCATGCCACTTTGACTTCATGGAATCTAGCAGTTAGGGACTGAGAAAATTGTTGAACAATGTGAAGTTATTTAATTTTTAATTATTTAACTTTTATCTAATAAAATCCTTTGCTTTACATAGACATCAAGTCCATTTTTATGCATCTGTGGTGGTGGAGTTTTCATAATATTTTTATTTTTTATGACTCAGATATTCTAAAATCAGTTATGTGATAAACATGAGATTCTTGAGGAAGGATTAAGATTAAAGACACAGTTAATCATCACTAGTCTAAATATTTATGGGGAAAAAAGACTAAAATTGAAATGACCATGATAATGATTTAAGCATTGTCTTAATATTGTTTTACTATAAAGTGATGTGATCTCAGGAGAAGGTAATGGCAAGCCACTCCAGTACTATTGCCTAGAAAATCCCATGGATGGAGGAGCCTGGTAGGCTGCAGTCCGTGGGGTCGCTAAGGGTCGGACACGACTGAGCGACTTCACTTTCACTTTTCACTTTCACACATTGGAGAAGGAAATGGCAACCCACTCCAGTGTTCTTGCCTGGAGAATCCCAGGGACGGGGGAGCCTGGTGGGTTTCCTTCTATGGGGTCACACAGAGTCGGACACGACTGAAGTGACTTAGCAGTTAGCATCAGCAGATGTGATCTTATGAATATGTAACGTATAGTAAACAGTGGGGAAAAGTTGTATTAGTCTGGAATATTTTAAATGGTTCTGCTAATTGGAGATGCTAGAACATTGGCTATGGTTATTACTATTGGGGTCACACAGAGTCAGACATGACTAAAGTGACTTAGCAACAGCAGCAAAAGCAATACTCAAATTAATCTTTAAAATGTGCACTTATTTTATTTATTGCTTAAGCCTCATAAAGACATTAAAATAATTAATTCACACTAAAACCAACTTATGAAATAGAAATGACATGTAATGAACATTTTTACTGTATCTTCCTAGCCCATGAGCTATTAGTAGGATTCAGAGTTGAATCATGTTTTTTAAGCTGATTCAACTGCATGTGTTCCAAGCTGAGCCAGTCCTACTCATTTTATGTGGAACAGGGACAGAGCACTGAAAGACAGCTTTAGGTACCCATGAGGGACTATGTAACTTGTAAAGTCTGGAATCAGCCTGTGTGTGAAGTGTTAACACATACTCTTAGCAGCCGAAGGAGGCCATAAGATTCCAGAGAAAACGTTCTTGCAGGGGAGAGGAAACAGTGAAGTGAGATAAAATAAATACCAAATAAGAAACAGGAGACAGAGAAAAAAAACAAGAGAGTGAATAAAACTTTCTATGTTTCTGATGACTTCAATACTAACTGAAGAAAGTCAAACAAAGACAAATATCATATGATATCATTTATATGTGTAGTCTAAAAAAAATTCAAATGAACTTACATATAAAACAGAAATAGTCTCATAGACTTAGAGAATGAACTAGTGGTCACCAGGGTGGAAGTGCATGACGCAGGAGGGATAGATTGGGAGTTTGGGATTGACATGTACACACTGCTATATTTAAAATAGATAACCAACAAGGAACTACTGTATAGCACAAGGAATGCTGTTCAATATTCTAAAATAATCCTATATGGGATAATAATTCGAAAAAGAATAGATATGTGTATATACGTATAACTGAATCATTTTGGTATACCCCTGAAACTAACACAACATTGTTAATTAACTATGCTCCAGCGTAAAATAAAAAAAGATTTTTAAAGTGCTGTCTTTCTAGGTGTTTCTAAAGCCCAACTACAATGCAGTTTTTGCATATTTTGAATCACTCATATATTACACTTTTATTAATTTTCATTTTGTCTAAGCCAATTCAAGTGAGTTTATGTTACTTGCCATAGCCAAGTTTTAAATAATGCCTTCCTAAAATTAAGTTTAGCATAATCATCACTAATGTGTGTGAGCTTAGTAGCTCAGTCGTGTCCAACTCTTCGTGACCCCATGGACTGTAGCCTGCCAGGCTCCTCTGTCCATGGGGGATTCTCCAGGCAGAATACTGGAGTGGGTTGCCTTGCCTTCCTCCAGCGGATTTTCCCAACCCAGAGACTGAACCCAGGTCTTCTGCATTGCAGGCAGATTCTTTACCATCAGAGCCACCAGGGAAGCCCAAGAGTACTGAAGTTGCATAGCCTATCCCTGACCCTGGAATTGAACCAGGGTTTCCTGCATTGCAGGCAGATTCTTTACCAGCTGAGCTACCAGGGAAGCCCAATCATCGCTAGACAGCGTATTAAAAGGCAAAGACATCACTTTGCCAACAAAGGTCCATATAGTCAAGGCAATGGTCTTTCCAGTAGTCATGTGTGGATGTGAGAGTTGAACCATAAGGAAGGCAGAACACCAAAGAACTGATGCTTTTGAACTGTGGTGTTGGAGAAGATTCTTTAGAGTCCCTTGGGCAGCAAGGAGATCAAACCAGTCAATCTTAAAGGAAATCAACCCAGAATGCTCATTGGAAAGACTGATGCTGAAGCTGAAATTCCAATACTTTGGCCACCTGATGCAAGCAGCCAACTCACTGGAAAAGACTCTGATGTTGGGAAAGATTGAAGATGGAAGGAGAAGAGGGCGACAGAGGATGAAATGATTGGATGGCATCACTGATTCAATGGACATGAACCTGGGCAAACTCTGGGAGATGGTGAGGGACAGGGAATCCTGGTGTGCTGCATGCAATCCATGGGGTTGAAAACAGCCAGACATGACTTGGCAACTGAATAACATCAATCATCACTATACCAAGCTATTGCCAACGACCTCCAGTAAAAGAGCACTAGGAATACAGCTGTAGCTAAATAAGCTCAGTTTACTTGCACATGGCAACAAAAAAGAATACTCACCAGGGAATTGTGGAACAGCAGAGGATATTAAAACAGACTTGTAGGGTTTGGACTTATGATTCGGGGGTAGGCTTTGAGGAAGACTGGATGTTGCTTTGAATTTGTGTGTTGCTCTGGATTTGGCTGCTGTCAGGATAATTCCATGATTGGGTATCTTATAACATCTTACCTAGAAGGAGAGAAAACTAGATTGATGCTGAAGATATAATTGGTAGAGAAGCATCAGTCACTCATCTTAGCCAGAATGGGTCACACCATTGTGGTGTGGACAATGTCATATTTTTTACAGGTTCAAACATGGTTACTGAGTGCCCTTGTTTTCATCTTGATCCATCACGATCATAGAATGGTCTTGTCTGATAGTGATATTCTACAAATTATGTTCAACAGGAGAACACTAAGACACAGGTCATGATGTCAAATGACACTTTTCTCTTTCTCATTATGAGAAAAGAGCAATCAGGCCTTATGCTCAATCCCTATTCACTATTGGATTAATGATACTTTACCTACCCTAGTTCACTATAGTTTATCTTCTCTTGTCATCTAGGCTTCATGTATTGGCAACCGATGTTCTCTGTAACCCATGCTTACCTTGTCTCACACCACCAGTGCAACAGTGGGCATTTTTCTACGTCAAAGAACATAATTCTAGCAACAAAGTGTCAATCTTCAAATTGTGCTAAAGCTCAAATACCAAGGGCGCATCTTCCTCCTCTGTATTTCTAAATCTCTAAAACATGCTATTATTTGCACAGCTTTTTGCAATGTTGAAATATCCCAAATTTTCTTAGCCATAATTGCCAGCTTGAGCCTATCTTTCCACTCATTTCTCCTTCCTCTCTGTTGTTCAGTGCAACATCTGGCCGAGCTACTCCATTGTGGAAAAAAAACTAGTTTTATGTTTTCTAATTTTTGTTAGGAAAAAATATGCCTTCCAATCTGAAAACAACTTCCAGGATTCAGAAACTATCAGGGGTAGTGTCCCTAGTATAATGGCTATGATTATGATTTTATAATATTCTCTATGCAATTCTATCAAATATCACCTTTGGCTGTAGCCATTGGGGGCTTTCTTGTTTAACTGCTTAATAAATTTTGATTTTGTTTTATTCTTTTGAAGATGATTTAAGCACAGATTGAATATCTAAGGTAAAACTAAAGAGCAGGGATCACTTACCTGACAGTCAACTAGGCATAGCATGTGGGGACCCAAACTAGCACTGTTATACAGAGAACATATTTCCATAGATGCAGTGTTGTTGCAAACAGGCATTCTCAAGTTGAGCTAACTGAATTAAAGCATTAAGTCTTTCACTTACAAGTTATGTGACTGGTGGGGTTATTTAATTGCTGTTGTCTATAGTTGTTTTATCTATAAAATGGAGAGAAGAATAGGATTTCTTCTCAGGGTCACTGTAAAGGTTAAAAGAGTAAATGTGCATACGTAATTTTTTAGGGGCATAATGTTGCTGTTGTTCAGTTGCTAAGTCATGTCTGACTCTTTGCAAACCCATGGACAGTGGCACGCCATGCTCTTCTGTCCTCTACTATCTCCCAGAGTTTGCACAAATTCATGCTCACTGAGTTGATGATGTTATCTAACCAGCTCATCCTCTGCCACTCCCTTCATTCTTTGCCTTCAATCTTTCCCAGCATCAGGGTCTTTTCCAATGAGTTGGCTCTTTGCATCAGGTGGCCAGAGTACTGGAGGTTAAGCTTCAGCAACAGTCCTTCCAATGAATATTCCTGGTTGATTTCCTTTAAGATTGACTGGTCCTGTGATTCATGGGGTCGCAAAGAGTCGGTCACAACTGAGCGACTGAACTGAACTGAAATGAACTGAAGAAGTCCTCAGTAATATGCATACATACACACACTGTTCTAACATAAAACATAGTGCTTAATAAAAATATTTATAAAAACAATGAAAGAATGAGCTCATCCCATAGAACAAATATTCATGAATAGTCACAAATTTCACTCAATTTACAAGCACATATGTTCTCTCATCTGTTCATTTCCTAGACTCCTAATCTGTAATAGGTTCTGGAATACCAAAATAAAAGCACATATCTTTGATATTAGATGGATATTTACAGGCTTAGTTTCCTACGTAGGTTTACACTGATGCTTAAGCACTTGAAATAGCAGATTCTAAAGAAAAGTAATATCACAACCTGCCTGGGGTCATTCAAGAAATAGACATAGTTTTTGTAAAGTCCACATTTTCTGTCCTACCTCAAAAATAGGTCTTCTGTGATTAAGAGCAGACATATATGACTCTAGGTCCCAGAAGCAGTGAAAAAGTAGGCTTATCTACTCAGTGTTTTTTTTTTTTCTTCCAGAAAGTTGCTTTAATAGCATAAAAATAAAAAGTTACCAAAATAAATCATTCAGATAAAATACTGGAATACATTAAATTCTAGAAGACAGAGTAATACTAGATATTACACTTTCCAAAATATATTACCACTTCTATATTTATGTTGCTTTTTTAAAAAGATTTCACTTTTATTATTCAAAGTACCATGGTATTGGTTCACCTTAAGCAGAAATAATTAACACCAAGGAGATATGTGAAAAATGAGATAAAGATCAAAAAGGAGGATTACTTTTAATTATGACTATGCATGTGGTTTGAAATAAACAATTTATAAAAGATATGCTAGGATATTTTTGCTTTTTTTTTTTTTTCCTTTTAAAAAGTTTTTCTCAGAAAAGAAGTTATATCACAATGTCTACATGTAAATAGTCCAATGCGGCGAGGGCAGGGAATGCCCAGGAGTGGGATTGCTGGGTCATATGGCAGTTCTATTTCCAGTTTTTTAAGGAATCTCCACACTGTTCTCCATAGTGGTTTTACTAGTTTGCATTCCCATTTCCACTACACTAAGCTGCCTATGATTTTAGACTTACAAGAGAAAAATACCTGTATCTACTAATTGTATTTAACAAGTGCAATCAAGGTAAATTTTGTGACAATAGGAAAACACATAAATGAGGAGAAATGTCACCCCTGCATACTCTTTTCATGTGTCCCTGTCTTACACTCTATCTCGCTTCCTTGTCCCCGGTGGGGGGTGGGGGTGGAAAGTATGCAGTTAGATACCAGCAATAGTAGGTACTAGCAAGGACACGATGCTGGGTCAGCCTTATCTCAGATCAATAAAAATGTAGCATCCAGAGTATGAATGATGTGAAATAAGAAGCATTTAGAAGGAGAACAATTCTAAATGTATAAATAGGAGGATATAAAGAAAAGGATATGAAAGCCATTTAGGTACTAAAGCCTTAAGTCTCTAGAGAAGAAAGGCACAAGAATAATAACTTAATGGAATGCTAACATGTTTATTATTACTCTTACTCTATTTGCTTTCCATTTATATAGTCACAGGTGCTCCCACTAAGCTATTATTTTAACTTTACAAAATGCACCTCCTGAGAATTTTATTTACTAGGCATACTTTATTTGTGAGCTTTTGTCTTGAAACGTTACAGACATAGCATTCAGGAATAGACTAAATTCTCTCCTCCCGCATCCCAGCTCCCAATTTCAGGTCACCAAAATGAGATTCTAATTGTTCTAGACTGGAAGTTTAAGTGCTCACTCCTGAACTAATCAGAAGTGGCCAGGTTTCTAGGGCTACAGTACAAATTGTCAGAAACCCTTTCTATGGCTATTTGAATGAAGAGTTAATTCTCACAGAACATCCAAGAAAACAAAATGATGTCCTTTACACAAGCTCAGAGCAATGTTTCAATTCAACTTCTTTTCCAAGGTACAGCTTGAGAAGTAAAGTGTGTTGGACACCTTTCAGTTTACCTTTTCCTCATTTGAGCTGTCCCTATCGTTGGGAGCTCTGTAAGAGTTGCAGTCTTCTTCTGGCAGCTATAACTTGATCACTCCTTTCTTCTTGCCAGTGCTGTGTTCTCCTTGTGTCCTGTTCTACTGCTCCCCTGTTGAAGGTGTAGAATGCTTCTAAACATCTAGTAGTGAACAGAAGGGAGGGGAATTCACATCCCAGATAGCACATCTTTGTTGAGGGGAGGCTAAGAGTGAATAAATTCTTGCCCTCCCCCCCACCCCAGTGGACTGTCCTGAAACACCAGCATTTAGCTTCTTAATCCAATGATACAGTCAGGCTCACACAATGGCAGTCAACTCAACAGCACATTCTCAAAACGATTCTCTCTCCAGATTTCCTCAAGTCTCCTTGCCCCTCACTTCTGCTTTTTGCACTCTCTGATTAAGCAAAAACCATAACCCTTTGCCTCAGACTTACTTAGGCTGTGGAAATCAGACTAAGAAGTAGTTTCTTTAATACATTGATTCATTCATCAGGCAAATAATAGAAACTGAGATAATGAATGCTTTCAAATGCTTTATAAAATATTTATTGAGTGATTATTAAATATTAAGAAATATACTTGGTGCTGGGGACACAGTAGTGCTTAAAAAGACATTCTTGACACCCTCCAGAAGCTTACAATCCGTTTGGAGATATATAAAACCAAAGTCCATAAAAAAAAGTAATTGTGTATCAAATTCTAAGAAGGAAACAAAACAATAACCCTGAGGAAGAAAGTAGCTAAAGGGAACTCCTTTAGGTAGGGCTGCATTTGATAAGGTTTAACAGAATTCTTAGTTGCAAGCAATGGAAGCTGACTCTAGATGTTGACTAGACAACATTGTATGTATATCAGGTAGCACACATTGCTGGGAGGAATGGAGAACCAGACTTTAAGACAAAGCGTTCCAGGACAAGATGCAAAACCACACCACAGAACTGGCCTGATGAAGAAAGAACTGCTGATGTTTCTGCATGACTGCCATAAGTCATTTCTGGTGCTTACCAATGTCATGTTGCTATGAAGAACTCAACTTTTTAATCACTGAAAAACTGCCAGAGTTTCCACCATTGGAGATACCTCTATTGCCTGTGGTGACAACAAAAAGAGAAGCACCACTCCAAGATTTGGGGACCTTATTGAGAGTGTGTTAGATTGACGATTCTTGATCATCTATCTGCTTCCTAATGCAAGGGAGTCTGGGATTCTGAGTTATGGTGTTTATGTTGCCCAGGTGAAACTCATGATGTAGGGATGCCCATAAATGCAGAAAGGCAGTCATAATAGGACAAATGCCACGAGAAGTGTAGGCTTTGGGGAAGTTACCTCAGCAAGTTACTGTGTAGAGAACTAGAAAAAGCTAATACTCAGATCTAGATAGAGATGCAATGGGTCTATGTTAAAGAGGTGCTGTATCTAGATAAAACAGGTCAAAGTGACACCAGCCGATGTTGGAAAGTTAGACAGGAGCACATCATGCAGGACATCACCACATGTTGTCCTTTAAACATATTCGCTGTCTGCTGCTGCTGCTGCTGCTAAGTCGTTTCAGTCGTGTCCGACTCTGTGTGACCCCATAGACGGCAGCCCACCAGGCTCCCCAATCCCTGGGATTCTCCAGGCAAGAACACTGGAGTGGGTTGCCATTTCCTTCGCTGTCTAGCTACACTCTATTCTGTCAACGTGGAGATAATTTGGAGTCTATGTAAACCACAACTGTGAACATGAAAACTCATTTTCTCTGCATTGTAAAGAGTTCAGGCACCCATTACATACTCATAGAATGATTGGGTTATACAAAGGATAGATTTTCATATAAAGGTTTTGGTCTTAAAATTGAATATTTTAATAAGACCCAATATGTTCATTTGGATGCTAATATGTGTGAGAGTTGGACTGTGAAGAAAGCTAATCGCTGAAGAATTGATGCTTTTGAACTGTGGTATTGGAGAAGACTCTTGAGAGTCCCTTGGACTGCAAGGAGATCCAACCAGTCCATTCTAAAGGAGATCAATCCTGGGTGTTCATTGGAAGGACTGATGCTAAAGCTGAAGCTCCAATACTTTGGCCACCTCATGCAACGAGTTGACTCACTGGAAAAGACTCTGATGCTGGGAAAGGTTGGAGGCGGGAGGAGAAGGGGACGACAGAGAATGAGATGGCTGGATGGCATCACTGACTCAGTGGACGTGAGTTTGAGTGAACTCCGAGAGTTGGTGATGGACAGGGAGGCCTGATGTGCTGTGATTCATGGGGTCGCGGAGAGTCGGACATGACTGAGCAACTGAACTGAACTGAAGATGAAAACTGAGTATTATGACTAATAATCATGTTTTCCAGGTATTTATGATATTTTGAAAATAAAACTACGGAATAAGTTACTGCATTCTCTTTCTAAGTAAACTGTAACTATATGCATATTTTCTTAAATCACAATATAAATCCACACATAATTATTTATGACACTGATAAATCCATTGCTGAGTTTCTGTATGCATTCATTTTTCTATCACTAGGAATTAGCTTTTAAACATTCCCTTTAGAAACCCAACCTTGAGTAATGTTTAAGGACAAATAGTATATCACATTAAAGCTTTAAAGATATTAACACATATTCTGTGAAAAAGCTTTATGATGTCACTTCATAGAGCTATTTCATACACCATGTATTAATAACTCAAATCTGTTATTCTCTCTGAAATTACACATGATACAGAAACATATAGAGATTTTACACTGGGAAGATCTGTACTTTTTGTAACAAAGAATAAGCTTAGTTTGAGATATGTGGCTACCTGCTGCACAGTTCCTAAGTTTGTAGTCAGAGACTACTTATAATGGCTACTATTTGCTGAGAAATTTTATACCCCAGTATGGTCACATGAAACATCACATTTACTCCTCACCTGGGTAGAGTGGTTATTATTCCCATTTTACAAATAGAAGAATGATGGCTTACTGACCTTCCAAATATTGCCAAACTAACATGACAAGGAATGTCACCTGACCACATGGAATACATGACATTGGGGATTCCACACAGCTCCTTGATCAAGGAGCTGATACTCTTACTTTTCTACACTATCACCAGATTCTGAATATTCTTCAATAAACATCTCTGCTAGTTTAATAGTGTGTGTGTGTACGTGTGTGTGCTCAATCGCTTTTAGTTGTGTTCAACTCTTTGCAACCTTATGGACTGTAGCCCACTAGGCTCCTCTGTCCTTTAGATTCTCTAGGAAGGAATACTGGAGTGGGTTCCCATGCCCTCCTCCTGGGGATCTTCCAACCCAGGGATCGAACCCATATCCCCTGTGTCTCCTGCATTGCAGGCAGATTCCTTACCCACTGAGCTACCTGGGAAGCCCATTATTTCCTTTCCTCTGTGTAGCTATTTCCCCATTGAATGTGGAGTAAAATCAAAAAGAGGTTTCCATTTAGATTTGATGAACCTATTATTCAGAATAGCCTTATTGCTACAACTAGTTATAATATAAAATAGCCATATATATAAGCTTCCCTTGTGGCTCAACTGATAAAGAATATGCTTGCAATGTAGGAGACCTGGATTCAATCCTTGGGTTGGGAAGATCCCTTGGAGAAGGGAAAGGCTACCCACTCTGGTATTCTGGCCCAGAGAATTCCATGAACTATATAGTCCATATATATGTGTATAAAACTCTACACTCATGTCCTTTCCTGGATGAAAAGAGGGTCAAGAGTAAAGGCATCAGGGTAACTTCAGAACTCTTCTTGGGGAATTGCCAGAAGACAGAATACTTGCCCAAAAAGGCATCTCAGGTACAGAGATGCCACCTATTGTCATTTATTGTCAGACATCTCACATCATCAGTTGACAGGCTTTATTAGGCCATCGATTCTGATATATGTCATGGTGTTTCCTTTTCAATATAATGTAAAAAGGACAACCTCAAAAGTATACTCCTCACTCCTTAGAGATTCTTCAAACAGAAGCAAGGACAGTAATAAGAGAGAAGACTAGTGTTTCTCAAGCAATACCATATGCCAGCATGGTCACATAAGACATCACATATCCATCACCTTGGTTGAGGTGGCAAAGGCTCCTCTTGCAGGGGGAAGATACAGGAGAAGAAATGTTCAAAGAAGTTGTATATAAAGAGATGAACATGATTTGTTGAATGGTCCAGGCTAATATCAGCTAATGTAAGTCCAGGCTAATGTCAGCTAACAACCTGACTCTAGTGGTTCTCTATGTTTCCTTGGAATTTAAACTTCAAGTTGAGACTTAGATCCAGAAGCCCCCAGAAGCTATCTCATGTGCATTCACAGATACACTTTTCTGCAGCTGTTAAAACAGCAATGAGGTGTTTTGTTTTGGTTTTTTTGGGGGGGGCAACTCTCAATGCACTGAAACCACAAAGGTGTTTCCTACCAATAAACTGTATTTGAGACACTCTGTTTTTATCAAGTAGCAACCTCCTGAGAATTTCTCAAGGATACATTGTAACAATTGAGAAGTAAGCATCTGGATTCACACCTGAATTAGGAGGAGTTACACTTCTCATTTTCTTTCAGTTCTGCTTCATTATCTGAACATGTTAGCTTTCTGGTACTTTCAATTTGTATTAACTTTTCTTGAGTGATGTATAAAGGTACTATCCACAAATTTCTTTAGTAGTCACCAAGAGAAGCTATTCCAAGCTGATTCTCCATTTTGCAAATCTGCAAATCTAATTTAGTTAGTTAATTCAGAGGGCAGATTCATATCAACAAAATTTTAGAATACTGATTTCTAAATCAGATGCCAACTTTTTAATTTATGGAAAAAATATTTATTACCTAGGGACATAAATATTCATGTTTGTAAGTGGACTGTGATTGGAAATTTTCAGTCATTTTAATTTATGATTATATATTTATCAATATATCTATTTTCCCAGTAATATGAGTGGTCAGAAAATTTGACTCTCCCTACTTTATTAGAAAAAAGACATAACGCAAAACATGTCTACCAAAGACATTTAAGTCACATGTAATACAAAGGTGTCAATAACTATTTGATGCCTGGTCTATGGATGCCAGCTTTTCAGATGTTTCCCTTTCATTGAAAAGATGGACATGAACTAGGAAAAACTGGGTAGAAATACATAAATCATTTTTTTCATTTGTGATCCTCTATCAATTATATTACAAAATCAATTTAGACACTCAGGCAACTGAACTACATGTCATTCAAAAGTCCTCAAATGAGAAGGTGTCATTTCTTCCTTGACTAGCATTCAAAATGAATTATTAATATTGTTTTTACTAAACTCAGGCCATACTTCGAATA
The DNA here is from genome assembly GCF_049115385.1 of Moschus berezovskii. Classification (NCBI taxonomy): domain Eukaryota; kingdom Metazoa; phylum Chordata; class Mammalia; order Artiodactyla; family Moschidae; genus Moschus; species Moschus berezovskii. The sequence continues at coordinate 71,145,443 of NC_142464.1, read as the reverse complement.
AGGAAAGGAAAAGTGAAATTTTTTTAAAAAAGAGTGGATTTTTGTGATTTTAAAGTTTCAACCTTTGTATCTCTAAATGTTTTTTGGAAGTACAAAAAATTAAGGATTTCCTCTTTTGCCCATTATGCAATCTCACAGAGATGATGCCAATATTAATATCTTTAAAAGGCTAAAATGTTGTGAAAGTAAGGCATAATAGCATGCCTTACACTCACCTCATAATATTATGGCCACAGTCTCCACCAAGGTAGTGATAATCAATAGCAAAGATAAGAATCACTCAAAGTAGGAGAGGCCTGACAGCTTTTGTTCTTTATTATCTGTTACTGAGGATTATTTTTTAAGGTGCATTCTATTCTCCACTCATTGAATAATAAGGTAGGCATTGAAACAAAATAGTAGATAAAGATAGGTCAGTTTTTATAAAATACACATGAATGATAGAGACTTGAATATAACAGACCTGGATTTAACTAATGGAAAAATAAACCAAATATTCCACAAATATTCAGTTCAGTTCAGTCGCTCAGTCTTGTCTGACTCTTTGCAACCCCATGAATCACAGCATACCGGGCCTCCATCTAAGGTAAACTCAAATGACTTGTACCATTATCTCATAATAACTCTTTATAGGTAGATCTTTTATCAGTTAAATATTGTTTTCAAAGGTAAATCTTGTTCTCTTCTAATAGTGGTTTCAAACATAGTCGTAATTATCTCTTTTTCTATTTTAAGAAATATACCTGCTATTGTTGATTTAGTTGAGTGTCTATAAGAACGCAAGCAGCATATTGAGCACACAGAGAATTATAGCTTCATCTTAAAGTGAGATTGATATGTCATTAACTGAACAAATTCTCTCATAAATTGTCCCTGGAAACTAAAGATCAGCTCTTCTGTGTAGGAGACTGGAGTCTTCACATTAAAAATTTTGCTCAGTCTTCTTAAGTCTCCACGCTGGTGTGTCCAGAATAGGAAGTGAGCTTAGAGCATCTAAAGAAAGCTGAAGACAGCTACGTGCTAGTTCACAGCTTTGCCACATTCTTTTATATTTATTGCAAATGAATCATGCTTTAAAGCAAGTAAGAAAATGACTTTCTAGAGAAAAAAAAAATCAACAAAATAATCACGAATGCCTCTTTTTTATTTTAGAAGACAGCTAGTTGAATTTAACCATCACTTTCCTTAACTCTCTTCTGACTTGTTATTCAGTCACTAAGTCATGTCTGACTCTGCTACCACCTGGACTGCAGCACACGAGGCTTCCCTGTCCTTCATCATCTCCCGGAGTTTGCTCAAACTCATGTGCATTGAGTCAGTGATGTCATCCAATCATCTCATCCTCTATTGCCCCATTCTTCTCTTGCCCTCAGTCTTTCCTGGCATCAGGGTCTTTTCCAATGAGTCACCTCTTCACAGCAGGTGGCCAGAATATTGGAGCTTCAACTTTAGCATCAGTCCCTTCCAATGACTATTCAGGACTGATTTCCTTCAGGACTGACTGGTTTGATCTCCTTGCGTCCAAGGGACTCTCAAGAGTCTTCCCCAGCATCAATTCTTTGCAGCTCTCAGCCTTCCTTATGGTCTAACTCTCACATACATGACTACTGGAACAACCATAGCTTTGACTGTATGGAACTTTGTCAGCAAAGTGATAGCTCTGCTTTTTAATATACTGTCAAGGTTTGTCATATCTTTCCTTCCATGGAGCAAGCATTTTTAATTTCATGGCTGCAGTCACCGTCCACAGTGATTTTGGAGCCCAAGAAAATAAAGTCTATCACTGTTTCAATTTTTTCCCCTTCTATTTGCCGTGAAGTGATGGGACGGGACACCAGGATCTTTATTTTTTGAATGCTGAGTTTTAAGCCAGTTTTTTCACTCTCCTCATTCACCTTCATCAAGAGGCTCTTTATTTCCTCTTCATTTTCTGCCCTTAGAGTGGTATCATCTTCATATCTGAAGTTGTTGATATTTCTCCCAGCAATCTTGATTTCAGCTTGTGAGTCATCCAGCCCAGCATTTCACATGATGTACTCTGCTTAGACGTTAAATAAGCAGGGTGACAATATACAACCTTGACGTATTCCTTTTCCAATTTTGAACCCAGTGTGTAGTTCCATGTCTGGCTTTAACTATTGCTTCTTGTCCTGCATACAGATTTCTCAGGAAACAGTTAAGCTGATTTGGTACTCTCATTTCTTTAAGAAGTTTT